>NC_136073.1:825332059-825932059 GCF_964261635.1 Lissotriton helveticus
CTGTGGAATATGCGTGGTGGGCAGGGGTCCATTGGTGCTCCTGAGTGGATTTTCTTCATGGTCGCTGTGATGTGTTCGAGCTGCAAGGGCTGGAGCTGAACCCGAGGAAAACCAAAGTGGTACGATTAGTGGACACTCAGTTCAGTAAGTACAAACGGTACGTAAAAAGGCAAACAGTTAGAATTGGTCCGCTCTTACAAGTATAAACATGGGGCACCATGTCATTAGCTGACCAAACAACGTCAAAGAGAGTCAAAGCTCAATCATTAATTTTTACTTATATAGTTCTAAAAAAAAGAAACTGTGCTGCATTTCGCATAGCCACTTGATGAAAGTAATGGCAGCACAGACTACCCTCCCTGACATATGGCTTGGAAATATGGCATGGTATGGAAATAGTTACACTGAACGACCTACAAACCAAGGTGTATGAAGCAGTATTCTGCCTCTCTAAAGCAGCCTCTCCAGCACAGTTCCGTCTAGAATTCGGACTTCAAAATCAGAAATTCCAAATAATTAATCCCTTTGTAAAACTGCTGGAAACTTCGAGCCTCAGTAGGTGGATCACTGAATAAACTGTGGTAGGTAGACATAAAGGTACAGATGGAGCAAAAGCAATCTAACTCATGGGGCATCCAGGTGTGAAAAGCTTTAGCCGAATTCGGTATCCAAGAAGTATGGGATAGCAAGATGGACAGAGCAGCATTCACAAGGCTAAGCAATGCTACAGTAAAGAAAATGCCACTTTTGGAAGACTAAAATAAACTGGCTAAACAGTGATAAATTCTTACACCTACTTGCGGCCGTGAGGATACATATCAGCGCATTTCTATCCAGCCATAAAAAGGCGCTTCATTCTGTATCGTTTAGGATCCCATGACTCAAAAGACAAAAGACCTACTTCCAACATGGAAAGGCAGGAAGCCACACACAAATTGCCGTTTATGTAGATATAGACCAGAATCTATAAGCCATCTAATGTGCACATGCCCAACAGTCAAGGACCTTAAGAAGACCCTTCTTAAACCAATTTTTCAAGAACCAAACATCCGTTCCTGTAGGCAAGCCGTTATCTGCTGGATGGGAAGTGCATCTAACAAATTGATATGTCGAGGGGTAAAATTCTTTTTACGAATAGGCGTCCTCAGAAAAGCGGACCTACAACAGTAACTGGCAAAGTAATAGAGGAACTCAAATATGAAAAATTGACAGTTTTATAAACTCTAATGAACAGTATGAATTAATTAGAAAATTAGGGAAAGTGATTTTATATTAATGGCAAGTATGCAAATGTAAATGAAAAGTATTTTAGGGTAAGTTAAACATCTTTTTAACTTTTGTAAAAAGTTAATTTTGTAGAGTGAAAAAAGTATAATTTTTATGAAGTGCACTTTATGGTTATGAATAACCAAATAAAGGTTTCTTTGACTGACTTATTTGGGATTCTTTCCCATACTACAGAAATGTTCTTATTGCGGAAGATGCGTGATCTGAGGCTCCTCAAACAAATACCTCAGAAAACAATGCTTTTGAATGATGACGCAGCAAGAAATACTTTCATTCCTAAAGGCAATTACCTGGCATCGTTGGATCTGCAGCGCGCCAATTTCAGTATCCTGATTCAAGCAACAACAAAAACAACTGTAATTTGTTTCATGGTTGCAAGTTGCCATTTCCAGTTCAGACTGTTTGGACTAAAATCTGCCTTGAGTTTTCACCAAATGCTTGGCACCAGTAGTAGTTATGGAACAAAAAATGCTGCAAAACTTACCCTTATTTGGACAAATGATTACTCCGAGCACCTACTCCTCAAGAAGCATTAAAGAAATATGGTCACATAACATCCATCATGATTTAGCTCCATTGGTTCCTCATACCGTTCTGCACCATCTTCAAAATCAGCTGCATGATTTTGCAAAACCATCACATCCTTCATTCCTACTTATCTCGCATACAAGCTCACTATTGCTGATGGGTCTCAGCACAGCCACATCCACACAGCAGACTTAGAAGTATTAGGAAAGAGTTCAAGATACACCTCTTTAACCCGTTGCGTGCCCGCATCGGCTGTTGGCTGATGCGAGCACTACCTCCAGGGTGCTGCGCACGACCAACGGCCGACGCAGCCCCACCCACTGCGTCGAACACCCGCACCGCGCCGGAATGTCTGCCGCGGTAAACAGGTTAAAGTACTCTACATCATAATGCATTAACAGATCACAAATCGGCCACCTCTTCTTTCATTTGTTGATTTTTGCCTTTGACCTAGTATAGCACTTTGCTGTTTTGTGGTTAGGTTTATGCTATAGAAATATCACATACATACATACAAAAAGGCCTGCGAGCACACTTACAACCATAGCTCTGGCCACCAGTGCAATGCAATCTATTCTAAATCCAATCAAGGTCAATATATTTCTAGAGGCAAGACTTTGACCCACTATGGAACAGTGTTCCTGCTTCTAGAGAGGCAACGGTTAGATGTGACTACTGTCTCCTTTACTGTCCAAGCGAAGTACAACCATTGGGACCACCAAAGCTTTACTTGCAAGCTTCGCCCGGTATAGTTCTGCGGTGCAATGTTGGCTGTGCATGAGGACAATTCAAGAACAGCTACATTTGTAGTGGTTTCAGTTGGCAACTCGGATGACAGATGGAACAAGCCTTACATTAGTAGAAGGGAAAAGACAGCTTTTCCAGACGTCAGACCTTGTCACTAGCCAACTCCCTCGTCTTCATAACGGACACTTTCCGTTTTGGATAGGGTGCTCATTGGGGGGAGCAACTTACATGTCAGCGGTCTGTATACCCTTAATTCTCAGGGTTCTCTGCTAGATCAGACGAGAATCCTGCAAAGTAATTCTGATGGCTCCTGTCTGACAACAGCGGCCCTGGCACACCACTATGGAACACGTGCGTCCAAACTTCATTTCAGTTCACGCCAGATTTCCTGGTCTTATCAAGAGACTAGGCACAAATGCTGTACCACAGTGTTTTTTTTATTTTATATAAATATTTTTTATTTAGTTTGCATATAAAAAATCCTAAAAATGTAGTAAGTGCCCCCTCCCTCCCCTATTCGGTGTCACATTTGGAGGTGGTCAGATAAGATCTTTCTTTCACCTCCCATGGTCAGAGAGCAGTGTGCTGTTGATGGGTCCATGAAATCAGTATCAGGCTTTTTGGGTCCCGCCTCAGCCCTTGGCCTTCCCTACACTCCTGTCTTCAACGCACCACTGTCTTCAATTCTTCCATTTGACAGCCTGGATCATTGGGACCTCAAATTTGATCAGCTTACCTTACCTGGGGACTGTGTGCCCATGCTTTTTAGGCAGCTAGAGCTGCTGCCACAAGTAAACCCTATGATTTAAAATGGAAGCAGTTTGTGGGTTGATTTCATTTTGCCTAAGATACAATTTCCCCTTACAAATTTCTACCATACCTTCCTTAGTTGGCCAAGACTGGACTAAGATATGTCTCAACTAAATTACACTTGGCGGCAATCTCTCAATGCCTTCTTTTCCTATCCTCTGTTCACAGCTGTCCCGGGTCTGGCCTCTGAGTGCCTCTGGCCATGAGGCTGTAGTTCAGCCACAGCTCACCGCTCTGCTCTCCGGGGCCACAGGGCCACCAATGTTAGGCCCCCAGAATAGAGCACCTCTGTCCAACCAGCAGCAGATAGCCAGGTCTGGTGGCTCAGTGGGCTAATGCATCCACTGAAGGAATGTTGTGTTTGAGCTCCAGGTTTGAATTCTGGAGGGTCCACTCAGCCTTCTGAGACTGATTAAATGAGTGGTCCACTGAGTTGGGGAACAACAAACATCTGTTATTTCAGTGCCAAGATACCCTTCAGGGTAACACTTGTGTTGCAAATCCACATATCATAATTCCGGTGGGACTTCCACGCGATCTCGACCCGTGCACTACGACCTACTACCCGAACACCAGCCGCACTGGTCCCAGTGGCAGCAGTCGGCAGCTCCTCAGAAACTTGACTCCTCTTTTCCTGAGATTGGTGGGGTTTTGTGGAAGTCAGATGGCAGGGTCTGCCTTCATACAAGAGTCTCCAGATGCTCAGGTGGAAGGGACGTTCTTTATTGCATGTTAGGCCCCTTAAAATAAGGCAACCGCATATTGGTCGTGTATGGGCTCCGTCCTCCGTCAACTTCTATATCCTAGCGTCCACTCACCAGCTCAGACGGACAAGGTTTGGGGGCACACACAGGGTACCACACGCATTCCTTTTTTTGCATACAAGAAAACAAAGAACTGCCATTTCCTTGCATATAAAGTACAGGGACAATTACTCACCATCACCCAGTCCTTAAAACTAGCTTACACATTCATCCAAAAACACCAGTTACGTTCTTGAACGACCTGTTCAATAATCTAATACCCATTCAAACACACAAGACTATAGTCACAAAAACTCAGCGATGGGTCAAGACATGAGGCCCCCACACCTTGTTTCATTCAAAGTAGCTAGACAGCAAATAGGGTATGACTACCATTGCACAAGGGTCCCAGATATCTGCATACTTACATTGACACCATACAACATTTGTAGACAGAAGACATGTAGTGACGAGGGCCCAGCCACTCAACTGGCAGGGCACAGAACTCGCCAGCTTCCTTCAACAATGGGGTTCCCATCACCCCGAAGTTACACATTCAAGACACAAACAAAAACAGAAAATGTAAGCATACATCACCTTAACTCAAATCTCCCTTCACCGAAATCCAAGACAAAACCTTTTATCACAACAACACTTATAGACCAAGTCACCAGACTTCCACATCACACTGATAAACCACACAGGGGATATAGACACAACAAACTCTCACACTTTTTTCGTAATCCACAAGCAACACAGCCCCAGAAGGACAGCACACTCCACCACAAACCCACACAAAAATTCGGCCCAGCACCACTGAATACCCCGTAGTATTTGCTGGCCAAACCAACCTGGTGAAAAGCCAGGCTGAAGAAAGCACTTCATCTGCTTCTAGTGCCACGCCCTCTGGAAAGCGGTACAAAAGGGGGTGGTGATGGATGGAGCATCTGAACCAATCAAACACTCACACCCAGTCAACAGATCTGGGTTTAATCCATCACCGTTCTTTAGCCCACTCTGCCACCCCAGTTCAGACATGGCCATATGCAAATCAGTCTGACCCTGTGCCTCATGGGAACAGCCCAGCCCGAACTGCCAAGCCATGCCTTCCCTGGACCGGACACAAGCTTCCAGGAACGGTTTCAGGGTCTGGAAACGGCATCAAAAATTGTCATTGCGTCTTCCTGACACAATGATGACAGCCTCCATTGACTCATACTGGAAAATTATTAACAGAGCACAACAATCAAACACTACAGCAATCCAGCAATACAACCCTTGACTGCAGACCACATCAGCACGTAAAGAGGTACTCACCTACAACACTCGAGCTACATCAGACACTACCATTCAAACGCAACACTGGCTCCCATTTCACTCACACCGAACACAAACGCTCCACAAAACAATCAGAAATTTACTCTACCTCTATCACCACATACCTGTAAAAATCTTCCCATTTGTACAGGATAACGATTGGTCTGAAGGCACACTCAGACAAAACCTGGCTATTTTCCACAAGACCATGAGATACTACAGTCCCTAACATTTTCACTCTATGAGTTGATTCCACATGCAACCAGTGGCGGCTGGCTTATATCGAGAGTGGTGAGGCGAAGGGTGGGCACAGAGAACAAATCACTTTCCTTCGCAGGCAGTGTGACGTTATCCTTCCTCAGGTATTTTCCAGGAAGCTCCTGATGCGGAAAACTGCACTACCCAATCCTGGTGCTGCTTTCACAGCAGGAAAGCAGTGCCAGGATTGGATAAAGTAGCCACTCTCATCGGTCCTCAGCTCTCTGGAGGCCAGTGCTTACGCTAACCCAGCGGTCTAAGACAGCTAGGTTAGAGAACTTTAAAATGTGCATGTCTGGCTGGCCGTCTCTAGATGACCAGCCAAACAGACATGCGCATTTTAAAGTGCACGGCTCTCCTCTGCTGCCACTCTGCAGCACTGGCCCCGCCTCATCCTGACAGTTGAGGACGGGTTGCTGAAAAATAAAACTGTAATAAATAAACTTTATTAGCGTTGAATTTTTCAGCTTTGGGGCGACGCTCCTCCCCTCAAATGGAGGAGCCGCCCCTACATTCAACCTCTAACAACATGGCACTTCTGTTTATCCACATCCCACCCATGGGGTACTCCCCATTGCACTTCTCCCTTCGGGATGATCTTTTCCCCAATTTAGCACACCCTGGGCTACTCCCCCAACAAAATGTGTCATGATATGATACTAAACTTCTCCTACTTCCCATACGGTTCCCCACCATGCAACCTCTTACAACATGGTGCAACACTTACCAAACTTTGCATACCATTGCCTCATACAACCTCAAGAGAGTTCTGCTGTTTCCCAGTTACCGCTAATGCACCCTCAAGTGTACTACACTTTTATCTCTTGCTACAGGGTACTACTCTTCTCAACATTCGCAGTCCTTGGATATGCACAATAGCACACGGATGAGCACTAATGTGTCTATTTTAATTTGATCCTCGTCGCCAAAATGTTTGTTAGCTAGTTACTGTCAGGGCTCCAACCTCCCTCTAATTGTCTCTAGCTTCCACTCTAGACCACACACCAACATTCTATTACATCATTCATTCTGTGCATTCCTTATAGCCTATTCAGACATACAGGAAATGGGGACGCACAGGATACTATGGGGCAACTATACCTCAACATACCAAGTAGATCCTGCTTCAGTCATGTCTCCAGGAGGCAAGATGCTGTAGACATGGGATAGGGTCATTCCAGCTTCACGTCTTCCAGACCCCCAGCTCCCAGGCTCACATTGCTTATGCTACCAGCTGCCGAAATCCTCAGCGTGGTGCATACAAGGGGGCAGATTTACAAGCCCCTTGCGCCTCTTTTACGCTGCCGTTGCATCACTTTTGTGGCGCAGCGGCGGCGCAAAAGATGCGCCATGGTGCGGGGTATTTACAACGTGTCGCTTCTGGGAGATGCGTCACGTTGCAAAGCCCTGCGCCAGAAAGAGGCCTTCCTGCGCAGGGGGGGCGTTCCGGCACAGGAACGCCTCCTAAAAGGGGCTGAGTGAAATCTACAATATTTCACTCAGTCACTTTGGGGCCCATGCTGCTTCAAAACCCTGCGCCTGCTTGAAGCAGGCGTAAGGATTGACTCTGCATTAACAAGATAGGGCCCCCTAGAGCATTGCTGGAGCTGCGTCGCAACTTCAGCAATGCACCACTTTTACGGCACAGATGCGTGACGCATCTATGTCGTTTTTGCCCCATGGTGCGCCGCATTGTATCTGGGAGATGCGTCACGTTGCAAAGCCCTGCGCCAGAAAGAGGCGTTCCTGCGCGGGGGGGGGGGCGTTCCGGCACAGGAACGCCTCCTAAAAGTGGCTGAGTGAAATCTACAAGATTTCACTCGGTCACTTTGGGGCCCATGCTGCGTCAAAACCCTGCGCCTGCTTGAAGCAGGCGTAAGGATTGACGCAGCATTACCAAGATAGGGCCCCCCAGAGCATTGCTGGAGCTGCCCCATGGTGCGCCGCATTGTAAATGCGGTAGAAAAGGGCTACAAAAATGCGGCGCATCCATGGCGGCGGAGGCATGGCGCACAATAAGTGGCGCATCCCTGCTGATATGCGCCACTTATTGTAAATATGCCCCAAGGAATTTTGGTGGGCTGATAGAGGGCTCAAGTTAATTCTGTTGGACTGCAGACCTAGGGAAGAAGCCGCACTAGTGTGCAGCCACCTTGGAGTATGGCTCACCAATGGCCCTCTTTAGTCTTGGGTTTTGATGCCAAGCCAGGTTAGGCCTCAGTTGTTAATCTTCCTTTGTGCCAAGACTTGTGGAGTACCATGACTTGTTAAATGGGTTACAGTGTTGGAGGTGAACAGGAGGAGATCAGACACATTCATGTAACATTATCAATATTAAGGAGGGCAAGAAAAAATATTCAACGGGGTTTGCCCGTGTAGGACTCTGAGGGAGTAGATCGCGGGTAATAATGTGACGTGAAACTGAAGACACAGGAAGGCGGTAAAAGGTGCGGAGAGTCAAACTCGAAAAGAGAAAGCACAATGAAGGTGCGAGAGAACAGTGTAAATTAAAGAAGAGGCAGATACTGGTCGGAGATGGGGTGTGGGGAGAATAGAAAAAGAGGAGAACAAGGAAAGAGAAAGAAAAATTATAAGAATGAGAAAGAAAGTAAGCGAGAACATACGGACAGAAGCGAGAAGGTAGGGGAAATACTTTGTAAATAAATAAATGCTCAAGTAAACGGAGAAAGAAGGGAGGCGTGGCTCTGGAGAGAAAAAAAGAAGGAAGAAATAGACGTAAGAACTAGAGATGAAAGGAATGTGGGTGGGAGGAAAGAAAGAGGAAATGAGTCTCCGATGTAAATGTTATTGATTGCACTGGTATTGTTCGGGTTGGTGATTTTATCATTAATAAGAACATTACCTGCATCATGCTGTGTTTAATGCAATGGATGTTTAATGCAATGGATGTTTAAGTACACATTACGTTTTGCTTGGATAAAACTGTATACAACTATGCAATTTTGTATAGGATCGTAGGGGGCAGCAGAGACATCGTCAAGTAGCCAAGGGAGAGCTCCAACAGCATGGCAGTTTCCGTAGTGTAGTGGTTATCACGTTCGCCTAACACGCGAAAGGTCCCCGGTTCGAGACCGGGCGGAAACATCAATTTTTTTTTTTTTTACTTTAAAATTTGTGATTTAGTTTTTTTTTTGTCAATGGATCCCTCCGTCATTTAAAACTTTATTTTCGCAACGAGCCGCCGTGATATATTTTTCAATGACATGTTGTGACAATTTTACAGTGGTTTAAACTCTGATTTTAAAACGCTATTTATTCATCGTTTGATATGTGAATATTGATTTAAATTCTTCCATAAACTATGTTGCAGGCAGAGGGCTGAAGTTAGAGCATACCATTGTTGAATTGCTATTCGAGACAAACTTTTCATGTAAGGATAATTTGTAAACGGATGGGGGCGCTGTACAAGCATGAAAGAGAAATGAAACCATGAAAGAGAAATGAAACCATTTATAAAGATTGATTATTTTTAAAACCAAAGGAGCTTATGAATCTTGCTAATGGAGTGTTATTCGCATACTTTATCCGTTTTATAGATCGGTCCATTGGAACCGCTTTTCACTGGGCAATAGTTTTTGGTTTTATTGCATTTTTTTTTGAGGGGGGGTGGTGTAAAAAAACCTCATACCTAATACATATAGGTAGAGGGGCTTTTGATCAGAGGACTTAATCCCTTGGGCAGTTAAATTGGCATTCACATATTGTATACCTGCCAACTTGAAGAACAATCTCGCCGTGTGAGGAGGGGGCGGGGCCTCAAGTGCAGAGAAGTACCTAGGAGGAACTTTTGAACCCCACCAGCCCCAAGCCTCCACCTCCTAAAAATAAAGGGGCAAATTTACATTTAGTGGCACATCCCTGCATATCAGCAGGGATGCGCCACTTATTGTGCGCCATGCCTCCGCCACCATTGATGCGCCGCATTTACAATGCAGCGCACCATGGGGCAAAAACAGCACAGATGCGTGACGCATCTGTGCCGTTAAGGCGGCGCATTGCTGGAGTTGCGTCGTAAGCGCCACGCAGCTCCAGCAATGCTCAGGGGTGCCCTATCTTGTTAATCCTGCGTCAATCCTTACGCCTGCTTCAAGCAGGCGCTTGGTTTTGACGCAGCATGGGCCCCAAAGTGACTGAGTGAAATCTTGTAGATTTCACTCAGTCACTTTTAGGAGGCGTTCCTGCGCCGGAAAGCCCCCTCCCCCCCGCGCAGGAACGCCTCCTTCTGGCGCAGGGCTTTACAACGGGACGCATCTCCCATATGTGTCACGTTGTTAATACCCCGCACCATGGCGCATCTTTTGCGCCACCCTGCGTCACAAAAGTGACGCAACGGCGGCCTAAAAGAGGCGCAAGGGGCTTGTAAATCTGCCCCTAAAAGCCTGGTTGTTGCTGATGTCCTGGGGTATTTTCACACCCATTAATGGAGTCGGTAGTTCAAAACCACGGAAAACGAGCTGGAAAACTACTATTACCGCACACTACATGGCCTTCAGCTTGTTTTCCCTGCCGTGTGATATTGGCTCCTCACCGGGAGACCGCGTGATTGGAGCAGATATCGTGTGTCGCACGGTGGCACCAGGTGATTTGGCAGGTATAATATTGCTTCCGTCCAGCACAGAATAGGGGGTCAGCTCACTTTACTCAATGGCTCCCTTGACTTTGAGTGACCACAAAAAAATCCTATAGACATTGTTTACATACCTCTAACAAGCATTGGAAAAGTCAAAAGGTCTTGCCTTGTTATTGGCTTTACCAATGCTTTGCAGCGTTGGGGCCAAAGCAATTTTAATTTTCGCCCTACCAGGGAGCATCAGCAAAAAAAAAAGTAAACAAAAATGGTACGATGGCACGGCCTCTGCTGTCAGTCATGTCATTTCACTGGCGCATGCATGCATGATTCATACCTGCCAACTCACACGATATCGGCTCCCATCACACTGTCTCCTGGTGAGAAGCGGATATCACACGGTGGAAAGGAAAACAATCTGAAAACCACTATAGATAGCGGTTTTCCAGCTTGTTTTCCGAGGCTTTGAACTGCCGAGGTCCATTAAGGGGTGTGAAAACACTCCAGGTCATCAGCAAGCTTTTTTTTTGTTTTTTTGTTTTTTTGTAGGCAAGGTGGGGTTCAAAAGTACCTCGTAGGTACTTCTCAGCACGAGGCCGCACCCTTCATGGCCCGCCCTCTCCCCATATGGTGAGATTTTTCCTTAAGTTGGCAGGTATGATGATTATGTATTAGTATACAGGTAATCACTCATGCACGCCCAAGTGGATTGATGTGGGCACTATTTGCTTTGCTTTTTGGTTTAGCGATCCAAGATGGAAGACGCCACTTGGGTAGGTAAGTAAAAAAAATACTTTTTTTAGTTATCAAGAAAGCACAAAAGAAACAAGCATTTACAATGCAATGGTTTCGCCTTTTGAAAAGTTTGAGCTATTGGCATTGTAAATGACAAAATTTGTATTTATGTGTTGGTTTTGAAAACAGATAAATAAATGGCATTGTCATTTACAATGCCAATAGTTAAATCTCTGGCAAATGCCACCCAAAAACACACAGACCCAACACACACAGACCCACACACACAGACCCACACACACAGACCCACACACAGAGAGAGCCACAGACAGAGAGAGCCACAGACAGAGAGAGCCACACACAGAGCTACACACACACACACACACAGCCACACACACACAGCCACACCCACCCAGAGCCACACACACCCACCCAGAGTCACACCCACCCACCCAGAGCCACACCCACCCAGAGCCACACACACCCACTCAGAGCCACACCCACCCACCCAGAACCACACCCACCCACCCAGAGCCACACACACCCACCCAGAGCCACACACACACTCAGGAGAGCAAGCACATTGAGGGGGCAGGGAAGCAAGCACAGCGAGGGGGCAGGGAAGCAAGCACAGCGAGGGGGCAGGGAAGCAAGCACAGACAGGTGGCAGGGGAGCAAGCACAGCCAGGGGGCAGGGAAGCAAGCACAGCCAGGGGGCAGGGAAGCAAGCACAGCCAGGGGGCAGGGAAGCAAGCACAGCAAGGGGGCATGGAAGCAAGCACAGCGAGGTGGCAGGGAAGCAAGCACAGCCAGGTGGCAGGGGAGCAAGCACAGCCAGGGGGCAGGGAAGCAAGCACAGCCAGGGGGCAGGGAAGCAAGCACAGCCAGGGGCAGGGAAGCAAGCACAGCCAGGGGGCAGGGAAGCAAGCACAGCCATGGGTCAGGGAAGCAAGCACAGCCAGGGGGCAGGGAAGCAAGCACAGCCAGGGGGCAGGGAAGCAAGCACAGCCAGGGGGCAGGGAAGCAAGCACAGCCATGTTTCCAGTGCTTGGCTATTCTGAACAAACGATTGGTATCCGGCCTGCCACTCAAACGAAAACAACTCCCAGAATACCTTCTATGAGCATTGGTACCCAGGAACCTGCACTAGCCTAACTGACAGGGTGGGTGTGTCTCAAACGCTGTGGGGTTAGGGTTAGGTAAGACGTGTGGAGTAGGCCCTTTTTAAAGCACCCACCCCTCAGACAATATCCACAAATGTGTGAGATAATCAGTTTTTACCTGTTCATTCACAAATGCACTTTCTGGAGCTAAATTCAGCAAATACTGTTCCTATGAGTCAGCACTCAGAATGTACCCTCGCAAATAGTGTTTGAGCCCACAAATGTTAAACTTCGGTGTGAGATATGGTTTGTGAATGAAGCCATAGAACTCCCACGCCCTACAAGTGACTAGTCTCCAACAAACAGAATCCTAGAAATAGCAGAGAGGCACAACTCAAAGGCACAGCAATAAAACTCTTTAAAACATGGGTGGGAAACGGAATGGCAGGAAATGTGGCACAAAACTGCAGACCTATCATTTCACTTTTAGTCCTGACCCATTATTAGCAGGTGAGGTGTGTCTGCAGGAAGGAAACAACTTGCCAGCTCTGTAATACAGATAAACCCTAAACAGAAAGCAAAGAGAACAGCACCATTGGTGAGGATGCAAAGCCAAAACACACACAACAAAGAGAACGTCAAGACACAGCAACAACCAGTACAAGAAACACCAACATGTAAAGCAAAACCAACACAACTGTAAAAGCAGTAATATTAAAAACACCCTGGAAACAAGACAAACAACAGACACGAAAAAGGCAATATAAAGAGTACACGCCAACTGCATATAAAATAAGATAGAATAAAAGGCAAAATAATTTCAACAAAAAGAACAAGACATGCAAAAAAGAGACAACACATAAAATATGACACGCAAACGAAGTAAAGCGCCAACCACCTGTAAAATGAGGCTGCTCTTACAATGAGTGCCCACCTGAAGTGATGGGAGGTCGATGGAAGAGCCATCTCCTCACACTACATACACTCTATTGAACAGCCTTACTGTGAGGACCTCGAGTGGGAATAAAATAAGTACAATAGGGTGCGTCCACGTACGTAATAGCACCGTTCCCACTCAAGTAACGCAATGACCAGCATGAAGCAGTGTGACATCACCACGGCAGATCAAAGAGCACCAAAACCTTCTCGGTACAAACACGTCACTGGGTCACACTGGTGTAGCGGCTCATCCTGCAAAGGTGAGGGGTGAGAAGTGTTCGCCAGGCGAAACCTAAAAATAAACAAATCGTCCACAAGCGTCACCACTCTCTCTTACTTTAATCCTTCCTTTGAGTCTCACGAAATCTGTACTTTTAAAATAATGCAAGGTGTCCCCTGTATCAAGAGACGTCCTCCCTGCACAGGACTATCTATCCCTCAATGGTGCATGAGGTAGTACGCTCCAACCTCAGGATTCTGGCTTGAAATGACTGGGCTGTACATGTTGGTGGCAAGTGATAAAAGCTAATGCAGATACAGGGACAGGCATTCATTGATGGGAGTACATTTAAACCACTAACAGCAGAATAAAAAAAGTAATCACTGCCATCACTAATTGAGTCTAGGCATTATTTCCACTTATTCAACCTTTGACGTCAATAAGGGGACTTGGCGATTTTATATAACATTATTAAACCCACATTCATCTTTGCTTCTTCGGGTTAATAACCAAGCCCTAGTTATTACAGGTGGTGTAAGATGCCATTTCTCAGGAATTCTGTCATTGCCAGCTGAATTACTCCAATGCGGAAGACGTACCTCAAAAGAAACAAGCATTTGCAATGCAATAAGTCTTGCATTCACACGATTTTGAGCTATTGGCATTGTAAATGGCTTCTATTTATGTTTTGGGTTTTAAAACATAAATACAAGGCATTGTTATTTACCATACTGATAGCTTAACAAAATGCAAGTAATCTCACCAGCTATAACAACAGAAAGTGCACTTTAAATATATCAGGTCAAAGAGCAAACACCCCGACTGGCGCAGATGAAAGCACCTCAAAATACTGAAAGCGGACAGCAACTTCACCTGAAAGCAGACATCATCTCGACCCTACCTTTTCTCGATTGTTGTGCATATTTTTGGGGAAAGGAAAGCAGCCTGCCCAACTGAAGGAGGCAGCGCCGCTTGCGAGGTAGACTGAGTGGTCACATATAGTATGTTCCCTGCTAACACTTGGCCGGGCATTTTTTAGATGATTTACGGACATGTGCAGCTCAGTTGGGGTAGGCGCAGAGCGGTACAATGCCCAGCTCTGTCTGCTTGGGGCACGTGTGAGCGCCTGACCAGACATCTGTGAGAGCCTCACATACGCAAAAAGCCAGTTGAGAGTTTGCACTCCAAAAGGGCAGCAAAGGGGCTCCTGTGTGAGGAATACAAGAGTTCTGATGACAACAGAGGCAAAAACAGACAGCTCTACACTACACTGTGTGTGAAACAAAAAAAACAAATCAACATCTGGCTCTACAGTGCAGAGGTGCTGCGCCTCACTAGGCAAAGACTTCATTTTGTTTAACCTTCTGAGCATGAACCACGTCAGTTAAGACAGCTGCGTGCCTCTGAGAATTACACGTGCACACACACACACACACACACACACGCGCGCGCGCGTGCCTCCTAGCGCGTGCATGCTCTTCACATTATTTTATACTTTGTGCCAGACTGGGCACACCATGGCACATAGAGCAGGGAACATGCTTCAACATAGGTACCTATTCACTGCCCCCATGGTGGGAATTTAAGCACTGCGCCCCCTGGTCAGCTTTACATCAAACACTATATAAATTCTACCGTAAAGGTTGGCTCGGGCTGTCATGGCCAAAACCGTGCGAACACGCCAAAACTGCTGGGTGACCACACACTGCATGTTCAGTTAATAGGGTGACCAACCGTCCGTAAATTTCACGGACAGTCCGTAATTTCGGCCGTCTGTCCGTTGGCCGTGAAGGATTCTTTAACGGACGCCATTTGTCCGTAATTTTAACTGGTCGCACTGCTGGCCCCCACCTCCCTACTTGACTCTAATGCTGTTGAGGTCGGGTGTAACAGCAGCATTGGAAGGCACAGCCGGGTGGCAACTCTCACACCTTCAGCCCTTGATGAGCTGCTAAGAGGTGCTTGAAGGTGACTGAGAGGGGGTGGGGGGCTTCAGGAGCAGGGGCATCTATTCAGATGCAAACAGCGCTGAATGCATCTTGTATCTGCAATTGGTGTGAGACATTCCCTTTCTGCCCAGGGCCCCAAACATCCTAGAACCGGCAGAGGCAGCACGTGGTTCTCTTCACAGAGCTTAATTAGTCACTAAATTGGAAACAAACCTCGACCTCACTAGCTGCTCTTTCTTGTTCTTTGTGTGCGTGGTGTCTTCTTTTTTCTTTTTAATTGCGTTATGTTATTCTGAATCTGTTCCCCTTACCCAAGCGCCGGGACACTCTTTTTGAGTAGCCGTTGCGCTATATTAAATACATAAATAACATAACATAACATAACATTCTTCAAACATGCAGTCTATATTGTAATGAAATAAAGAAATGGCACAATCGCACCCACACTGATTAACAAAGTATGGAGGACAATTAGTTGAATCAGTTCTCTTGGAGTATCTCCTTTCAGTACTGTACATCAGTGTGGGGAGGGGGGGGGGCAAAATTAACATTTTGGAAACGCAGCCTGTCTTTTCGTTGTCTTGTCTTGTCTAATACTGCATGCCCACCCCTGTGCCCACCCTGGTGGATGCTGTTCCCCCCATGTGGTGGCTCCTGCCCCCCCCCCCGCACCCACCTGTGATGGCTCCTGTCCCCCTCCCCACCCTGTGATGGATCCTGTCTCTGCCCTGGGTGGCTTCTGTCCGAGTCCTGGGATGGCTTCTGCAGCAAGGCTTAAGTTCTTGATGGGTGGGCGAGTGAGTAAGTGAAGGGATGGCTGGATGAATTAGTGAAAGGGTGAATGGATGAATGAAAGATTGAATAGATGGATAATGAGAGAGGATGGATGGATTGATGAGTGAGTGGAAGGATGGAAGAGAGAAAAGGGAAATAGCTGGATGTATGGGTGGAAGGGTAGCTGGATGGGTAAAAGGGTGGATGGATGAGTGAAAGGATGGATGGATTGATGAATTGATAAGTGCAAGGGCGAATGGATGGACGGATGAGTGAAAGGGTGGATGTAAGGATGGATGAGTGAGTGAAAGGGAGGGTAGATGGACAAAAGGATGAATAGATGAGTGAAGGAATGAAAGGATAAATGGATAAGAGAGGATGGATGAGTGATAGGGTCAATGGATGGATTCATGAGTGGATGAGTAGATGAATGGATGGGTGGGTGGGTATTTGGATGGATGCAAGGAAGGATTGCTAAGTGAAAGAGTCGTTGGAGAGAGAAAGGGAGGATGATGGATGACTGAAAGGGTGGATGGGTGGAAGAATGAGTGACTGGGTGGATGGATGAGTAAGGGAAATGATGGATGGGTAGAAGAGTGGATGGATGAGTGTACAGATGGCTAGGGTGAAAGGGTGGATGGATGGATGAAGGGATGGATGAGTGAAAGGATAGATGGAAGGATACATGATGGATAGGTTTGCAAATGGTTGAATATGTTTGGATATGGCTGGGCTTACTTATATACTATTGCGCGACCTCTGATGTGTCTGTAAAACGTATCCAATTGTCCTGAAGTTTTGTCCTGAATTTTGACCTCCTGTCCTGAATTTGTGTCCTGAATTTTGACCCTTTGTCCTGAATTTTTACACCCACCGTCCTGAATTTGCACAAATACCAGTTGGTCACCCTAGTTCAGTACCTCCCACTCCGGAAGCACTGCTCTGAAATAAGAGATAGTGCTTAAAGCCCCATCGCAACATACGAGTTTTTAATGTTATTGAACGCATCAAGTGGTGATGACAAGGCGCTATACAAGAAGATATGGCGTCGCTGACCTGTCCTGGTTTGCCTAAATGCGGGTTGAAGTATGTCACCACGTGACTTACCAGTTGTTGCGGTGTCTGTAAACTGTGAAGTGATTTATAGTGTAGCAGAGTGTGGTACACGGTGTTAACCTTGACCACTGTAAGCATATTAGTGATTTGCAGTGTAACAATGAGCGTCATGTTTATTTTATACTGTGCTCAGTGAGGGAAAGTCTAACAGTAGTCTTGACGTGCCAGCGTGTGACTCATTCTTGCCATGTAGTGAGTGAGTGCACGTGTCGCTAGATTTGTAGTTTGTCAGTGTGCATGTGTGAGTGACTGATGCTTATGCAGTGTCCAGTGTAAGTCTTCTGGTGGCTTGTGATGTGCCAGTTGGTGGCTGCCATGTATTCACGACAGGAAGTGGCATATAGTGGGGCTGTATGCATGTGAGAGCGGCTGATGCCAGTGTCAGTTTGGAAGTGCTTAAAATGTGCCGGGGTGTATGTGTGAGGGCCTCTTACCCCCTTCTGTGGTCACTCTTGCAAGCGTAAGGCTGAGAATGATAGCATGTACGTGTGACTGACTTTTAGCCAGTGCTGTGGTCACCGTGACCAATGTGAGCGCGAGAGGGGTTCCATGTGCCGCGGTATAAGTGTGCGAAACTTCCGGAGGCCAATGTAAGTCTTTGAAAGATGTGCAGTGTGTCGGTGAGTGTGAGAATGTCTCTAAGCCCTGCACCAGTGCAATCCTGGGTGTGTTTTTTGTGTGTCCGTGTGCGTGTGAGTGACCCAGCCGGCGCTGCAGTCACTGCGGCTATTACAACCATGGGCAGCGTTTACAGTATTCTAGGTCATCGGGGTGGCCAGGATGAACCTAAAAACACACAATTTATGAAGACAGACCTTTCTCCATGTACAAACGCGCATGCTCAATGCCTACATCACGTCACAACACGGGCAGCGGGAGGGGGGGCAGAAACGGACAGCGGGAGGGGGGCGGGTTAACGGCACACGGACAGCGGGAGGGGGGGGCGGGAACGGGCGTGTGAGTGACCCAGAATCGCGTGTGGACTTTATAGATGACCAATAAGTTCTTACTTTTACCTTGGAATACTCGTATACATTTAACGTTACAGGGAAAATATAAATTAATTTCAATTTGAATCGTGTTTTTCATGAAACTCGAGCAGTACTAAAAAGTAAAACGAAGAAAATTTACATAGAGAATCTACACATTTTGCCCACAGGGCACCGAGTGCTTGGGCAAATGACAACGGGTGGCAGTGAAAAGCGAGGAGAGAAGTCAATGTAACACTTTTTGGATTGGTCTGATATAAAACCAAGAAGCACGGGCACACGGACAGCGGGGGGGGTGGGGGGGAACAGGCACACGGACAGCGGGAGGGGGGCGGGAAGGCAAGGAAAACAAGCACTCACCTGGACTTCCTCCGTCGGCGGTCGGCCGCGGAATGGCCAAAACAAACATGGACGACAAAAAAAAAATAAACCCCGCCCACGGCCGCATGACGTTGTCAAAGGGGCAGGATGAGTAAAAATGGCCGGAACGCCCCCGAATCTGCTCCGCAATTGATGGACAGATCTCTGTTCCAATGGCTAGCCTCCATTTATGGAGCTAGCCAATGGAACAGAGGGGCAGGACTAGACTCACATACTCTAAACAAAAGATTTCGTCTGCGCAAAACGCTGCTTGCGCAGCTTTTGACAGGCGAAACCTAAAAAGCTCCTTTGGTGTGGGAGGGGGACAGAATAGCTGGTGGTGGATGAAGGCCAAAACAGTTCATTAGGAAGAAAGCAACACAAGTGTGGGGGGGGGGCACTCAATGGAGAGAACACAACAGAACACAGAGCTAAGGGCACACAAGAGAGCAACACAGGTAAAAGCACATAAACGAGAGGTCAACACAGAGCGTGGGTGGATAGGGAGAATCACATGAGAGAGAGAGAACAGCACACAAGGGAGAGAGCAACACAAGGAGAAACATATGTAAGCTAGCGCAATCAAAACAATTTGGACAGGGGGTGGTACTTGGTAGTGAGACATGCACAGGAGGGTGAGAGGTGGAAAACACATTCACTCTCATGGAGTTCTTTATAAAAACAAATTAAAAAGTAACCCCCTAAAAGTAAACGGTAGAAAATCACAAATGAGTCAATCAAAAGGGCGGTAACGAGGATAAGCTTATGAGTAGAAGGAAAACACAAGAATAGGACAGCAAGCCAGCAAATAATTAGCAAGCAAATTGGAGTGACAGTGTTCTGGTGTGCCACTCGGAATTTGAAAGTACGCTGTTTAGAGTAACCTTTTCCCTGGCCTTCTTTGGGGCCTTTCGCATTAGCGAATTAGTAGCCAGAGCAAAAGGGGATGAAAGCAGCAGGGCCCTGTTGGTTAAGGACATATCCCTAGGCACACACCAGGTATCCCTACAGGTGCGACACTCTAAGACAGATCAAGTGGGAAGGGGACAGTACATTGCACTGAATAGAATGGATGGGCACAGCTCGTATTGCCCAGTTAGGCTTTTGGCAGGGTACATCCAGGAACGGGAAGGTGTCAACGGCGACAACTACCTTCTCACCCACAAAGATGGGACCCCGGTAACACTTTATCAGTTTAAAAGGGTGTTAGCAGCAATGGTCCAAATAGCTGGGATCCAAGGGTATCACTACACTACACATTCTGTCCGCATTGGGGCAGCCACCACAGCCTTCCAGGAGGGCATGTTGGCAAAAGCCATAAAACGAATAGGAAGATGGGAATCAGACAGGTTTTGGGTTTACATTCGCCCAGCACCCAACAGATAAAGAATTAAAAAGACAGGTGTTGAGGGGATTCAGTTTTAGGGGTTGCTACTACACTTATGTACACCAAGTTACACGTGTAATAAAAGGCTGATTGAAGACTCATACTCAACCTTTCTGTGCTTTTGTTCTACTCCACAGAATACAAAACAGTGTGGGTCATCGGGCACTCTTACATGTCCATGGCTGCTAACAGAACCCACACCATTGGGTGGAATATGACGTTCCTGTGTCAACGTACAAGGGTGCAATGGTTTGGAAAGCCAGGGGTGCACTGGAGAGAATTGGAGAGCGTCATTGAAGAATTCCGCATCCCCTCTAAGGACCCGGATGTTTTAGTAATTCGTCTAGGGAGAAATGACCTTCCAGTGATAGGGAGGGGTAAACTACTTCACATGTTAAAGAAGAATCTCACCAATTTAGCCTGGAGCATGGACACCACGGAAGTTGTATGGTCCAATATCATTCCTAGAAGGGTATGGGCTGGTGTGCGCTCCCAAAACGGCATGGAGTTGTCAGTTCAGTTCAGTAAGCTTTATTCGATTATAAAGAACAATCATAAAAGCACAAAACATTTAAGACATATACAGTACATTTTAAGAAAATAGCAGCAGTCAGGGCGACAACATTTTAAAATAGCATACTCTTCCTAGGGGCAATTGATTTTAGGATGTAGGTTGCAGTAAAAAAACAAATATCCGGCTCATATAATAAAAACAGGAGATTCATAGCAGTATTTACAGATAAAATGCCGTACTTTTTAAAAAGTGGTTTTAAAAAAGCAATACGAAGGTGTAAATATAACACCCAAATGAGGAGAAAGTGCATAGGGCCAGATGTAGGTAGGCATTTACCGGTCGGTAACGGCCGAATTCGGACGTTACCGACCGGTAAATGCAATTTGAGATGTAGGGCCCTGTATTTTACAGAATCGGTAAATTTACCGATCGGTAAATTTACCGATTCTGTAAAATACCGAATCGGTATTTTTACCGATTCGGTAAAATTGATATGCAGGTCGGACTCTTCTGAGTCCCACAAGCATTACAAAATCGGTATTTTACCATCAAATTCTATTTGATGGTAAAATACCGATTCCGGTGTGCATGCACATGTGTGCATGCACACCTGTGCCATATGACAGGCAGACCTGCCCTTAGGGCAGGTATGCCTGCCACATGGCACCCGAACCTGTTTTGGGGGTGCTAGAGGGTGTCAAAGTGACACCCCCTGCACCCATGTGAAAATCGGTATTTACCGATTCGGTAAAAACCGAATCGGTAATGCCCATTCATTCCTATGGGCTTCAAAGCCCATAGGAATGAATGGGCATTACCGGTCGGTATTTACCGAATCGGTAAATACAGACTTTTACAGATTCGGTAAATCAACATCTGGATTTACCTAAATCTCGGTACTTCTATTTTACTGATTCATAAATACCGAATCGGTAAAATTCGGTATTTATGAGTCGGTAAAATAGAATTACCTACATCTGGCCCATAGTGCTTTGTTTTGTTATTCCGTCACATGGACATGGGACCGTGGGATACTTTTTAATACATGGGAATTCCACCAGGTACTGTACAATACTTAATCTCATTCTGGTGAGTACAAACCGGTGTGATGTTCTAGTAACCGTGGTTAGATATTGTTGAAAACCAACGGTATCCACATGTGAAGTATAGAGCTTAGAGGTTATTAACTGCCCACTTGTACGTTTACGGTCTAGAGCTTTCTTCCTCAAATAAATATGTTTAATTTCACACTTCGATATATCAGTAGCCCTACTGGGATCATCCATAATATTTATATTAAATATGTCCTTAAATGTTGTTACTACATATTTGAGCCATGGGATCTGTAAGCGGTTGTCCAAGCGGAGGCAATCATTAATTATGCTTCTATTGAAAATGGTTTCAACCTTCAACCATATAGATCTCCAGGCCATCAGGGGTCTTAGCCCAATTAAATCTGTCAAGTGTTCTGCCCCCACTTCGGTATGTATGAGTTCGGTGGAGGCCGACATAGGTAAACAGAGTAATTTTTTCAAAAACCTATTTTCCTCAATTTGTAGATCTGCATGGTGACAGTAACCCCAGACCCCGGCTCCATAGAGTGCTATCGTCACGCATCTAGATTGATATATATGTAGCATATCACGAATACGGCGATCCCCGAGTTTAGCCGCAAATTAAAAAACCCCGAGAGCACTTTTGGACATTTTAGCCCTAACATTAGTCACCTCCTGTGTCCACATTCCGTTACCGCTAAAGGTTATGCCCAGGTAACAGAACTTCTCTACTAGTGAGATTTTATGGTGGTCTAAATAAAAGGATTTTGTTTTTCCTGCTCTATTTCCACAGATCATAGCATAAGTTTTAGTTTTATTGATCTGCAGCTTTCTGCCCTTGATAAAATTAGAGAACTTGTTCATAAGTCTTTGGAGGCCTGGAGGTGTCCTAGAGAGAAGTACCGCGTCATCCGCGTATAGCAGTACCGGTACTTCGAGGCCCTCCACTTGTGGTGCGTCACATTTGACCATTTTAAGTTCATCATCAATGGCATTAATAAAAAGGGTACAAAGCAGAGGCGCAAGGACACAGCCTTGTCTAATGCCTAGATTGACCTTAAATTTAGCGGTGTATTCTCCGGCTTGTCCATAGCGCACACGGGCAGATAATTTGGTATATAGTCTAGCCCAGGGGTACTCAAAGTACGGTCCGCAGGCCAGGAGCGGCCCGGCAAGCCTTCAGTGGCGGCCCGCGGAGCTTGAGACACATCGCACCTGTGTGTTTGTTTTTTTTAACTTCAGCAAACACCTCGGGGAGCAGCAGTGCGTAATCAGAGAGCCTGCTCTGTGGGGGCCCGGGCGATTCCAGCCACAGTCAAGAGTGGAGCTGCAGGGGCGCTAAGAGGTGAACAAAGCCTCATTAACAAACACATGGTCGTTTAAAGACCTGTGAAGTACTGGGGTGCCCGGGAGGCTGTGTCAGCCAGGCTGACACACAGGGGATAGAGGGTGGGAGGGGGAGGACAGCAGGAACTGAGAGCCGGGTGAGGTGGGAGGGCAGAGCTGGGAGTAAGTGCCCGGGTGAGGGTGGTGGAGGGCAGAGCAGGGAGTGAGAGCCCGGGTGAGGGAGGTGGAGGGCAGAACAGGGAGTGCGAGCCCGGGCGAGGGAGGTGGAGGGCAGAGCAGGGAGTGAGAGCCCGGGTGAGGGAGGTGGAGGGCAGAGCAGGGAGTGAGAGCCCGGGTGAGGGAGGTGGAGGGCAGAGCAGGGAGTGAGAGCTCGGGTGAGGGAGGTGGAAGGCAGAGCAGGGAGTGAGAGCCCTGTGAGGTGGGAGGGCAGAGCAGGGAGTGAGAGCCCGGGTGAGGGAGGTGGAGGGCAGAGCAGGGAGTGAGAGCCCGGGTGAGGGAGGTGGAGGGCAGAGCAGGGAGTGAGAGCCGGGTGAGGGAGGTGGAGGGCAGAGCAGGGAGTGAGAGCCCAGGTGAGGGAGGTGGAGGGCAGCAGGGAGTGCGAGCCCGGGTGAGGGAGGTGGAGGGCAGCAGGGAGTGAGAGCCCGGGTGAGGGAGGTGGGAGGGCAGAGCAGGGAGTGAGAGCCGGGTGAGGGAGGTGGAGGGCAGAGCAGGGAGTGAGAGCCCGGGTGAGGGAGGTGGAGGGCAGAGCAGGGAGTGAGAGCCGGGTGAGGGAGGTGGAGGGCAGAGCAGGGAGTGAGAGCCCGGGTGAGGGAGGTGGAGGGCAGAGCAGAGAGTGAGAGCCCGGGTGAGGGAGGTGGGAGGGCAGAGCAGGGAGTGAGAGCCGGGTGAGGGAGGTGGAGGGCAGAGCAGGGAGTGAGAGCCCGGGTGAGGGAGGTGGAGGGCAGAGCAGGGAATGAGAGCCCGAGTGAGGGCGGTGGAGGGCAGAGCAGGGAGTGAGAGCCGGGTGAGGGAGGTGGAGGGCAGAGCAGGGAGTGAGAGCCCGGGTGACGGAGGTGGAGGGCAGAGCAGGGAGTGAGAGCCGGGTGAGGGAGGTGGAGGGCAGAGCAGGGAGTGAGAGCCCGGGTGAGGGAGGCGGAGGGCAGAGCAGGGAGTGAGAGCCCGGGTGAGGGAGGTGGAGGGCAGAGCAGGGAGTGAGAGCCCGGTGAGGGAGGTGGAGGGCAGAGCAGGGAGTGAGAGCCTGGGTGAGGGAGGTGGAGGGCAGCAGGGAGTGAGAGCCCGGGTGAGGGAGGTGGAGGGCAGAGCAGGGAGTGAGAGCTTGGGTGAGGGAGGTGGGAGGGAAGCATAGAGTGAGAGCCCGGGTGAGGGAGGTGGAGGGCAGAGCCGGGAGTGAGAGCCCGGGTGAGGGAGGTGGAGGGCAGAGCAGGGAGTAAGAGCCCGGGTGAGGGAGGTGGGAGGGCAGAACAGGGAGTGAGAGCCCGGGTGAGGGAGGTGGAGGGCAGAGCAGGGAGTGAGAGCCGGGTGAGGGAGGTGGAGGGCAGAGCAGGGAGTGAGAGCCCGGGTGAGGGAGGTGGAGGGCATAGCAGGGAGTGAGAGCCCGGGTGAGGGAGGTGGAGGGCAGAGCAGGGAGTGAGAGCCTGGGTGAGGGAGGTGGAGGGCAGAGCAGGGAGTGAGAGCCCAGGTGAGGGAGGTGGAGGGCAGAGCAGGGGTGAGAGCCCGGGTGAGGGAGGTGGAGGGCGCATGGAGTGAGTGCCCGGGTGTGGGAGATGGGAGGGCAGAGCAGGGAGTGAGAGCCTGGGTGAGGGAGGTGGAGGGCAGCAGGGAATGAGAGCCGGGTGCGGTGACAGAGGGCAGCAGGGAGTTTGAGCTGGATGAGGTTGGAGGGCAGCAGGGAGTGAGAGCTGGGTGAGGTGAGACAGATAGAGGCAGAGACAGATAGGGACAGGGACAGACTGAGCTAGATAGGGCCAGAGACAGGGACAGACGGAGACAGATATAGGCAGAGACAGATAGAGGTAGCGACAGACAGCGATAGAGACAGAGAGAGAGACAGACAGAGAGAGACAGAGGGAGAGAGGGAGACAGACTAGGAAGGGATGGAGACAGACAGAGAGACAGACAGAGGGAGAGAGGGAGACAGACAGAGAGGGAGACAGACAGAGGGAGACAGACAAAGGGAGGGAGACAGACAGAGGGAGGGAGACAGACAGAGGGAGGGAGACAGACAGAGGGAGGGAGACAGACAGAGGGAGACAGACAGACAGAGGAAGGGATGGAGACAGACAGAGGGAGATAGAGGGAGGGAGACAGACAGAGGGAGGGATGGAGACAGACAGAGGGAGGGAGACAGAGGGAGACAAACAGACAGAGGGAGGGAGAAAGAAAGACAGAGGGAGACAGACAGAGGGAGGGAGGGAGACAGAGGGATAGAGGGAGACAGACAGAGGGAGATAGACAGAGGGAGGGAGACGGAGGGAGAGAGGGAGACAGACAGAGGGAGACAGACACAGACAGACAGACAGAGACAGACAGACAGACAGACAGAGGGAGGGAGGGAGGCAGACAGAGGGAGGGAGACAGACAGACAGAGGGAGGGAGACAGAAAGACAGAGGGAGACAGACAGAGGGAGGGAGACAGACAGAGGGAGGGAGACAGACAGAGGGAGGCAGACAGAAAGACAGAGTGAGACAGACAGAGGGAGGGAGACAGACAAAGGGAGGAAGGGGGACAGAGGGAGGGAAACAGAGGGAGGGAGGGAGGGAGACAGGGTGAGGGATGGAGACAGACAGAGGGAGGGAGGGAGACAGACAGAGGGCAGACGGAGGGAGGGAGACAGAGGGAGATGGACAGTGGGACACAGATAGAGGGAGACAGATGGAGGGAGATGGAGAGAGGGAAGGAAACAGAGGGAGAGAGAGAAAGAGAGGTAAGACGGAGGGAGAGAGACAGAGGGAGACAGAGAGAGAGGGAAGGAGGGAGGGAGCGAGAGAGAGAGATAGAAGGAGGGAGACAGAGAGAGGGAGGGAGAGATAGGGAGAGAGAGAGAGAGAAAGAGAGATGTGTGTGTATGCTGGTCTGTTGGCTCAGTGGATGAATGCGTCAGCTGCAGGGGCCTGTGTTCAACTTCATGGTCACAGTTTTTTTCTTTCTAGCCCCTTCCCCCTCCCCCACTGACTCCGCCTCCACCGGTGCGGCCCTCGGCCACAAACCACACTGTAAATTTGGCCCCCGAGAGAAAGTTTGTGAGTACCCATGGTCTAGCCAAAAAGAAAATAATTGGCTCTGGGGCACCTAGACCCAATAAAATCTGCCATAATAGGCCGTGGTCTACTAGGTGGAATGCACTACTTAGATCTGCAAAGCAAAGGTGTAGGGATCCTTGCTTTGCTCGTGTATATTTCCCTATTAAAAGATCTAAATTAATGCATTGTTCCAGGGTCCCTCGCTCTTTTCTGAACCCATATTGTGACTGAGCCAGAATCTTATTATCCTCCGCCCACTCTTCTAGCCTCACCAGCAAGACCCTGCTCATGATCTTCACTGATGAGTCTAGAAGGGAAATGGGTCGGTAATTTTTGGCTACAGATCTGCTTCCCTTTTTAAATATGGGGATGATAGTGGACTCACCCCAGGTTAACGGCGGATTTTCCATTACAGCAGCATTAAAAACTCTGGTCAGCACCAGTCCCCAGAGTACCAAATCGGCTTTATACAAGTTGACTGGTACACCGTCCGGGCCCGGTGCTTTCCCCCCCTTGCTGCTGTTAATACCGTGTTCTACCTCTGGGAGTGTGATGTTAAGTGGGAGTATTGTCCAAATGTCTACATCCCCAATAATTTTCCCCAAGTCAAAGATGCAGGGAAAATGTGCAACCCATGCTTCCTCACTAACATGAGATGTTAGATCAGGAGCGTCCTCATTTTTAAAAAAGGGAGAATTAACTGTGTCAGAAAAACAGCTTGGTATTGGATATCGCAACTGCCATAGTCAGTTTGTCCCAGGCTTCTTCCTGTAACTCCTTCTTCCTTCGCTTTAGCTGTACTTTATATACGGATCTCAAGTTGATGACAATTGTCCTGTCCCTTGGTCTACTTGACAGGGCTTGCGTTAATAGAAACAGAGATTGCGTACAGGCATGATCGAACCAGCCTTTAATCTGGGCTGACTTATTACCTTAGTTACAGTTAAGATGTTAGAAATGTTAACATTAATCTTGCTAAAGCACCTTATAATATACATGGAATCAGCATTGGGTCCCAAGCAGTCAAATAACTCTGCCTGACATGCCGTAACAATACTTTTAAAAAGCTTGTCAGGGTTTTCCCCTTTCCACTTTATCCTTGGGCCATTCGATCTGCATGGAGTAATGTCATCTACGGTTGTTTGGGGTATCTGACTTCTAGGGCCCCAGATATAAAGTGTTAGTACAATACAGTTATGGTCGCTGATAGCTAAGTCTGCTTCTCTGGGGTGGTACAGTATGCACTAATGTTTACAGAGATCAACAAGTGATCAATAATAGTGCATGCATTCCTGCCTGTAAATGTCAGTAAAGGGTTACCATCCTTATCATTGGCACACTGCAACACCTCCATATCCAATTTGGCCATTGCTGAATTCAACACCGCACCGTAGGTGGTATGCGGAAAATGAACACATTCCTCGCCTAGGTCATTTTTAAACCCGCAAACTTTCGTTAGGGAGAAGGGACACATAGATATATTAAAATCACCCCCAAATAAAATCAAAATTAACATGATTATCAGAGCACAATTTATCGAGTACATTCTCTAGTTCACTAACCACTTTATATCGCGTGGAGTCAAACACATTATTATAAAAATTAATTAACAGGACATTACGACCATTTTTGTGTTGTAGCCACAGGACCTGAGAATGACATCCAACCATTTTATACAATTTAACTTCCACCGGCAGTTTAACAGACAGGAGAATTAATAGTCCTCCTTTTGCTCTGCCAGCGGCAGATTCCAGAGCGGGTAGATTAAATGCAACATACCCATCAAAGTTGATGTACTCCATACACCATGTCTCCTGGTAACATAAGATATCATGTCTAGTGACAAAATCCTTCCATCCTAAAGAATCTATATTCCTTCACCACCCGGCAATATTCCAGGTAATAAGACTAAACCCGTTACCATTACTAGGTGGTCCCACCCTCGTTTCAGCTACTTTGGACACCCGGTGTTTTACAGCCCCAACTTCTTTAGAAAGACAATTCGATGGGCTGTCAGGATCTAAGTCTAGTGGATTGCTTTGAATAGACTCCATTATTGGTCTAATATCCCCAATACTGGAGTTGTCAAGGAAGAGGCTAAACTCATGGCCAAATTGCTAGGCGGGGTAGGTTTAGGCAGCATCAGGCACACCCTGATTAACTTGCGGCAGCCGCACTATTACAGTGTAGATGGGGTGTACCTATCGGACACTGGAACAGATGTTCTTCTACGGAATATGCTAGCAGCATTGAATGCAAGGGGCTGTTGATAGTTCTCAAGAATGAGGCCGCGGGTATGGAATGGGGGGGGCCTCACTGGCAGTGATAGCTCCCAGCGAGGCATGGCGGTACTTACAAAGCGATCCAAGAGGAATACAAAAACAGGTTGCGAGCGGGGCACAGACTGCAAATGAGGCAGTCAGGACCCAAGGGGCACTGGCAAGCACCCCAAGGCCCTTTGTTCAGGTGAACCGGAAGTAAACAATTAATTACACAACTGAGGGCAGAGCCTGCGGCATGGAGGAAGTTGGGTACTAGTTACCGGGTCAAATGCTTACCCGGAAGGAAATGTGTGAACACCGGAAGTGAAAGGTCACCCGGCCGGGTGAGAACCGACTGGTTACCCGGGAGTGTGTGGACACCGTAAGTGAAAGGGTCATCCGGTTGGGTTGGAAGCAGACGCTTACCCAAGGAGTGTGTGGCACCTGGAAGTAAAAGGTTACCAGGTCGGGCTGAAAACACAAGCTTGCCCAGAGTGAAAGGGAAGGGGTGCATCCCCAGGTGATAGGTCACCAGGGCAAAGAGAGCTGCACTGAATGTAAGGCACAGTGCAGAGCTGATGGGGTAAGGACATAGGCTCGTCAGACAAAATAATGGTGTGTAAAGAATCGCTTGTAAGTTGTAAATGCCTAATAAACTACGGCCTCGATTTTTCCATAAAACACAAATTTGTTGTGGTCTGAATTTATTGGGATTTGGGTGGAGCGACCATGTGGGGGGTGCCTCTGCTGTGCCCCTTGGTTTGGCCCCCTACTTCCCAGGGGGAGGGGGAAAGTGGCTGGACCGGGGGTCTCATTGGAGGCCACCCCCAGGGAGCAGATCCAGAACACCAAGGTACAGGATTGGTTAGAGATAAGGTAAGGGAAACAAGGAAAGAGCGGGACCACCAGATAATAGGGCTGGGCCAGCTCAGCCGTAAATCTAGGGTTAGGAATTTGGCAGGAAGGAAGGGGTATTTAAAAGTGGGCACCGGGCACAAGGCCCTCTTTCTCCTGGTAATTTTGCTAGGAGAAGAGCTTAGGAACAAGATTTGGGGGGGTGGACAAGGGGGTACATTTGTCGCAGAGGCCTAGCGGACTTGCAAGAGGTCCTTTGGTGTCGGAAGAAGGGACAGCAACGGATCCGAGAAATTACAAAGCGATCCAAGAGGAATACAAACACAGGTTGCGAGCGGGGCACAGACCGCCAACGGGGCAGTCAGGACCCAGGGAGCACTGTCAAGCTCCCCAAAGCCCTTTGTTCAGGTGAACCGGTAGTAAACAATTAATTACACAACTGAGGGCAGAGCCTGTGGCATGGAGGAAGTTGGGTACCGGTCACCGGGTCACCTTCGCAGAGATGGGTGGGGGAACAGTCAACCAGGTTTGGCAGCGGGAAGCACATCGGCTTGCCCAGGTAACAAAGTAGGTACACACCAGAAGTGAAGAGGCACCTGGTTGGGGTGG
The DNA here is from genome assembly GCF_964261635.1 of Lissotriton helveticus. Lineage (NCBI taxonomy): Eukaryota > Metazoa > Chordata > Amphibia > Caudata > Salamandridae > Lissotriton > Lissotriton helveticus. The sequence goes on from NC_136073.1 coordinate 825,361,791, forward strand.
GAATTTACCCGGAAGGAAATGTGTGGACACCGGAAGTGAAAGGTCACCCAGCCGGGTGGGAACCGACTGGTTACCCGGGAGTGTGTGGACACCGGAAGTGAAAGGGTCATCCGGTTGGGTTGGAAGCAGACGCTTACCCAAGGAGTGTGCGGCAACCGGAAGTAAAAGGTTACCTGGTCGGGCTGGAAGCACAAGCTTGCCCAGAGTGAAAGGGAAGGGTTGCGTCCACAGGTGACAGGTCACCAGGGCAAAGAAAGCTGCACTGAATGAAAGGCACAGTGCAGAGCTGATGGGGTAAGGACATAGGCTCGCTGGACAAAATAATGGTGTGTAAAGGATCGCTTGTAAGTTGGAAATGCCTAATAAACTGCAGCCTCAATTCTTCCATAAAACACAAATTTGTTATTGTCTGAATTTATTGGGATTCGGGTGGGGCGACCATGTGGGGGGTGCCTCTGCTGAGAAAACATCCTTCATGTTACTTTTCATTTTTCAGTCATCTACGACAAACTGTGAGACCGCTGCAACTCTCTCACAAGCACTGCCAACTGATAACAAAGTCTCTTGCTCTCCCTGCTCAGCTGCTAGCTATCAGCAGTGCCCGGCTCCGAGCAACCTCAAAATTCAAGAATGTGTGGGCTTACCGCAGAGCTTAGTCCCCACCCAGCGTAGCCCTAATGACTCCCAGCGCCGAGCACACGCTGCTGCATTCTTCCCATTTCACCTTCGTTTTTCCGACGTGGTACTCGGGAGCTCGCCAACTTGTTACACACACTCTCCTGGGTTCTGGTGAGCATCCGAAGGTGGTGGTGCAAGCATCAAGGGCGATACTACTACACACTTTTTAAACATCACTGCAATTTTCTCCCAAGTAAAGAGAAAGGCTGCACTCAGAAACATGAGCATTATTCATTTATTTGGAGACAGTGCTTGCCACAGGAACGCGTTTCGGCTGCTCACTCAGCCTTTGTGAACCTAAGAGAGCCTCATTATCTCCACAGATTAAATACATGTAGGCAGTAGGGAAACATAGACAAAATACTTTCCTTTTTTAGAAAATGAATAAAGTAGTTATTTTTTTCGTTTACACATGTTTTGTGTATGTGTACACCTAATTGTGTACAAGTGTATGAGGACATATGTTTGTGTACATGTGTATGTGTACCCATGTATTTATACATGTAACCGTAAATGCGTACAAGTACAAATTTGTGAATATGTACATGTGTTTGTGTACACATAATTTGTACAGGTACATGTGTTTGTGTATTTGTACAAGTGTGAACATACAAATGTACATGTGTTTGTGTATATGCGCATGTGTTTGTGTACATGTACACATAATTCTGTATGTGTACACATACACGTATATAGGCATACTTGTACACATACACTTGCATGAGTACATATACACTTGTAGGTGTACACATACACGTGTTCATGTACCTACACGTAAATGTGTACATGTGAACACATACACTTGTATGTGTAAATTTAATGTATATGCGTACATATATAGGTGTACATGTGCACATGTCTTTTTTGTATGTGTGTACAGGTGCAAATATGTATGTATATGTACATAAACAAGTCTACATTTTGTATACATGTACACATACATGTGTTTGTGTATGTGTACTCATGTTTGTGTACATGTTAAAGTTTATATGTATCTGTACACTTGCATGTGTTTGTGTACATGTATACATACACCCACATCTACATTTTTATGTACATTTACTGACATGTATTTGTGAACATGTACATGTAACACATAAACATGTTATGTATACATGTAAATGTGTGCATGTGCATGTTTCTGTATATGTGTATATGTACATGTGTTTTTTATGTGTACGCTAACACATGTTTGTATACTTGTACAAGTACACCCACCTCTATGTTTTTGTAGACATGTACACATGTTTTTGTTTGTGTACACACGTTTGTGTACATGTACATGTACACATAGCACACACAATTTTTGGTACATTTACATGTACATGTTTTTTTTATGTACATGTAAATTTGTATACGTACATGTGTTTGTGTACACGTGCATTTTTGTGTAGGTGTACATGCTGATGTGAATATGTATGTGTACACATACATGTGTTTGTGTTCATGTACATGTAAATTTATATGTGTACACAGTCATGTTTTTGTATATTTGTATAAGTATATGTGTTTGAATACATGTACATATTTGTATAAAAAATTTGTACATGTACACAGTTTTGTGTATGTGTACACATGCACATGTGTTTGTACATACTCACATACATGTGTACAGGTTTGAAAACACATACACATGTATGTGTACATGTATACATGCTTAAACAAGGGTACATATGTAGACATACATGTATCTATGTGTGTGCACAATTGTATGTTTACACATACACATGTATATGTACACATGTATGTAAGTCAGAAGCCTTTTATTAATTATATTTTATAACAAGATGAAAGTGCCCCAGGAACTCCAAATTCCTGTTCCCGTCTGTTTACATTTTTGTGTATGTGTACACGTACGAATAAATGTGTACTTGTACATGTATGTTTGTTTGTGTCCATGTACATGGGTTTGTATATGTGTTTACGTACAGGTGTTTGGTACATGTGCACATAACACATACACGTGCTACATGTACATGTAAATGTGTATGTGTACAAATATATGTAAATGTGGATGTGTACACATGTGTGCAAGTGTATGCATGCACGTTTTTGTGTATGTATACATACACACTTTTTTACATGCATACATACATGTAAATGTGTGCGTGTAAATGAACGTGTTTATGTTCATGTGTATGTGTACACATTTTTGTGTACAAGTACACATTTTTGGTAGGTGTACACGTACACATTTTTGTGTACATGTACACGTACACATTTTTGTGTACATGTACATGTACACATTTTTGTGTACATGTACACATACACATTTTGTGTACGTGCACACATAAATATGTTCATGTGCACATACATGTTTTTGTGCTTGTGAACACATACATGTGTTTGTGTGCATGTACACCTAAATGATTTGTGTACTTTTACACATACGCATGTTTGTGTACAATCACACATGTATCTGTTCACGTACAGAAACACATACATATTTACATGTATTTAAAAACGTCTATGTTTACGTGTATGTGTCTATGTTTACCTATACACATCTATGTGTTCACTTCTATGTGTACCCACGTATGTGTACACATACACATGTATGTGTATATGTAAACATATATTTGTACCTACTTGAAGCAGTGAAATCTTCTCAAAAAGGCATTTTAGAGTTAATATTACACTCCAATGAACCGTTTAGGGTATTTTTTTTAATGCCAAAGCATTTTTTTTAATTTAATTTTATTTTATTTGTCAACAAGAGAGAAGTGCCCCAGAAACTCCAACTTCCTGTTCCTGTCTGTGTACGTCTTTGTGTACAGCTCAGCATGGATTGCACTGTGCTAATCCAATGCTTAAAGACTTTGCTGTAGTAATGGCAAAAGACTTTGTCCCTTTCTCGCTCTACGTGGATGGCACTATGCTAATCCTACGCTTAAAGATTTTGATAGAAAAGCAGACATTTGAGGTGAGCAAATTTAGAGTGTTGCTGGTGTGGTAGGGTGCTCTGTACAGGAGCTGCTCTCCACCTGTGCTTGGGAACTACCCAGAGATCTCTGCTTCTTACTCTTTACCTAAAACAGTATTGTTTTGAAACACACACACACAAATATACACACATATATATATATATATATATATATATATATATATATATTCACTGAAAAAACCATAGGTTTCACACCAGTTATAGTTAGGTGGAAATTTTACTCGCATAAAAGCATTGAAATTCCCACGTTATAGTTAGTTGGACTCACTATAACTTGCGCGTGCAATGCACTGCTGATGACGTCACATATTACATCACTCATGACATGGTCAGTGACATCACTCATGACATCACTGATGACATCTCAAATGACATCACTGATGACATCATCCAGTGAATGTGTATCTTTCTGAAAAACAGGGAAGGAGCGGAGCGCAGCGAGGCAAAGTTAAGGAAAATTACAGGCAGATCCCTCATTCGGCGCCAAAGTTATTCCCAATAGAATGTTGCGGATTTCCTATGGAAAACGATCCTAACTATAACTACCTACTGGCGACCGCCAGTAGGTAATATATATATATATATATATATATATATATATATATATATATTTTCAAATGTAACTGCTCCGCAATTGAGAACACCCACACAACTTTATCTTGAACCTTCTTTATTCTCGGAGCCGCCGCAGATTCGGGAAGGAAACCACAGCGTAGTGTGACACCATTTGCCTACGCGTTTCGAGAAATGCTCCCTTAATCATGGCATGGCGTTAGTGGGGAAAACAGCAGCGTGCACAATGTTAAGTAGTAAGTTCAAGTCCCGCCCTCATGGTCGATCTCTCGCAAAGCACCCTGGTTCAGGTAGTACAGGGCAATGTATCAAGTCCATAGTGGGTGCAGCTTACGTTATTCCTCCAGGTTATTTCCCGTTGGGTCGCTGTTGATCCCCCTGTTGACACAAGATGCGGGACAACTTGCCTGTTCGACGGAGCACAAGGTACGCAACAGACAAGGAAAGGGGGATCAACAGCAACCCAACGTGAAATAATCTGGAGGAATAACGTAAGCTGCACCCACTATGGACTTGATACATTGCCCTGTACTACCTGAACCAGGGTGCTTTGCGAGGGATTTAACTTGTACATGTCCTGGCAGTAAAAAACTGCTAAAGTTGTTTTCTGCTACTGTAAGGCCTATCTCTCTCATTGCCTACCATGGGCTGACCTTATTACATTTAATACACCTTTGATTGGGGGCAGATAGAGATGCTGTTTACACTCAAATGAATTGTACTTTAAACTCCTCTAAAGGGTAAAACCCAATTTTAAGTCAGAATTCTGAAAATGCACTTTTAGAAAGTTGAAATGTTGCTGTCCTAAACATTTGTGCCTTCTGCCAGTATCCCAGGTCACATGATGTGATTGGCTCTGCTGTGAGGTTTATGAATTTCTTCCAGACACTGACACAAAAGAGGATTAGATGTGGTGGATAGCATGGGCTATCCTGTCATGATGGTTGAGGCTGGATCTGTGCCCAGCCCACTTGCATTTCAAAAGGCTTTGCCTCCTACCCACACAAAGGAACCTGACACTAGTCTTTTGTCACCCCAGACTTTTTCAAGCCTTGACAAAGAAAAGGAAAAACTTTCCAGAACCAGATGTGGGGGTAGTATAGTGAATGCTCCTACTATAAAGCTTGGTGCCAGGAGTAATTATTGGACCTCCCGAGCCATTTTTCAGTGTACTCCTAGACTTGCAAACATTACAAGCGAAAGAACAGCTGTTAGACCTGCAAACCTTGTTATGGTCTTTGCCTTCTCCTTTCCTGGTTTCTGAAATTAATGTCTCTTGGCCTAAGGATTGTGTGCACTTTACCACTGCCATCTAGTGCTAAAGTGCTTGTGCTTGCTCATTCAAACATGGTGAAATTGGCTCCACCCATTTGGCACATTTAGTTTACTTATAAGACCCTAGTATATTGATTCCACATGTACCCTGTAGATTAGATGATACTAGTGGGCCTGCAACACTTATTGTTCCACCCACTCAAATTGAGCACCTAGATGCACAGTGTATTCAACTCGGTGGCCACACAACATTAATTATAACTCGCACCTTCTCCATGCACTGTTTATACCCTTTTATATTATATTACTTATACCATGTAAAATAATAGCACTTATAATACAGTTAGGACATTGCAAATCAGATCTTTCTTGAAAACACAGTGGATGATAGAGTGGTGATGCATGTGGTATATATTATGTAATTCTAAAATAAAGCAAATGACACAGTAACAGTTGATTTCTCATTGACATTTGTTCTTCCAAAGTAAATGATATTCCATTGTATGCCAGCCCTTCCTTCAAAATCTGAATATATTGGTGCACTTTTTTGCATTAGCTGTCCAAATTCTAACCTATTATTTTGGAAGACAGTTAGATGTTCAAGTAGATGTAGAAAACGAATGTCTTTAGTTTTCTCAATAACTCAGTAGTCAATGCTGTGTGACTGTTCACTTAGTTTGCATTATATGTCTCTGGCCACTCCACTTAGCGAGCTATGGAAATGCCCACTGTTATACAGCGACGTAGGTTGGGCAAAGGGTGCATCAGTTGTATCTGTTATACTTTCATCACTCCCTGCATTTTTAATGTTGCTTCATGAATTGCAAGAATATTTGAGCGTTGTTTAATTTATGATGTAGTTACTAGCATAAGTCACACCTAAAAAGAGTTTTGTCACACTGACGTGTTCCTCATGTCTTGCAATTTCAAATGCATTTATTACTGTACTATCGTTAAAAAGAACAACTATGAACAGTGTCTGTACTGAATAATTTAACGAGGCTGAGTTGCTTTTAATATTCAGACATTGAATTAACTGGGACTTTCACAGATCTTTGAATGCTGTTAGCTTTAAGGATGTAAAAGGTAATAACTGACAATTATTTCAAGAATTATGATAAATCAGATTATAATGAATTACAAATGCTCACGTGTAATAATAACTAAAACTTCAAACTTTACAAAACTCCAATGGGTAAAACCGATATGCTATTAGCATCACTTAAATGGGGAATAGTATGTTTCCGAGATGGTTAGGTTGGAGGAGACCATTTGGGTATTCAACATGGAACAAGGGAGGTCATTGTGATGGAAAATCTAAAAATAATATTGCATAGGTTGCATGGATAGCGTGATACGCGGTATTGTATATTTCTTTTTAACTTGAATGGTGAGAGGAACATGTGGCTATCATAGCTGTAAAGCAGTAAATACGAGGGAATTCAAGACACCTACTGTAAGGAAGATGATCATAAATATTAATAGAAAAAAAGTTAGTTATATAAATAACAAAAATATGAAAACGAAACTGTTGGATATTATCAGGCTAGCTACAGAATTAACCTAAAGTATAAATAACAGATATCAGTATTATATGATGCAGTAGAGCATCTGCTTAATATGATTGTGGAAAACTCCACATTTACATAGATGTATAGGGTGTAAATAACTATAGGCAACGGGATATAATAGAAACTTATTAACTGAAATCCTTAATATACTCAATGACTTTGTTTATTTAAAAAGTTGGAGATCAGCTACGTTTTGTTTGCTACACTGAGTTGCAGCTTAAGACAGGTAGGAGGATGGTAAATGGAAGAAAGATGTTGAGAGCGAGGAATGAAAACGTTTGGAATGTTTACCTCTTGAAAAATATGAAAAATTAAAGCAAAGTCATCAATCTCCAAAGAACTAGATATAAAATTGATGTTAAAAAAACTGTTATTTTTTTGCAAATATATAAAACAAAATTAAAAAGTACTGAATACAAAATGTAACATATTTACAATACAACAGATATATTTATTTACAGTTCAAAAAAGCACAGCACAAACAATTACTATTAAGCTAAACAGATCAAAGACCCAAGGGTGTTTCACCCATAAAACACCTTCATGAATTGAATTTAAGAAACACTTGTAACAATAACTGATTTCTCGTGGTGCTCAGTCCTTCCTAGCTGCTTAGGATGGAGGAAGACCATTTGGGTATTCAACATCGTACAATCAACGCAATTTTTACTGAAAATCAGAAAAAATATTGCATAGGTTGCATGGGTAACATGATGGGTGGTATAACTTAAAGTAGAAAATACAGACATCAGTATTCTATGATGCATTTGAGCACCTTCCTAAAATGATTGTGGAAAACTCGACATCTACATAAATGTATAGTGTGTAGATAACTATAGGCACCAGAAGATATCAAATATTATTAACTGAAAACCTTAATAAACTCTATGACATTATGTGTATTTAAAACCTGGCGATCAACCTCATTTTGTTTGTCACACCGAGCTACAGCTTAAGACAAGTGGGAGGAGGACATAAAAAATTAAAGAGTTTAAGAGTGAGGAATGAGATAGTTTGGAATGTTTACATCATTGAAAATTATTCAAAATCATCTCTCCGTAAACAACTAGAAAAGAAACTGATGTAAAAAACGTATTTTTTTGCACATGTATCATTTTTTCAAGAAAGGTCACTTGAATACAAAATATAACATATTTAAAATAAAATGATATACTTATTTACAGTTCAAAAAGTCACAACAGAAACAAACAACTATTAAGCTATGCAGATCAAAGACCCAAGGGCGTTTCAACCATAAAACACCTTCATGAATTGAATTTAAGAAATACTTGTAACAATAACTGATTTCTCATGGTGTTACTGCCTAAAAAGATGATGTTGGAAACAAATTAGACCTGTATCCTTCAACTCTCAGACCCATATTGTAAAATCTGCTTCCACAAACGTTTGCACCAAACTGTGTAAACTAGTTGGGTTCATCTGTGCTTGCTTCCATTAAGGCTTGACATGCTGGTAGCCTCTGTTTGCCAAGTTGATTCTGTCTCTTCTTTGAAGACCTTCTCAAATGCCTGCTTGACTGTTATCCCAGGCCCCTGCTTCCTCCATCTCCCCACAAATATATAAATGTAGGGGTTCATACTGCAGTGGATGGAGGTGAAGATTTCAGTTATGTAGAAGAAAAGCAGTGAGTATACTTCACTGGGTAGGATTTTGAAGTAGAGCAGGAGTCCGATCACTCTTGCGGGTACCACATTCAAGAGAAAGACCATAACGGTGACTATGATGACTATGTAAAGTCTGAGCGGGCGGCACTGTTTGGAGGTTTTCCGGATCTCGAGGAGCAGGGTTAAGCTAGACAAGACCATGAGACTGACCGTCACTAGAAACAGCGCAGAGGTAAACAAGTAAACAGCCGTGCATTTGCCAGAACCAGGCTCTTGGTATTTGTCGCTGTTCTGACAGAGAAAGGTTTCTAGACCTGTAACCAGAACTGACAATGCCCAAAGAACAGCTGAGACAGCGGTGGACTGCCACTTTGGTCTGTGGCATCGGTGCCATATCGGAAGAAGGACAGACACAAACCTCTCCACGCTGATGGCTGTCAGTACAAAAGTGCTGGCGTTGAATCCAATGTCATAGAGTAAATTTCCGGCAAAAAAGACTTTCTCGTTGTCTGATTCGGTCACCTTAACACCGCATAGATAAAAAAGAAAAAACATCAGGTATATGGCACAGCCTACAAGAAAGGTGAAGTCTGCAACAGCTAAGTTGAGTATGTACACCGTACACTGATTCCTTTTAATTTTGATGAACAAAAACCAGAAGACAATAGCATTTCCAACCAATCCAATCATGATGATAATGACAGCTAGAATGTTCATGGTCAGTTGGGCCCCAAAAGGAAGCATGTTACCTGTTGAATTTTTAAGTGTTGGGGCTGTAGTGTTGATCAAGTTTTCAAATTCTGTCATGATGAGAGCAGAAATGTGATGTTTGTGGCTCTCTTCCTTCAGCCTGAAAAAGAAGACCAATTCCATGTTAATTGTTTGTGTAAAAGGTAAACATAACACCTGAACTGCACCTGCATCTAACAACATTTCAACATGCATGCCCTCACTGTTGTACTTGTGAAGTTTTAACAGGGTCAGACTGCAAATCCAAAAGCAGCCCTGAGAAATTAGCTCGAACCAACAGTACTCACTTCCTCTCTTCATGTTCTCTCGTTCCATCTATTCTCCCTTTAACCCTCTTTCCTCTCTCTACTGCCCCTTCAACCCCTCGCTATCTCTTCATCGCGCTCTCTCTGTTCTTTATCTCTTAAAGGTGATGGAGGCACCAGCAATGCCCTGGTTATCAAAATCGGCCTCCGGTGGCCATGACAACATGTGAAGATCCCCAGAGGAATAAAAGGTGAGTCCATCCCTGTGTGTAGAGAAATGAGGAAATCAAAAGGAAATATATGTAGAAGTAGAAGAGCTTTATTAGGAAATGTGGGCACTGCTAATAACCTCACATTTGACATCGCTCGTGACAAGCTCTATCATTGATCCCCAGTGGAATAAAAGGTGAGTCCATCCCTGTCTGTAGAGAAATGAGGAAATCAAAAGGAAATATGCATAGAAGTAGAAGAGCTTTATTAGGAAATGTAGGCACTGCTAATAACCTCACATTTTACATCACTTGTGACAAGCTCTATCATTGATCCCCAGTGGAATAAAAGGTGAGTCCATCCCTGTGTGTAGAGAAATGAGGAAATCAAAAGTAAATATGCGTAGAAGTAGAAGAGCTTTATTAGCAAATGTGGGCACTGCTAATAACCTCACATTTTACATCACTTGTGACAAGCTCTATCATTGATCCCCAGTGGAATAAAAGGTGAGTCCATCCCTGTGTGTAGAGAAATGAGGAAATCAAAAGGAAATATGCGTAGAAGTAGAAGAGCTTTATTAGGAAATGTGGGCACTGCTAATAACCTCACATTTTACATCACTTGTGACAAGCTCTATCATTGATCCTCAGTGGAATAAAAGGCGAGTCCATCCCTGTGTGTAGAGAAATGAGGAAAGCAAAAGGAAATATGCGTAGAAGTAGAAGAGCTTTATTAGGAAATGTAGGCACTGCTGATAACCTCACATTTTACATCACGTGTGACAAGCTCTATCATTGATAACATCACTGCAAAATCTGAAATTACATAATTAATGACAACATTGCATGGCAAGGGTGCAAATTATAGTTACTTTAGAGTATGAGTTATAGTTATTTGGGGTAACTATAACTAGTGAATTTCTTTGGTTTTCTTTGCTTAAAACATTATGTTTTGACAGATAATTTCAACCAACTATAACGTCCTTTTAAGCTTTGTTTTTCAGTGAATTTCTAAGATTTGTTAACGCAAAGTAAGTTATTATTACCACACCTAACTATGTCACTTTAACCTGTGTTATTTCAGTGAATATATATATATATATATATATATATATATATATATATATATATATATATATATATGCAAATAAAACTAAATTATATATAGTAAGTGTAAAAAGCATGCATATTTTATAATACTTTGCAAATTGTAGCTGGTAATGCTGGGTGCTTCTGAGAACGGAAACGAACCATATATCACATATGTGTATGTTTTAGAAATGCTTGAAAGATATAAACTGGACATATTTCAGGCATATATAAGGAAATTCGACTTTGGAAACTCTCTCATTGGAACATCCCCAAATGTCAAAGATCAATTTCTTAACTAAACCAAGAACGAACATCTACAAATTCTGAAAGTCGCGATGTGAATTTAAAAATTGAACTGAGGACATTCAAGAAAATAATAATTCGTTAGTTTTATTTTTTTTTGTTACAAAATGCACTTATTTTCTTGATGCGAGACATGTGAATCATTTAATAGTAAATTGGAAATATACAAGCCAAGAGTGGACAATTATTATCCAGAGCGAGTTCAAGAAATGTGAATTGTGCACTGCACAAAAAGATTTTAATTTGGGGAACATACAATCACCTCAAGCAAATCACAACATGTGCCACTGGTCGAAAAAAACGGACCCATAATGGAAACTATTTGTGTATTTTTAACTAAGTGGAAAGAGCTTGAGCCAATTGAACATAGCTTAGTATATATTTTATCAAGGCTGTAGATGAAAAATATGTTCTATCCACAAAAGTGGTCTCTAATTCTTTCCAAGATGGAATTCAGATTATGGGGGCTTTGATTAAATAAAACAGTTATGCATTTAAAACAAATTCATGGTTACGGATCTAGCTTTCATCAGAATCCAAACTTAAGCTAGGGCACATGGAAAACATAAATACATCAAGCACTTGAGAATCTAATTAGGAGTGTAACCCTGATCATCTTAATACTTGTCTCAGAGATGGTGACAGAGGAGGATTGTTCAATACCAAGAACATCTTGAAAGAGCTCTATGGGCTATTGCTTCAGTTTCCTTGTCTCTTGCCTCGTGCATTCTGTGGAGACAATTTTTCAATGCTGCAGCTTCTGTTTCATTTGAATAAATCTATCAGGTGCCTGGCCTCCCAAAAATGGGTTCACTAGGCGGGGATCACCGATGAGGGAACTAGAACAATTTTCCAGAGATTCCACCCTCGAGGACAAAGAAATATATGAGCTCTGATAACCAGGGCTCGAGTCAGGGTACCACGCGGGTGGACGGCGTCCCCCCACTTATTTTACCGAGGGGACACCGTCCCCCCTGCCAAACAGCTGGACTTCACTCTTTTCCTCTCTGGGACGAGGAGCTCGTCACCTGTCGTGACGTCACTTTCTGTGGTGACGTCACTTCCGGTGACAGCGTCCCCCCACTTCTTTTTTTACGACTTGTGCCCTGATGATAACAAGTTAAGCGGAGCAAAATGAAGGCACATTTTTATGCGTTAATTTATCTCGGCCTGATTTTCAGTTGTTAGGTTTTTCCAATCCTGGTTTTGCCAGGTGTGCGAGAACCTTACGCAGATTTTCCAGCTGGTAAATTCCACATGCAAAAATATCATAAGCTTTAGCGTCAGCAGCAAACAAGTACCATTCTCCATTTTTTCTATAACGATGTTAAATACAGTACTTTCCTTGGTGGAAAAAAGCTTCCTCTTGTCTCCCTCTACCCCTACCTCCTCCCAAAGCACTACCCCGCTCAGAGCTGGTGGTGAGTGTATGTGGTAAAACCCCATGGAAGGGCAAATTCTGTAGATTTTATGTCTGGAAAAATGCAGGAAATCCCCTTTCCATGGGGTTCTTCTCATAACTTACTCAGATTTTAGCGGGTGGTAATAGTACAATCACATGCTATTTTAATGTGAGCCCCACCAATATGTTGACCCTCCTAATCAGGGCCAATATAATGTAGAATTTAAATCTTGTGTTAAATCAACAAATGCTTTCAAATTTGGATTTTTCCATTGCATTTTGAAACAGTACTAATTGTGCTCCTGGGAGCCATTTTCCACTCTGGACATTTATACATGTGGGTGAATGCATAACCATTCTTTTTTGCCAACATACAAACATAAATTTACATGTATACAAAAAGTCATAATAATTTCTGCATGTGTCATATTCAAGTTAATTTCAATGAATTCGTCGTAGAGGGAAGGCTTCTTTTATACTTTCTGTAGTTGTTTTTGCAGTGTTAATTTAGTACTAATTGACTTTTCCATTGGGTTACATAAAGAGTTTGTGTGTGCAAAACCCAGGGCAAAATGGAAATTTGCTAGAAGCTAACTGTAAAAATAAAAACAAGGGAAAAATGTTTACACTCAATTTCACTATTGCCTACCCTTGCATTGGTTGTGAGTTGGGTACTTTGTGTCACTTTTAATCTGAAACTGCTGGCTGCTGTTTGACAAAGAATTATAATGGCACCAAGAAAAAGGGGGTCAAAAAAATGCCATTTTATTATTTCATCACGTTTGGTATGAAGTAGAACTTTACTCAAGGAATGAGACCACCCGCGGCGCACTCAGTGTGCCCACCTAAAAGGGCGGCCACCTTTGTGCCTCATTCGGCATATCACCACGCTCTAGCTGTGGGGTCCGGGAGTCTCCCTGAGTCCGGCACTGAGGCTGCATCACTTCCGGCACGCAGAGCGTTGAGGCGAGGTATGTATACCTGCCCCTGCCAACTGGCCTGCATCTTTGACCCTCCTGGTCACGCCGTCTCATTACTGGCGTAACGAAAAGTGAGGGGGCTTCCCTGCACGGTACTTAGAGGGGCCCCCTCCGGGCTCAATCAGGAGCTCTCCAGCCACAGTGCAGTGCCAAGGGGGCCCCTTGGAGCTAGAGGCCCCCCTACACCGCGGGGGCTGCGTGGGCCTGTGTTACGTCCCTGCCTCTCATTCCATACCGCATGCCCGGCGTTCTGGCTGAAGGGTGCGGCCAGGTGGGGGAATATGTTTACAATGTTACTTTGTGTTGCATCCGGTGTTACAGGGCGATCCGGAGGCTGATTGGTACATAGGGGGTACCCTCTTCAGGAGCACAACAGGGGTGCCGTATGCCAAACCCCAGGAGTCTTTACGGCAAGACCCTGGATGAAAACATCGGCGTCCCGCTAGTTCTTCGATCTGTTGTAAGCCTGAGCAACCAAGGGCTTATCTTGCAATGCTCCACCCCTAAAAAGGTGTGACTAAGGTCATGGACTGAGGGCCACCGGTAATTATCGGGACAAAATCCCCCAGGTAGATGGTAGCACCAATTGGGTTGGCCGAGGTGCAGTTTGGGTCATCTGGCGGGCAGGACACCTCAGGTCAGTCGCAGCTGCCTGCCCTTGGATCGTCCATAAGTTAACCCACCATGTTGGCATACTTCTAGTATGAAATAAACCTGAATCAAACTGTTTTCCAACAAAGCTGGTTGTGTGTAATTATTTATTGCAGCGCATGCAATGTTCATCATGCGTGGGGAGGGTTGCGTATAGTGGCACTAGTGAATTTGCATGGTTTGAAGTAAATTATTTGAGCAATGTCTAGGTCTGTGGATCTTCTGAGGATCAGTGGATTGAAATTAAGAAATAAAGGCACTGCATTGTATGACAGAGCCTTTTCTCTCATCCTCCAGTGTAGATTTGTGAATTGCTGTGTTCTGATTGGATGGCCATCACTGAATAATTTCTGTTCCGTCACCATTATCCAAAATGCCGCACTTAGCACTGTGTTGGGAAAAAGAAAAAGTCCTTAAGGGGGGAAGCTGAGTACACCCGGACCACCAGGCCAATGTGGGGAAGCCCCAAAACGTCCGACCCATCAATAAAAGAACATTTTTATTGAGGGATTTGCAAATCCAATGATAGATTGTTGGATCCTGAGGCCTCCTGGGAATCAGAAATCAGTCACAGGATTTGCAAAGCCAGCAAAAAAAATGTAAAGTATTCAGTGCCCTACTGCTGTGCTTCTTCAATAGTCACAAGTGGGGTCGGCCAGTGCCGTCTTAATGGATGGGCACACTGGGCAGTTGCCAGGAGGCCCCACAAGCATAGGGGCCCCAGGCAGACCAGAATTGAAAACTATTTTCCGTTAAACATTTTATTCCTGTGAGTGGTTGTGTAGGCAGGGCCCAGTGCACTGTTTTGCCCGGTGGCCTTAAATGTGGTCGGCTATATCCAGCAGGGTGGAAGCAAGTTGGGTCCACCCAACAGGTAATGGCCGAAGCACACCTAGCCAAGTGCCGGGTCATGAAGACACTCCTCAAGAAGAGAAAAGGGTCATACGCTGAGGGTGTCGGCCACCCACGGAAGGTCATGAGCGGGTAGGGAGGCCCAGTGGCCAGAGCTCAGCTGCAGATCGCTGAAGTCCACGCATAGCTGTGGCTGATCACCCATATAGGGTTGGGCGCCAGCAACTCTTGGACGTGTTATAGGATTTTTTTTTTAAAACAATTCAACTTATGTTTTAAGAAATCTCGGGTATTTACACCAAAAATAACCCTGTTAAAGTGCAGTTATGGTGCTGAATTAAAACCAATAAACCAAAGAAATTCACAAGTTATGGTTGGAAGCGCAATCCACAGCAAGAATGCAAACCATAACTCTCAGAGTAAATGCATCCGAATTCACTCCGGGTGTTTTACCTTGAAACTCCATCTGTGGAAAGGCAAGGAAAAAATGACGAATTAATAGGGGCATTTGGGGCTGGAGTTACCTATTCCCCCTGTAATTCCTCATTTCTCAGAAGTAATTCAGGTTCTATTTTGTAATCCCTGTTAATAGTGCTAAAAGTGGATTTAACAAGGACCTTCCAATAAGATGAGTTTCTAACAGTTGGGTGTTTTCCCATTACATTTAATTGTGCATTTATTTGAAAGGAGTAAACATCATAGCTGGCTAGTATTAGTTATTCCAGCAAGGTAGAAGCACTTTTTTCCTATCCTGGCCAAAAGTTTGGCTACCAACTGCTTTGGTTCTCCCTTTGACTTGTAGAAGAAGATCCTAAAAGAAACCCAAAAGCCTAGTTGAGGCCCTCGTCAAAGATTAAATGACTTTCCCCCTCCTGTCTGCACCTAGATGCTTCAGTCACACATAGAAGGATGCAAGCCCGCTTCCCAAAAATTTGGTCTACTTTCTGTGTGCTTTGAGGCCTTTAAATAATTAGTGTGCGCTATATAAAACTTGAAATAGATTAACGTAACAAATAAATAAACAATGTTCATTATATGGTTATATCTCCAGGTTTTCATTCAACGTTTTCTTGCCTACCCACCCCTTGGTAAGCCATGAATATTTAATATATTTTATTTCACTGAGGATTTTTTATAGCATAGACACCATACACAGCTGTTAGTGTCTTGTTGGCATCAACTAATGCGATAAGTATAATGCTGGATGAGATATAGAAACCAAAGGATATATCATCACCTAGGAAGAGTGCACTTAGGAAAATGTATTTTAATTTTCTCTGGCCTAGTTAAAGTACACTTATGGTGCTAATATGGGGTGACTACATTGACTGCCCATCAATAAAAGATTCATATTTACGGCTATGACCATACACAAAGAGATTTACACAAATAATCCATAAAATTTCCTCTAAAAATAAATGTATCTGTTAGAAACCAGAGAGGTCCCTTTGCTCGGAACACAAGCGCTTTCTCCAAATTAGTACACACTGACGTATATGGCAACAGATGTTCCTTTATTATGGCAGCAACAATAGGGGAATGTTGTCCCATCCAACCTGTGTACTCTCCCTTGTTGCAATTCAGGAATGCACAAAAAGCTTATCTTTTTTACTTGAATAGCTAAATCACATTCTTTAAATCATTAGTTCATATTCACTGTCTCCTTCAACAGCATTCATACCAGGGCCAAGAGTCATGCCCTCTATAAATACCAAAATACAAACACAAAACCTTAGGGAGTACATTTCAGTGACTTTCTTGGTTCAGTTACAAAGGTCTAGTTAATGTCACCTCTCCGTACACTTATCTAGTCATCTGTAAGGGTGTGTACTTTAAAAGTTCACTTGAGCTTGTTTTAAAATGATGTAGATTGGTCATAAAAGTGAAGCCCATCCAGGGCACTGAAAGTGTGAAGATTGAGATGGCATGTATGACAGACAATTCAGCTGGTAACCATTCAAGCACCTCCTCCCAATCTCACATACCGTTTAGCTCCTTAAGCGTACAAAGGTGTTATCAATTGATCAAGTATCAGTTATTTGACTTTATGTAATCTGAGAGCTTTTTGTATAAAGATTCCATTTTTTTATTTAATCCATTGGCTTTTATCTTCAGCAGTGTACGCATTTGTAAAACATGACACTGTTCATGGTGGTCATTACACATCGCACATGGAATCTTCAGTGTAGTGTTGCTTCCTATATATTTACCTTCTGCACTGAGTATGAGCCTTGCCCTTAGTGTGGTGGCTTGCCCGATTCACATCTGCTATTTTACATGAATGCCGTTGATGGCGTGGTAACGTCCCTCGATTTACACCTGACCATGGCGAAAGTGGATGGACACTGTCCACAGTGGAGTGTCTGCCCATGTTTACATACACAACTGAACATGGTCTGTGCTTTTCCTCCATGTACATTTGCTGCTGCACATGGGCAACGTACAGTGTCGTAAATCCTTTTACATCCGACTCTGAATATTAACACCGCCCATGGGGATTTGTTTTTCCTCCATTTATACGTGTCACTATACATGGACACTGCCAAATTGGGGGAGCCTCCCCTGGCTTTTCACTACACCTGTACATGGGCACTGATAAGGGAGATGTGCCCTAATCCATTCAAACTTACTATTGAACATGGGTGTTGTCAATATTGGGGTGCTACGCTCCCTCATTCAAAGTCGCAGACCATACCTCAGACTTGTTGAGAGTTCAGTAATACCTCAAACTTCCTTGGGTAATACAACTACTATATATTGGTACAAATATACATTTGCATAAATTCATACCCGCTCCTTTTAGATAATATATCGCAGTGATAACGTATGTAGATTGGAAAGGAGTACTAGACTTGGAGTAATTTGAAAAGAGCGATCTTAGAATCTGGATCCCATATTCAGATCCAAGTGTTTACTTTAACTTCAAGAGGCTGGTGCTCTGGGCAGTGGGCCATGGGCTCAGTAGTGCATGTCAGGCTGGGAGAAGCCATTGTTTGGCTGTTACGCTTGCCAATTTGTGCGTCATTATCAAAGTAATGTTTAATAGAACTGTGAATAGTTTCACGGTATAAGATCCTGTTGGCAAGGGTTGAGTTATTGGCTCTAAATTTATTTTCCGATACGTTTTTCTCAAACAGTTCAGGTTTGCTTTTTAGGGATTCTGATCCTATAGCCGGCTCCCATATTTAATGCATTTTTATGAGAAATAAACAATTTAAGACTACAGTCCCTATTATATGGTCGAAGAGTGCAATCAAAATATATTCCTCAGTAAGGGAAAATTGCAACAGCTGAAACAGTTACTTAGCTGCATGTGACACTATATGAAATTAAAGGAATAGAGAAACCTGCTCTTTAGAATCTGCTTATGGGTGTGTATGAAGAGATAGTAAACATAGCAGATCTGTACAATATTTTTACATTATCATGATAAATTAATCAATTGTAAATTTAAATTCTGTAGACACGAGAGGTGAAAGAACAACCTGCTTTGCAGAACAAAGCAATCATAATGTGAAGAAGAAAAAAAATATATATCTGTGCACCTACTTCCATTCCCAGGATTTCAAATAGCTGTGGGAGTCCTGCTTGAAAATCATTCACATGGGGAACACCAGAAATTAAAGTTTTTTTCTTACCTCTTGGCTATTGCTGTAGTAGATCCTGGCTTCTGCAGGGGAGAATTAGCGACTGCGTGTCTTCTGCTCCGTTGTCCGACCAGTGCTGTAGAGCGCGTGCGCTTCAGATACACTCTCAACCTTGGCTGCTTGTAAGGGTGCTCCGGGCCAGCTTTGGTCTTATAAGGAACCAGGAGGGCTTGGCCAGAGGAGCGGCGCCGATGCTTAGCTTGAGCTGTCAGTCAGAAGCTCTTACAGCTGAGGATGCTTGCCATGGGCAAAGAAAACAACAGCTTTCAGCTTCAAAACAACTAAATAATTTAAGATCCAGCTGCTGTGTCGCCAGCACATTTCTGGCAGAAACATGTCGCTCTTTTTGGAGTGCGTAGGATCTGTGATGTGTGACACGAAAGAGGCTAAAATCGAAGTTGTTGATTGACTGTATATCTGAGGGATGGCTGTTCATATCCTCAAGAAGGTGGTTGAAGCCTTGCGTCATTCCTTGAGAGATACACATATCAATTTTTGTGGCTTACCAATCAATATAAAAAAAGTGATTTCTCCATATAAGGGCACGTATTGGTGCTACTATAATGTATAAAACGTATATATATAACGTATTAAACAAATTTGTTGGGTGAACTTGGAACTCTATATATGACAAGCTCCAAGGGATCAGTGAGCCCTGGTATAAAATATGTGGGGACCACCAACCCTGATAACCATGTTAACACCATATAAAAAGATGACCCATATATACATGCACCTACTTTCAGTCTATCAAAAGCAGGGTTGTGTGCTATTGGTCAAACCACATTCACGCTCAGGCCAACAGAGTCATGTCATTTCAGAGGCTATTCACAGAGATTAATTATTTAAAGAATTTGGTTGATAGCCAAGATTACTTCATAGATTGAAATCGATTTGAGTTAGGAGATGTTGTTACAGAACTATGAATGTATGGGAGGAGGTATTTTATTCCTTACAATTCATGGTGACATCAACATCTTGCTAATTGCATTAACAACTAGGCGCCCGCATTTCATATGAAGGAAAAATGGGTGCCATGTTGCAGAATAGGAGATGTTGAAATTAAAGCGTTTCCTATATAGAAGGGTGAGGTATATTACCCTTGAAGCGTTAATGCAGATTTAAAACCAAAGTTTGTGAGGAAAAGTATGGAATTTATTGTATCATTTATGAGACAGAGAACCAGAGAACCCTACATAAGTCCAGCAACCACTTTGAAAATATGTTTCCTCAAACAATGTATTCTCTCTATTGCTTAATACCACCTTAATTTTTACAATAATAACAGTTTGATAAACACAAATTATTTTCAATCTTCCTTATAAAGGTGTGGCATCAGATTTGTAGAGCCGCAGGAAGACATTTTCAGACTGTCTCGTATTTAAAATGAATAAAGTTGTGCTCCTATGGGTAGTGAGGCCCTTCAAATGAAACACTATTGGGATATATATATATATACATATATATATATATATGGTTTAGCAAATGCGCACCTGCGCTTCCAACAGGCACTCGCAACACTTCTGGCCATCCGGCTTAACTGCCTCTCATGTGCCCTGGAGCTCTCGTTTCTCCTTTGTATTCCAGTTCCCTTCCAATGAAATAAAGTTGGTAACAGAAAGATGAGAGCATTGCCTGTTTTATTGAAAGAAGCCCCATGAAGAAGAGGCGGTAAGCCTTGAAACGCGTCGGGCGCATGAGGAATACAAAGGAGAAACGAGAGCCCCAGGGCACATGAGAGGCAGTTAAGCCGGATGGCCAGAAGCGTTGCGAGTGCCTGTTGGAAGCGCAGGTGCGCATTTGCTAAACCATATATATATATATATATATACATATATATATATATATACAAAGAAATTCACAGCTCGCGCAGCAGAAATCCATCACTCCGGGAGGTAAATTTATACTCGCTTCTTTATTTTCAAATAACAGCAACATCCACACGTTACAACAGCTTCCTGCTGTCGTGTTCATATCAATGCATACACTTTTTTTTACTGCCCCCCTTCCCTTTATCAGTAGTTGCATTTCACTGCATGTGTGAAATGTAAGTTACATACAAGATATGATAAAAACATTATTAAACTATATAAATGCCTTACGAAAGACTACATTCAAATGTAATTTATTAGAAAAAATGTTAAAAAAATAACATTGTAACTCAGACAGGACATCGAGGCCACCATTTTAAAACATATTCAGAACTGTAAAGGATTACACAGGACTTAGAACGCTTTAAATGTATATTACACGAATAAATGGAAAGAAATTATTTCAGAGACAGGAACAGGCAGTAGCTGATATTAACCCCTTCCATGCTGATGACGGGCCCGTCCGTCATGCATCACGGTGGGCGTGTGCTGATGACGGCTGGGGGCCGTCATTAACTCGCCCACTCATTAAAACGGCCGCACAGGCGCAGAATCGCGGCCGTGCCCAAGGGGTTAAACCCATTTTCCTTTAGGTATTGATACTGCTGCGAAGAAATTGAACGATTCTAAACTTCAGCTGTATGAATCCCTGTGCACCTCTAAGCACTAACCTGCACCAAAGATTGGCTATCACCCCACTTTTCAGTTGCAGGGACCTTTGACAAAATCCGTACACATTTGTGGTTTTTCCCTTTGCCCAAAAAGACATGATATCTTGGACAAAGAAGGTATGACAAAAATGTATTTGTAACCCAAATTAGTTTTTATTAATAGACCCAGATCTATTAAACAATTGCGGATGCCCAGTCTGATCAGAAACTGTGAGTAATTGATAAGTTCTGCTAATATTTAATTAAACAGTTTTATACAACAGGGAAGGTACTACCAGGTAGTTTTTGACCATGGTGGAGTTAGAGAGCCTGAAGAAGCTGTCAGGAGAATAAGGCCTAATGCTATGTGGTTTGTGCAGTAATCAGGCTTGTCTCGAGCACTAGCTATGATTCTCATTGGGTAGATATTGGCCAATTAAAATGCATAATTATGGTAAGGGACAGTTGTCTGTTTGTGTGAACCTCTTGCAACCTTGGCTGCTGGCTCTTGCAGAAGGCATTTCGACATCCGAACTGAACTGTAATAAGTTATTACAGTTGAGCAGCTACGTCATTTTCTTATTACAAGTGACCAAAAAAATCACAAATTAACTGAAATAAGAAAATTGGAGAGGGGTTTTGATGCAGGGCCTCAGGCTCCCGTGCATTATAAAAGGTTAGCAGAGGGACAATGCAATCTATCAGATGCATCAGAATGAGCAATAAAGATTTTGGCAAATAAATGAGGAACATATGGAGCCGACCATTACCTGTAGTCTGACAAAATTTGAACCGTGAATCAGATCTGAGAACTAAAGGTAGGAACCTTCAATGTTCCTACCCCCTGCTACCCAAGTCATGTGTGAAACAGGCAACATCTAGTGAATTGAATATGGTGAGGTACACGTGTCGGGGGCCCTGTAACATAATAATGTGTATTTGCAAAGTACATGTTCACCCAAGAGTGCCTTGGCGCTGAATAACGGATGTTTATTGGAACACAACTCAACAGTACTCATTTTATCAACCTCAGAAGGATGAAAGGCTGAGTGAGCCAGCGAGAATTTGAACCTGTGACTATGAGGTCGAACACGGGCTCCTGCAGTGAGCACATTGGTCCACTAAGCCAACAGACCCAGCTAGTAGCAGTGAAGCATGGCTGACACCAGATCCTCAGGGGGTATCCCAGAGAAGGTTTATTTTCCTAACATCCACATTTCACCATCCACCTGCAAATAAAGTTTGGGCAGAATATTATGAAGATAAGTACATATAAGTAAGCATATGTTTTCTATACTTCACTTTACATATATGTGCCTTAACCATATATATTTCTTAGATATGTGTATCTTTGTTATTCACCTGCAGTACCAAACCATTGCCTTGCTTGATGCTTGCTGGAGGAGTCCATCCAAGATCTGATTTTTGAAAGATGGCTGCCACACAAATGACTCTAGCAGGACATGAAATCAATAACACATCTGAAAATAGTAAGAATAAAGAACAAAATCAACCAGTGTGAAACCAAGCACACCATTGAAAACTTCCAGCAAGGAAAAAGGCGCTAAAGACGGCACTGAAAGTTCTTATTTGTTGTCAATAACCTATATTTATCATAACACTAGTGAGCAACCTGGTCTCTGAAGCACCAGCTATGCATGTTAAGAATGGTGGGCCTAAGTGTAGTGTGCAATGCTTTGAACCTCAGAGGGCTAATGTCACCCTGAGCTTGGAAAACTAAGGGGCATATTTACGAGCCCCTTGCACCGCTCTAGCGTCACTTTTTTGTGATGCTGCGGCTGGGCCAAGCTTGAAATCATATCTATGAGGCCACGCACAACACTTTGCATGGATTTGAATTGCCTTATAGATATGGAGTATGGCAAAGCAGCTCAAACCGCTGCGTTGCCTTTCTCTGTGCTCATGAGGCATTCCATGGGCGTTACAGAGTGTGTTCCCATGCAACACCCGTGGATTTTGATGCTTCCCGAGATATACAAGACCATCTAAAACTGGGGATGTGCCAAAACCTTACACCTCCCAAGATGAGGCGTAAAATGGAGAAAAAACTAAATTTTCCTTGTTTATTCCTCTTTCTGTGTGTGCTGCATTCTACAGCATGCGTAGAAAGAGGAACACACCTCAATGGATTGTTTATGTGCAGAAAAGTGCCCCTTCCTGCACTTAAACAATCTTGCCTACAACACAGGCACCCTTGCACCTTGGTGCAAGGGTGTCTGCGTTGGCGCTAGACTGCCGAAATGGCTCACGCGCATAGGGAAAGGACCGCAATGCACCGTATTGGATAAATACGGTGCATTCCTTCCCTTTCACTTTGACGTAGGGCAGTGCAGGTCGGTGACTTTCTGCGCAGCCTATGAAAAAATCCCCATAAATGAGGCCCTAAGTGACCATTAGGTTTGAGTACCTGAAACTTTTTCCGCGGAACGGCTGTTATGGGATGACTGTGGTGACTGTTGTGAAACCTGTAAAATTCCCAAGTATTTAGAGGAGGAAATGCCTTGCCGGGGAGCAGAGAGGAACTTATGGAAGACATGCCTAATGAAGATGCAGGGCCTCATTTACTATATTGTGACGCATGGCAACGCAGCAAGCCGTCATGCTGCACTGCCGTCCGTCAAAATAAAAGGGCAGGAATGTGCCATATCAACAAGATTAAGTGCATTCCTGTCCTTCTCTGCATCGGCACACAAACAGCAGCTGTGTGCCAATGCAGACACCGTTGCACCATGGTGCAAGGGTGCCGGCATTGCGGGAAACATCCTTTACAACGCAACTGTTACAACGCACTACCATTATGACGCAACCATTACAACGCAAGTCATTACAACGACTTGCGCTGGGGGGCGCTCTAGGATAGGGAATAGTTTTAATTTACTATCCAACACCTTCCCTACTATCCACGGGGACTGGAGTTGGAATAGTAAATTAAACTATTCACTATCCAGCGCCCCCCAACGCAAGTCGTTGTAATGACTTGCGTTGTAAAACTTGCGTCGTAAAGGCATGCGTTGTAATAGCATGCGTTGTAACGTCATACATCCCGGCATTGCAGGGACGATTGTTTATGTGCAGGAGGGGACACCTTCCTGCACATAAACAATGATTAGAGGTGATTTGCTCCTTCTATGTGTGCTGCAGAATGCAGCACACATAGCAAGAGCAAACAACGAGGAGCAATAAACAGATAACTCCTCATTGCGCCACTTCACACCTCCCCTGGGGAAGCGTCGGATTCTGACGCTTTCCCATGTTTACGGCACTTTGTAAATCTGGGAATGGGTCGGGTTCCATAGAGGTTCCTTGCAAACACCCACAGCAACACCCATGGAACTCCCCTTTCAAGCAGAGTAATGCGTGAAATGGGCCCATATCTACAAGGCCACGTAAAGTCACCATGCGTGGCGCAGGATGACTTTACATGGCCTTGTAAATATAGGCAGGTACACTGCGATGCTGTGTGCTTGTAAAAAAGTGACGCACCGTTGGCGCTAGGGCTTGTAACAGAGGCCCGCAGTGTTCTTACAGAAATGGCAGTAGCTTTCCAGGGATCTCTCTATAGGTCCCTGTGGCTTTTCAAAACACATCTTTTGCCAGCTTGTGCATTTGTGTTACCGGTGAGATGCAGGCTATTGGTAACCTTTTCCAATTACTGTGCAATCAATCATCAGGGCCACTGGAATTCTGCAATTCTGCAGCTTTGATGATTACCTCAAAAGTATTGATTTACCACATTTTCAACAGAATCCACCACCTGCTGCAGAACGTGCAGATTTCGAGAACAAAATAATAATTTCTACCTGAAACAGATCAAAAGTTATTTTTAAAAAGTGCCAGGATGGTGCCTACAGTGACACTCCTTTTTCAAAGGCTGACTGCTCTCCAGTGCAAGTTGCTTTTTAATGTATTCAGGGTTAAACTGGTACTATTAGGTTGAACATTTGCCCAGACAGTCTTGTGTGTTAAAATGACAAAATATAGGGTGCATCCACAGAATGTGCCACATTGTGCCACAAAATTTGCTTTTTCTTGGTCAACACTTCTGAACAATTTAATCGTCTGTTCCTGCATAATTACAAGTCCCTTTATGGTGAAAAACCTTGTAAATATGCAGCATTCACCTTACTACACATTGACAGGGGCGGCTCCTCCACTTGGGCGAAGGAGCGTTGCCCCGCTGCTTTCTCGCAGTGTGAAAAGCAGAAACATAAAATGGTATTATGAATACCATTTTATGTTTCTGCTTCTCGCGCTGTGAGAAAGCAGAAGGGTTTGGTTGGGGACGGGCCGGGCGGCGGTCCTGCTCCAGGCAGACATGCCCTAGGCCAACCAAACCTGTCATAGGCACTCTCCCGTTTTCTCCATGTAGGCTGCATGTAGCCTGCATGGAGAAAACGCCCTCCCCATAGATGTGCGGCTGGCGTCGCAGCCAATGACAACGCTGCCATTGCAGCGTTGTGGTTGGCTTAGGGGAGGAGAGGGAGGCTGCCTGCTTCCTGTGAAGAGCAGAGAGAGGAGACGCGAAGGTACATTTTAATAGTTTCTTTCTTTTTTTTATTAACTCCCCCACCCGCGAGTCATGCCAACCGCGACTGGCATTGAACCCTATTTAGCAAAACTCCAATCTACTGTAAATAAGGAACAGCGTTTGCAGTCGAATGTGGTGCTAAATGTGCCACAAGGGGTTAGCCACAAGTCTGACACTTTTTGCTTTTAAAGATTCGATAATTAAACTTAAAAATTGCATGCATAGCTCACAAAGCCATCCACTTCAAGACCCCGTTGTATCTAGCACAGTAACTGAAACTCTCTAGTGGGTCTAGAGCTTCCAGAAGTGCCAGTGCCCTTTTGCTTAAACCTCAGAAATTCATGAAAAAGAAGCCCTATAACCGAGCCTTCTCAGGGATGGCTCCGAAGATCTGGAACTCCCTTCCCCCCGAAGTCAGGGTGAATCCTTCTACTGTCTTCTTCAAGAAAGAGGTCAAAGGGCTCCTGATGAAGACATTTCTGCCTTAGCCTGGCACCTGCATCGGTTTCTAGGCCAATACCCGTTGACTCTGGCTCTAACACCTGGTACACGATTAGGTCGGACAATTCTAGTCTGTGATTTGCCTGATGATGTGCTCTCCTTGCACTCATGAGAGTGTTGGATAATCTGTTTTTTACCCGTTAGATGCATAATTTGTAAAGGGCTCTGATACCCTCGGTGGTCATGTTCATACACTACGATGCATATTCTGTTATTTTCTTTTTCTTTACCCGTTTGCTGCATCATCTGTAAAGCGCTCTGATACCCTCGGTGGTCATGTTTGCGCTATATAAAACTTCCAAAATAAATAAATAAATAAATAATTTTGCTTAGTAAGCTAAGGCAGTATATTTACAGTTTCTCGTTTACCTAAGGGCTTAATTTGCGCTGGTGTTTGCAGGTGTGGGGCACCAGTACTCATCTTTTGAAGACCAAGACTTACTTTTCATCATCAGACTTCACGAAGAGGAACAAAGGGAGATAAAGGAGTCAGAAGGAAGGAGAGAAATGAAAAAATGATTAAGTGAAAAGTATGGATGAAAAAGATAAAGGACATGAAAAGAGTGGTGGTGACAAAATGAGGTATAAGGTTGAATAAAGACCCCGCAGCCTTAGGGGGTCATTAGTATGGCTGGCGGACTTTGTCATACCACCGGGAAACGGGAACGCCTGCTGAGGGTGCGGCGGTCCCACACTTCCAATTATGATGCGCCCGCCACATTGGTGGGCGCATGGCGCATTTGTGACATTGCGGCGGGCGGTGCTCAAAGCCCCGCCCGCCGCAAGGCCCAAAGGCAGGTTGTGCCTTTCAATGCACAACGTGACAGGCACCGCGCGGTGCCTGCCATGTTGAACATTGAAATACAGGGGGGTACCATAGGTACCCCCCATGTGCACACCCCTTCCCCCAGAGTCCCTGGGGGCCTGCAAAGGCCCCCACATGCAAACTCAGCATGCCTTTCCGTGGCGGGCATGTCCTCGCCCACATTGTAATATGGCTGGTGGTGTCCAACAGATACCACCACCATATTGAACACTTTTCCACCCGGTCGACTTGCCGACCGGGCGGAAAATCGGTGGGCAGTCTTTCCGTCCGCCGCGGTCCCCCCAGCCATCGTAATATGGCGGGGGGTCTTTCCTGCAAGGATGGCGGGTGCATCGCCCCCGCCAGGCCGGCCGTGATTGCCGCCGGCTCGGCGGCGGCGATCCGCCCGCCATCCTAATGGGCCCCTTTGTGTTTGTCACGCTCAGCATTGCAAAGTGCTAGTCACCAGGTAGCTTTGGATTCTTTTTTCTTTTTTTTCTTCTTTTTTTTAATTACGAACTGATTAGCAATATGAATTCGAATACTAAAGGTAACCCAGGATCCAAGTGGTCATTTATCATATTTATATTGTCTTTACCAATGAATAGTTTATCGCCGACTGTTAGTCCGCCTTCCCGGATGTACCGGGTGCAGACCTGCAGAACGTCCACATTTTATCAGCTTCAATTACCGTCAAAGTCATGAATAAAGACCCGAGGTGGCAGGCCTGATATGAACAATTCATAAAATAGACGCATTACGCTATTGCCTAATGATCTGGACTTTCAGTGACCTGCACACTTATCTATGTTTGTTTGTAATGTGGTCAGGAAATACATTTCGACACGTAGAAGCGTAATGCAGCAGAAAGAGCTAACAGAGTATGTGTCAAAAAAGCATATCAGTGGCCTGCTCAGGCACGCAAACAATGGCGTGCTTGGCTCTCCTTATGCTTGGCCAACTTTTGAACTCTTAAGAAACTGAAGAATCAAAGTGTGTGTCAGTGTTTTTTTGTATATAACACACATATATATATAACACATATATACACACACACACATATATATATATATACACACATATGCGCATTATAACTATGTGTATTATTACATCTGAATTAACTGCACGGATAGACACCTTTAACACCTTTAGCACATGTTAGTTTATGTACACTTATATCACTTTTTGTCTGTCTGGACACTGTGTCAGTGTGTAATACTAGTATATAGTACAGCTTTCCTATTCAAACTGTTGCTGACAAGTTCGACTCAGAAATCTATAGATGGAAACTGAAAAAGTTAAGTATAAGGTAGGATATCTGTTTGTTGTGTGATGCATCTTTTCCAAACTGTGGCACGAAAATCCCAAAATACTGTAGTTTTCAACTTTGTAACTATTCATTTCCGTGTTAAACTACTTTGAACATGTTCCCTGGCCCTGAGCCCAAATAAATCTGCTGGCTACCAGATGAGATCTCTCTTGGAAACACCCAAATGTCAAGGATGACGCCACCAGGATGGATCCCTGATCTAAGAATGTTCCTGGTACCAACCAGTGGCTGCTCCTCCTCTACGGGGGAGGAGCATTGCCCCACTGCTTTCCTTTACTTTTCACCGCATAAAAGCAGTGGGGTGACGCTCCTCCGCCATAGCGGAGGAGCCGCCACTGGAACTCAGCTGCAAATTTATAGGATTGTCTTTCAGATTAGCAGCTTAAATTGTTGTGTATTGATCTGTCAAAACCTCAAGTAAAAAAACAACAATTTTTTTCTGCAGTATAATTGAGACTCTCCTTAGCTATCTACCCACTCTTATTTACTTTTTGACTCCAGTGTTCTAAGACAGGCTCTACTCTGCCCCTCCAGGTCCATAAAGTAGCTTCAATCTGTTATCTGTGGAAGGAATCATGAATGGAATGGGTTCCAGGACCTCATTCCCAACTCTATGTAGTGTCTCAGGCATGACAGTGATCTCAGAACATTTACCCTGCATTAGATATCTCTAGAATCCAACCATCCTCCCTTGCTTACAAAAGCCAGCCATGGATGCTGAGGATTTGTACACTTCTCTGCCACTTATTTTACTGAGCTCTCCATAATGAAGATTCTAGAATGACCAAATAACTGCCAACTAACTGAAGTCTATATTAGCATTTAACCAGCCCGATTAGTCTTTTGTCTAATCCATTGGATGCAGAACCAGACAAATTTACAGATTACCACGGATGGCAGTGGTTTTGCCGTCTCAACATTTTGAGATCTTTATGAAGCCTTTGGTACCTTCCTCTCACCAACGCTAATGCGCAGGCTGCCTACAGTGCACTTAAGATCATTAGCACATGACATATTTTGTGTTATTCCTGTTTGGCTGGATAAAGTGAGATCCTTCCTCCGGTTTGAATCTCCTTCCGTGTTTTAGAACGCGGGTTTCCTGAACTGACTTTGTTCAACTCATATGTTATCACCAGCAGTCGTCAGAGCTTATGGATTAATTTATAAGGATGACACAGAACTGCATACCTGTCCTGATGGAAACATTATCCATAAAATGTCTACTTTTCATAGATGTATGCCCTCAGTTGCCTCTTTGAGGGCAGTTAACACTAAAGAAATAAGAAATAAGATTAGACAAAACTGAAGTTCTTGTCTTGTGTAGTTCGCCTTTTAACTGGGCATTGGCCTTGAAGCTACATTCAATGTTTCCCTGGCCTTGGTTTCCCACAGGCACAACGTGGCAAAGGACTATATTCTGCTGCTAATCAGCCTGAAGAAGATTTACCTTTTTCAACCTTGCGATTGGAAACGCATGTTGGTCCAAGGGCAATGACATTTCATCCGGACCAAGAGATTGCAATCTATCTTGGTTTTGCCAAAAATCCTACATCTAAGCTCCAGGTGATCCAGATAGTTTCCTGATACGCTTCATGGTAACAAGCAATGCACCTTCATAGTCTTCTATCTTACCAGGCTCAGAGGCTTCTGGCGGAAAGAGATTTATCTTTAAACGTTTTACTCATGGTAGACGTGCCAGCCACCAAGTCCGCACCCAAGCTGCCCTCCCACCACAGTAGGCAGTGGGCAGATCCAAGGTGCAACAGTAAATCCATCGGGTCATATTTTTAGAGCGCTGCTTGTCACCCCGGAGGGTCTCCAGGCACTTGCTGCTGGTATCAGTCGAACAGCCAGGTCTTGAGTCCCCTCCTGAACTCGGTCAACGATGGTGCAGTGCAGCAGAATAATCCCAGTTACAATAGTTGTGAACTGCACAAGACTTCTACCAACACATTCTTGTGTGAACAGCACAAATGAATCAAATAGCAACAGTTTAATGAAGAAAATAATTGATTTACTATTCAAAGGTAACTCCCAACGAGATGGAGGGACATCTTGTCAGGTGCACTGTAAATCGTTGTAGTTTTGTTTTGGTCTCACCTGGTGGAGACACCAGTTGGCCAGCCAACTGCAGGATGTCCAGCTTTTGACACTGATGTACAGAGTGCTCACATCTCATGACTTCAATTATACCTTAAAGCACATGTGGTCACGCAGCTGCCAAGCTTTCAGTCTGCATATCAGTGGCGGCTGGCACAGGTAAGAGCAGCTAGATGGGGGAGTCGGGGAAGTTGACACACGACGGGATAAGTTAAATTACATTTTTTTTAAAACATTTATCTTGTGCTCGCGGCATCACAACTCGGTCATGCGGCGATCGCAAGTGAAGTGGGTTTAACTTAACCCGTCGTATGTCAACTTTGAGATAAGACTGCTATGACGTACACAGTGTATATGCCAATATTTTAATTGAATGTCACCCTCTTTCACACATTCATGAGTTGTTGACATCTCTGAAGAATGCAATGGGTTATTTTTCTGCACTTAGTTTGAAGACCACATAGTACCAAATAGACCTACATGAGAAACTGTGCTCCTTGTGTGCATTTGGAACACTGTAAGGTACTTTTCAATTACTGCAGATTCCATTTGGGCTCATGTCGGCTCCAGCACTTTTCAAGTTGTTCATAGTATCCTATTGAGGATATTAAGGGGTTACGATCCTATGACGCAGTATCAAACTTTGAAAGGAATGTGGCGGAATAAAATGCTGCTTATAAACAGTATCCAAATTGCAAAACTCAATATTTGGGGCATGCTGTCATCAGAAAATGATGCTCTTGCACAACATGTACATCATGATGCCGTAAAAAGTTGTTTTACTAGCTATTTACTGCTGAATAGCAGCCACCCTTTGTACAAGATCAATACAAAGTATAACTTCCTGGACACTTGATCCACAAAAGATTCACGACAGGCCGAATTTTGAACAACCTGTCATGGTATGGGTGATCCTTTGGCATTGAAGGAAGTTTTTTTTTTAAATGTAGATTATGCTGCAAAATCAAAAACCGGTCTCTGCTAATGACTGCTGCGAAACTGGGTGTTGCCCAAACTGTACAAGGTGAACTGTAGGACAGTACGGTTGGTTTGTGCACTATTCCTATGTTCTGCGTTAGGAGCAGAAACATTTGCTCCTAGTTAAGTGAAGTGGGAACCCACAGGTGTACATAGAGTGAGGCGGCAGAGTGCCACAATGCTTTCTCAAAAACTGTTTGATACAGAAATTTACTTGCTGCACAATTTCCTCAATGATCTCTGCATCCAGAAAAAGACGGAAGTATTCCATCGGCAAAAAAGTTGCCGGTGAATCAGATTATTGCTGGCTGAACTGAATTAGGAGTCTGCCATGTGGGTACTCTGCCTGTGCTCGGCGCTGGACTTGCCTGCACTCTGCATGGGTCTACCCTTTCGCTTGCTCTTTGCTGCACAGTTCCTGCTTGTGAAGGGACATCATGCCTAGCAGGGCCATGTTGATCTGAACCACTGGAAGATGAGTCATCGTCAAAAGAAACACTGCCTGAAAAATCACCCCATATGCTTCTCCATGACC
Source organism: Lissotriton helveticus (assembly GCF_964261635.1). Taxonomy (NCBI): domain Eukaryota; kingdom Metazoa; phylum Chordata; class Amphibia; order Caudata; family Salamandridae; genus Lissotriton; species Lissotriton helveticus. The sequence continues at coordinate 825,393,907 of NC_136073.1, forward strand.
TTTTCCTCTGGTGCTGTCACAGTATGTTAATGTTAATGTTAATGTTATGGGGTATTTATACAAGCGCAAGGCTACTCCATGGAGTGTCCCGGCGCTAAAGAAAGAAAGAAAAAAGAAGACCCTGAAGGAGAGGACCCAGATTCCTCTCAGTCAAACGCAGTTCACACTATTGATGGAACAGCCAGGTCTTAAGTATCAGACCCTACCTCAAAAGGTCTCCCCCAGTGTTCGAGTTAGAGCCTTGAAAACAGTCATCCAACAAGATGCCATCTCTCTTTTCAAGTTAACACTTTCTGGCCTAGGTAGAATTTAGAGGTATTAGTAGAAATGAATGTTGTATTTTTTTGTATGGGATGGTGTGCTATAAACTGAAAGAATGGAATGTTGTGAAAGTGTAAAGATTACAAAACAACAGTGTCAAACGTTACACTTACCTGACTGAAAAAACGTCTGCATAGATCCTACGCTGCCTAAAACTTCGCAAAAAAGCTAAGAGAAAAAGATATAAAAAGAAGCATTTGTTCATGTTGCAGCACACCTAATTAGGTAAAAGCACCTTATGCTGCACCTGCATACGCCTTGTGAAAGAGCACACAATGGTCACAATGAAGTTAGCCACTTACACCATGCTCCCGTCTACTTGCACCAACCACAGCATAGGCCAATGAACCATCCCACGGCAGGCAAATATCAGTTATTGTGTCATTCACATTTTATTTACACTCAGCACAGCATATACCATTGGGTTCACATGGTAAATTTACCCCGCGTGGCATCCATCATGGGGCAACGGCTGCATCCACTTCAGCAACTGATCAGTTATTTAGCCATATACAATTAGCTTCCACCCAACTCAGCATAGGCAGCGTTTCATCCTTCCTACCATGACTCCTAAATACTGTGGCATAGCAAAGTATGAATAACTAAATAGCTGATTGATAGCTGAAGTGAGCTTACCTATTGGCCTGTGATGTAAGCTGTGATGGGTGGAAATAAAATGTGAATGGCACAACAACTAATCAGTGGCTGAAGTGTCCTCCTGACACTGCTGCCCAGGGAGGGCCCACCCAATGGAAAATTCTCCAGATATTTGTGCAACCCCCATGTTTGATGTCGACCCATGCAAATGAAAGCTGAATGCCACATCCTTCTCCCAAATTGTGTGACTGAGGAGCTGCAAAAACCTCCAGCATCTATACATTGAACAACAACAACATGGCTGCCATATTTTCCATTTCCTTCCATTGCCCATGGAAGGGAAGGAAAAATATGGCAGCCATTCTTTTTATAGAACCTCCTCATGTGCCTGATCAGGAGGGAAAGCTTCCACATGTAATATATTGGCCCCTGTAAGGGTTGACACATGGTTGGGTGGTGTCACTCCAAATTTCTGGTGTCTGGGGAGCACCAGAAAGCCCCGGGCACATTTCAAAGTACAAAATGGCACCACATTTCCCCTTCTTGTGGAGGCCAGTCTCGCCTGTCTTGGGGATCCCAATTCATTCCGTATAAGAAGGGAAACATCCAAACATACTATAGTGACCTGGTATGTCGACCCATGCATGGTGGGACTGACCCCACAATTTTTGGTGCCCAGGGCTCATCTGAACAGTCGGCACATTTCAAAAAATAAATTGCATCAACACAATTTTTTCCCTGTGGGAGGGTGATCACCCGCACTTGGCATCCCATCGCCACCCCCACAGAATGGAAAACAACCAAATACACTTATTGACACCCGGCCGGGTCGCCCATTCCAGGGTGGTTGACACCCCACAAGCAACAAGATATCCGTGGTGCCTAGTTGGATCCCTGCTCATGCATCACGGTCCAGTAGAAAGTGGAGATTCTCCTTTTTCCAATGATGCCTTTTCAAATTTTGTGTTAACCGGGATGCATAAAAGTTACAGGACAGCAAGAAAAGAGAACACAAATTGCCACAAAATTTGCCATTTCCTAGAGGTACGTCGATTGTGACCCTCCAGGAAGGAAAAACATAAATATATTAAAAAAAATTGCCCAAAGGTGGAGTTGACCATGCCCAAGTGGCTGATCCCGCAAATCCAAAATAAGGATTCCATTGTGCCTAGTGGATCCCTGCTCTTGGACTGCAATTGGGTCATGATCCATGCGCAGGGATTTTTCAAAGAAGGCATCGCTGCAAAAGGGAGACTTTCTCTTTCCAGAGAAGCCACCATCAAAACCTGAGATGACAGCTAGCAGGAGATAACCCACAGGATGCACAGGGAGCTCTCCTGACCTTCTCTGCGGTAGGATCTGTAATGTCAGCATGCCGTGTGGTGTGCTGATGTTACTGATGGGTCTGGGTGAGAGATGGAGACTGATAGGGAAGTGATTACGTTTGAGCCTCCACATGAGCTGACATGCTTGGTAGACTCTGGTGGGAGTACTGGTCTTCTACTACCACCAGTGCTTAATTTAAGCTGGTGCTTTCCGGTGCTTGGCACGGGCACCTTATTGTCAGAATCGGGGCTATGACGGTCTGCCACATGGTGGCGCTGTCCTGCTAATTTCGGTGTGAACACAACAATTAAAATTACATTGATAATGACTGATACCTGCATCCCAAGCCATTTTTCTGGCTTTGGGGGCCTGGAATAGTCTGACTTGTCAGGCACACTTGCTGGAGTGTGAAGGTTAGTAGCTGTATATGTATTGTCATTGGAATCGCTGGCATGGGTTATGTGCGGTGCAAGCTGCAGTGGCCTCCCGACAAGAGCCCCGGCACTTATCCTTTTACAAATTAAGCACTGACTACCACCCCTCTCCAGCCGCTTAGAGGACTACCCGTTGGCGTCCTCCGCACTGCAGAAGCAGCACGGAGAAAGTCAAAGGATTGTCCTCCGCATTCAAAGGGTTAATACGCAAATAAATGTTTATATGTACGGATGATAATCATTATCTTACCAAGCGAATGTCTGGATCCTTTATGTTACGTATATAATGTTGTGAATACGTGATGTTACATCATTGACATCAAGTGTGGGCCTGAACAGTTTCACACTTCTGATAGATGAAAGTATTTTAAGGAATATTTAAGAAACCTGGTGATGGTTTCTAACAATACAGAGGCTCTCATTGCGAATGTTATAATGAGTGCATTGAATAAAATGTAACATCAAGGAACGTATCTGGTTCAACATTTATCGCCTATTCCAAGTTTTTCCCTCAAAATGTTGTTGCTTACCACCAACACTTGCAGTTGGTACCAGTCATTTAGTCACCCGTTACATTTTGGAAGGTGATATGCCAAAATGTAGGAGGAGTGCAGACTTTATCGCACCCTGTACTTACCAGATGTGATAAACCTCGCATCACCTATAATTGCAAATCCTGCACAAACAGTTTTTTGTAGTGATGGCCTGCTGGAGTATAAAACGAAGAACCCGATAAACATTGACTCAAAATGAAAAGAGTGTACTCAACACAACTGTAAACTATAGGAGGGCGAGCCACTGAAAGCTCGAGCCAGGCTCGAGCATGAAGCCAGGCTCTGCTCAAGGTTCTGTTGGAGCCTCGAGCCCATAATGAACAGAGCTTCCATAGGACTTCTGCCTGCCGCCCTCCCTCTAGCTAGGATGTGGCATTACTGTCAAAGCTGCCAACTGTGGAACTGGGTAACCAGGTTCTAGTATCGGCGTTGGCTCAACATCCTGTGATTCTGGGCATGTCACTTCATTTCCTTGTGATTATAAACAATGCATGGGTCCATGGGCGTAGGAAGTGTGGGGGACGCGGGGGATATATCCCCCCCATATTTTGCATTGGGGGGGACACGGGGGACAAGGGTGGGGGGGACGAGGGAATAAAAGAATTTCCCCTCTCCCTTCTGTGATTCTCAGTGCCATTAGCACACGAAAGCGCTACCATTAACGTTAATGGCCCTGAACTTTACCTGTGATCTGCCTCTAGTTGCAGAGGCCACCCGCCCTCTGCCCTTTGTTATGCTGTAGTAAGGCTCGCCCTCTGCCCTTTATTATGCTGCAGTGAGGCTCACGGGCAGAGAAGGAAAAAACCCTGTCTCTTTTCCTTCCTGCACAGAGAAGTGTGCATTTCTCCTGCGCTGCCTCTGGCAGCTGCCCTCCTCCGCGTTCTCTCTCTTTATTCCTCCCTCTCTTTCTGTCTCGCTCCTCCTCACTTGCTTTTTATAAGAGACAGCACTTACCCACTCTTGCCCCTCCTTTCCTTTATTTGTTCCCCTATCAAATGGTTCCAAAAAAGAACGAACCACTTAGGACGGAAATGTCATTTTCTGACCCTTTTCTATTCCAAAAGACAATCTCGAAACGAAGAGAAACAAGTAAAAAAATACGAAAACTAATTAAATAACTAATTAAAGCAATAAAGACTGGTCACAGACAGGCCGGATTGGTGTTATTTACACCCACGCACATTAGCGCCACTTTACAGAGTTTGCCAGTGAAAGCTCTACTTTCTATTTACCTTCTTTCTTTGAACAACATTGTTTTCCCAGGGTGTGGAAGTGCGCCATTCCTAGAGGGACTACAATACCTGGTTGATGGGTGGAGTGGGAAACGTTTAATGTGATCTTTTTGACCAGTTTTAATTATTTTAGATTATAAAATGTGTACCACTGCTGGGTGTACAGGAATGTGGTCTTTTAAAAGCAAACTGCTTAAGTTTTGTAAGAATAAAAGCAATGGACATTGAAACGGGTCCCTTCCGGGTCTTGTAGTCATGTCCTGACTTTTCAGGCACAAACACTCACTGATGACTGAATAATGAGTGTAAAAGCCTTAAGGTAACCATGTTGTTCCTGCTTACATTTCATATGCTTTGCTTATCCTTGCATTCCCTACGAGTGTTTGCTTTTTCCAGGATGCTATTACTTTTTTTTCAGGCAGCATATTACTCTTGTCTAGTGCATCATTTGAATTGAGTCGCAGCACAATTGGATTGTAGCTGAAGGCAGTGCGAGTTTCTCTCAGTGGGGCAGTATGGTGTTCAGTAGGGGAGAGGATGTGGCACTCTGGCCAGAGCTGCAGAATTTTGAACTGCAGAACCAGGTTCAACCTTCATGACCAGTCCACCAGCCCACTCTCTTGACAGAGCACATGCCCATGATACACCTTAGAAGTCCCCCATAAACCTTAGAAACCCTTGGTGTCTTAGCACCAGCAGGTAGACCCTTGCGGTTTCAAGTATGCTTAACCTTGAAGGCCTGTCCACCACAATCCATACTGAAGTTTACCTCCAGTCTTTGTGGCAGGCATACAAAGAAGCACACCATAGAGCGACAATGACTGTCATTGACGTCTCAAGACCCTTGAGGCCAGTCCACCTGACCCATTGGTACCTCCATTGGCCTTTTTCAGCAGTAGTAGTGCAACTTACCAAGGATTGTCAATGTAAGATTTGCATGCACGCAAACTTCATGGTGTCTGCTTTATGCACAAGCACTTTTAACATGTGCTGCCTGCTTTTGGGCCACTGAAGTTATGCAGCAATGGAGGGCAAAATTATGGCGCAATGTTGGCTAAATTATGTAGTAAAAAGGCTACAGAGTAATGCGGTACATTTTATGATACTTTATTTTAACATTTGTATACATACAAACAGCCTCTACAAAGGTTTTGCACCATTAGTACCTGTGTGACATACACATGCAGCAGTGAGAAAGGTGATTAGTCAACCTTTGCTAAGGGCCCTCCACTTCGCAGCAACATAAGCCACATTTGTTTGTAATTTTTGATCTGTTTGAGCTACAAACAATTTTTTGGGTGATATCGTTCGATTATGTAGTGGATGATGTATTGTGTGGCAAATATGGTACAGCCATAATTAAGTGGAAAACATTTGCAAACTAGGATATTTTGCCATTCATGTTTGAACTGCTGTTGTGGAACAAGGGAGAAATGCTGATGACAGAAACCCCATGGCTGGAAGACAAATTGGATTCCACTTTTAAGCGTTCTTGGCACAATCTGTGATTGAAAACATATCCCACTTTGTGAATGTATTTTAATGTCAATAACTCATATTGAACCTTAAATAAACATGTGTATCGATTGGTTGAATTAACTGGTCAGTGAAATGCCAAAGAAATACTAAAAATAGGGAGGTTTTGCTCTTCTGGCCACACCTCTGACTCCGCCCACAGACCGAAATCTCAGGTTACTCTCGCCCTCTGATTCTGCATCCACAGTTCTCCTACTTTTTTTTCCCACTTCGGCCACTGTTTCCTGCTTATTGTGTCACAGATCACAGGCCTGCTAGGGAATCTTCTTGAAAAAATATGTGGCAAGTGCTTTAGCACCTCATGCCCTCTGTGCTGTCTCTTTGTCTTTGTCTGTGACAGCTGTGGGTCTTCTTAAATAAGGGACACTCAAGTGGGCTTTCAAGGAAAAAACTATGCTTTTTGAGACTACAAATTGGATTTTCAGCAGAGTAACTTTACAATATAAAGCTCCAAGTGGACAAGAATCACAGATGAGGTCATCAGCCAGTCGTGGCTCTTTAGCCATCAGCCCTTTGCATTCTGGTACTTGTAGTTTTACATTTTCTACTATAGGCGTGGACTTTGAAATCCAGTCATGCAAAGTGAAGTGAGCCTAAAGAGCCTACATATGACATGTGGCCAATTGGCAGCTAGGAGTATAATAGCTCTAGGCATGAGTCTGGGCCCAGGATGACAGAGGGATGATGGCTCTAAAAGAATGCAATCTGTGGAATTCACTTGTCAACAACGTGGGGACAGTATGAAGACTTCTGGATTGGATATCAGGGTGCAAACTTAGCAGGCAGCTGTAAGTTCTGTGAACACCACTGGTGAGGCCTCATCTGCAGTCTTATGCCCAGTCATGCAGGTCACTTCAATGCAAAATTATCAATGAGCCACTCGGGGGACATTTTCAGAGACCCTCTTTCAGGGGAACAAAGACGTGCAAGACCAATAAAACAATGAGGAAACAGGCCTACCCCATCAACACACTCAGGAATGCTTGCCAACTGAATTGTGTATAGCTTCTGCTGTTTCTCATTCATGGCTCCCCCCCCACGTACCCTCCCATGGTATGCAAGAAAATACAGCCTCTACAGGCAGGAGTTGTTGCTTGAACCCCGTGCCATCGAATTTCTGGTGCTTTTCTTCTCCGGGTCCCTCGAAGCTCTCAGCCAGTCCAGATTCTGTGAGGGTTCGCCGGCTTGCCTTGCGACAAGCTCCCTGTCAAACTTATGTAAGTCTGATTTCCAGAGCTTTCCTGCGGGACGGGCTAGGGATCAAGGCCGGCTCGCAGTTGAAGGTGGGCTGCTTGGCTCTCACGGTTGGTCCCGGTTACCTTTTCTACGTTCAGAATTAAAAACTTTTACTGACCTTTTTTCTTGCGGGGTCTCTCGATGCTCTTCACCAGGATGGATTCGATGACAGTTCGTCGGCTTGGGTTTCTGCCTATGCCTAGTCAAACTCTGGAAGTTGGACCTCTGGAGATTTTCAGGGGGAGGAACCTGGACGGCAGGCCAGCACCCGTTGAGGGTCGCCAACTTGAATGGTCAGGTCAAGCCGGTCCACTAATGGAGCTTTTTTCCAAAGTTGTTTCAAACTTTTCCAAACCTTTTGGACATTTTTCTGAAGTTCCCAAAAGGTTCCCAAAGTGTCCAAACCTTACTCCAAGGGTCTGGTATCTCCACAATGGTCCTTGAAAGTTTGAGACTTCAGTTCCCACAATCCACTTGGACAAAACCCTTACAAATTCACTGGTAGTTCTACAGGCTGGGGATTCTTGGTGGTGGAGGGCCAGGTGAGCTCTGCTAACCTGTAGCTTGCAGAGAGTCCACTCTTTTGTCATTTTGAAGCAAGGTATTCCACAGGGCTGTAGTTCCAGATTGTGCAACAGGCGGAATCTTCTGAGTGCAGGGCCTGGTTGGTGCAAATCAAACTCCTCAGCAGGGACCCTTCTTCTCTCAAGTTGCAAGCAGTATAATCTGAGAGGGTCTGTCCCATTCAGATACGTATTCCAAGTACTCTGGGTCAAGCAGGAGGTCATTCATGTCCAATGAGGTGCAGGGCAATACCCCAGGGTATGACCAGGCCCGCTAAAGTGTGGCATTATTTCTCACAGAGAGGACAGTTTCTCCATAATTCATCATGGTTGATTTTCCAGCAGAGGGAGCAGAACTTACAAAACCAGCCTACAGGATGGCTTCATCTGCATAGGTCCACTCCCCTTACATCTGGGATTTCCTCCTTAATCCCCCATCTAGCTGTGGAGCAGGGGGAGAGGTGTAAATTAAATTGCTTTCTCCAGCTTGTCTCCTCTTTCCCTTGAAGAGCATTTTTCCTACCCCTCGCCCTGGCTCTGGCATTCCTATGCCCAGCAACCTCTCCTCCCTGAAAGGCCTCCTTACCCCAGGGGCTATTTAATACCTCTTCCAACAGCCATGCTCACCCACTTATCTTTGAACAATCAAGGCAGAGCACTAGAGGGCTACATTTTGGCTTACAGACAAGAAAGTCTTATAACTTCTTCTCTGTACATTTTAGAATACATTCAACAGTACCAAATTGTTGCATTTGTCATGACCATTCCACTGAGTCCTTTAATCCTAGTTGTATGGCTTTCCTTTCTCCAGTTATTAATTAATAATCTCTTGCAATGTTAACCTATGGGCTGGGGATCTGCAATGGAAACATGAACTGGGCAATTTCTCCAATACCAGGGCCTATAGAACCTGTTTTATAAGGACCCTGCTTATCCCCACAGGCCCCCCTCCCCTGGAACACCTAGAAAAGACTTTAGGGGTTCTGGTTATATCAAAATATTGCAGATCCTCACTTCACAGTGCTCCTAGCACAAAAGTCAGTTTGGGAAGCACTTTACTACAATATGGGGAGTGCAATGTTCAATTTCACTAAACCCAGGGCATATACATCTCATTTTATAAGGGTCCTCTTTAAAGATATCTACCACCTCCATCCCCACCCCTGGGACACCTTGGGGAAACTCTAGGGATACCTAATATGCTCCAACATTGTAGTTTATCCATTTTTAAGTACCCCAAACACAGAAGTCAATTTGGGCACAATTTGCATTTTAATAGCAGCCCTGAAACACAAGGCTGCGTTTAAACTATACTCAGGCTTCAGAAGTTCACATGTGCAAGTGCAGAAAGGCTGCTGGCCTCTAAAATGCCATATTATATACTAGGGACTTAGAGGTAGTTTTAATCCCCCTGCTCTATCGTGTACTAGGGCCTTATAGAGAGGGGAATGCCAATCCTAGTGGTACCCTAACCCATAGTGTATGTAGGTGTTTTCACTTTTCACTGTATTTCTAAGTGTCTCTTTCAGCATAGCACCAGCCCTGGGCCTGGTTAGGCAGAGCCCAGAGTCAGTTACCACCAGTAGCAGTTAGCAAACAGTTGAGGGGGTTGCCCAGGGCAGAGGATAACTTTGCAACACTGGAAAAGCACAAACTCAGAATTTAAACATAACACCATGGTTGGGGGTTCTTTATAATAATCAGAATTGATTTCTATCCAAATGAACCCATCTTCCAACATTAGGCTAATGAAAGACAGGGGGAAATCGTAATGGTCTAATCTATGTGTAACAAATTGAAGTCCTTAAGTCCAGTATATGAAACAGATTAGGTTTATTGAAGATAAGATTCAGGTCAGGTAGATAAAATAGAATAAAGTAGATCCAATAATAGAAACCCCACCAGGAGCAGATGGACTCCAGCTCAGCCTCAGATGTAACTGTCCCTGCTTTCAAGCATATACAATTGGAACACTATGTGACATCATAGATTCCTGCTGAGCAAGTAATGACAAACACTAAAGAAGGACAGAGAAGAAATGAAAGTAGGATGCAACACTATGCTTGTAGTTTTTATGTAGCTCTTTAATGACGGTTAATAGCTCACTGTTCTATGTTAGGATTTTACCTTATAAACTTCAAGTAACAAAAGAATCTCTGAGACAAAAGCAGTAACCCACTGACCTATTTACATTATATGCACTTTGTGATCTGCGTGGTACACGTTTTTTGCAGCAGGCATATTAACCCACTGTGCCTACTTTACCTTGAGTCAAAACATCTACTCGACAAACCTTTGATCTCTCTGAACAAAGACAATAACAAGGAGAGCTTAGAGGGAAAAACGGGTACTTAAGGGAAAGCCCTCCACTCAATGTAATTCCAACACAAGAAATCCCTGTACCCAGGACCTTAGTTAGTAGTCATCTAACGGGCATGAGAACATCCTGTACCAGAATCCTCTGTCGTCAGATTCTAGATCTACCCCCTCTATGATTGGGTATCTATTGTCTCTAATGCCCTACTGTCCATGCCTAAACACTATTTGCAACTAATAATAGGGGGTTCCCGTGTGCATTCAACTCGACACGACCTATAATGTCAACCCTACTAGGGCAATACATACACCCACACACAAGTAATAGAGACAGAAAAAATGTGTGGCGGAGAGGAAGGCACCTCACGGGCGAATACCCTCGGGGAAAATTGGTTAGATGTTTACCAATACTCTGCCCCTTTCTCATCATCGGTTGCCATTCCTTTTCCAGTGAACAAACGTGTCACAACACAAAAAGAGTTAAGTGAGAAAAATAATACAGATAAAGGTGCAGAGAAAAGAGCTCAGAGCATCGCTCCTTAACGTGACATACAATACAGAGTGAAGATAAGATCAGCAGTCATACCCACTGTACCACTTTATTACTAAATAAGGTATGCACTTTGAATTAAAAAGGCTGGTAGCTTATTATTGCGTACCACTACCTGTAACCAACATGTTTCACTGCACAATAATCTTATGGCAGATTCATCAGGGTTAGCACTCTGCTGCTGCACCAACGTTGGACATCTTTAAAACAGGAAACCTATACCAGCCATGTTCACTCGTACCAGCCGGTTAGGCAATTCTCCGCCTTACTGTAGAATGTAGTATCAATCGTACAGCTGTCGTAACGGGACCATAAGTCATCCCAGGAACTCATGCCCGTTAGATGACTACTAACTAAGGTCCTGGGTACAGGGATTTCTTGTGTTGGGACTCTCTGAACAAAGAACATTTATCACCAGAGTTATCTTCACATTTTTATTGTTGCCTGAAAATTGCTGGAGACCAGGAATGCTGCAGCAGGTATTTTTCAAACTATAATGCACTTGCAAACACGACACCCCCACCCGAAGTCGGCGACCTTTGTTTGCTTTGTATATGAAGATGCAAGATTCATATACATGTTTTTTAAACTGTGACTACTGCCTGCCTTTCTCAATATGTCACTTCAAAACTATGCGATTGTATTTGTTTAACGGGTGCACGGTCTCACTCAACAGGTGATTTTTATGCGGTCACTGGAAAGTCCATAAGGTTGTCCCTGTCCCCCCGAGAATTTTAGTGCTTCCTACGCCCCTGCATGGGTCCTTGTGTAATGCAACTGGTGCTTATGTAAAGTGTTCAACCTTCAGGTCAAGTTTGCACTGTATTTAAAAACTGCAGAAAATGAACAAAGGTAAAAACTAAACCTTAATATAAGGTAAGACAAATAGAGACCCGTTTCCTGGCTGATTTGTACAAAGTGAAACCAGAAAGCCTGGATAAATCGTGGCAACCCCGCTTAAATTGTGTGATCATAAGCATATACTTTATTTCACCAAAATCTTTTTTTTCTCCATATTCGTGTATGAAAGCACTTTTGAAGATGTGAGTTCAGATTACCAGCTGAACAAAACTATCACTTTTAATAAGTGCTTCTCAGTGCAGTGCTATCATGTGGCTTTTTAATATTAAAGCTTCCGCATGTTAAAGAAATACACTTTTTTTAATTTTGAAAAGACTATACCAAATGTTACGCAATGTTTGTTGTGTGATTCACATAGCAAATATTTTCAGGGCTCAGCTCATGCACTGGCTCTACAACTTTACTGTTGTAAAGCGCTACGATACCTTCAGGTCTGGCCGGCGCTATATACAACTTCAAAATAAAAAATAATAAATAATAAAACATCCGAGCCAGACTGTTGGCTACCCTCTGGCCCAGTTTCCCTGTTACTTTGTTGGCTCGCCCTCCTCTACTGGAAACCATAAGTAGTCATTACTATAGAGATTCTCCCATTTGCATTGGGAGAAAAATGTGAGCCTTTCTTACACATGACTTTAATTACTGTGTAATATGTAATAGAGCTCTTTTGTAGTCATGTCTGCTCTGTATACCGTTTCAAGTGGCATACAAACCCTCATTGAGAGAGACATGGAAGGTGATAACATCTTCTAACATATAATAAGTGGAAACGACATGAATGACACAAATTTGATATTTAATATATTAATATTTAAAGTAATTTGGTATTGCTATATTCTAAGTGAGGTAATAGCACCATGCTATGTGTGAAGGCCATGCCCGATAACGCCAGATAAAGATGATGATGGCTTTCTCAGCTTCATATACAGAATAACGTGTCAAATACCGAATGCTATAACGCCACGTTATGCTGAAAAAGGAGGGGGTAAAGTCAGTGCTAATCTTGAAGACTTAAATGCACAAAAACGTCAGCTGAAACACTGGTTCCACTTGTAGACCAACATTTAAAGCTAAATTTGTTGCAATAGGCCCATTTCTAGACTTAGTGAAGCAATTACTGGTTGGTCGTATAGCATCACCATACCTGCCAAATCACACGGTGCCGCCGTGTGACACACAAAATCGGCTCCCATCACATGATCTCCCGGTGAGGAGCCAATATCACATGGCGTCAGGGAAAATATGATGAAGATGACTGTAACAGGAGTTTGCAGATCCTTTTCCGAGGCTTTGAACTGCGACGTCCATTAAGGGGTGTGGAAACACCCCAGGACATCAGCACCAGCCTAAGCACACTTTTATTTTTGGGAGGAGGGGGCTTGTGGGTGGGTTGGGGTTCAACAGTGCCTCGTAGGTACTTCTCAGCACAAGGCCTGCCCCTTCAAAGCCCGCCCCTCCTAACACGGTGAGATTGTTCCTCAATTTGGCAAATATGCATCACATTTCGATCATTCTCTAAACACGGCTTCCCTCTGTTTCGGTCCACTTAAAGAGAAAGTGGTCCTGCATCAGGACGACAAATATGTGTCATTCAATAATAGTCTTTGCAAGTTTAATGATACATGACCATTTGAATTCTAGAGCAATATCTGTATTTATTTTTTTGAAAAATGCTTTTCTTGCAATGTTAATTTGAAGACTTCAATTGGGCTTAGTGAAACGATAGAAACATATAATTTAGTTGGTAATTACTCACTATGCCAGTGTTTTTTTTACCTGGGGTCCATGAAGCTTACTCAGGGGTGTCTGCAACTTCTTAGAAAATGAAATCACATTAACAGATTAACTACACGGATAGATATAAAGAAGCAAAAATGCACGACTGAAAATTTTAGAAAGTTCTGTAAATGTGAAGGAATTTGAAATTAGAGGCTAAAATTCAACTTAGTATCCTCAGATTGATTCAAAGGAACAGTGCAAGTGCATCAAATAGTCTGAATGATAAGAGGCCACTATTGAATTTAGAAACGGTCCAACCTTCCTATTGAAACTTAAATTTAGATTTTTTTTTTAAGTATTTGTTTGTGACTTACATGAAATATCCAATCATTTGAGCATTTCTTTGCTGAATGCTTGTTTCTGTATTTTTGTGTATTGTGTATTGTTTTGCGGTACAAATTTTTGAAAATACTTTGGCCGGTGTCCCCAGTTTTCAGTAATAATTCATTGGGGGTTTCTGGATTCCAATAATGATTTTGAGGGTGGGGTGCGTGGGGGGTCCCTGGGTTCAAGTAATGATTACACGGGGGTACTCAGTAGCCAAAAGTTTGAGAACCCTTTACATTTCCTACAAAATTCTATAGGACAAATTAGCTGCAAACGCTTCCAACCTATAAATTCCGCTAGAGAGCGCACCATGACCACATTTCAGCTCAATTTAGGCCTAGGTTTGTGTAAGAAGTTTTCGAACGACAGGAATGCAGAGGTCTCGATCAGAGAGATGCTAAACGCGGCGCTTGTTCTGTCAAAAATTCAAACCCGCTCCTTCAGTTACTTTTAAGCCGATATTTAGAATGAGAAATAAAAAGCATCAATGAAATGTTATTGTTGGGGAAAATGCTGGGCTCTCATAAAAAAAAAAATCTATTTGCAAAAATATTTTTGGATTTCAAGAAGCACACAATGTTCTAATAGTTCTTGGGACTCAAGGGGAATGCTTTGTACTTTGTGCGTGGGTGTGCACTTTGTGAAAGAGGCAAAATACCGTCACTCAAAGTGTAGTGAGCCAATCACTGAAGCAGGCTGTCCCATTGCTCAATGCTGTTGTGGGCAGAAGAAAAATGCGAATGCCTCAGTGAAAGGTGGGTGAAGAGGTATGGCTATAGTACACTTACTTATGGCCATCCCTCTTCATCCACGGGCCTATCACTGAGGCATTCACATATATTTCAAATCAAAAGGTCTTGGCTAACGCCATACCTAAACAAGCATTGGAAAAGCCAGTAGGTATGGCGTTGGCCACCAGCCTTTTGACTATGGCATTTTTTGTTTTGTTATGTAATACCTTTTTCAACGTTATGGGGCAGATTTACAAGCCACTTGTGCCACTTTTGAGTCACTTTGTAAATAAGCCCCTATGTTGGTGAAGTGGCTGGGCTCTCGTCAATCTAACAGTCGAAAGGAGAGGACAAGGGAACCCTACTCACTCAGGAACCAGGGTGCGAACTTTATGTAGAAAACAAAGGTTCCAGTGGAATAGTACATTGGGATTCATTGATAATTATTTAGCATAATAGCAATAACAGTAAGGGTTAGGGAGGGATGTAAGAGAGAGAGAGCACTCATGACACCAATGTTTGTACCATACTTAGGTTTGTATTGTTCAAAAAGTGGGTTTAAACATATATACTATACAAAATAAATCATATGCAAAACAATTGCCAGACCACGGACACTTGGAAGGTGGTGCGTACGCCGACAAAGCACATTGGCCACTTAACCTCATCACTGCGGCGCAAATTCTGCCGCAGTGCTGAACATTCCGATCGCGGGTGTGGTCATGACGGCTCCCGGCCGTCATCAGCACACGCCCACCATGACTCATGACGCCGGGAGCCGTCATCAGCGTCGAAGAGGTTAATCCAACAAAGTTCGTCCCACCAGGGGAATAAACGCACTCTCAGGACAAATCCACGCGACACTGGAAAGATGCTCAGGTAAGTTTACTGGCTTCCACGCAAGGCGTTTCGGCTGACCTGCAGCCTTGCTCATATGTACACAAGCCCTGTCTCCATAGGGTAATATGTACAGGCAAAATAAACATAAACAACAGACTCAAATGTCCTATCCTTGGAATACAAGCGAATAGCAAACATTTCAGCCATCTTGAAGAGTACAATTAATACTACTATAACCCAGGTGAACACATGATAATCAAATGTTATGTTATGTTATGTTAACAAGTCATTTATTGAGCGCACTATCACCGATTGGTTTCTTGGCGCTGATATCAACAGAACATGGTCATGAGTGTAAGGAGGAGAGTTATTGATATGCTTGTCTGTACAGCCAGGTCTTCAAGGCTTTCCGAAATGGTAAGAGGTCCTGACAGGTCCGAATCTCAAGAGGGAAGGTGTTCCACAGACAAGGAGCCAGTGTTGCGAACCTACGACCGCCAGAGCGCTTAAGTTTAAAAAGGGGCGTCTGGAGAAGGCCAAGATGGGATGAACGTAGGTTGCGTGAAGGTACATATTTTGTGATAAGTTGATCAATAAATTTGGGACTTTTGCAATACAGGGATTTAAAGATCATACAACCTGTTTTAAAAGCACAACGTTGAGTGACTGGGAGCCATTGGAGTTTCATGAGTAAGGGAGTGGCTGCATGCCACCTGGGTTGGTTCAAAATCAGTCTGGCAGCATGGTTTTGTACCATCTGGAGGCGTTTGGACAAATAAAGGGGGAGACCTAAATAAATGGAGTTCGCATAGTCCAGATGTGACAGGACGGTGGCAATCACCACTTGCGTAATTGCTTCCAGAGTGAGAAGGCACCTAACCTTCCGGATTTTTTTTTGCTGAAAAAAACATTTGGAGACCACTTGTGTTTTTAATGAAAGGTCACAGTCCACAGTGACCCCAAGCGTTTTTGCCGATGGTGAGGGGGTCGGGGCTACACCCAAATCCGACGGCCAATAGTGAGGTCCCCAATGCTTGGGGCTATCTCCGGTGAGAACCAACTCCGTTTTTCCTGGGTTTAATTTCAGCTGATTTTGGTCCATCCATGTTTTGATGAACCTCATGGTTGATTGAAAGTACGAGATGGACGATTCAGAATTGTCAATCGTAAACAGCAGCTGTAAGTCATCAGCATAGTTAAAAACCCTCACCTGTTTATCTCTAAGGGCTTGAATTAGTGGGAGAATATAGAGATTGAACAGGTGGGGTGACAGGGAGGAGCCTTGTGAAACTCCACATGTGATGGACTGATTGGAGCCAACTAGATCTCCGAGGCGTACTGCTTGGGAGCGATTCTCCAGGAAGGACATCAGCCAGCAGGCCGCCGTGTCCCTGATGCCGGCCTGTCCAACGCGGTCGACCAAGATGTTGTGATCGACCGTGTCGAACGCGGCCGACAGATCAAAGAGCACCAGAGCCTGGGGAGAACGCTTATCAGCACAGTCCCGGAGAGTATCCAGGACTGTGGTTACCACTGACTCTGTAGAGTGTGCCGGCCGGAACCCTGCTTGGTGGGGGTCGAAGCAGCCAGATTCCTCCAAAAAATTGGAGAGACATTTAGCTACATGAGCCTCCTGTATCTTAGCCAAATAAGGCAGTAAAGAGATGGGGCGATAATTTGCCTTACAAGATGGGTCCACCCCAGGTTTTTTCAGGAGTGGAATAACGGTGGCTTTCTTAAAGGCTAACGGAACTAGGCCGGAAGACAGGGAGTCATTCAAGAGTGTAAGGGCAGGGGCCGGTAGGGCAGAGAAACACTCTTTCAGGACATGAGGAGGGCAGATGTTCGAGGGGGCACCAGATTTGAAACATAATACATATAATTGAATTCCAAGTCACTTATTAATGCTTAATCCCTTCGCGCTGCGCATATTTTGTCCCTGTGAGGGTGATTTAAATAGTGGGTGGGATTCGGACGGCCCCCGGCCGTCCTCCCGCACATGCCCACCATGCGCACCAAAGGGGTTAAATAACTGTTATGTGGTTGCACATTAGTTGAAGATCAGTGAGATACAGTTTTTTCAAATGAGTAAATATGCTCCATTGAAATAGTCGCACATGGAGGAGCCAAGATGGCGATCGGGATGGCTGCGTAACCGCTCGGCTCCGTGAGCCTCCTCACCCCGCGCATATATCCTGGCACTTATCCTGAGCTGCAACGGCATCTACATGTAGGCGAAGAGTCACTTTCACTTACCGCTTGCTCCTGAGGCTTCTGCTTGCTGCGGACCCGTTGGAGTGTCCCTGACAGTTTTGAGGCCTTCGCGGAGCTGGGTCCGGGGTCTCGAGTGCGGGGAGTGGCCTGCCGCGAGTACAACAACAGCGGCCTCTGGTGATGGTGAGGACCCGGCCGGAGGAAACTGTGGACCTGATTGCCGATGGCGACAATGCCGACCCAGCCCGACTGGCGGAGAACCGTGTGGGGAGTGTGATGCTGCTGGGTCGAGGGAGGGCCATGATTATTGGCCCCCCATTCCGGTGTTGTGCCCGGGCCCATCGCTGCCATTGCCAGGAGTTGGCGTGCTGTCCCCGGGGTGCGGCGGAGTTTTTAGCCTTTCGGTGACTCTCCTCTGGGACACCTGCCCTGGCCTGTGATATTCCGCTGAGAAACCTGCCTTGGCCTGTGAGATTCCCGTTGTGAGTCCTGTCCATCCCTGATGTGAGACCCGGTCCCGTGGTGAGGTGGTGAGGGACGTGGCCGGAGCAGCTGAGATGGCGGGGAGCGCCCTCGTGTGCACACCTCACCCGGGCAGAGAAACCTTTCTGCAAGAGAGTCCTGGGGTCTGGCGACTCGAGAGACAGCCCACGTTCAGAGATGTTTTGGCTACATTAACAACTCTGCATGAGACCGTGATCCGGGACGCCCGGGAACTGGGACGGAGGATGGCCGCCATTGTTGTCCCGCAGCTCCACGTGGGTGGGGATGAATCGCAGGGCAGCGCCGATGTGCCCGCCTTTGCGTCTTTGTTGAACGTTTCAGCTGCGCCTGTGTTTGTGGAGACGCCGATGTACCCAGTCTGTTGCATCGCTCTGGATTGCCCTGTGGTGTTTGGGAGTGACTCGTCGGGATCTGCATATATACGGCGGCGGAGGAAACAACGCCGATCCATGGTTTGGGTCGCCTCGGTGGCGCTTCAACAATTGTTGGATTGTGTGTCTTTCTCCTCCTGGCCGGTGAGACTGTGTTCTGCCTGGGGGATGTTTCCGGCATCGGTGCCGCCACGCACGGAGTTCCGCCATGCGCCCTTGACTGGGAGTGGGGGGCTACGGTCCCATGGAGTATTGGCCCCTCTCGGACCGCCCGGTTCGGCTGGACCCGACACATTGTACTGTATGCCGATTGATGAATGGCCATATGTGGGTACTATTGATAGAGAAGGCCAGGGAGGATATCGTCTGGGATATGATGGAACACATTGTCGGCTGACTGTGTTTTGGAGGGACACTCCACGGGGATGATACCGATTGACTATATGATTCTTGCTACTGTGGCTCTTCTGACTATGCTCCTTCTGTATATTGTGCGCGATAGGGGGGGGGGGGGGCCGGGTGGTCTGCTCGATGGCCCTTCTCCGTATTTTTTCCTTTCTTTTTCTTCCTCTTTCTTCTATATTTCGGGTCTCTTTTTAGGGCGATAGGCACGCTGCTGGGGGGGGGTAGGCCGTAGCCTTCTGCAGGGGTGAAGGGTGGGGGGGAGGGGGGAAGCGGGTTGTTTCTTTGTCCTTTCTTTGTCTCTATGGCCCTTTGCTTCGTCTTTTTCTGGGTGTCGTCGTCTTCATGTTTCCTACAATCTGTTTTGTTTTTAAGGGTTGGGGTGCTGCTTCGCCATGCAGTGTCTGTGTTGTTTACTTTCATCCTGACTCGCATGCCTTGCCCCGTGTCCTTAATTGTGTTCGCACTCATTCCGGGGTTCTGTTTCATGTTCCTATTGTAGGATCGTGTGTGACTGACTAGCACTTCTTCTGATGTTTTTCTGTTTAATTTTTCTTCATTGTAAAATTGACCTCCTTAAGTCCTGTATTTTACGCTGTACGCTTCAATACGAGTTATATCCTGGATACTTACCTGCCCCGGCTTATCGACCGTTGTTTCTTTTACACTGCTCTGCTTACCTTGCGACTTGCTTAGCGGCCGGCCGAGATGGTTGTAGGCCCATGCTTGTATTGCTGTGAAGTGAAAATAAAGGTTAAAAAAAAAAAGAAATTGTCGCACATTCGTGTAATCAGGTGCGCTAAGCAAAAATAAGGCTATAAACTGCCCGAGACGTATAGATGAATTGCCAAGAACAAATGAGTATGCAAGCTATGGGCCATATAGTCCGTGTGTAAATCAGATCTAGAGTATGGACTAAGTAGTAGTGACGAGTCACGTGATCAGCAGGGATTGTGCCTGGGGTGAAGTGCTAGTAAAGTTTAGAACATTCAAAAGTGTCATAGCCCTATGTAGAAAATCTACAAATGAGTTAATTCAGGGGCAAATAAGGACACAAACGGGAATCTCTAAAAAATTTACAAGAGATTGCATCGCCTTCCCCTAGGCGGTCGGAAAATGGATCAACCCAAAAATGTATGCTTTTAATGAATTAATAATATTTAATGATAATGCCCAAGTGGGCTAGCGGGAATAAAAATGCCCCCATTGTTTTCTAGGTCCAAAGGAAGGAGTATACTACATGAAATATCAGTAGGCTCAATGCTTGGATCCCATATATTGGACGAGTGCCCCCAAGTACAGAGACACTATATATGCTGTGGACTACACATAGAGGACATGATATAAATACCTGTACATAAAACACAAAAAAAGTCTTATCTGTGATCGGTACCCCTACGAGTGCTGCTGAAGAAAAGGTTAGGTAGCCCGTGAACGTGATTAAAAGTGCTGGGTGTGCAATTGCAATAAATAAACAATGCCTCTGGATAGACAGATATACTAAACAGTATGTTGAAGAGAATCTTATTTTCACTCTTCCTATAGATATAAATCTATTTCGAATAACTCCTCTTTGTCAGTGTCTCCTTACTCCTATGGACTCCCACGGCTGTGAATTTCCGGGCGTGGGAGTCCGTAGGAGTAAGGAGACACTGACAAAGAGGAGTAGCTGATAGAAGTTACGCCTCCGTAGAACATTTGAGAGAGACAGAGTGTAATGGGAAAGGCACACACGTTACTCATTTTTTTATGGCGTTTAGTTGATTTTTGCCAAGATTGGTGAAATTGAATGTTTATGCACTCGACTGCCCTAGTCCTGATGAGGCCAACTAAGAATAGTGGCTGAAACGCGTCGACAGAAATTTTGAGACACCACAATAATTTGAAATAATATAAAATAAGTTGGGAATACCTAAAAGTTAGAGGTTTGAATTGCTAAAACCTCTAGGTGATTCCAGGGCGGTGATCTAATTGGGAAAGGATTGCACTTTGTGGAATATAAAGTGAGGTGTATCCTGCTTTGAAATAAGGGCGAAGAGGCAACAAGATAGGAATTTGGTCTATTTTTGTGTTCTATGTATAAAATGTATATACATGTATATATATGGTGTTATTTGTGTATATATATGTTGTAAAAATATGTTTTTTGTGCATATGTGTTTTTCAGAATATAAAAAAGAGAAGAAGATTTTTTTCAAAGATACGTATGAAATAAATACAATTTAAAGAATCTTAAATCTAGTACATATATTGTTTGGCCATTGACTATGGATATTTGAAATACATACACGTTATTCTAAATAGATTTATATCTATAGGAAGAGTGAAAATATTATTCTCTTCAACATACTGTTTAGTATATCTATCTATCCCGGGGCATTGTTTATTTATTGCAATTGCATGTCCTTACTCAGGTGCCTGAGGGTTAAATTGGGTTACCCCTGTTTTAAGTAGGTAAAAGTGCTGGGTGGGCCTCATCCTTCCCTCCCGTGAAAAGAACAGAGAATACAAAATTAGTAAAACGACATTGAAATCGTTCATTCAGAGCAGTGTATATACAATAAAATATTAGCTAACAATAACATACATCATAGAAGCAGCAAAATGTAGGGGACTTAATGAGAAGTGGGGTAACATAAAATCATATTTCATACAAATGAACTCCTAGTTCATCATCGATGTTAAGGCCACCTGGAATTTTGGTATGGAGGTCTATGATGTATTTAGATTCTGTTTGTCGTAGTTTTAATACTCTGTTACCACCTCTATGTGACTGGGCAACTTGTTCAATGGCTGCAAAGGTAAGGAGATAGCTATTGGAAAAGTGATCTTTTGGGAAATGTCAGGCTACGGGATAGTGGTGGTCATTATTTGTTATGGCTCTCATATGCTCCAAGACCCACTTCTTCACCATCTGTGTGGTGCTGCTCACATATTTCAATTTTCAGGGACAATCAAGTATATACACAATGAATGTGGTACCACACGTCAAAAATGGTGCTACGGGTTTCTCTACACAATTATGTAACGTGAACTGTTTTTTCATAAAGCTGTATTTGCAGGCCTTACAGTGGCAGCAGGGAAAAAAACCTTTTAAACCATGCTCACTGTTCGTGCTCTTACTGGTGATGACACTATGGACCAAGCTGTCCCTCAAACTACGTCCTTTCCTGTAGGTGATGTAAGGTCTTTCCTGAATGAGTTGTCCTATTGTGGGGTCACTAGTCAGTACTTCCCCGCTCTTACTCGCAAAACGTCTAATGTCCTGTGATCTCTCATTGTAGGTAAGGATGATGCAATTACAGCTAACTTCCTCTCCTTTGGTATCTTTGGTGGGAGCATAAGTAAATCCATAAGGAGGACAACAAAATTCAAGAGCACACCAAACTCTCTACAGACGCTGCCAATCAATGCACTGCTGCCTATTTGCATGCATGATTATTCTTTACAACCCATCCAACCAATTGCCACTGGTAGCCTCACCCTGCCCCGTTCATCTAATCCACTGCCCCCCTTTATTTAGCAAATGATAGTGCTCTCAGATTTCATAGCGGGAATCTCTATACTGACCTGTTTGCAATAAAAAAATTCCCAAGGATCCCTATGACATGCCTCACGGAGGGGAGGAGAGAAAGTTAAATGTTGGGGAGCCCTGCCTGCAAAAATACCACCACATTCTCCTTGTTGTACCTTTTAATATAATAACCGCAGTAGGATTGTATGGTGTCCCCTTATGTTTTATAATTTAAACTGTCTCAAACCTGTTCACCCCCCCTAACCCTCCTATTGCCTCTATCCTTTTTGGGGTGCACCCCATAAGGGAGGAGGGGAGAAAAAAATCTGAGGATAGCCCCCCCAAATTTCCCAGCAGCCATGTCATTCTGTGCCCCCATCACCCTTCATAGTACACCACCAAACCCCTTTAATACTGCTCCCCCAAATGTGATTGCTGCTCGAAAGCAGAGTGTGTAAGGGGGTGCAAAATAAATTGGGGTTCTGTAGTAGGGGATCTCTGTGTATAGTCATAATCTAGTGAACAGTCCCGCCCATGTGCGTGGACCCCGGAGCAATCAAAAATAATCTCTTACAGTGTCAAAAAATGCAGAAATGCATAGACACTTAAGAGAGAATTTAAAGACAGATAATGCAGCCAAAAAAGGCTACACTGTCCAGTACTTCAACTAGAAATTCCACCACAAAATCCACAAAACAGCAAAGCCTGTACAGATTTCCCTTGCTTAACAGCAAAATCCCTCAGGAATGATAGAGAGAAGAACCTGGACAGACAAGCCCCATAGGCTGCCATTATGTGGCTTAAATAGGATACTGTGCCTTTAAGGAACCTTCCAGAACCTTCTCCCAGTATCCCAGAATGCATAGCAGGTCCAACTTAGTTTCAGTTCTTTTTTCCGGCTCCTGCAAGCAGGACCCTGGAGCATTGAGCTCTCCCTTTTCAAGGGTTTTGTTGGTGTTTTTACACTAAATTCGATTTTTGGTGCTTTTAAAGTACTTTAGTGACTTTCTTCGTGGGTTCCTGCACTTCTTTATTGTCCATAATGCCAGCATTATTCGACAAATGCCCGGAGTGCTCCAGGAAGAAGGCCAAGTCAGACCCCCATGAGGTCTGTATCCTCTGCCTTCCCTCTTCCCACATCCCTGAGGACTGTGTGATCTGTAGAGGCTTCTCTGGAAGGACCCTGAAGGACAGGAGAAAAATCAGACTTCAGGGACTTGAAGAAAGAAGATTAAAGGCACGAGGTGGGTCAGGAGGGGCTCCTTCTGCCCATGCTGAGGCCTCTGGGGGGCTCCCCAGGGGCAGGAAGTCCAGCCCGCGCCCAAGATCTCTGTCTGGGTCAGTTGCGATGACCACGACGTCGAGAGGGAGGTCCACGGCCAGTTCCCGGTCTCCCCAGGGCTCTGGGTTGAGAAAACGTCGCCCGTCGACGTCGAGGGACGTGTTCCGGCCGCCGTCGATCTCCTCGTCGTCGCCGTCGGCGTCGAGTGGTCGACATCGGAGGACCCGGCGTCGGCGCTCGCCGTCGAGGCGACACCGCCGTTCGCCGTCAAGGACATCGTCGTCGAGGGGATCCTCGTCGTCGAGACCGCCGTCGAGACGGGAGAAGTCTCCGGCGCCGAAGACGTCGACGTCGAGACATTCAACGTCTAGACGTTCCAAGAGGTCGACGTCGAGACGATCCAAGAGGTCGACGTCGAGACGTACGAAGAGGTCGAGGTCACCGTCGAGGCACCATCGCCCGTCGTCGAGATTCCGTGGCTCGTCCATCTGGTCGGGGTCGACGTCGAGACGTCGACACCGTTCGACGTCGAGGAGTGAGAAACGGTCGACGCCGAAGGGCCGCTCGACGTCTAGGGACCCAGGCTCGCCGTCTGGGCACCGATCTTCGGCGTCTGGAGGTCAAAAAGACAGGCCCAGGACTGTGGGGGGCTCCCCACAATCCGGACAGGATGATGGCTCGCCGGGAACGGCGTATTCCGAGGTATATACCCCGAAGAAGCCTTCAGCGCCTCCTTCTCTGCCTCCTTTACCAAGGGGTCCGCCTCCGAAGGCTCCGACCCCCCCTCCATTGCCTGCTCGACCGGCTCCGCAGGCCCCGCTTCCAGTGACTCCCCCACCCCCGGTTCCACCGCGGGCGGTGTCGATGCCCAAGTTTCCGACGCCGCCGAAGAAGACTCCTAAATCGAAGCCGAAGCCTAGGACTCCGGAACCGGGGAGGCCGGCGGACCGTCCCAGGCCCAAGAGATCGAGGTCTCGCTCGGGGAGACGGGACAAGTCTAGGAGTGGACGCGGATCTTCATCGAGATCCAGGCATCGCCATAGGAGGCGTCGGTCCAGGTCTCGCTCATCTGGGACCCGTTCTTACTCGCCCACGCTGTCTGATTCGCCAGAGACTAGGGTGTCCCCGATAGACGATATCGGCACATTCCAAGAAGTTCTCCTGCGCGGAGCGGCGAAGTTGGGGATCAAAGTTGAAGCACCTACACCTTCGACTTCTGTCATCTTTGAGACGTTACACAAGAAACACATGTCTCGCCCCCTACTGCCTTTGGTGCCGGGGCTCCTCGAGCCGGCTGAACAGCTTTTCCTGACGCCGGCGGTTGTGAAGTCTGCGCCTTCCAGGCTCCTCAAGAAATACAGAGCTCCGGACTCGGACCCAGCCTTCTTGAGAAAGGACCCGGCGCCGGATTCGGTCATTGTGACGGCGGCCCGGAAGCTTCATGCCACCTCCCCTGCATCCACGGTGCCTCCGGACAAGGAGAGCCGCTGGATCGACTCTGCTGGGCGAAAAGCGTGTGGTACATCCTCCTCGTCAATGAAGGCTGCCAGTGACTCGGCGTTGTTGGGACGATACGACCGTGCACTGTGGGACTCAATGGAGCAGTTTGCGGACCTCGTTCCTCGAGACCGCAAAGAGGACTTCATGGAGATCGTCCAGGAGGGGATGCTGGTCTCTAACCAGGCCATTAGCGCCGCGGCGGATATCTCCTTGCTGTCTGCGCACGGATACTGCCACGGGATTAACCAGAGGCGCCATGCTTGGCTCCGGTTGACGTCTCTTAAGCCAGAAGCACAACAGCGTGTGGCGAATCTCCCGTTTTCCGGAGATACACTCTTCGGAAAACATGCGGATGACGAGATGGCCAGGATGAAGGCCGAGGCAGAGACCCTGACGGCGGTGGGCTTGGAGAAGCCCAAAGAGAAGAAACCCTACCGCCAGTTCCAACGGCGGTTCGGGTCGCAGGGTCGTGGAAGGGGGCAGTCTGCCAGACAACATCAGCAGCAGCCACAGCAGCAGCAGTACAGGAGGCCCTTCCAGAAACGCCAGGGGGGTAGAGGTAGACAGCAGTCCTCTACTGCTTCCAAGGGCCCGGCCGGGTCTCGACCCTGAGCAGTTACTTCCCCCTCGTCCGTTACCCGCTCCGGTGGGGGGAAGCGTTCAATTTTTTCTGGCAGAGTGGAGAAAAATTACTCAGGACAAGTGGGTGCTGAATATTGTTTGCAATGGATACAGTCTGCGTTTCACCAGCCCTCCCCCATCGATTCCTCCCGTCAGCTCGCAGTATCAACTGCGCGAGCTTCAGGCGAAGGCAGACATTCTGCTAAGGAAAAGGGCGATAGAAGACGTACCTCTGTCTCAAAGAGGAAGAGGTCTTTACTCTCGGTTCTTTCTTGTCCGCAAGAAAGACAAAAACGAGTTCAGGCCCATTCTGGATTTGCGACAGGCAAACAAGTGGATTCGCAGAGAAAAGTTTTGCATGCTGTCGTTGCATCAGATCTACCCTCAGTTGCAACGTGGAGATTGGATGTGTGCCATAGATCTACAGGACGCATACTTCCACGTGCCAACTGCATGCAAACACAGGAAGTTTCTGAGCTTTCAAGTCGGCACCAATCACTATCAGTACACGGTGCTGCCCTTCGGGCTGAAGTCTGCACCCAGGACATTCTCGAAATGTATGGCAGTGGTAGCGGCACACCTGCGGAAGAACAAGGTGTTTGTCTACCCGTACCTGGACGATTGGTTGATCAAGGCCTCCTCCTTCTCGAAAGCTCAAGCACACTTCCAGAAGACGTGCGTTCTCTTGAACAAGCTGGGGTTGCACATCAACATGTCCAAGTCGGTCCCGATTCCGGTCCAGCGCATCCAGTACTTGGGAGCCTCCATCAATACGCTGTCAGCAAGCGTGTCTCCTTCGGAAGAGCGACGTTTATCACTCCTTCGGAAGGCTCAGGCTCTCATGTCTACTCCATCCACGACAGTGAGGACGGTGTCTTCTCTGCTGGGATCGATGGCCTCGTGTATCTTCCTGACGCCACATGCGCGGCTGCACATGAGACCGCTGCAGGAGTGCTTGGAGGATCAATTGGACCAGAGGAGAGGATCTTGGGACGACAAGATACGACTGTCTCTGCATGCTCTTCAGTCTCTGAAGTGGTGGTGCTCGAAGGAGAATCTCCTCAGAGGGGTTCCCTTCCACAAGGACATTCCCACACAGACTATCGTGACGGATGCTTCTCTCCAGGGCTGGGGAGCGCACTCCGGAGACCTAAAAATTCAAGGGACGTGGTCCCAGATGGAGTCCACGTACCACATCAATTTCCTGGAACTCAGGGCTGTGCACTTGGCACTGAAGGCTTTTCACCCGTCCTTTCAGACCAACTCTCTGCTTGTTCAGACAGACAACACGACAACGATGTATTACCTCAACAAGCAGGGGGGCTCGAGATCGCGTACTCTGTCGCAGGAGGCGCAGACGATCTGGCACTGGCTTCTGGCTCGAGGACTGTCGATAACGGCCACCCATCTGCCAGGTGTGCAGAATGTTCAGGCAGACGAACTGAGCAGACTCATTCAGGAAAACCACGAATGGGTCATAAACGACGAAGTACTAGGAGAAGTCTTCGCAAGGTGGGGTACTCCAGACGTGGATCTGTTCGCCACCGCCGAAAACAGCAAATGCCGAGGCTTCGCCTCCAGGTACTACCAGCCGGGGACGCTGGGGAACGCGTTATGGATCAACTGGTCGAACAGCTTTCTGTACGCTTTTCCACTTATTCCCCTGATTCCGGCGGTTCTCATCAAGCTGTCCCAATCCAGGGCGAGAATGATTCTGATTGCCCCGGATTGGCCCAGACAGTGGTGGTTCACGGACCTACTTCACCGCTCTCCCCTTCCTCACATGAAGCTGCCGTGCAGGCCGGACCTTCTCACGAAGTTCGGGGGGGGATGGTTCACCCCAACCTCTCGTCTTTGAGTTTGGCGGCATGGCTCCTGAAATAGTGCAATATGGCCATCTGAATCTCCCAGAGGATTGTATGGACATACTGAAGGAGGCTAAGCGACCTTCCACTAGGACTTCTTATGCTTATAAGTGGAAGAGGTTTTGCATCTGGTGCAAGTCTAAGAACTATGACCCTACGACATGCAAGGAAGATGTCATCCTTCCATATCTGGTACATCTGGCGCAGTCGGGCCTTAATGTCCATTCCATTAAGGTTCATCTGGCTGCTTTGACTGCCTACAGGAAAGGCCCTTCACAGACTTCCTTCTTCCAGATCCCTGTGATCAAAGATTTTTTGGAAGGCTTGAAGAAAGTGTTCCCTCCTGTCAGGCTTCCTTCGCCTTCGTGGGACTTGAATGTGGTGCTGTCCAGATTGATGAAGGAGCCTTTTGAACCCATTCATAAGGCTTCGTTACAGCACCTGTCCTGGAAGGCGGCGTTCCTCGTGGCCATTACATCGGCCCGCAGGGTGAGTGAGATTCAGGCGTTGTGTTGCCAAGAACCTTATACTGTATTTCATGCTGCTAAGGTTGTTATGCGTACTCACCCTAAATTTCTTCCCAAGGTTGTTTCTGATTTTCATATCAATCAGACTATCACTTTGCCTACGTTCTTTCAGAATCCGTCATCTCCAGCGGAAAGGTCTGAAGTTTTATCTTGATAAGACTAAAGATATTCGTAGGTCAGACCAATTGTTCGTTAATTATGGCTCAGTCAGGACAGGTCTTGCTACCTCTAAACAGTCCATCTCGAGGTGGATTGTGTCCTGCATACAATTGTGTTACTGCAAAGCTAATAAGACCTTAGGGGGTAAACCTAAGGCTCATTCCACCAGAGGCAAAGCTGCCACGACAGCTATGCTTCGTAATGTTCCCTTTGCAGAGATCTGCAAGGCGGCCACTTGGAAGTCGGTCCATACCTTTGCTAAGCATTACTGCCTGGACACTGATGCCAGGGCAGACGCTCAGGTTGGGCAGGCTTCGCTGCGGAATTTGTTCGCACAATAGTGGCGTAATTTCATATTCTCCGCCGCCGCTTGATGTGGGGATGGGCTTGCCATTCTATTCACTAGATTATGACTATACACAGAGATCCCCTACTACAGAAGGAGTAGTTTCTGTCCTGTAACTCCAGTTCTGTAGTAGGGGTATCTCTGTTATAGTCATAAGCGCCCGCCCTCCTCCCCGGTGGAGATTTGTTCAGATACATAATGCTACAGGTCTGGCGTTTTGTACGCCTTCAAAAAGAACTGAAACTAAGTTGGACCTGCTATGCATTCTGGGATACTGGGAGAAGGTTCTGGAAGGTTCCTTAAAGGCACAGTATCCTATTTAAGCCACATAATGGCAGCCTATGGGGCTTGTCTGTCCAGGTTCTTCTCTCTATCATTCCTGAGGGATTTTGCTGTTAAGCAAGGGAAATCTGTACAGGCTTTGCTGTTTTGTGGATTTTGTGGTGGAATTTCTAGTTGAAGTACTGGACAGTGTAGCCTTTTTTGGCTGCATTATCTGTCTTTAAATTCTCTCTTAAGTGTCTATGCATTTCTGCATTTTTTGACACTGTAAGAGATTATTTTTGATTGCTCCGGGGTCCACGCACATGGGCGGGACTATTCACTAGATTATGACTATAACAGAGATACCCCTACTACAGAACTGGAGTTACAGGACAGAAACTACTCCTTCCCCACCATAAGTCTCGATCTCTGTAATCACCCCATCTGTGTGCTGAGCAACCACTGCATGAGTGCCCACCTTTGCCTCACTCTGCTCACTCCTCACTGCCCCTGACTTGCTGAGTGCCCCGGCACCTCCTCCATCTATGACTCTTCTTAGTCACTTGGGCCCCAATCACCATCCGTTGCACTCCCCTACACCTTTTCCGCTGCACTCTGACTCCACCCGCCCAATCTGCCTTGGCTCCTCCTGCAACCCCTCCTCACTCAACACATTATAGTGGGGAACCCCTATTATTTTTTCCTGCACCCCCTTGCACTCTCTGATTTCGAGGTGCAATCACATTTGGGGGAGCAATATTAAAAGGGGTTTGGGGATGCACTATGAAGGGTGATGGAGGCACAGAATGAAATGGCTTCTGATAAATTTTGGGGGGGCTATCCTGAGATTTTATTGCTCCCCTCCTCCCTTATGGGATGAACCCCAAAAAGGATAGGGGCAACAGGGGGATAGGGGGGATGAACAGGTTTGTGACAGTTTAAATTATAAAACACAAGGGGGCACCATACAATCCTACTGCGGTTAGGGTATTGAAAGGCACAACAAGGAACATGTGGTGGTATTTTTGCAGGCAGAGCTCCCTAAGATTTTACTGCCTCTCTTCCCCTCCATGCGGCATGTCATAGGGACCCTTGGGAATTTTTTATTGCAAACAGGTCAGTATAGGGATTCCCGCTATGAAATCTGAGAGCACTAACATTTACTAAATAAAGGGGGGCAGTGGAGCAGACGAATGGGGCAGGGCGAGGCTACCTGTGGCAATTGGTTGGATGGGTTGTAGAGAATAATCATGGCATGCAAATAGGCAGGAGTGCATTGATTGGCAGCGTCTGCAGAGAGTTTGGCGTGCTCTTTAATTTATTTGTCCTCTTTATGGGGGGATATTCCTCAGAGGGAAGGCCAGTACTTACTGTTAGGCAGAACATGTATTTATGATTTAAAGTAGTGTAGTCTATGTGTGCTGTGAGGGGCTGTACAGAGCGGTAAGTGCCTGACTACATCCCCAATCAATGTGCATCAAAACCGTCACTTGAGACTGAACAGTGACAGAAGCAGCTGGGTTACTGATGGAATGTGAATGGATGGCAGAAAGGAAGGATGTTTGTGGTCAATCAAAGGATTGAAACTTGGTTGGTGCACTACCAAAGCTGGGATACCAGGAGGGAACATTTGAGGGGTAATGAGATGGTGGTATCCAGAAGTCAAAAGAGGTGTCAGAGGCACAGAGGTATGGGAATCCTGGTCCCACAGTGAAGGGTGGTCAAATGTCCCTGCTAAAGATTTCTGTCCAACCGTGACCAAATGTTGTACAGCCTTTGCTTCCTCTGTAACTTTTCCCCAGTATCTTTAAAGCCTGCAGATGACTGGAGAAAGCTTCCGAACGTTTTTTTGGCCTTATACCCAGAAAGGAGTGGCTGACCTTTCTGGCCTAATGATACTCCCAAAGGGTACGCTACTGACATTCTGGGGAAATCCTCATTAACCATGCGTATTTATGCACCATACATGGCAAGTCCTTACACCTGCGAACCATCATATCGCACTTGCCAGCGTTGAGGTGGGGCAAGTGTTTTTACTTGAGAGAAATATTTATCTGTGCTTCCTCTCCTAACTGAGGACTATGGAGCTGCTGTTCATCTCTCACGTGTCCCTTCAAAGAGAGCTGACACACTCAGTCTATCACTCAGCAAACATGTATGCTTAGACACTTTCATCTTGCTCTTTACCTTCCAAACCTTCCCCCTTCACCACAAATGTAGGCCGGCCATTCCTCATTACTCATTCACTCAATCATCACAGTCCTCCACTCCGTAGGTCCTGTAAGACAAACATGAGCAAGCGGTATGTCAGCTAGCAGAAGAAAAGACTCAGTGTGCTTTTATGTTCATACTGCTGCGCTCTAGTAACGCTACACGGCAACTGCAGCATAATAATGTGTAGAGAAGAGGACTGTCCTATGCAAATAATATCCTCCCATGCATACTGAGACGGTCACCAGCTTGCGCGCTGATACTGCCTCCAACATCAGCCTAATTGTTTGGCTCAACACAGTCGTTGTTTCGTGATATAAAACATTTCATACTCATGCTGGTGTCGACCGCTGCATTTTTATAACACTTGAAATTTACAGCAACCTTGTGAGATCCCAACCATGTGTGCCCAGGACTGTGCCAACTCTTCCAAGGACCCAGAACATGGAAAACGACCATCATGTATTTGCAAGACATATAAAATAGCATTATATGACCTCTTATTGAGAATTATGTTGCTTTGTTTCCTCCGACCTCTAGATTTTCCAGACCTATGAAAACACCAGTTGTAAACCTCTTTCCCTTGATCCATTGTTGAAAGACGTGTGGCCTCAAGATGCAGTAGAAGTGTACCTTTCCCCCCAAAATGCCTCTGTTTGTTAACAGTATTTCTATGGGGGCCTGTGGGATTGATGGATCCTGCTGCTCATGGTGACTGAGCGGGGTTTGCAAAAACTAAGGGCACCAGTACTTATTTGCATAATGTGAGAAGTTGGCCTGATAGGTGATGTTTCCAATTCTGGAACCACCTATTATCAGACCAAACAATCCCTTATGGTGTCAGGTTGTAAGTCAACCTTGTTAGACAAGCTATCCTAGGGGTAGCATGGACTAAGCAGCCTAAAGGCTTAACTTAAGAGGTCGTGTTAAGCGAGCTGTTTTACCACATACAATCCTGTAATATCAAATGAAAGGACACCACACAAGTATATATTATAAAAATATATGTGTTTATTACTAAAAACAATCCCCAGTATTCTTTATGAATAAAGGGGCACAAGCGTTAAATCAAAAGCACAGTTTAAACATACATAGTTGCACAATTATGGATGAGGGCGGGGGGCCACTCAAACCATATACTAAACAAGTGGTATAAGAGATACCAATCGAACAGTGGTTAGGCCTAGGGCCTAGGGAATCGCTGGGAGCAGTCAGGACAAGCAGTGCTGAAGTCGGGAGAGGCCCACGGGATTCGGGAGCAGTGCGGAAGGCGCACGCATGCACCAATGTTAACCAATGGTGCGTAAAAGTTGTAAAGTTAAAGTTTAAGGACACTTCCGCTGAACCTAGAGGAACAAAACTTAAGACACAGACCCTAGAGATGTGTACCAGTGTGGGAACACCGGCGGAGCAAAGTTACCTCACCCACAGGAAGCGGGTGCACAGGGTCGAAGTTGAGTCGGGTTTCGTCACGCAGGCTCTTGGTGCTTGAAGCTGAAAGGGCTGCAGGCGGGGTGAAAGAGAAGTGTCCGGTGGAGTCCAAGGGTGGACTCGAGTCGAAAAGTACCTGAAAGCAGAGGGGACAGAGTCTGGGTCACTCAGCAGTGACCAGGGTGGAACCAGGACGGAACCAGGCAATGTCGGGCGCAATCAGGTCGCTGTCGAGGAGCTTCTCTCCGCTGTCACGTGGGCTCTGGGGCATCTACGACGTCCAGGAGCAGGTCACGATCTGTCCCACGCAGATTCTCGCCGTCGGCGCTGTCGGCTTCAAGATTGGAGCAAACAACACTTGGCAAAAGCAATCCACGCGGAACCGGGAGATTGCTTCTCACTCGAACCAGGAGGGTCAGAGTGGGGGCTCCTTTTCAGGGGAG
This sequence comes from Lissotriton helveticus, assembly GCF_964261635.1. Classification (NCBI taxonomy): domain Eukaryota; kingdom Metazoa; phylum Chordata; class Amphibia; order Caudata; family Salamandridae; genus Lissotriton; species Lissotriton helveticus. The sequence continues at coordinate 825,426,764 of NC_136073.1, forward strand.
CTGGTGTAGATCTGGAGCAACCAGATTCACAGGTCGAATTTCAAAGTTCGTCGGTACAGGGGCCACTAGCCGGCTGGCAAGTGACCGGGCCAACGCGTTGAGCCAAATGGAGCAGAAGGGCCCCACGCAGCACTCGTCGAGTGTGGAGGGCTGAACTTCGGTGCAAGTGTGGCTCAGGGTTGGGGCTTCTCAAACCCCGGTGTACAGCTTCGAGGGTCACTCGTGGGCTGCACGGTCAGCGTCTCGTGGTCAATTCAAGATGGCGTGCCCCACGCTTCCGGTCGCCTACACGGGTCTCAGCTCTGCAGGGACTGTGGATCGGGCTGTTGGAAAGCAGGCAAGCTTGATCTCGTCGATCTCTGTCGCTCGAGTTCCGGCGGGAACTGCAACAAAGTAGACGTCGATAGCTGGATGGTGCCTGTTTGCACAGGGTGGTCACTCCTTGACCACAAGGGAGATTCTTCGGGCTTCTACGTCGAGTAGGATGTCGAAGGGTCCAGAATTTCGTTTCTTATGTTTCTTCAGGATAATCTGAAGTGCATTGGCACTGCTCCCAGTCTTATACTAATTTTGGGGGCTGGATTACCTGCTAGGTCCCCTCCTATGGGTGGGACCCAGGAAGTGGGTGGATACACCCCCTTCCTTTGATCCAGGCCGCCCTGGCACGAGGGCTGGAGTGCCCCAGAACCGGTTTGGCCGGATTATGCAAGGGGCAGCCTTGTGCGCCCCAGGCAGTGTCTGGTTTCTTTCAAACCTCCCTGCTACAATCCACTATCTCCTGTCTGGAGGGTGGTAACACCACCCTGCGACAGGAAACCCTTTGTCCAGGCCCCATTTGGCTGAGTTTTGGTCAGCTTCAGGGGGTCAGACTTTTGTCTGTGGCAGAGGCATCCATTTTGTGGATCTAAGGTCCTTTTAGATATTAACCGCATTTAAGTAAAGTAACATGTCTTACCCCTCTAGAGGGGTGGAATGCTATCCCCGTCGCCAGAACTGGCGAGGGGATAGTATTCCAAATCGTATGACACCTTACACGACATGTTTTGATAAAGCCAAACCAAAGTTGCTATATAACCGCGAGGATTATAAGGCACTTAAGAGTATATGGTATGGCATTATCCTGAAACAGCTTAGGGAGTTGTTCCCGACAGCTGCAGACAGGCTCAGCTCATGCTAGAGCTCCATCTCACATCAAACCACGCACTCTGCCTCCAGGATTGATGAGGCCTTCCCTAGGAGTGGCTCACAGGTTTATATGTGTCCAGATATAGGTTTAGATATAGGTATACTATATCTAAGTAAGGGGTGATTACACCACCTTACCCCAGCTGAGTGATCAGCCAGTTGTGTCAATTTAAGAACCAGCCAGGGGTGGCAAAAGATATGCTGCAGCCCCTGGTAGGCCTTGGTGGCCCCTATGCCCTGGGCACCTATAGTGCATTATACAGGGGCTGACAAGGAGTCCATTTCCAATTGTGGTATGTGCCTATAGCACATGTATTAGTAATTTAGTGAGAGAACAGCAGGCTGGGGGTCTGATCAGCAGGCCCACAGCCTCAGTTGTCGAAAACCAGTGAAGCAAAAAGCAAAAATTTGGGGTGACCATAGGATAGCAGACCCTACTCTCCTACACAACCCCCCCCCCCCCCAAACGCAGGGACATTAAACTAACCTTGACCAGATAAGTCTTCATGTTCTAAGTGGAAGTACCTGGAGAGACCATTTGCATTACCATGGTCAGTCCCTGGGCGGTGCTCCACTGTAAAGTCCATCCCCTGTAGGGAAATGGACCACCTGAGCAGTTTGGGATTTTCACCCTTCATCTGATTGAGCCACAAGAGGGGCTTATGGTCTGTCTGAACTAGGAAGTGAGTTCCAAACAAGTAGGACCTCAACTTCTTCAGGGCCCAAACCACAGCAAAGGCCTCCCTCTCAATGGCTGACCAACGTTTCTCTCTGGGGGTCAGCCTTCTGCTAATAAAAGCAATGGGCTGGTCTTGACCATCTTGATTAAGTTGTGAGAGCACAGCTCCCACCCCCAACTCAGAAGCATCTGTCTGTACAATGAACTGTTTGGAGTAGTCAGGACTCTTCAGGATAGGTGCAGAGCACATGGCCTTCTTCAGGTCATCAAATGCCTTTTGACAGCTAACTGTCCACTGAACCTTTTTTGGCATCTTCTTGGATGTCAAGTCATTTAATGGTGTCACTATAGACCCATAGTTTTTCACAAACTTTCTGTAATACCCAGTCAGGCCCAAGAAGGCTCTGACTTGTGTCTGGGTAACTGGAGGAGCCCAGTCCTGTATGGTCTGGATTTTGCTCTCCAGTGGCTGAACCTGACCTCCACCTACTAGGTGGCCCAGGTATACAACCTTACTCTGCCCTATCTGGCACTTGGTGGCCTTGATAGTCAGGCCTGCCTTTTGCAGGGCCTCCAGAACTTTCTTCAGGTGGATCAGGTGATCCTCCCAGGTGGAGCTGAAGACAGCAATATCATCTAGATATGCTGCACAAAAGTCATCCAACCCAGTAAGGACTTGGTTCACCAACCTTTGGAAAGTGGCAGGTGCATTCTTCAAACCAAAGGGCATTACCACAAACTGATAATGTCCACTAGGGGTAGAGAATGCTGTTTTGGCTTTTGACTCCTCAGCTAGTCTGATTTGCCAGTGGCCAGCTGTCAGATCAAATGTGCTCAGAAACTTGGCAGAAGCCAATCTGTCAATGAGCTCATCTGCTCTTGGAATGGGGTGAGCATCTGTCCTAGTGACAGCATTGAGACCCCTGTAGTCCACGCAAAATCTCATTTCTCTCTTTCCATCTTGGGTATGAGGTTTTGGCACAAGGACTACTGGGCTGGCCCATGGGCTCTCTGATGGCTCAATCACTCCAAGCTCTAACATCTTTTGCACCTCAGCCTTGATGCAATCCCTGACATGGTCAGGTTGCCTGTAGATCTTATTCTTCACAGGCAGACTGTCACCAGTGTCCACCACATGGGTACACCAGTCAGTCTGGCTGGGTGTGAGTGAAAACAATTGCCTGTGGGCCTGCAAAACTTGTCTGCAGTCCCTCTGTTGCTGGTCAGTGAGGCTGCCTGCCAAGGCTACTCCATCAACTGAACCATCATCAGGGTTCTGGGAAAGCAGGTCTGGGAGAGGGTCACTCTCTTCCTCCTGATCCCCATCTGTGGCCATGAGCAAGCTCATGTCCTCCCTGTCCACAAATGCTTTCAAACGATTCACATGGATTACCCTGTGAGGGCTCCTCGGGGTTCCAAAGTCAACCAAGTAGGTGACTTCTCCTTTCTTCTCAATGATAGGATAGGGTCCACTCCATTTGTCCTGGAGTGCTGCTGGGGCCACTGGCTCCAGTACCCACACCTTCTGTCCTGGTTGGAACTCTACCAGTACAGCCTTTTGGTCATGCCAAGCTTTTTGTAATTCTTGGCTGGCCTCCAGGTTTTTGGATGCTCTCTCCATGTATTCAGCCATCCTGGAGCGGAGACCAACTACATAGTCCACTATGTCTAGTTTAGGCTTTTTGAGAGGTAACTCCCATCCTTCCTTCACCAAACACAATGGACCCCTTACAGGGTGGCCAAACAAAAGTTCAAAAGGGCTGTAGCAAACCCCCTTCTGTGGGACCTCTCTGTAAGCAAAGAGCAGGCAAGGTAAAAGAATGTCCCATTTCCGCCTGAGCTTCTCTGGTAATCCCTTTATCATGCCTTTTAGGGTCTTGTTAAATCTCTCCACAAGCCCATTGCACTGTGGATGGTAGGGGGTGGTAAACTTGTAGTTTACTCCACACTCCTTCCACATTGCTTTCAGATAGCTGGACATAAAATTGGTGCCCCTATCTGATAATACCTCCTTTGGGAAGCCCACTCTTGAGAAAACTGCAATGAGGGCTTTTGCCACCACATGTGCTGTGGTGGTCCTCAGGGGAATAGCCTCTGGATACCTGGTGGCATGATCCACTACCACCAGAATAAATCTGTGCCCAGATGCTGTTTGGGGGTCCATGGGACCCACAATATCAATTCCAACTCTTTCAAAGGGAACCCCCACCACAGGTAGTGGTATTAGGGGGGCCTTTGTTGTGCCACCTGACTTACCACTGGCTTGGCAAGTGACACAGGAGCGACAAAACTCCTTGACATTTTCTGACATATGAGGCCAGTGAAAGTGTGAAACAAGCCTGTCCCACGTCTTGTTCTGGCCTAAGTGTCCTGCAAGGGGAATATCATGGGCCAAGGTAAGGAGGAACCCCCTAAACTGCAGAGGTATAACCAACCTCCTGGTCATGCCAGGCTTGGGGTCTCTAGCCTCTGAGTAAAGGAGTCCATCATCCCAATACACAGTATGGGTACCTTGGGCATCCCCAGCAGCCTCAGCAGCAGCCTGCTGTCTGAGGGGTTCAAGGGAAGGGCAATCTAATTGAGCCTGCCTCAGGTCTGCCCTTGAGGGTCCCCCTGTCCCCAGAAACTCAACCTGGTCAGGTTCAAGTTCCTCAGAGACAGTCTCCTCTTGGACTGCAGAATCAGTTTCCTCTGAAACTTGATCCTCAACCTGGGGCAAGGTGGAAGGCTCAGCCTTTCCTCTCTTGCTCCTTCTCTTGGGTTGTGGTTGGTCTATTGTTCCAAGATCCACCACTGGTTCAGGAAGGCACTTCTTAGCCTGAGACCTTGTCACTGCAAGGACATGAGCTGAAATCCCTAGCATTTCTGCATGAGTCCTGTACTCCACTTCTGACCAAACTGAGCTTTCAAGATCATTGCCTAACAGACAGTCTACTGGAAGGTCTGCACTCACAACAACTTTCTTTAGGCCATCTACCCCTCCCCAGGAGAAGTTCACAACTGCCACACTATGGGAAGTAGTGGAGTTGCTGGCGTTGGTCACTAGGTAACTTTCACCTAGTACAATCTGTCCAGGGTCCACAAAGTCAGGTGTCACCATTGTGACACTGGCACATGTGTCCCTGTAGGCCTGAGCCAGTTTCTCATTGATTAAAGGCGTCTGCCTATATTTGCCCAGGTTACTGGGACTCACTGTAGTGGACAAAGCTAGGTCCACATCATATAGGAGAACTGCCTGAGTAGGGATTCTGACTAGGCCAGATCCTACTTCAGTACCCAGGGTCAACCCTACTACACCCTTTGGCTGTGTTCCACCACTGCTGACTGTACTAGGGGGTGCAGGTGCTTTAGGAGCTGCAGTGGTGGGGACTGGATTTGTCTTGGTGCATTCACTGCCCCAGTGTGAAACTGATTTGCAGTTATTACACCAAGGTTTCTTTGGGCCATTATTCTTCTTCTTTTTGTTTCCATTTTGGGAACCACCCTCCTTACTATTAGTTTGGGGGCCTGAAGACTTCTGGTCTTTTTCTTTATCTTTCTGATTTCCACCCTTCTGGTCTGTTTTCTTCTGGTCACCACCTTGGTTCTGGGGTTTCTGCTTAATCCTTGTTCTGACCCATTTGTCTGCCTTCTTTCCCAATTCTTGGGGAGAGGTCAGATCAGAGTCAATAAGGTATTGATGCAACAGCTGGTTTGTACAGTTATTAAGGATCTGTTCTCTCATTATAAGATTGTACAATCCTGTATAGTCTGAAACTTTACTTCCCTGCAACCAACCCTCCAGAGCCTTAGTGGCACAATCCACGAAATCAGTCCAGTCTTGAGTCTGTGCTTTTTGGGTGTCTCTGAACAACAACCTGTATTGCTCAGTGGTTAGGCCAAACCCTTCAATAAGAGCACTCTTCAAGACAGTGTAGTTTTTGGCATCCTCAGGTCTAACTGTGAGGAGCCTGTCCCTCCCTTTCTCAGAAAAGGAGTACCATAAAATTGCAGCCCACTGATCCTGAGGAACCTGCTGTACCATGCAGGCTCTCTCAAGAGCAGTCATCCATTTGTGGATGTCATCCCCTTCCTTGTAGGGGGCCACAATTTTTGTCAGGTTTCTATTGTCATAGCTCCTGTCTTTTTCTCTAGGAATATTGCTGCCACCAGTGGCATCTAAGCCACACAATTTCTGCTCTCTTGCCAAGGCAAGTCTAGCTTGAGCCAAGACTACCTCCTCCCTCTCTATTTGGAGTTTGACAGCCCTCATTCTGGCCCTATGCTCTAGCCTTTGAGAAGCAGTCATGCCTCTCTGAGATTCTCTTGAGGCACTAGAAATATGAGAGTCCCCTGAGGGAGATCTCACTCTTCTGTTGCCTGGGAGAATGACATGGTTGGATCTGGGGAGGTGCTGGCCCTCTCCATTTCCCAGTAGGTCTAAGTTGGCCTGGTTAAGCCTGGCAACTTGGACCTGGCCACCCCTCTGATCCTGATCTTCTGGGTCCTCTACATCTGAGTCCTCCTCCTCCTCTTCTTCCTCCTCTTCTCCTTCCTCTTGAGGGGTATCAGTTACAGGGGGGTTCCCTCCATCTCCTGAGTCTAAGGGAGCTTCATTTCCCTTCTCTAAGTCCTCCTGCTCTAGAATGGCTATCAGGATAGGACATGTGGGACTTCTGCCCCTTTTTAACCCTCTTGATATGCACAAGGCAATCAAGTCCTTTCGGGTTAACTTGTCATAGCTGGAAGTTGCCTTGGTAAGGTCAACTGTCACAGGAGCAGACCCTGAGGCTTTTCCTGTGTCAGACATGACTGCTAGTGAGGTGTAAGTGGTGCACTTACCTACACTAAGTGTTTTCCTACTGTACCTTGCTAGTGAGTTGTAGTTAGGGTGTGCTAATCCCTTTAACCTACAACTACTAAGTTCAGTAGAACTTAATATGCTAAGCTTTTGATTTATATGTACCTAGAGGTACTTGATGTGATCTTTCAATTTGATAAAAGATTGCAATGGTAAAACAACAGCAAGCTCAAATCCGCACCGCTGCTCACCAATGTGAGAAGTTGGCCTGATAGGTGATGTTTCCAATTCTGGAACCACCTATTATCAGACCAAACAATCCCTTATGGTGTCAGGTTGTAAGTCAACCTTGTTAGACAAGCTATCCTAGGGGTAGCATGGACTAAGCAGCCTAAAGGCTTAACTTAAGAGGTCGTGTTAAGCGAGCTGTTTTACCACATACAATCCTGTAATATCAAATGAAAGGACACCACACAAGTATATATTATAAAAATATATGTGTTTATTACTAAAAACAATCCCCAGTATTCTTTATGAATAAAGGGGCACAAGCGTTAAATCAAAAGCACAGTTTAAACATACATAGTTGCACAATTATGGATGAGGGCGGGGGGCCACTCAAACCATATACTAAACAAGTGGTATAAGAGATACCAATCGAACAGTGGTTAGGCCTAGGGCCTAGGGAATCGCTGGGAGCAGTCAGGACAAGCAGTGCTGAAGTCGGGAGAGGCCCACGGGATTCGGGAGCAGTGCGGAAAGCGCACGCATGCACCAATGTTAACCAATGGTGCGTAAAAGTTGTAAAGTTAAAGTTTAAGGACACTTCCGCTGAACCTAGAGGAACAAAACTTAAGACACAGACCCTAGAGATGTGTACCAGTGTGGGAACACCGGCGGAGCAAAGTTACCTCACCCACAGGAAGCGGGTGCACAGGGTCGAAGTTGAGTCGGGTTTCGTCACGCAGGCTCTTGGTGCTTGAAGCTGAAAGGGCTGCAGGCGGGGTGAAAGAGAAGTGTCCGGTGGAGTCCAAGGGTGGACTCGAGTCAAAAAGTACCTGAAAGCAGAGGGGACAGAGTCTGGGTCACTCAGCAGTGACCAGGGTGGAACCAGGACGGAACCAGGCAATGTCGGGCGCAATCAGGTCGCTGTCGAGGAGCTTCTCTCCGCTGTCACGTGGGCTCTGGGGCATCTACGACGTCCAGGAGCAGGTCACGATCTGTCCCACGCAGATTCTCGCCGTCGGCGCTGTCGGCTTCAAGATTGGAGCAAACAACACTTGGCAAAAGCAATCCACGCGGAACCGGGAGATTGCTTCTCACTCGAACCAGGAGGGTCAGAGTGGGGCTCCTTTTCAGGGGAGCTGGTGTAGATCTGGAGCAACCAGATTCACAGGTCGAATTTCAAAGTTCGTCGGTACAGGGGCCACTAGCCGGCTGGCAAGTGACCGGGCCAACGCGTTGAGCCAAATGGAGCAGAAGGGCCCCACGCAGCACTCGTCGAGTGTGGAGGGCTGAACTTCGGTGCAAGTGTGGCTCAGGGTTGGGGCTTCTCAAACCCCGGTGTACAGCTTCGAGGGTCACTCGTGGGCTGCACGGTCAGCGTCTCGTGGTCAATTCAAGATGGCGTGCCCCACGCTTCCGGTCGCCTACACGGGTCTCAGCTCTGCAGGGACTGTGGATCGGGCTGTTGGAAAGCAGGCAAGCTTGATCTCGTCGATCTCTGTCGCTCGAGTTCCGGCGGGAACTGCAACAAAGTAGACGTCGATAGCTGGATGGTGCCTGTTTGCACAGGGTGGTCACTCCTTGACCACAAGGGAGATTCTTCGGGCTTCTACGTCGAGTAGGATGTCGAAGGGTCCAGAATTTCGTTTGTTATGTTTCTTCAGGATAATCTGAAGTGCATTGGCACTGCTCCCAGTCTTATACTAATTTTGGGGGCTGGATTACCTGCTAGGTCCCCTCCTATGGGTGGGACCCAGGAAGTGGGTGGATACACCCCCTTCCTTTGATCCAGGCCGCCCTGGCACGAGGGCTGGAGTGCCCCAGAACCGGTTTGGCCGGATTATGCAAGGGGCAGCCTTGTGCGCCCCAGGCAGTGTCTGGTTTCTTTCAAACCTCCCTGCTACAATCCACTATCTCCTGTCTGGAGGGTGATAACACCACCCTGCGACAGGAAACCCTTTGTCCAGGCCCCATTTGGCTGAGTTTCGGTCAGCTTCAGGGGGTCAGACTTTTGTCTGTGGCAGAGGCATCCATTTTGTGGATCTAAGGTCCTTTTAGATATTAACCGCATTTAAGTAAAGTAACATGTCTTACCCCTCTAGAGGGGTGGAATGCTATCCCCGTCGCCAGAACTGGCGAGGGGATAGTATTCCAAATCGTATGACACCTTACACGACATGTTTTGATAAAGCCAAACCAAAGTTGCTATATAACCGCGAGGATTATAAGGCACTTAAGAGTATATGGTATGGCATTATCCTGAAACAGCTTAGGGAGTTGTTCCCGACAGCTGCAGACAGGCTCAGCTCATGCTAGAGCTCCATCTCACATCAAACCACGCACTCTGCCTCCAGGATTGATGAGGCCTTCCCTAGGAGTGGCTCACAGGTTTATATGTGTCCAGATATAGGTTTAGATATAGGTATACTATATCTAAGTAAGGGGTGATTACACCACCTTACCCCAGCTGAGTGATCAGCCAGTTGTGTCAATTTAAGAACCAGCCAGGGGTGGCAAAAGATATGCTGCAGCCCCTGGTAGGCCTTGGTGGCCCCTATGCCCTGGGCACCTATAGTGCATTATACAGGGGCTGACAAGGAGTCCATTTCCAATTGTGGTATGTGCCTATAGCACATGTATTAGTAATTTAGTGAGAGAACAGCAGGCTGGGGGTCTGATCAGCAGGCCCACAGCCTCAGTTGTCGAAAACCAGTGAAGCAAAAAGCAAAAATTTGGGGTGACCATAGGATAGCAGACCCTACTCTCCTACACATAACAATGATATGGGTAAAGAAAAGAGGAGCTGCATAGAGAAAAAGAAAGGGAAGGCAGAAGAAAGGAGGCAGAGAAAATTATACAAGGAATAAATGGCACAAGAATAGTGAATTTGACAAATGAGTACAAAAAAGTTGCACATGAAGGGAAGAGGGAAAGGGAGGAAACGAGTGAAAAATAGGGGCATGAATGCAGAGGCATAAATCTGCACTGACAATGATGATACTTCAAACAATTCTTAAAGGTCCATGCAAGCCAAAAACAAAAAGCCAGCAATGCACTGCTCCCCTCTTCCCTCTTTCTTAAGATCCATTTTCTGAAACAAATTTAAGGAAATGTAATCTCTAGCCTCTATGGGACTTTATTTAATATTCCACTGCTGCAGGTTGGAAATGCGATGACCTACCCTGGCCTCATACAAAAGCGGTATAGCAGGTAAAATTCATTAGGGGGTAGTGCTCCCAAAAAAGCAGCAACCTATCACTTAAAACAAAACCTGGCAAATATGCCTTGATGATCTTTTTTTCCATTCCGTCTGGATATTGAAAGTCACTGACCTGCTTCTGTGTCTCCTGCCACTGAAGTTCCCATAACACCCCCTGGGGTATTGTTTTTATCTTCCACAGAAGCAATATGCCTCCCATTGACGTCAGTGGGATCACCCATACCGAAAGCTTCCCAACCAGTGGCTGAATTGGGCGTGATCTGAAGTGCACGACGTGCCAATACTTTTTTAATTTAAGAAAACAGTTCCCCTACTTTTTGTAAAAAGACAACTGTCCAAGGACAGTTAGTTCTGACAGTTGAAATGCTTTAGCTGAAAAGTAAGCCAGGGAATATCCTATGCTGGGAAACCCAGGTGGGGCAGAGAAGCTAAACAAGTCTTCATGCCAGGGTGCCTGCGTGCCTGAATTTTTTTTTAATGTGCACAACTAGTTAATCTGCACATGTAAAGGGTGCTTGGAAGCCAGTATTGGCTTTAATTGATGGAATCACTTGAAGCTTCCTGATAACATAGATTCATTCTTTTTGAGTGGTATTGCAAGGGAGTTGAAAGCAGAGTGGTAGTACGTATGCTTTTAAAGGACAGTTATGAAAACAATTGCATGATGCATAGTCCAGGTATTACTAAAATCTATATTTTGGAAGCCTCTTTTTATCTTAAACCATTTGGCACATTTTAGAGCAGCCTATCTTCTGTGTGTAATGCACGGTTAAAATAACTACTTACATATTCACTGCACTTTCTGTCACAGACTGGGATCTCGTGGGACTGTACATACACAAGTCACTATTTTCCACTGCACCAACCAGGATCCAATTCCATGGCCCTCTGGTTACAGACACACACCACTGCAGTGCTAACTAATAGAGATTTCATCATGTACGATAGTGCATTTCCCACTGATTTTTTTAAGTTAAGCTCTGCGTTACTTTATATTCAGTTACCTGAAGGTTGAAAGACCAAAAAAAGTTACAGAATATTTTGTTTTTAGCCATGCCTTTGACCCCCAACACTCCCTCGCCCCAAGGCCATTTGCACACAGTATCACAGTTCCCACAATTCAGTGAAAAAACATCTTGGGGGCATTCTGAAAGCTTCCCTTTGAATGCATTCTGCCCATTGCTTACCATTTTCTTTTGAGTTTGTAACTCACATTTTCTGGCTTTCTACTTGCTGGCTTTGTTTTAGGCTGTCCAGCATGTGTTTGTCATGCATGTGGAGCAAACCTTGCTCACCATTGCTCCTGGTATTCTTCCATCAGTCCTTGCTTCTGTAAACAGGTCATTAAATTTAGGTCTTATCTTGTCACATTTGCTTTGCATTCAAAGACAGAGGTCAAATGTCAGGCTCTGTCTTCCGAGGGAGCTAGGTGTCTACTTTTCTTTCTCTGACTTCAAAGAGAGAGGATTTATGTGATAATCTTGTTGGGTAATGGGAAAGATTTTTTTGTGACACACAACAAAATAAATGAACTGTGCAAATATTTCAGAATATATCAGAATTTCGAAAGCACAACTGAAGTAAAAAAAATATAATTTGGAAGTATGGTGGAAACAAATATTTTAATATGATCAAAACAAATCGGTACACTAGGTGATGCCATTTCCACGCATTATCATTGTGCTCTGTATAGTTTTATCAGTAAAACTGCATGTGCAAATGTAATTGTCATTTTAATTGAAAATGTGTAGTCTGTAATGGCAGTGCACTACCACCCGATGCATAGTCCACACTGCACCCCTCCACTCTACAACACTCTCCTACACTTTATGGCCCTGCAATTAGAGTGACCAGACGTCCCAGATTTCCCCGGACAGTCACGGTTTTAGAGGACTGTTCCGGTACCCTGACACTTTTCTTAATTTTAAGTATACATGTCCCGGTTTTTGGGACAAACATCAGATCATTCTGCAAAGAAGAATTGAAAGATATAGCTTCCTTTCAAAGTAAGTATTTTATCTGTTTCTGTCAGGAAGCATAGGAGGAGTGCAACTGAATACACCCAGCAGAGGGGAGATAGGGTGTGTGGGACAGCTGTGGGGGCTCATGGTGGAGGTTCTATCATAGATAATGTTATGTAAGCGAGAGAGAGTGTGTGTGTGTGCGTGTGTGTGTATCATGTTACAAACTGCATAGAATTGTTCCACATATCTGTTAAAGCTTATTTTAACATAAATTTCACGATCAATTCAAGTACACAATGCATGATCATATATGTGATGATGGCAACCTGGGTTTATATTATGGTTGCAATTCGTAATTACGTTTCTTTGGGCTCTCATGTTATCATGTTCTTAGAGCCAGTTGTTTATACTGCTTGGTGTACAGCATCATATTTCTAACATGTTTTAAACACATTTAATAAACATTTATTTTTAAAACATTACTTGAACAATTATGCACCAGTGGGCAATCGAGTCCCTTTAAGTAGCATATCATTTGTTTTACCTCTGGCCACGCAAAAAAACAGGTTTGGCCAGACATAGAATTAGACTTAGACTAAAGGCTTTGGTCCTTCTTTTATGTCTGGCCTGGCCCGGTTTTTGCTTCTCAAAATGTGGTCACCCTACCTCCACTGTGATCCACTACTCTCTTCGACATCCTACTCCACTTTACGACACTCCACTCTACTCTATGACACTCCATGCCCCATTACTTCACTCTATGCCACTCTACTCCACTGACACTTTACTCCACTCTACGCTACGCCGCGCTACTCTACGTCAATGTATCCACTTTATACCCATCAACTCTAAACCTGTCCACTCTATGACTCTGCTGGACTCCACTCTACTCCACTGTATGCCACTCAATTCAATGACACTGTACTCCACAACTCTCTACTCCACTCCAATCCAATATTAACCTCTACACTCTACTTTCTGCCACTCAGACTCTACTTCACTCCCCGCTACGACACTCTACTCTACTACACTTTATTCCACTCTATGACACTCTTCTCCACACTATGACACTTTTTGCCACTCCAATCTACGTCAATCTGACCTACTCCACTAACTTTTAGCCATGCTAAACAGCAGCCACACTGGTGTACAACATGGCTAAAACACATTGACAAAGCATAAGCGAGACCTATTGGCTTTGCCAGGGCTTGTTTTTTAATGCACTTCAACTGCTTCCCCTAACATGTTTACATCTCCATTGATTTCAATTGGATCCTCATCCAAAACCAGGGACCAAACCTTCCTAAAGACAGAAGTTTGCGAGGCATTCCGTTGGCTTAAGTAGCACATACATTTTATTTTTACAGAATAGTTCCAACCCCATCACGCTTGTTACGCCCTGCTGTTCACAGGAACCTAGCCTTGAACCTGCGTGTTTTCATCCCTTATATTTACAGATACGCCGGCGGCTACTCCACGGGCATATTATTGTACCCTTCCAGCATTTATAATCAACTCAGGTTCTAATTACAACAGCCGACCCTGCAAGGTATTCCCGTTGTACTTCCGGCTGCACCGACCGTACACCGTTCCACCCCATGTATTTCCGGGTTGAACGTTGAACTGACAATAATAGCGTTACCGTACAGTGGCCGTTACTCGGTTCCTAATGCCCTGAATTCCATTGGTCCGCTGCTCTGCCAGTCAGCGCGCCGTAGCATTCGACTGGCTGCGTGCCTGGCATCCCGTGTCCACTTCCTGCTCGCCGCTTGTGATTGGTCGCTTCCACCCTGCAGGGTCAGGATCCAACAGAGGCTGCATTGTCCGGAGACCGACACGGACATGGGCACCCGGGACGACGAGTACGACTACCTGTTCAAAGGTACGGGGGCAAGGGACCCTGGGACCAGGGAGGCGGTTGAGAGGGCTGGGAGGGGCCGGAGTAGCGGGTCCGCAGCCGCTGTGCCTCTGCGACCACTACCGGGAAGGAGGCGGGGCGGTGTGGGGATGGGAGATGTGCAGTCGCCCTGACACTGCTGTTGTAGATTAATGATTGAGTCATTATATGGAATACAGGGGTATTCCACCGGGGCATGTTGAATGTGTCCGTTTTGCGGTGTCTGTAAAGTGGGCATTTGAAGGAATGCAGATGGGGAAGGGACTGCGGGTGGGGCCTAGGGCGAGCTAAGAAATGGCGAATCCTGGACTCTGCAGGAGGAATACCATTATGAGGTCGGGGAAGGAGGCATTGGTGTTGCAGTGGTAGGGCGTAGGCACTATTGCATCTTTATTGTTCCACATAGGTGCCCTCGTGGGCTGTGCAGGGGCATTCTGAGGTCAGGAAACGTGCAGCCTTGATTTTGCAGGAGTGTCTCGGCTTCTCCTGGGAGGCTTCCTGCGGTCAACATTGGGGCTTCACTGGGTCTGCAGTAGCGTCTATTGGGTGTCTTACATAGTGGAAGTAAGACACTAACTACTCTAGTGCGTGAGATTGTGTTTTTGTCCCCAAGGGACCCTAGCAACTAGGTCATACTGCGCTAACGAAGCTTGACACCTACCAAGCATTGTGCTGAGATAATTGGCGTGTTAGTGGTGAGATACTCTGGGTTAAGGACCTGCCCCGGGCTCCTTTAAATTATAGGAACACCAGAATGCCATCATGATCAGAGATGGCAAGACAGTCGGTGACTGACAGTTCCATTGACTCGGTGACCTTTCTTTTGTGCTCAATGAAAGGCTACAGGAAACAAGTGTGTGTTTAAAAGAGGCTCACTTTTAACCATGATGCACACCGATGTAATATGGGTGCGTTGGGCCATGAGTAGTCATTTTATGAAAGTGTAGCTACAATCATGTTAGTCCTACAATAATTATTTTACTGCCCCTTTGTTTACTATCCAAGGTTGCAGACGCTCCTATAGGTACCACCAACTTACCATAATGTTTTATCCAGAGAAGCTTCTCCTTTACATCTAGTAATGCGGATTCAGTCCCATGGTGCAAGAGCTAGCTTGTTTGAGGTTGAAAACCTCTTACAGCTTTACTTGGTGGGACAATATCATTTTTGTAATTTTGTCAAAGTATGGGAGACTTGATATCATGTTGTAATTGTTCGGTTCTAGGTTTTTGCATTTTAATCTTTTTTTTTTTTTAAGAAACTGTGTAACCACAACCTAAACTGTTGGCCTTGGCAGCATGCCATGAGTTCAGTTAGGAGGATGGCAGTATGATGGCCCTGCTCTCTTGGTTTCATCTGTTTAGAGGATTGGCCTAAAGGCTTGAAAACCTAGTTCTTTACAGACTCCTCCATAATTCCAAAGATCAGAGTGGACCTGAAGCTGTATTGTGACCCAAACGTCTTTTTTCTTTTTGATAAAGACAGTTTTAAGAATATTTAAAGTTGTCATGAATATTATGAAGAGATGTACACATAGATTATTGATGATTTGCACAGGGTTGAGATGTGTTTGTACTTTTGGTCTTATACAGCTCTCATAGTGTACATTCTTGTGTCGAAAATTGGACCATCAGAACGGGGTAAGGTAGGACTTTCAGATATAAATTTGTTCATCGACTCTGGGAATATCTCCTCCTTTTTTGAGACTTTTTAGATCATCTGAAAACCGTGCCCATCACTGAAACAGGTGAATTGCATGACGTCCAGGTTTTTGAATGTTAAAGTAAAAATTCTGACTTTTATTTGAGCCAGGATCACAGCAGAGTCCATAAGATTTTGATTATTGGGGCACCTTGTGTTGCTAAGTAATTTGTAAATCTTAAGCAACTAATATGTTGAACATCGAGGTAGTGGTTTATGCCATATTGTAAAGTTTGAGTTGGTATTGCAAAATGCGGTTAACGTAAGGAAAACTTTGCGAGATAATGTTCTATAAGATTGTTTTTTATATGTGGTTAAATTGTCAGGATTGGCACACCTACTCGAATTGCATGTGTTTTAAGCATAATGGTAGATTTTAATTTGATGACATATAACCCATTCGCTAAAGAATTTCCAGATTTCAACAAAAATAGTCTGTTCTTCAAGCAGATCAAAAATTGCTAAAAAGTTAATACATCAGTGTAGCAAAGAGGCGGGAGCTCCACAAAAGTTACCCAATCTCCTTTCAGCTGTTTATTGGTGTATTTGGGTATGCTAAAGTGTTACTATCTACAAATAGTAGATTGAGCAAATCCTTTTATTTGGATGACAAAAACCTATTTGCTTAGATGTAAATTAAACATGATGAAAGAATAGTTAATTGTTTGGCTTGAAAACGCAGTTTCACTTTCGATGAAAAATCATGTTTGCCTCACCGACGTTGCTGTTGAATCTGCAGGTGTTTCAAGATGGGACTCTGAGTTTGTACAAGTCAACCATATTAAGTGTCTTCACGTTTTATGTCTTGTATATTATCATAACTCCTAGTGAGATATACTAAATATGTAATTAACCTTGCTGATCTGCAGGGGTGCATTTTAAGAGAAAGGTGCCTCCAGTGGTCCTATATTGTTAAGTTAGTGTAATCCCGAAGTTGAAGTTCAGCTCTGTAACCTTTTGGAGCTGCATGAAATAAAAGAAGGGCTTCCCTTAATCCTTGTCTTCTGAGCCTAAAACTTTAAACATTTATCACAAAACGGTTTTTTTATGGAGGTAGAAAAGACAATATTAGTAAACTGGCATTACCTATGTTTGGTTTAGAACAATTTGAATGCGATCTTCAGATTGTGTTTAATCCTACTTATTTTTATCTCTTTAGATTTTCAATATACATCCCTGTGTGTTAAAAGATGTCCTTTATAATACTACAGGATTAGGCATTAATTGCATAATACACTATGGAATTTAACTTTCCTCGACTCCTAATTTGTCTTCCTTTTGCTTCATAATTTAGACAACTCTTTGGCATTAATTGGCGCCATTGGCCATCAAATTTATTGACGTATGTTCTTTGAAAGTGCTACTGAGATACAATATGTAAAATATGTTTTTTGCTTAGAGACTTATACAAAAGTTTGTTAAAATCAATCAGTTCTTCTCAAACTGGTACACACTGGTATAGTGGATTTGTGGGATTAGACCACAGCCACTGGCAGTTGCATTTAGGTCACAAGGCCACAGATTAGACCAGTATTTCGAACAATCATATTGGGAGTCACACTTCACTAATAAATGACCCAAATATTTCGGTTAAATGCATCTCTTTTGCCCCTGTTTGAATTATCGCGTCTATTACTGCTCTTTTTTAAATGTTCTGCAAGTATCTATATGGTCTCAGTTTCTAAAATGTTTGGCTTTACTCCGCTCCTTATACTCTTCAATGTTATCTCTGTTTCTTGTAAGGTCACCAGCACGGAAGCACTTAAGAAAAATATTATTACTGAATTAAACAAGGCACTATTGATCAGGTTCCTTTTATCTTATTATCAGACAATTTATTAATGGACATTTCCATGCGTTCAAGGATTTTAAACTGTGGTTTCTGCAATTTGGCCACAGCTTCCTGACTTCTTTCAACCTCACCAGCATCCAATAAAAATATTTCTATTTAGTTATCTCCAAATTTTAGGAGGTGGACCACCACTGACATGTAACCAAATAAGCAAGGCATCTGATGAGTTGACTATACTTGAGGCGAAAGACAGTCACACACAGAGGCTGAAGTGGGTAACCAGAGCGAAGCCTGATGTCCCTAATGGAAGCAGCCATTATGGGCTCTTGCAGGCAGGCACTGATTGGAAGGCACCCAGGCCTGCTGAGTCAGGCGGCAGGACATTCGGTTCAAGGAGAGCTGGGCCTTGTTTATTGCAAGGTGTCTGTGAAGATATCCAGGCGCCCTTTGGACTCTGTTTTAGCTTCCTTTGCAATCGGAGCAGTAGAGGAATTCGTTTTTGTGTGTCTAATTCATTTGTACCATGGGGACTTAAGAGGAGGTGTTCTTTTCCTACCCCCACAGGGGTTATTTCGAATGTATTTTGTGAGCTATATGGAGTAACCAGGGAGCTCTGGGGTTCATCAGTGACTCACCCTTGCAGCACATGCTCAGCCCTGATATCGGGGCCTGACTCATGGGATTTGTGAGATAATCCAACAGGGAGTAAACATTTCCTGTCGGGATGTGTGTCTTTTAACGATGGGGTGGAAGTGCGTTATCTTTCCATTGTGTAAAGCGCCATGCGGTGCACTTTTAAAGCTTTCTAGAACGCGGAAATGGAAACCCGGATTTCAAAGCACTGGCTGGACCCGTTGGAAGAGGACGGGACGCACAGTGGCCCTCTAGGGTTACAGAAGAACACTGCCCCAGCCACCCCACTCGGAGTCGTGATTTCCTGATTTCTTTGTTATGGCACAGGCCTGCCATCTGATAGCCATGTATCTCGTCTTCAATTCTCTCCACCTTTGAGTGTGAACTTCCTTCTCGGTACCTACAGGTCTCTACCCCCCTTGCTTTCTTTTGTTCACCAGAGTTGTTTCTTGGAATCCGTGTGAACTTCCTTCTCGGTACCCACAGGTCTCTACCCCCTTGCTTTCTTTGGTTCACTAGAGCTGTGTCTTGGAATCCGTTTCACCAGGGATCCCTGTTCTCGGTTGTCAAGAGCCCTGGTGCCCCAGGCTTTCTCTTCCAGGGCACCCCGAAATTAATAGTATAGAGCAAAACCCAGAGCACTGACCGGTATGCAACATGTCAGGGTAAAATCAGCAGAGCAAAGCAGAACTCCCCTGTCTGTGGTCAGTGAAGGATAGCTCTGCTGTCTGCCTGAGCTGAGGGGTCAGTCTGCTGTCTGCCACAAGTGAGGAATAGTTTTGCTGACTGTCAAGCGGGGTGCATCTCCATTGAGTGCGGTAAGGGGACGATAGCTCTGCTGTCTGCCATGAGCGAGGGATGAGTCTGCTGAGCATGAGATGGTTCTGCTGTCTGCCACAAGTGAAGAATAGTTTTGCTGTCTGTCAAGCGGGGTGCATCTCCGCTGGTTGCGGTAAGGGGACGATAGCTCTGCTGTCTGCCATGAGCAAGGGATCAGTCTGCTGAGCCTGATATCGTTCTGCTGTCTGGCACAAGTGAGGAATAGGTTTGTTGTCTGGCAAGAGAGGAGGAGCTCAACTGGTTGTTGTAAGTGAAGGGTAGCTCTGCTGTCTGCCTTGAGCGAGGGATGAGTCTGCTGAGCCTGGGATAGTTCTGCTGTCTGGCACAAATGAAGAATGGCTTTGCCTGTCTGGCAAGAGAGGGACAGCTCTACTGCCGGTGATAAGCGGGTCCTGTCATAAACGGAGCCTGTGTGTGTTGTCTACATATTGCAAAGGATAGGACTACGGGGCAAGGGGTAGTCTGCTTCCTTAAAAGCGATTGATTGCAGTGTTCTTTGGCCAAGTGTATGTCTTTTCACTTCCCCTGTGCTGCTTTGCTTCAAAAGCTCTGTCAGGAAGTCTGTAGGTACAAACAGACCTGTCTGCTTTCTCTAACTAATGAGCATTTAAAGCGTTTGTTTAACATTGAAGCACATTAATACTTTCCAGAAACACTGTCAAATGTCTGAAAGTCAAGTAGTTTGTGTTTAATATGCTCCATTTTGCGCACAGCAAAACAAAGCCTTTTTAGGTCTCCGCCTAGCGAAGGCTGCACATGCTTAGTCTCGCTGGGGAGATCTTATGTTTTACAGTGTGGGGCTTGAACCCGCCCCTTTTCTCCATTGGCTGGCTTCCTAAACGGAGTCCAGCCATTGGAGGAGAGGGGCATCACTCCGTTCAAGCCCGGATTCGGGGGGGGGGGGGGTTTACTTTCTTTCTCTGCTCTTCCCATTGGCTGAAATTTTACCTTCCAGCCAATGGGAAGAGGAGAGAAAGAAAAACACGCCCCCGAATCCCAAAATGGCGCTGCGTTTCTCTGAGGCATTCCTGCTTCGGCTCGGAGAAACATGGTGCTGTTCATGGCGTGGTCCGAGGTTCATCCTCCGCCACGGACCTCTGCTGCTTGTTTTTGCTTGGAACATGTCGTCATTGTTGGGTGTAGAGACACAGAACAAAAAGCTAGCCTCCCCGTCCAGATCGGCTCACGAGGCTCGAGACAGAAAACGTCATAATCGCCTGATTAGAAGACATGGGCCTTTGGACTCAATCTTGCCCTTGCTCCCTGATCGCATCTAATTGGATGTCGGTAGTCAACACGCCTCCTCATTTCTGTTGTGGCCATTTTGACCCGCGAGCGATTCAGCCTCCTCCTGTTCTCTGACTGCTGAATGTCCATGCCCCTCTGCCCCGGACTCAGCCATTGATACCACAACCACAAGTACATTTGGGGAAGCGCCCAAAATGAAGGCCGACTCACGGTAACGGTTCCGTGGAGCTGCAAGCGTGTTTACTCACTGCCTGCTGCATGGATCGTATCGTAGGCGTGTGGTAAGAGCGGAGCAGCAAGCGCCGGATGGATGGCGCCCTGAGGAGCGGAGGGAGGGCATGAGCGGCGGCCATGAGCGAAGCAGTGTGACTGTTTCGGTGGCTCGAAGGTCCCCTACGCCGTCTCTGGGGTCTGCACGGCGCCCCTTCCACCCCAGCCTTGAGTGTTCAGCGCCAGCTTCCTCCGCGCTACGGCAGACCGGCGCGGAAGGGAGGACATGGCCACACCACATTCTTGTTGCTTGTGCGACCAGTGTACCCCACCTTCCACTCGCCCCCAGCGAATCCTCAAAGACCGAGGGTGGCGTTATCTTCATAATTATGAAGGCGCCTTGAAGTGCGGGTTTAGCACCCTTGACGTGTGTAAATTGGCGATCATTTTAGAAGCACATGCAGCGCCTAGTACGAACCCCCTGGGGGAGGCTGAGGTGCTGCCACCCAAACGAGGGGCCTCAGTATCGAGTTTAAAAAAAAAAAAAGGCGCGAGTATCTAATTCCCTTAGCGCAAGTGTTGGCCAAGACAATGGAGCATTTAAAGGGCCGCCGTGCTCTTCCGAGGGTGACCATCTCAGCATTTCAGCATTCTACTTTACTGTAGGTTTCGCCACACGCTCTGGAAAAGGGGCGTGGTTTGTTTTGCATATCTCCATTCTAATTTTCCTGAAACTTATTTACAAATTATAACGCTGCGCTGCTTTTTTATCATTCTTTGGTCATTTGGGCTGCTTGTTCCTTTTGCCAGCGCTTCAGTTATACAATGGGCGGAGGGATGAATTATTGAAAAGGTGGGTAGTAGGGGACATGGTGGACGAGTGGAAGGACTGGGTGGATTAGTATTTGGGTGCATTAACCACTTGGATGCTAAGGCACCTGATATTCTCCCATGTAATTTCCATTGAAATCGATGGAAACTCCATGACGAGCTGAGCTCGTCATGAGCGTCGAAGGGGTTAATGTAAACGGGTGGTTAGGGAAGTGTATGTGTGAGTGGATGGATGGAGAATGGATAAATGGGTGGATGTGAAAGGATGAATGTGTTTGATAGAATAAAAAGCAAAGCGCTTCACGACGAAAGAACCAGTGCCCACAGAAAGGGGACGGGACTTCCAGGCATTTGGCGTGATTGCAGAAGGAATACAATTTCCCCCCCCGACCCCGACCCTCCGAAGAAGGTCTACGAGCACTCTGGTGTTCAGCCAGGCCCTCAATACATAACAGTAGGAGAGAGACAACGAGAGGGTCCCAGAGGGCCTCTGATGGCCCTATAGTATCCATAGGGGAGGCTGAGAGTAAAGGGCGATGTACAACTGGCGCATGTCATGTGGTGAACGCCGTCATCCAGTGTTCTGTCCTCAGCCAACACTGCATGGGATGCTGGGACTTGTAGTACTAAAGCTGGAATAGCGAAATTGAGACTATATGTCCCAGCAGGCCAATCCTGGCAAGCAAAACGATGCAGATTAAAACATCTAAACTACCTGATGGGGCCACATGTGATACGGGCCAACTTTATGAGATGGGCAGGCAAAACCATAAAAAGAAGTTTGTGTTACTACTGTAGAGGGGGAGAGAGGGCACGAGCGAGAAAGAGAGTATGTTCACGATGTCTGATAATAATAGGTGGTTATTGTATAGCACAAGATTATCCTGGTAATACAGGCTTCCTTATAACACATCAATAATTTTAGTGTAGTGCTCCTGTGATGTGTAGATTATGCGGTTGAACTGAGCAAGTCTATGGTATCGCATTATGTGGTATAATATGAATGAGTGTATAGTCTTATCTGGTTTTATGGTATGCTTTTTTAGACTACTTTGGTACAGTGCAGACAGAGTTCGTACGCTACTATGAGTTATGATACACTATGAATACTAATAGTTTGGTGCCACGTGCAGTTCACTGGACACTTCCCAAACTCTTGGTTTAAAGGCTTAGAAGGCTTCTTTCCATGTTTGTATTCTCGGTTTTTGATAGAAACCGATATGTTTTATCTGTATTTGTGTGTGACGCCCTTGTGCGAATAGTGGATGAGGTCCTTAGGTGAGTATGTGTGAATGTAGGGTTAGTGTTTTTTGAAAGGAATGCAAGGCTTTGGGATTTGAAACTTTCATAGCCTGATGTTCAAGCATTCGGTTTTCTGTTGTGCCTTCATGCAGTGTTTTCTCTGCGTGACCTTTGTGTTGAAGGAGTGTTACCTGTGGGTTATCTTATCTTGTCAAGTGATTGAACTACATGTTCTCTATTCATCTTGCTAAGTGAATACACGAATTGTAGTGTAATTGTTATTTAGACAGTTTGGGTTCCCCTCTCTAGCTGTGATTGTGTTAAGTAGAACTGGAATGAAGTGATGGTAGAAGTAAAGCAAAGTGGTCACGTTTGTCAATCATTTTTACAAGTAAAATATGCTTCAGTTCTGGTAAACCTTCCTTTGGTTTGGTTATATACCATGCTGCACAGTGACCTGTCCTTGCACCTCTGCTGTTCTTTATTTACATGCCCACAGTGGTATAGATATTTAGGCGCTGTCAGGTCATTTCCACACATAAGCTGACTAGATCCGAATGTACACCCGATCTAAGAAAATTGGCCCGAAGACAAACTTGATGATGTGCTCAGATGTACATTTTCCCTACATGAAGTGAGGGAAAACAGATCCTGGTAATCAGAGGGATCCCTCGCAGCATTCTTCTTTCAGTTGCCTCACAAGCGTAGTTCCCTCCCAACAATTGGCTCACAGAACACAAGAAATCAATTTTTCATGTTTATGTAAATCGGGAGTCTTCAACCTTTTTTGTAATAAGAGCTTCTTTTGTTCAATGAAAATCATCCCGAGCTACTAGTTTTGGTGTTGTAGAAGTGACACCATGAGACATTGCTAACCTATGCAACAATACCAGCAGTGATCCCACAGTGCATCAGGCTTGCCAGCAACAATGTCAAAAATAACTTTGTCAATTTGGAATGCCTTTAGATGGGTAATACATACCACCCATAGCTGCAATGCCCCGGGCATCACAGTAATAATAATCATAATAATTCTCTCCATTACCATCTGATTTATCACTCAAATAACTGCTTTCAATATAATTCAGAAATTCAACTATTTTTCTCTAGACATCAGCTTATGAGTTCTGAAAATACACATTGTTGTCACAAATACAATTTTTAACTTTGGTATACATATATTAATACAATCAAACAAAAACCTCTAATTTGTTAGGCTGTGCTGCATGCAGGAGAGCTTGGAGGTAGCTGGAGATTCACCAGTATCTCTTGAGCAGCTCATTGGGGAAGCCTGATGGAAGTAGACCATTTATTGTTTCTTCAGAATGAATGCCATGATCAAGGTTGCCAATCAACAAATGTCCATGTTACAAAAACTGTCTTGTAAACAGGCCTTAGTAATTGTGCAGTTGCACTACAGAAATATAACCTATATACAGGTCTGAGAAAAGCTCACTGGCAGATGGCGGCAGTTGCAAAACTAGGCTCTCGCTGACTGTTCCTAACACAGATCACCACAAGAAGTCCTTCCGAAACAGAGATTCTAGCAGTTTGCAAAATGTGACTTCAAACTACAATTTAGTCTGCACCGCATTCTATTGCCATTGTCCACAAGCTTCATTAGGGAACATCCAGATAATTAAAAATTGTTGGCCGTAGTTATTACATTTTGACGCAGCTCAACTCGGCAAGACATCTTGTTGCACTTTGTGAAAAAGGGAGGGCAGGAATGTGCCATATCTATCAAGATATGGTGCATTCCTATCCTCTGCATGTGCTGGCTCACAATTAGCAGCCTAGCGCCAACGCAGGCGCACGTGCGTCATGGTGCATGGGTGCCTGCTTTGTATGCAGGATTTTTTTTTTGCATGAATGGTTGCCTTCTCACACAAAAACAAATCTGAGCGGCATTTTCCACTTTTACGTGTGCTGCAGAATGCAGCACATGTAGAAACAAGCATTTGCAATGCAATAGTTCTCGCATTATTAAAGTTAGAGCTATTGGCATTGTAAATGGCAATGCCTTTTATTTATGTTTTTGCTTTTAAAACATAAATAAAAGGCATTGTCATTTACAATGCTAATAGCTTAAACTCTCGCAAAAGTGAGACCTATTGCATTGCAAATGCTTGTTTTAAGGACGCCCCAGACACTTCTTCCCCAACCTACCAACCTTCAGCGATAGGACAAAACTGCAAGCTTATCTTAGCAAGTCCATACCTGAATACAGCGTGCTTCGAAGAGCAGCACATGCGCTGCTCAGGATCGACATAAAAAGTCTCTGTTTTAATAGCCTTATACAATATGGTCGGGTATACAGGAAAGAGCTGGCAGTGTTGGATAGTTGTCAGGGGCTATTCATTCGTTTTTGTGTTAAGCGCTACACATGGAACATTGTTTAATGTAATTGATACCTAGTGTTAATTTGTCCTTTTTTTTCAGTGACTTTGTGTGCATGCGTGCGTGTGCATATATGTATGTGCGTGTGTGTTTATGTGTTTGCGTGTATGTATGTGTGTGTGTGTGTGTGTGATTCTCTGCAGATTATAGGTTCACATTTCTGCTGGGCAGCCTCTGCCTGTTATCCTTTGGTGTCATTCTCCCTCTGACACGTCATTGGTTTCACACGAGTCTCACTGTGGTGAGAGTGCTGCAGGAGAGTATCAGGGGTACTGGGTCTCTGGATGACAGTTTGTGTGGAATAATGTTTTTACTAGAAAAGTGCTTTAGACCGATGACCCCAGAGCCTGCTCCCTTCCAGTGTGTGGTGAGATTTTTAGGATGTGGGGGCTCTGAAGCGACAAGTTTTATAGCGCTTGGGAGTGCTGTATTCACCTGCCTAGCGCTTGGGAGCGCTTCATTTCCCTGAAGCGCCTGGGAGTGCTTTGTTGCAGGAGGCCGGTGCCCACCCGGCATTGGCCGCGGGATTTGCCTCCTTAGCGCTTTAGAGCGCTGTGTTTGCCGTTGAAGCGCGTGGAGCTCCAAGCCGGTGCCCACCCGGTATTTGCCCCAAATTGCGGCGTATTTCCACTTGTAGCGAGTGTCACCTCGCTTTATAATTAAATTCTGGAGGGAGCCTACCCCTCGTGTGTCAAACCGAACATCGCCGCCGGCCTGCGACCAGGAAGTCAGGCAGGCCGGGCAGGACAACCGGAAACCGGAAGTAGGAGGGCGGGAGCCTACCCCGCCTCCCACGGAAGAGCCGCGGCTGTTTTGAGCACCGGAGCAGGCAGGAGCCTACCCTGCGCCCCGGTGCACTTGCCCTGAGAAGGAGTGAGGAAGAGTCCTGCTGCCGGCGCCTTCCACGAGTGAGGGAGAGCCCGTGGTAACCGGCATAGACGAGCCCTGCAGCTGCCGATGAGAGGAGAGCCGCCGCACCAAGGAAGCCGGTGAGTGAGGCTTCGCCTTGGTGGCTCTCGGGGGCATTCTCTGGCTGTCTTGAGTCCGGGAGGGACTCCAACGAAGGCGCCATTTGCACTAAGAGCTGCGGCGGGGGGCTCTGTATGTGTGTGAGTGTGCGTGTGTGTGTGTGTCTTGGAGTCTGTGTGTATGCGCGTGTGTTTAAAAGAGGCCGATGACTGTGGGGGGGGAGGGTGTGTGTGTGAGCGAGCATGTGTGCCAACTTCAAGAAATCGGAGCCGGGGATGTGCGCGGCGCGGGGCTGGACGTGCGCGTTCGCGCACCCAAATCCGCATGAAAAGCTCGTAACACCCTCTTGTCCCTAATTCCCCCGAGACGGGCAGCTATACGTCTCCAGCTGGACGCATCCTTCGGATGCTATTCCAGCGAGACCTAAAAACGAGGCAAAGTAAAGATTTTTCGCCTCGTTATGCCTCACCTGGGGAGGTGTAGCCTTTTTGACGCATTCCCAGTTCTACCACTAATAGTAAATCTGGGAATGTCAAAATCCATGAGTGGATGCGTGGGAACAACCATGCTGCACCCATGGAACGCCTTCCCAGGGCAGCGATTTGCGCTGCCTTGCCTTACTCTATATTTATCAAGCAATGCAGGGCCACTCAAGCACGGCTTGATTAATTTAACTTGGGTTTTGCATCACCCTTGAGCCCCCATGCATGGCGCAAGACTGATGCAAAACCTTGCTAAATATGGGCCTTGGAGTCCAATGCTCCAGGCTCTGGAATATCGTTAACCCAGCTTTGAGTGCGCAACCAGCAACCCCTAGTTCTGGAAACCTTCAAAACAGTCTTTAGGCTCCCGTCCTGCTGGTGACCTATGATGAGAAGGTCTTGATGAAGAAATAAAACTAGGTTACACAATTCTGATGTGATTGGACTTGTACTGATTGATTATGCCTCAAACTTTTTACACTTACTCTAGTGCCCAGCAGTGTCACTGAGATGATTTGTCTTGCTTTATTAAAACACGACTGTGAAGACATCAGTAGGTTTTGAGAACAGTGTGTTATGCCTTCAATGTACGTTAATAATTTATTCTCTTTTTCTACAGTTGTGTTAATTGGCGACTCTGGTGTCGGGAAGAGTAATCTCCTCTCACGATTCACACGCAATGAATTCAATCTTGAGAGCAAAAGCACCATCGGAGTGGAGTTTGCAACCAGGAGTATCCAGGTCGATGGAAAAACAATTAAAGCACAAATTTGGGACACCGCAGGACAAGAAAGATATCGTGCGATAACTTCTGCGTGAGTTATACTTATGCCAATGGGTGTGAGGCAAAGATTGTTTTTCTTTCTTCACTAGATAGTCCTAATAGCCAGAAGCACTCCCAGTGACATATGGCTTGTGTTTATAGACAGCACAGTTTTGTAATCTGACCTTGTGTTTTGTTACATATGTTTAATATAATTCATGTGGCTAGCACTAGAAAGTAATGTCCCAGTATCTTCTTGAAACGGAGATAAGCTTTACCAAATAGATCAGGCGTAGGCCTCAGTTCTATCCCATATTTTTCATTTATTTATTTTGTATAATCTTTATAGCATGCCAGTCAGATAGTCTGTTAGGCTCCAGCACGAACTGGAAGCAAATTTGGCATCTGCTCTTTTTGAATCAGTGCCTACATGGCATTAGAGGAATCCTTTGTTTTCAGGAAGTGGCCAAGCGTTCCAAAGGATCACTCCTCTCACCAAAGACCTCCAGCAAACATTGAGAGAACATTTTGGGGTGAAGTTAAAGAAACTGAGTGCTCCTGCAGCTTGTACTTATGCCATTAGGAGACTTGTTCCCAGATATTGAAAACTACAGCTTTGTGAACAAAGGCCAGTGCTTTAAATTAGTATTGTTTTCCTAATGTAAGGGTTCAGAACTAGTCTGTTTCCTGATTCTGTAATAAGTTTTGGTGAGCGTTTTATAATTTCTGTAATGTCATCAGTAAAAAGTTGTTAAAACTCATTTCTCAACACATGTACGTTGATTCTTTAGTAGTACTATATTGTCCCGAAAAGTTTTCCTAGCTTATTATATGTATATGAATAATAAGGAATCAGCACCCATCCAAAAAGTGTTTTCTCAATAATTTCAAAGGTCCATAATGCATATAAAAGTCTTGTGACAAATAAGTCCGGATTTCAGTGAGATTTTCTTTTCCAAAGTTCTTTATTGTAATGATACAAGTCAGGAAAAAATCCAAGAACACATAAGGATTCCCTTCTTAGCCTTATTATATGTATATGTCCGGGTGGAATAGTAAATAATTCTCACCGAAAATAAAACCAGATGTTGGTAGCAGATTTTGTCATATCTGCAAGACTGAAGAAATGACAACACAAAATTAAATTAGAAGGCAAATGTGAAGCTTTCATGCAGGAACCTGTAGCTGATTTTGTTTTCATGTCTCACCTGTTTTTCCTCCCATGGGTGGCACCGTTGATGTATTTTTGTAGGCAGTTACTCCTGATGTAATAAGGCCTACAAAGTTAGAGTGCACTACTACATACTCCAAATAATGTGGTTTCTGGGTGGTAGAGAGCCATAGCTCTGAGGCGTGTTTGCCTGCAGCTTTATTCCTATAGAATTGTATTGTAAAAGATAGTTGCTTTTTCAGTTATTTCTCATGAATAGGAAACAGTCTGACTTGTCGCTAGTTTGTTTGCCATTTGGGCAAGGGGTGTGGCATTTAGTTATAACAAAAGCCTCTGAATTCAACCATCAACCGCTCCAAATCTCCATCAACATTTACATTTAAAACCCAGACAAAAGGAAACTATTGTTGAAAGGAAAAAGAAATGCACATTACGGCTGTCTGATAACTGTTTGACTGCGAGGCTTGACTAACGTAATATGATTTGATTGGGTTTGTTGTATTTTAGAGCCTTCAGCCATACACAATTTCAGCAAGTAGACTCTCAATGCTAGAAGACTGAGTTGCATCTAGGGCACAACACGTGACACAAGTTTATGGAACTCACAGTAGTCCTTAATGGTACCAAAGAAATGGAAGAGAATTTCATAGCTGTGGTGCCAAAATTACAGTTAGCCACATCGCTTAACTTGGCTTTTTCTAAAGCATGTTGCTGTTTCATATGTATCTGATAAGTCTTAACAGGCAGGAAGTTAATGTTTGAGCTTGTCGGCTCAAAAGCCGGTACCTTTATAGACCATCTCGGGGTATCACAACGTACCTTAAAATTAAATAGGCAAGATAGGGAGCTACTTGAGAGCAGGACACATTGTTGAAGGGTTCTCTCACTGGTTTATGCCCAGCACGTTTCCAAGTGCATTGTTTGAATAAACTGCAGTTAATTATTGTGCGAGGCCGTCGGCTCCAAGTAGTTAGTTTAATACAGGCAGAAGCGCACAGTATTCGTTGTCTAGGTCATAATGGGAAAGGAACAAGAAATGTAACTTTTTTTCCTACTTTTTAGGTCTCAGCCTGCGATGGCTTCGCTTGCGCAGTCTCGATGGCGAGATTTAATGATATAGAGGAGAACATCACTAGCAAGGTTAAGCCCCGCCCCTCTTCTCCATTGGCTGGCCTCCTAAATGGTGGCCAGCCATTGGAGAAGAGGTCCTAGTGACGTTCTTCTTTCTATCTAAGCCCGTCCTTTTCAGACTGGGGGGCGTGTTTTTGACTGTTTACTTTTTAATGTTTTTCTTTTTTTTGGACTGCCTGTACGGAATACTTGCCGAGGAGTGTACCTATTTCCCGTTGATTCTTTTGCATTCTGTTGTATTTTTTTTAATCTGTGCATTCACCTTGTGATTGTATAATAGCCAGTGTTATATAAATTGAGTTGCGCAACTGGTTTGCAGAAGGTGGCCGGAGGGCGTCTCGGCGCCTCTGATCCTAAGATTGTGTGCATCCCTCTTCCACTTGTGTTGTGCTACAGTGTCAGACTCCGAGTGAGGGTGGGGTGTGGTGTAGGGCCCTGCTTACAGGTCGCTTCCTCCCTGTGTGTGAGCATACCCTCCCGTGCCTGGTATTTTCAGCGTCTCATGCTCCCGTCCGTAGGGGGTGGGGGTTCAGCTCACTCCCCGTGTCAGTGTTTGTGTGGGTTTGTACTGCCAAGGGCTGCTATTTTCAAACACTCCCCCGCCAACTCCCCCCCCCCCCCCCCCCCCCGACACACTCCGCTGTACACGACTCGCGCATTGGCCCCCCGCGCCACCCACCCCGAAGAGCACAGGTTCGTCATCCAAGCCCCCGAGGCACAGGAAGAGGTTTGGTGGTGGGGGCCGTGGCCAAACGCCTTTTGCTGTTACTGCCAAGTGATGTGGCTATTACAAAAAATCCCCAAGTGTAAATGGCCGCATGCCAGCACCCCCCAGGGGTGGGGAGCGTGTTACGGGTTGTATCCCACCAGATCCAGCTGTAGCGCCTTCGGGTGCCAAGGATTCCAGGTGGCAGCCTGTCGGAGATCCGTAGACCGATTAATCCTTGACGCTGACTGCCCCACCCGTCCCCCCATCATTGAGCATTTTGCCGCCTGCTTCAGCTCCATGCCCGATCGGATAGTTTTGTCAGATTCGGAGGCCCAACCCATTCCCGAAAACAGCTTTTCTGAACATGGCCTGTTACACTATGAAGATAAAGGGCCGGGTAAAACGCCCTCCGAGGCAGGAGGCCCTCCCCGCCCCCATTTGTATGCAGACTAGGCCGGCGGGGGCTAGGATTGGCCCCCCTCAAATGAGGCGAGCCCCCTCCAAATCAAGGGGTAGACTAGTTGAGGGGGGGGGATAAAAGTGACCAATGGCCCAAGTAGGCACATACACCCCCCCCCCCCCTCGAACGGGCAGGTCTCGCACCATGGAGGGGTTGGTGCGGGCAATGATGCCTCGTTGGCAGCATAGAGCGAGGTGAGAAATGGCGCGAAACCGGGACATCTGTAGCAAGAATGGGCAGGTAGTGCAACAAGGGGGGAGGAAGCTCCATAGACTCCCAACGTTAATGCGGGAGAAGCAGGTTCAAGTCTCGGCGGCACTCAACAAACTGGGAGGCTTGGCAGATCGCATCCTAAGCTAGTTAAATAAAGCACATTGCATCTGTGTAGTTTGAGGATAACACCGTGTTTCTGGGCAAATCATACCTGAATGTTATATATCAAAGTCTCGCTATGCACTTGTAATTATTGTGTGCATCACGGGGATATGGCGCACCTCACGGTACTGGTATAACCAGAACTCTGGCCTGGTCTGTCTTTTGATCAGTGTGTGCTCTTTTCAGGATCACATTTAAAGATTCATTAATGTGCGCATCACTGTTTGATCTTCCGTACACGCTTAAAGATGCCGCCTGGAGCCTAATCACACCCTCTAAATAGTGTGCACAGGCACAGCACTGATTTGCCCTGCAAGGCATGCAGGGTTGCATCCGCACATCCCAAAGATGGGGTCCGTGCACGTGGCTTCATCTGGAACTGCTAGTCTTTCTAGAAATAGTGTGCACGCCAGTAACTGTTAGGTCATACTGATGTCCAGAAATCTTCAATAAAGAACCTTAATGTTCATGCCTGAAACTGATCGGAATAAGATGCTGCTGAGAGCAGGTCACGCCGGCTGGCTGCCATGGGAAAAAAGTGGGCGCTTTTCACAAAAGAAAAAATGTGGGGCGGCTGACGCCGCACGCATGTTTCAATTTTATGGCGACAAACGCTTTTTCATTTTCGGAAACTGGTGGAAAGGTGCGTCGCGGGGTGCAATATCTTGTTTAAAAAAAATTTTTTTTGCACCTTTAGAAAATATCCTGTGCTTTTTGTGGCTTACCCTTCCTTCCAATATGATTGCAGCAGCACAGTTTATGATAGGCATTGACTCTTCCACCCCACAGTTTAAATTCTGGAATATTGTGAGATAATGCTGCCTAACTGTAAATCTCGGGCACGTAAAGATGTAATTTAGAAAATGGTCATCTGATGTGACCTACTAGAAAGGAGTGGCTTTGTCCCCTTTGAGAGCACAGACCTGTTTTGACAGCGTCACTGCACACTGCCGGTACTGGGCTTGGCTCCCTCGAGAGAAGAGGTGGGCGCTGCAAACCACGCTTTTGACAGATCACTAAAGTGTGTGTGTGTGTGTGTGTGTGTGTGTGTGTGTGTGTGTGTTATATATATATATATATATATATGAGCTGGAGTCCCACAACTCACACCTGCAGTGTGAGAGACAGCATTGTGTGTGAGAAACAGCAGAGTGTGTGTTCTAGGGAGACTGCAGTGTGAGACCTTTTATTTATGTTTTGGTTTTTGAAGCATAAATAAAACGCATTGTTATTTGCAATGTCAATAGCTCAAACTCGCGTAAATACGCGACCTATTGCATTGAAAATGCAATAGGTCTCGCGTTTGCGAGAGATTAAGCTATTGGCATTGTAAATGACAATGCCATTTATTTATCTGTTTTCAAAACCAACACATAAATAAAAAGTTTGTCATTTACAATGACAATAGCTCTAACTTTTGCAAAGCCGAGACCGTTGCATTGTAAATGCTTGTTGAGAGAAGTAACCAGCGCCCAAATCTATGTTAGGTGATATTAAAGGCAACTAACTGTTAATGAAATGCGAGGATTGTAACAAACTCTACTTGGGTGGAGTGAGGTGTAAAACACTTGAGCAGTGTTTCAAGTACAAGAGAGATCCGGCTGAAGTAGTTGTTTTTTTGTTTGCACATTTTGATCAAACGGTTACAACTTTGCATTTGTGGTGTAGGTTTGTCAGGAAACTGATACACTGGCATTTTGTCTAATATACGTTTCTTGTAATTGGCTCCTAATGTGTGAACTGTGTATTGCAATATCCGTGGGGTGTTCTGAAGTCAGGAAACTATTACATTCCTGAAAGATAGCATCAGGAAATAGAGAATTTGGGCCTTAAAAACAGCCTAGAAAAGAAATAGAATACGTTAAATCGGTTATGTTGTGCAAAGATGGACCAATGAAAAACATGTCTTACCGTTTGTGCTGTTACGAAAAAGGCTCAGCTAGGTTTACCCAATTGCTTGTTCCTGGAAAAAACCATTTGATAACAACTTCCTCAAACTATGAAACTATTCATGTGCCCCTGGCAGTTTTGAACAATGGTCCTTTGATTTGTTTTCTTTTTCTTTTTTTTATCTCTGTCTACTTTTATTTCATAACAACAACATACTGGATTATTTCATGATGGAATTACAAATCAGCAATGCTTTCTAGATCAAATTTTCGATCTTCCGATAGTTGCTTCAAACAACTGGGATGGTTAACCCTTATTTCTAAGTAAATCGCAGGCTATTATGAAAGTTATTTTACTAAACTTGTGCAAAAGTACACAACATTTCTTAAAATCAAAAAGCATCAAGGTTGGTTGTTTTCCTGAATAAGGGGAAGATGAGTGTACATATAATAAGGTCAGTGTTTCAAGTATGCTTTTGAACTTTGTGCTGGGGCTGTGTTAAAGGGTTCCATCTAGAGCAATTTAATATGAAGCATGGTATAGTGGGTATAATATTGCTGTTGGTCTTTTGGCCAAGATAAACTATAATACCAGTTGAACGTCTTTAGTCTGCTGTACTGTTTCTTCATGGCTTGTGCCCGAATCCCATATAGCAGGTGCCAGGAACTCTGTCTTTTTAGGAAAATACCACCACGTTTTAATACCTGAACTCTCGCTTTTGATAGACTCAGAAGAAAATTAAATCAGTATAGATTTTTTTCTCTACATTGTGTTACTTTTAATTTGTATGTTTCCTCCCTCCACTCTTAGGATGTTAAATCACTGTCCTAAAACTGAGCATCTTTTTCAGCTACCCAGTAGAGAGACTGACAACTCATTTTTTTTTCCTACATGGGTTTCCCCATGAACATTAAAACTCATACTTTTTTGTCTTTTTGTAAATAGGTTTTAGCAATGATGATTTTAAAAAGCCAAAATGTTGAGCTAATTATCAATATTATGCAAACTGTAATAGAGAAAGTATAGAAATTTTCGAGCCTGGCACAAAACACTTCTTCTCAATCAGGTCTAATCAGTTACAATAGTAATACAACTATAGGGAGTCATAGTAACCTACAAAAGAATATATGATTCTAGGTTATCTTCAAAGTTCCTGTGCGTATTTCTCTTTTCAGTTCGACAGCCATAACTGACCAAACTTCAGCAGTGAATGTGCGAAAAAATACTGTCAGTCTTTGTGAGAAGTTGGCCTGATATATGATGCTCACTAGTTCTAGTGATCACCTTGTATCATGCCAAGCAACCCTTATGGTGCAGGTTGTAAAGTCAACCTTATAGACAAGCTATCCTAGGGGTAGCATGGACTAAGCAGTCTTAGGCTAAACTCTGTAAAGGCATGTGAAGCAAGCTGTTTTACCATACACAATCCCTTGAATACCAAATGAAAGGACACCACACAGATATATATTGAAAATATATATGGATTTATTACTACAATTATCCCTGATACTCTTTATGAGCACAGAAGCAAATGCGTTAAAACAAAACACAGTTTAAATACACAAAAGTTGCACAATATGGATGAGCCCTAGGGGCCACCTAAACCATATACTAAAATAGTGGTATAAGAACCACTATGGGGAAAGTGAAGAGGCCTAGGGCCTGGGGAATCGCTGGAGCTGTTCGGGACTAGCAGTGAAGAAGTCGGGAAAGGCCCGCGGGACTCGGGAGCAGTGCGGAAAGTGCACGCTTTACCAATGCAATGTCAATGGTGCGTAAAAAGTACAAAGTTAGTTATAAAGGAACCTTCCGAGTGACCTAGAAAGCTGAAACTTGAGACACAGACACTAGAGGTGTGTACCAGTGTGGGAACACCGGCGGAGCCGAGTTACCTCACCCACAGGAAGCGGGTGCATAGGGTCGAAGTAGTGTCGGGTTTCGTCACGCAGGTCGATGGTGCTTGGAGCTGAAGATGCTGCAGGCGGCTCGATGTGAAGAGTTCCGGTGGATCCAAGGGTGGATCTGAAGAGGTGAAGACCTGAAAGCAGAGGGGACAATGTTCAAAGTCACTAGCCAGTGACTACCGTGGAACGAGTGGAACCAGGCGATGTCGGGTGCAAACAGGCGTCGAGGTGTAGCTTCTCTCTGCAGCCACATGGACACGAGGGGTCGAAGACGTCCAGGAGTCGGTCACGAGCTGTCCCGCGCAGGCTTCTCGCTGTTGGCGGTGTCGGCGACTTGATAGAAGCAAACAGGCCTTGGCTAATGCAAGCCACACAGGAATCTAAAAAGGCTTGTTACTCGGACCAGCAAGGTCTGAGCAGGGGCTCCTTTTTACAGGAGCAAGGGCAAGTCTGGAGCAACCAGACCCGCAGTGAAAGTTGTAGGTTTCGTCGCCAAGATGGCCGCTAGCCACGTGGCAAGTGGCCGGGATGGCGCGTCGAGTGGCACGATGCAAAAGGGCCCCACGCAGATCGTGGAGATGCTGGGGGGCTGATCTTCGGTGCAAGGGCTGCTCGAGGTTGGGGCTTCTCAAACCCCAAAGCACAGCATCGAGGGTGCCTCTGATGCTGCGCAGTCAGCGTCTCGGGGGTCTTCCAAGATGTCCGGTCCCACGTCTCTCGGTGCCTCCACGGGTCCCTTCTTTGCAGGGACTGTGGATCGGGCTGTGAGAAGTCTGGGAGTCTGGGTCTTGTCAGGCTCTGGGCTCGGGCTCCGGCGGCAGGCGGCGGCAAAGCAGACGTCGAGTTGCTGGTTGGTGCCTGTGTTCACAGGGTGGTCACTCCTTGGCCACAAGGGAGATTCTCTTCCGTCTTCTGTGCAGCAGAATGTCGAAGTCCAGTCTTCTTCTTTATTTCAAGTTGATTCAGGATGATCTGAAGTCTCAGGACACAGCTCCCACTCTTATTCGAATCTGGGGGGCCGGATCACCTACTAGGTCCCTCCTCTGGGTGGAACCAGGAAGGGGGGTGGTTACACCCCCTTTCCTTTGTCCAGTTTCACGCCAGGACTGGGGCTGGAAAGCCCCAGCACCGGTTTGAACTGGCCTATGCACAGGGACACCTTGTGTGCCCCAGGCATGTCTGATTCTATTCAGCCCTGTCCTACCCAATACACAAAATCCTGTCTGGGGTGGTGCTAGCACCTCCCCAGGCAGGAAACCCTTTGTCCAAGCTGCCCTCGCTGGAAGGACTCCTAGCAGCAGGAGGTCAGACTTGTGTCTGTGGTGGCAGCATCCATTTTGTGATGCTAAGGCTCTGTTTAACTTTAACCGGGGTTCAGGCTAGGTACATGTCGTATCCCTCTAGAAGGGTGGAATGCTACCCCCGTCGCCAGAACTGGCGAGGGGATAGTATTCCAATTCGTATGACACCTTACTCGACATGTTTTGATAAAGCCAAACCCAAGATAGCATTTAACCGCGAGGATTATAATGCACTTGGTATGGCAATATCATGGAACAGCTAAAGGACATGGTTCCGAAAGCTGCAGACAGGCTTAGCTCATGCCAGAGCACCATCTCACATATTTCCAAGCACTCTGCCTCCAGGATTGATGAGGCCTTCCATAGGAGTGACTGATAGGAACATATGTGTCCATTTTAGGTTAGGTATAGGCATACTACACCTAAGTAAGGGGTGGTTACACCGACTTACCCCAGCTGAGTGATCAGCCAGTTGTGTCAAATATGGAGGCCAGGCCAGGGGTGGCATAATACATGCTGCAGCCCCTGGTAGGCCTTGGAAGCACCTATGCCCTGGGTACCTGGGTACACTGTTACAGGGGCCAATAAGGTGAACCAGTTCCAATTGTGTATGTACCTAAGGTACATGGAGTCCATTTTAAGGAGAGAGCAATTAGCCTGGGGCCCTGAATAGCAGGATCCCAGGCCAACTATGTCAAAAACCAGCTAAACACCAGGCAAAAAGTTTGGGGGTAACCATAGTCAGATATCCACCTTCCTACAGTCTTCAACAATATTTACCCAGAGGATAAACTGCTTTAGGGGTGCCATTGACAACCGGGTGCAGAGATCTACACTTTATGGTGACCGTGCAGTGATCTATACTTTGTGTTGACCTTGCAGAGATCTACACTTTGTGGTGACCTTGATTTGGATATTGATACCTGGAGCCATCATCATTGCTACTGACTCTGAGAGCCATCGCAAGCACTCACGCTGCGTCTGAGGAACAGCCAGAAGATGGCATATGAAAGGGAACCGCCCAAACAAGTTCTAAACATTAGAGAGTGGATCCACGTCTCTAGTCTGTAAAATTTGCAGAACTGGGATACCAACCACTCCACTCTGTTCCAGCTCCTAGTTCTTGATGACCAAGGAAGGAAGTTCACTAAAGAGTATTCAAAGAACTTTGAGGTTGCTGCTCCGTTTTCACTGCGCAGGCGGCAAGCTACCGGCACTTTTAAGAGGGGTGATAGATCCCTTTGCAGGAGAGTGCAGTGAGTGACTGCCCCCGCCTTCAAGGGGATGTTTAGGGGGGATCAGTAGGACCCTCTTTACTACCTCCAGAAAGCTGCCATAAGGGGGCGCAATGACAGTGCGCCGCCTTTTAGGTGGCACACTGTCAGCGCACCTCATGGCATCTTCTTTACCTTTGTGCCCGTGTCTATAATACAGCATGGGTGCAGAGGCAAGTAAATTCCCTCAATTGCATGGGGCCATGCCCCCATGCCAATGAGGAAACTCCGTCTGATGATTGCGCTGGAGTGATATGTGCGCCAGCACTATCTACTCAGAAGTGGCCGCAGACTTCTGTAATACCCAAGTGCCCCGGGAGAGCGCAAAGCAGGAGCAAATGTCCGTTGTGCCCCGACACATTTTGTGTAATGTGGCCCCTGGTCCTCAAACCCAGACCTGGACAATGCTGCCGCTGTGCCCCTCCTCCAAAGAAGGGACCCATCTTGCGGCTGTCGTACAGCCTGAACAGCAGCACAAGTAAGATTAGGTAAATGCAATGCTTGGACTCCATACAGGGACACACAGACTCATGCCGACAAGACCGCTGCAACACATTCAACTTTCTACCAAGACTTGAAAAAAGAAATTGAAACTACTTTTTTCCTTCCTATGATACTACTTTGAGTTATCTGCACGTGCCAAATTCTTGCTTACTTCATATACTGTTGGGAACTTCAGAGACCGAATCATAGTGGAAAGGAGAGGGATGCTAGGATGAAGGGCAATATAGCACTTCACTGTTGGATGCAACTGATTACAATCGCATTTTAAGCCTTCATAGTTTTGTGTAGTATTTAGTTTTGCTGTGTGGTTAAAGTACTTTCTTTTTCCATAAAAGGTAAGCATTGGGCAGGGCATTACGTTATTGTGTCTGTGGGTTGGCTGTTGAGTTCTGAGGGTTACCACCCATACTACATCTGTGAAAAGTCTTCAACTGTTTGCCTTTACCACATACTCCTTTACCATGTCTGTCACCCGAGGCTGCTTTCCGTCGACTACTGTGAAGCCAAATTTGAACATGCATATCTCAGGGAAACTTATAACTTGAATTTTCAAAATGCTATTTTTTTCATCAAAAATGTCATTCCCCATCCTCGCGTATTTGCAAGGCTGAGGAGCGGCAGGTTCTACTAGTACTGTTATGAAATGCAGCATAGCCTGGGAAAGGTTTCCGTCTCGGTTTTGAACCAACAAGTTTATTCTTGGTTGCAAACACCACTGATAAACACAGATATTGTGTGTTTATTTAAGTGTAGTCTAAGGTCCAAGTTCCCAGTGTCCTAAAATAGCTACAGTAAGTCACATACATAAATAGTGGTCCTTTTGATACTTTGTGACAGATCTAACCAAGTTTCTTTCATGGGACATGTCACCACATGCGAAATATGTGTGGAAGCTACTCTTGACTACCCCCAGGCTGTAACTCTGTTTCACAGTGCATTACTAGGCTATTACTGATTTGCTATTCCATCAGGCTGTTTCTTGTTTCTACCCATGTGTGCATCTTTGCTATCTATGTCAAGCATTTTAATTGGGAATCATTCACTCATACTAGTTGTTTCTGGTATCCTTCCCATTGTAAAACCTGCCTACCATGCCCAACTCTTTCCATATCTCTGTTTTACCATTCATGGTACAGATGTGACATTGATGATGTTGAAAGTGATATATTCGTGTATGGGTGTCCACCAAATCCCATTTCCCTGTCTCAAGTGTTTTTGTGGCTTATGTTTGTTCTTTAATTGTCCGTCTTGGTGGACCTGTTTCTTTAAGTTATGGAATGTGAATTAGTCTTTTGTTCATACACCGTTTACGCTTCAGGTCTTTTTCGAGTGTTGTGAATAAATATTGTGATCTGTTGAGGCACTCTGAATTACCTGTAGTCCTAATAGTAAAATCTGAATTGTAATTCCAGGTATTACCGTGGTGCAGTTGGAGCTCTGCTGGTTTACGACATAGCCAAACACCTAACTTACGAGAATGTTGAACGTTGGTTAAAGGAACTTCGCGATCACGCGGACAATAACATTGTTATCATGCTGGTGGGAAACAAAAGTGACCTGCGTCATTTGAGAGCTGTACCTACCGATGAGGCCCGGGCTTTTGCAGGTTTGAAGAACAGTTCTTTCTAACCAGATTCATGAAGTGACTATGAAATTGGGTATATCTGCCTTCCTTCCTAATTGGAGGTCAGATTTTCTTGTGGGAGTACTGGTCAGTGGGCTTGTATGAATATCTTTGGACTAATTGGAACACTGAGATTCCTTGTACATAGCCATTTTACAAGTGCAGATGTAAAGTTAACTTTTAAACAAACAGCAAAGCCTACTCTGAATGAAAATTACTTAATTTGTGTCCATGATAATAATACATATATGAAAGAATAATTCAATTTCTCTTGCACCAAGGTAAACATGGTAAATTAAGTACCAGCATTCTTCTCCCTTGTAGTAGGCATTGGTGAGAAAGTAAAGGGCCTGTTTGTAACAAAAATGTGTGTACGTATGGTTTGTACGGCTTGCATGTGTCAAAGCATTTTTTGCTTATGCAATTAGTACAATAGGAGTATATTTTCTGGTGTATGGAATTCTTAGATTTTTGGCATGATCCATGTACACTTGGAACCCAAATTCAAAAGTTGGAAATTAAGCCACCACTCTACATCTCTCACCTGTCTGTTTACTCCAGTTCCCTCTTCTCTCCTTCATTTTCTTTATTTATTCAATTCTTCCATACTTTCTCCATTCTTCCTCTTCTTCAGCATATCTCCTTCCTATTGTCATTCATCCCTATCAAATATTTGCCTTCCTTTATTCCTTTTACCCCTCCCTTTTACACATCCGCCCCACTTTACACCCTTGTGAGGCCACATTACTTTTCTCTCCTCCCACTTCTTAGTTCCTTACTTAATTCATGTATCTCTTCCCAGCTAGCTTAAGATCTAGTTCTTCCCGAGTTAGCACGTTTGAGGAGTCCACTCTTCACATAGAGTTGGCCAGCCAGGGAGTATCTTTGAAGCAGAGGAGTCCTGAGAAACGAAGTGCCAGCTGAACTCATGCTTGTCATGAGCAGGCCTCCTGCAGGTGTCTGTCCACCTGACATTTTGTGCGAAATTAAAAAGTGCTTGTCTTGTTTTGTGGGTACAGTGCTGCTGTTGTGTTGAAGTGAACCGGACAGGTTTTTCATGGTGCTCAACCAGAGAGGATGACTCTTTGGTGAGCAGTGTCTCGAAGTGCCCACACTACTACCCCCATGTTCCTGGTGAGCAAAATCATGCCGAAACAATGGAGGAGGAAAGCCTCCTTAGCTTGGTCGTGCTCAAAGGCATTGTTTGCTGACTAGGTGGTTACTCCCGGTGAACAATCGGGGGAAAAAGAGGAATGAGTGCGACAAATGGCCTCCATAGCAAAAGATAGGTTTTAATCCCCAGTATGTCGCCACCCTCTAGAGGAATCTGTCATTACCAGGGCCCCCAGTTAGCACCAATGGAGGGAGGAATGATAAGGGTTCATTGCAATGAATCATCTGCAAAGAGACTAGAATGAGAGCGGCCTATTTCTAGGATGTAACGGAGGCAAAAATTTGGCATCCAGATAGGCAGTAGCAGTTGAGCTGTAAAGCAAAAGAGTCGATGGAGCAGGTGACTGTCCAGTTCCCAGAGGAACTGAACCTTAAAGGAAATTTGTACCCCTTGCTTTACACTTGACTACTATAGGCAGCTGAGCTGTAACAGTTCGGCTAGTTCCATGGGGAATTAGAGCCATGCTTCCAGAAGATAGTTTGCTGGACTGGGTTGAGATTATGCAGAAAACACATTGTAGTCCAAATAAAACACAGCTTCAGGCTAATTGATTAACAATTTAAAATATTTCCCTGAGCTCTACTTTGATAAATCTATGATTCGCTCTGACCCTATTAAGAATTATGCTAGAGTTTCCATGTTTAGAACTGGAAGATAAGTATTTAAACCTGAGAGAGTTGGTGTGACTAGGTTTTTATCCAAATTGTGATTGTTTCTTTGTTCTCTACCACAGAAAAAAATAACTTGTCATTTATTGAAACCTCAGCGCTGGATTCAACCAACGTGGAAGAAGCCTTCAAAAACATTCTTACAGGTATAACTATTCTTTCATGAAATTTTAAACCTTACTTAAAAACTAAAAGAGATGCTCTTGCCTTGAGGTAGGGATACAGATGTTTTCAGTGGATTTTTAAGGAAAATTGTAACGATTTCAGATTTTTTTTACGTGAACTTTATTCATAAATGTCATACTTTTTCTCCCATAAGCATTTCTTCCATGCTGACTCTGTAATACATTTTGGCCATGCAGAAGGAACCCCAAGATTAAAGCTTGGAGAAGGAAAACTTTAGATCCTTTATGAATTGCTCTAAAAAGTTTGATTCAACAAATATTGTGGCTTCTTGGAGAAATAGTTAACGGAGAGACTTGTATGTCCTCCAGCAAGAATAAAAATTTACTGTTTGCCAGTATAGTGATCTAGCCCAGAAGGATACAACATTTGAAACATTGATTATCCGGTAGAATTTTGCCAATTTAAGGACCGTATGTTTGCCATATGGTGAACCCAGGACTACAGTGAGCTCTGGGTCCAAAAGGGTTTTGTGTCCCTCAGAGAGACTAGTGAAAGATCGAACAGATCAACAAGCAAGGCTAGTGGTATTCCCTCTGATCGGTGACCAGAGAATCCTGAAAACAGGTGCCACTCAAAAGGAAATCCTGTGTTAAGGAAAAGAATGCCAAAATCGCCTCACGCCTCCAAATCACAACCAAGATAAACAGGCTTGCTACTGAACCTGAAGTCCTTGGTCAGGCCTAAATCCGATGTTCACTTATGGTAGATTATCAGACTCTGAATATGGCATTTTTTTAATTTTTAGTAATGCACTTAACATGCGTACTTTCAAATATAAATACTTCAAACATTTCTTTACATTGGAAATGTCCTTAGGTGGATCTTTGGAAGATACTCAAGGGATGAGGAGATGTTTAGACCTTATATAAATGCGGAAATTGCAGCTTATGCTGTCAAAATACAGAAATCGTGTACGGTCACTTCTGCCACATTATAAGGGATTTTGAGGCAGAATAATTGCCACCTGTACTGCGCATGGGGTAATTCATAAGGTGAGGAATCCACAGGCAGATGTATCCATCATAAAGCTGCCTATTTACGCCAAGGCGAGCAAAGAAGGAATGAATCCTGCTTTAGATGTTGGAA
Organism: Lissotriton helveticus; assembly: GCF_964261635.1. NCBI lineage: Eukaryota > Metazoa > Chordata > Amphibia > Caudata > Salamandridae > Lissotriton > Lissotriton helveticus. Next base: position 825,469,282 of record NC_136073.1, read on the forward strand.
AGGGTGAGTCTGGACAAGGACTCGCTTGTGGTATGTGATAATGGGCATTTAGTATGCAATTTTAAAACTTCTCTATGCTATTGTGCTTTTTCTTTCTTTGATACTTTGGTTTTATTATATTTATTGTGGGTGAATCCAAATCAGTACATTGATGAACTGTTTCTTCATTTGATGTATGAAGAAATCAAAACAAAGTATTGCTGCAAAGTGAAGTTGAAAAGTTTGAAGACAGTCATTGTTCACCCAGACGTTTTAAGTAGTGAGTGATCTATTTTGGAGAAGCTAAATTACTATCCTTGATGTGGACATGAAAAACGAATGTCCAATTCTTCCAATCATTGTGAGATTCACTTTTGACGTGTCGGTGAATAACAATATTTTTTTCTCTCATGCTTATCAGACTGCTGGCAGAGTTTCCTGCCTTTCAGCCCCGGTGAAACTATATCTGACCAGTGCCGTGCTGTCATCTTGACTGCATTCTTGCCATTTTTAGAGTTCCTTTATTTTACAGTCTCCATCATTTAGAAACTGAACGGTATGATCAAAATAATAGGTCTGGACTCTGCCTCACCCAGTTGTGAAAAGCCCTTTCTGTGTCAGGCAGTAGGTTGGAGAAGAAAATAAAAGTCAAACTGACTAGGTTTTAACGTATACAAGACCAACTGTGGCAGAATAAAAGGGTGGATTATTTTGTGTTAAACTGTTAAAGGGTCATTGGATAAAGCAGTCTGTGATTCACTAATTTGCCAGGCTGAAATATCCACCACCAAGGAAGCAACCTTAAAAGTCAACAGGGAAATATTACTAGAAGAATTGGGTTCACAGAGCATGTGTTCGTAAAATTATTTGAAGAAATGGGTTGAAGTTTTCTGGCTCTTATTTGATAGCGACCATGGCAAATTCTCTGAAATACAATAGTGAGTGTCTGGGACACTGCTATATTTGCTTTAAATGACAGGACAGGTGAATAATGAAACCAGTAAGAATCATTTAACTGCTTGATTTCTCTCTCAAGACCCCATAATACTGTTGATCATGCTACTATTTAGGTTGGAGCTGAAGGCACACTGCTTTAAAGATTGGCACTTCACAACTCATTAACAGTCCACTTCTGCTTTTACCTTACATCGTTTTTTTCCAAATCGCCTACTGACTGTATCTTTACCATTGACCGTGTACAATACTCCACTGCCTTTCAGCTACGTTTGCACTGTACAAATACCACATGAATATATACCTACTTTTATGAAGATTTAAAGTACATGTTTAGGCCAAAATGCATATCCTCTGTTGAGTCTTAACAAAAATTGATGTGGTTGCAAATGGACATTAGCTCTGTGCCCATTGAGTACCAGAAGACTGTTTGTCCCAATTTCAGAGATCAAAGGGTTTTAATTTTCCCATCTGGCAAAACTGATTGAACAGGCGCAGGCCTAGAACAGTGAGTAGACCACCATTGTGTTACTGAAAAGCAAAAAAACTTACTGTGTGCACTATTTGTTTCACCAGGGAGTGTCCCAGTGTTTGGCAATGACTTGATTAAAGCATCTCTAGCTCATCTGAGCCTTGTGTGCAAGCAGACCATTAAATACACACATAAACTGTGCATAAAAAAACCCAAAAAGACTATTAGTCAATGAATATGTTGAATGGAGTTAAAAAAAAAAATTTGACCAATATGATTGGAACATTATGGGAGTCTTGGTGAAACAAAGAAAAAAATGAAGTAGTCACGCATGGAGGATAAGAAGACCTACCTGTTAAAGGAAATTGAATCATAATTTAATGGTCTTGACAAATAAGAACGAAATTGATTGGCTATAGGTAACTCTTTGATGAAGTGCAATCCGACAGATCCAGAGATGCGCAGCATTTATTAATGGAAAATGTTAACTAATCTCACGGCTCTAGACAAAATGGATGATGCTGAAAAGTACAATTGACAATGAACTTAAGGTTCAAACACTTCCTGCCCATTTACCGCTTCACTATTGTCGCTGCAAATTTGTTTCCACCGCTGTTGATAATGGAATCTTTCTCTGGTCGTTCTGGAGTGTGAAATCTTTTTAATCTCTTCATTCCGCTGACTGATCATGTCCACTCCACTTTGACCTTTAGTTATACTAAGACTTTACAAAGGGTCTTGAAAGGTTCTCAGCTTGTAATTTTGGGTACATTATTGATCAGTTTTTCATTTGGTCTTTATTAAAAGATTGATATTATGGGTTTTAACCCGCCAGAATATAACATTTTGATTTCAAATTTCCATTACCTGTTAGTGTTTTTGACTTTGAAAAAGTAGGCTGTTGCTTATCATCACCTGTTGCCAAGTGGGCACAGTCTGAGCTAAGGGCCATATGTACAGCCTTTCAACTTGTAAAAAGAGGTTTGCAAATTTCACACCAAGTTTTTGTGACTCAAAATAGATTTTTGGAAACTGACCTAGATTCTGCTAATTCGCTTTGCAAAATTACCTTTTTAAGTTGGTCGCAGTCTTTTGAAAATTAACAAGGTTGGTCACAAATTGCAACTTATTCTGATTGGATGCCGTCACAGGGATAGTGGCCTGCTGCCGTCAAAAGACTACCACGTCTGTAATCACATTTGAATAAACCTTTTCTAAAAATCTGTCAATTTCCCTTAAAGGAAATGGGGCTACCTGTCTGAAAAAGTTTATTTAAAAAAAAAGTTTGTGAGTTGGCAGTGGTCCAGCAGACAACTGCAACTTAACTTCTTCTTTTTTCTTTTTTTTACATTTACAGTAGGTTACCACCTCCCGAGGAGCCACTAACATTTCAGTGGTTTGCAACCGAAAAAAAATATTAGTTCCAAACCATTGATTCGAGATTTGGAAGAGATGCCTTTCAAGATACTGATTAGTTATGCATTTGTAAACTCATTTCGCAATTTGTTAACTATTTACTGATCACAAAATTGGTTTCATATATACTAAAAAGCCATTTAGCTGTTGCAAACCCTATGATTAAGCGAACTGCAACATGTGTGACAGTTAGTGCCTTAGCACGACCCCAAGTGTTGCAGTTTGTGGGACTGGTACTACTACTAAATCTTTCGTATTTGTACTTGCTGCACAAATAAGACTTTAGTCCCATCATATATTGCGTAGGGGGGCTGATATCTGATGCTTGGTGCTGCTGCTGGCTGCTGGCTGCACAGTCAACTCAGATGCCTTTATATTTATGGGAATCCCTGGAGGAGGTTCATCTTTGGCAGATGACTTTAGTCACATGTCGGTCAGTCAGTCTTCGGACTATGAAAAATCCAGGCTTTTGCACTTTCTTCATCATGTATCTTCCCAGAGTCACTGTATCTCATCCCTTTAAATTACTTCAGGTGCGATCAAGTCTTAATTGCATAGAGTTTTCAACTGGAGAGCAAGCACCTTACTGTGGAACTTCTTCAGCCATATCAACTGCATAAATTGCATGGACTTGTCATGGGAAGCTCTGCTTTAAAAGTTATTGTATTTTGATTGTCTGCTACCAGTGTCATAGTTGACCCCTTCTTAACCTGAGGTACTTAAGGGTCGTTTAATTGGATGCAAGTAGGTTAAACTAAATAAGAGCTCACAGCTTGAATCCTTGAACTGTGGCCTTGTATGCCTAACTGTCATAGTGGTTCGTATACTCTTTCCCAAAACTCACATGTTTATCTTTTCTCTTGATACTTGGCATCTTTCCTGTTCTCTGGGTTCTCCTAAGCATAGTTTGAAGAATCTGTTTTCAGGAGATTTGTTACTGATTTGGTGTTCACTTTTTTAAGGGAAACATTTCTTTCCAAAAATGTTAGTCTCTGAATCAAAGATTTATAAACCATTCTCAGCAGAATTAAAAACTTGCTTCAAAAGCATCAAACACAGAGCTCCAATGTTTCACAGTCTTTTTATGTGGAGGGTTGGGCATCCCTACTCTACTCCTTGTGTTTGCTTTGTAATGACATTGAGGACATAGCTGCCAAGTTTTCAGATTGCATATGTGTGTGCGTATTTTAAGGTTTCAGTAGACTTATGGGGATGGATCGCTACAGCTACATCTAGAGCTGGGTCAAAAGTGTTTATTGTTTGCTGTTTGAAGCAATGCCAATGAGGACATAGCTGCCACATTTTCAGATTCCATGTCTGCCATTGTCAAGGTATCAGTGTACTTATGAGTGCTGTTCCACAACCAAATGTATACCACTGAGTCACACTTTCTTACAAGCAAACCAAAGCAATGAATTCTATGGGAAAAGAGAAGTATTGGAAATTACACAATTTTGAGCTAGAAGAAACTCTAAAAATAGATTGAAACTGCTTCAAATCCCCTTAGACAGTAGGTCATTAAACGAGACGTTGATAGGAAGTTGAGTGGCAGATCAGACTTCCTAAGGCATTGAGGTAAGGGTGAAGGCGGAAACACAGATTACATTGCGCAAGACTTTGCAACATCCATAGTTAAAAGGCTGACTAACTTCAGATGGTGCTCGTTTATATATAACCTTGTATATACCCACTACTGCATCATTTTTTTTTTCAACAATACTGCTGTCTGGTTGTCTTTGCACCCCTATGTTAGATATTTTCTCCAGTGCATGCACAGATCTGCTTTGTGATGTTTATGTACATCATAAGAGTGTACTGTTGTGTTTTTTTAACTTATTTTTCAAATTGTCAGTCAATGGGGTAAGAAACATCAGAACACCCTCCCCTCCCCCCCACCTACCTTGCGAGAAACTCCATGAATGCTAGTTCAGTGTGGAAACACCTAGTTTCAGAAATCAACAGTTGAGACAGGCTTCCCCTGCACCACATAATCTTGGTCCATGCTTTCCTTCCTTCAAAACTAGTTTGGCATTGTCTGAGCTGCAGGTGGGAGCTAAAATGCTTTTAGTAAAGAATGCAGTCACATAAAATCTTTACTGCATCCTCCGTGTTAGTGTCACCTTCCATGCACCTTGAGACACCCTGTGTACCACCATCCACACTAGGTCCCGAATGTTTTTTTTTCCTAACAGCCAAAAGTGGAGCATGTAGTGTGTGTGCCGAGTGGTGAATGGAAGCAGTTGTAGGGAGTCAGGGACTAAAAGTGCCCAAATCCTCAAAGGTTATGCATACGCTTACCATATTCTTTGCCTACCTTCCTTCCAAACTTGGAGAACCTTATTTGCCAGTCCATAATTTCCTGGAAAAGGTAGACCACATAGCTAGGAAAATGATTTCAGGTAAATGATTTGTCCCAGATGCATATTTGCAAGATGTTTTCAATGGGTGTATACAATTAATAAATCATAACTTCCTGTGATGGGTATATTCGCTTTTGAAAGCCACTAAAGCTACCTTTGTTCTTGTAGAATATGGTTGAATTCTTGGAGGGCGTTGGACTCCTCAAAGGATTTAGAGATACACAAGACTGTTTGTAGTGAAAATAGCTTTTATTGCATATTGTGAGTCAAATCATATCTTTATTAAGATATATTTTTTTTAAATCCATAACATCAATTTATAATAGAGTATGTTATGTTATGTTAATGGACATTTGTTGAGCGCACTGTCACCATGAGTTTCCTGGCGCTGATAGAGCACTGAGACTGTACAAGAGGGGTTTTATTGGGAGTGTGAGAAAAGCAGAGTTTTTAAAGATTTCCTAAATGATAAGAGGGAATGTGAGGTCTTGAGTGAGAGTGGAAAAGAATTCCATAATTTGGGAGCTAGATGAGAAAAGCTGCGGCCACCTAATTTGACAAGTTTAAACCGGGAAGTGACTAGAAGCTGAAGGTGAGTGGACCTCAGAGTACGGGAAGGGCAATAGGGGATGACCAAGGACTTCAGAAAACCAGGAGAGGGGCCAGTCAAGGCTTTAAAGACCAGGCAGCCGACCTTGAAGGCTATTCTTTCACTGACTGGGAGCCAATGAAGTTGATGTAATAAGGGTTTGGCCGACTGCCATCTAGGGATTTTGAATGCCAGTCTGGTAGCCTGGTTTTGAATGATCTGTAGCCTAGACAGCAGGGATTTGGAGAGGCCGAGGTACAAGGAATTGGAAAAATCCAGGCAGGACATCACCAATGCTATTAGAACTTGTAGCAGAGCTTCAGGGGTCAAGAGGTGGGCCACTTTCCGTATCATGTGTAGCTGGAACATACAGGAAGATGTTACGGCACTCACCTGGGCCTTAAGAGTGAGCTCAGAGTCAATAATGACACCAAGGCTCTTTACACAGCCAGCTGGAGAAGGAGACGGACCAAGCTCAGATGGCCAATACTGGGGGCCCCAGTGGAGAGCGCTTCTCCCAGGGAGGAGGAGCTCAGTTTTCCCAGGGTTGCGCTTTAATTGATTTTGGTTCATCCAGTGCTGGATGTGTATCATGACCGCCTTAAAGTTGGTGACGGCATCGGGGGAAGAGAGGGGAAATATAATTTGTAAGTCGTCAGCATAATTGAATACGGTGACGTCCCAGCTGCCCAGGGAGTGAATAAGAGGCTGAAGATACAAATTAAAAAGGAGTGGGGACAGAGAAGAACCCTGGGGGACCCCACAGGGAGATTGTGCACTGGTGGCGCTAAAGGGACCCAAACTAACTGCCTGGGATCTGCTCTCTAAGAAGGACTTAGGACAGGGCGAGCCCGCGGACTCCGGCGGCCTCGACACGGTGGAGTAAGATGTTATGATCCACCGTGTCGAATGCCGCCGACAAGTCCAATAGGACCAATGCCTGAGGGCGTCCTCTATCAGCATTACGTCTGAGGTTGTCCAACACGGCGAGGATCACCGCCTCTGTAGAATGGGCTGGTCTGAAGCCGGCCTGGTTCATTTCCAGGAAGTTGGACTCCTCGATGAATTGCGAGAGGCAGGTAGTCACATGTGCCTCCAAGATTTTAGACAGGTAAGGCAGGAGAGAGATGGGCCGGTAGTTGGCGAGGACCGCTGGGTCTGCGCCAGGTTTTTTTAACAAGGGCACCAGTACGGCCTCCTTGAAAGAGCTAGGGACTGTGCCAGAATTAAGGGAAGTGTTAAGTAGGGGTAAAATACAGTGCGGTAGAGTATGGCAAATGTCGCAGAGCACAGAAGGGGGACAACAGTCCTTAGGGGAGCCGGATTTCACCCGGGTAGCCAACTTGGCTAAAGAATCGGGATCGAGTGTTGGAAAACAAGTCAAAGTGAAAGTGTTGATGGAAGGGACTTCAGTGATAGCTGAAGAAGGGGAAAGAGGGATAGACTTTTTAATTGCCAAGATCTTGTCGATAAAGAAGGTGTTCAAGGCGTTACATGACTCTGCGGAGGGAGACAGATTCTGGAGTGTCCTGGTGTCCGATGTTAATTCACCAAGAACCTTGAAGATCTCTTTAGATTTATTGGGGGCTGTTGATATTCTCTCAGAGAAGAAAGCAGATTTAGTTGTAATAATGGCTTTTTTATATGCTTTACGTGCAAGCACGTACACCTCCCTGTCTGCGCTAGAATAAGTACGCCTCCACCTGCGCTCCAATTGGCGCAGCACGAGGTGTTGAGATTTCAGTGTTGAGTTGAACCATTTGTGGGATTTGCTATGGCGTGAGCGAGGGAAACGGGACAGGGGGGCGAATTGGTCGCTAGCAGTAGTAAGCCAATGGACAACATTGGCGTCCAGTGTATTGACGCTAAGGGCATTACTAATTGGGGGCTGAGTCTCCGCAAGAAAGGAGAGAAAGGCAGAGGAATCAAGCGCGTTCCATTTCCGGGCGATCCCACCCTCCAAAGGAGGTGGCTTAACCAGGCCCTTTACAGAGATAGAGGACTCGATCAGCGAATGGTCAGACCAGACGCAGGGGGAAATACTCGGACGGGAGAGCAAAACCCCCTGCGTCCAGATATGATCCAGAATGTGGCCCCCGATGTGAGTGGGGGTAGTGACGTGCTGGGTCAGGTTTAAGCTGAGGAGTGCCTCAAACAGTTCAGTGGCGTGGGGGCCGGCATCAGTGTGGTTAAACCAGTAATTGAAATCGCCAAACATGGCGATACGGGCGGAAGAGGTCATCAGGGCGGCGAGCTGTTCACTAAGGGCAGCAGGAAACAGGGGCATAGGGGTGGGGGGGCGGTATAGAACGATAAGGGTCAGGGCACCAGCTTCCGTTGCTAGGTTAATGACAAGATTCTCGACCTCAGGGAGGCATAACGAAGAAGACGCAATAAGTGACAGATCTTTACGTATGATTGCCGCCACCCCCCCGCCACGACGGGCTGTAGGCCGGTTGGCGTTCAACATATAGTAGTTAGGAGGTAGGGCAGCCAAGATGTCGGGGAGGGAGAGGTCGGACAGCCAGGTCTCGGTAAGCAGCAGGACCTCAGGGTTCTCAGCTGTCAACAGGAGAAAAATATCGACATGATGTTGGGGGAGGGAACGTGTGTTAAGATATAGTATACGAATCTGGGTCTCGGACGAGATGGGGGCCGACAAGGATTTTTGGGTGAGCTTAGGACAAGGTGTGTCAGCCGAAATGCCAAGAGATACAAGGTGGTCCCAGGTTGTAGATGAAAGGGCGCAGGGGGGGTACTGTAGACCTCTAAGTGAGGCAGGAGAATAAGTAATGGAAAGGGCAGCGCCCCGAGGCCCTAGGCCCGTCTGGTCGCGGACGGGCGCAGACGGGCTTGCCTTAGGCGCGCCCGCTGCGCTTCCGGGGGAGGCACATTTCTCTAGGGCGAGGGGGCGTGGCCTAAGGGTGGTGGGCGTGGCCACAGTGCTTCCAGTCCGTGATGTCAGCCCTGGAGAGATTCCCCAATCAGCGCTAAGGTCTGTTTTGCTGAGGGTGCACTGGGCGAATGGCAAGGTGAGCTTGTAGCTAGTTTAAAAAACACAGTATCACACAATAGATTAAAAGTCTTAAAAACTCTACAGTCACCACAAAAAGTCTCCCGGCTTTCCACCTCAGGAGCTTACCAGTACTCTAGCCGCGCTCGCAGATCAGCGCGCCTAAATACCGAGTGAAGGGGGCGTGGCCTAAGGGTGGTGGGCGTGGCCACAGTGCTTCCAGTCCGTGATGTCAGCCCTGGAGAGATTCCCCAATCAGCGCTAAGGTCTGTTTTGCTGAGGGTGCACTGGGCGAATGGCAAGGTGCACGTGCAAGGAGTATGTAGTTTTGAATATATGATACTCTGAAAGAATAATTTAAAAAATGTTTACCAGTTGAGTAAATGTCTCTTTTCAAATACAATTTCAAGGCATTGAAAGTAACATGATTTTGGGGCGTTTTATCACCCAAGAAGGCAAGTGCGCTTTTTGTTCCGAACATAAAATATTTGTTACGCACTTTCTTTTTATGGAAAATAAGGTGGAGCTCTTTAGAGTTGACTGAAACCAGAGAAGCTAGCATCCAAGTCAGTAAGTAATGTTCCAAAAAACAGCATTTTAAAAAATGTTGTATAAATGCTCACATGACATAAGATCCCGTTGCAGTGTTGAATCGCAGACAACGGGATTTAAATAACTGAAGCCCAGTAAACAAAGGTCAGATTCACCGAAGATCAGTGCCTATGGGAATCTGTAGAGATCTCGGTCACCTGGGTAGTCCATAAACCGTATTGGGTCTTTTAAGGATGCTTGCAATAGTGGATTTATTAGGAGAACTGCAACAAAACATGAGTCATAATTGCGGTGAGCTTAGTTTTTTAAGTAACCTTGAAGAAGAAGGGAGGGTGAATAATTGGCCCCACAGCTAAACTAAGAGATATTGAACCTGTGCTTGGACTAAAGACTTGGTCAAAGATGAAGTTCACAAAACAAATTTGAGCAAGATCCATGAAGCCACATTTTTGCCTTTCACAAGTTCTTGAACTTTTGAAGTGCATGATGGATCAGTGCAGTGGGAGAAAAGGCATTTATGCAAGTGTCTGATTTATTTCTACAACTTGTAAATTCTGTAATATTACCACATCCTCCCCTATTCGCACTGGCTACAGGTTGAGGTGACACACTAATTTGAACTGGACTGCCCCTGACTGTGCTACCTTACCGTACCAACTTATTCATCTTATCAGACGGATAAAGGGCCAGATGTAGGTTAATTCAATTTTGCGAGTCCTTAATAGCGATTTTTACCGAATCGATTTTAAGGACTCACAAAATTGAATGTAGGTAGGAATCGCAAAAATATTTGCGATTCCTTAATATTCCTTAATTGCTAATCGCAAATTGAGATTCGCAATCAAGGAATACCATCCCATTCATTCCTAGGGGCCAAGAGGCCCAAAGGAATGAATAGGATTTGCGCCCGCAATTTGCGAGTACCCAATAGGTATTCACAAATTGCGGGTGCAAGGGTTCCAGAGGGACATCCTGTTGCACCCCTGAAATGTGCATGTGTACACATGTGGCGCACATACAGGTCCTAAGGGCATAAATGTGTGCCACATGGCACTTACAAAAAAGTGTTTTTTTTAAGGGAAATCACTAATTACCACCAACTTGAAGTTGGTGGTAATTAGCGATTCCTTAAGGCTAAAGTGCACTTTCTTTTGTGCTACTTACATTGCATTTAAGGAATTGCAATTTGCGATTCCTGAAAAGCAATCGCAAAATGGGGAATCACAATTTTTGCGATTCCTTATTTAGCAAGTAGGTTTAATCTTGCCTACATTGCTGAAAGCCAAATTGCGATCGCAAATGCTGAAATTCTGCGAATTTCGGGGTTTGCGATCGCTATTTGGCTTCCTACATCTGACTCAAAGAGTATAGAGAGGAGGGTACACGATACCCCTTAAAATCCCTAGTTAAGTATTCCTTCTTCTTCGCAGTGGCAACCTCTTTTTGGACCTCACTGACCGCAAAGTTAGGGTCCAATCCTCAGTGATATTCTTCAGACGACAATAGATATTTCAACTATTCTGACTGTGTCTAAAAAGATTATCTAACATATATTTCCTGGGGTTTTCTATCCCACTCCAACATTTGTTGTTTTCCTTCATCTTGATGTATCGGTAGTTGAATTAGAAAGCACCTTTATATTTATTATAATATAAAGCACCAATTTAGAGTTGGAGAGCTAAATAAACTGTAAAATAAATTGCCTGATTTTCACATATGCCAATGTGGTCTAGTTCTGAACTTGTACGATCTGTTGCTAGGTGTTGCTACAGCGTACTATGGTAAACCCAAATTATAAGGATCGCATATTAAAATGTCGAAGTAGCTTGATCTATGCTTAACTGCTGTTAATCAGTGACTTTTACTATATTCTACTGCTTTTACCTGTTTTATTAACTGAGTTTGTTGGCTTCTACATAGGCAAACTTAATGTTCATCGTAAAACCTGTGCATGAAATTTAGGGCCCATGGTCGCAATGCGAACATCCGCGAAGAATCTTCACTTTTTTATTCCGAGTTGATACTAAGAACTGAAAATATGTATAATTTTTTTTAATGGTATATATACACGTACAAATATTTGTTTTTGTTTCAGAAATTTATCGCATAGTATCGCAGAAACAAATAGCAGACCGATCTGCACATGACGAATCCCCAGGCAACAATGTGGTTGACATCAGTGTGCCGCCAACAACTGACGGACAAAAATCCAACAAACTCCAGTGCTGCCAGAACCTGTGACCTCTTGTACAGTACACTCTGTGTGTGCTCCTCCTCGCTTCCACATGCACTTCAACTAGAACCATGTGTTTGCTTCATTCAAGTGCACCCTGTAACGCAGTGACTCCTCACTCACCTGCCCTTCCTCTTTGTCTTTCGTTTTAGGATCGGTATCCTGTACATTGTAAAAACTCCCTTTCAATGTGATGATGTTTGGGCTTGAAATGTTGGCACTGACCTGATACGTGTTTGGGGGGTTTAGACGGATCAAAGTGTTGAAACATCTGCGGCCGGATATTACATTGCTGCTCTCTCTTCAGATGTTGGTCTTTTGTGGAAAGTGAATGAAGACATGATTATTAACACAAGAAAAAAGGTTTTGTTGTTTTTTTCTGATAGTAAGAATTTTACTTAATAATAATGTTTTAATAATCACAGTGCATAATGTTTTGTGTATAAAAATGGAGGGTAAAATATGCTACTCTACCAAATTAAAGTTATATATAACAAACAACTCAGTAATGCACATCATTTTCAGTGGATGCACATGTGATCCCTGGTCTCTTTTCTTGGACTAAAGGCATTTTTATTCAGTTTTTGTCCGCCTGCAGTATTACGTTTTGACTGAGGAGTATATTGTGCCATTATTTAGGTGGAGCATGGAACACTATACAATTTATGCCTAGCATCCATCCATTTATGTGTACTAATGCATACTATACTTTGAAGTATGACTTTGCTTAAATACGATTTATATCCTTGAACTATGGCTTGGCGTCCGTGTTTATGTACTTTTGTCTGTCTGTGAAGTACATTCTGATGGTTTCTGAACAGGAAGTGTGAATATACGTATTTTCACAACTTTTTATTTAATTTTTGCAATGCCTATGTTTTGCAGTCAATATTTAGATTGCACACCTCGTACCTCCTTAGTCTCTTCCGCAGTATCTATTTTCTTCATTTAAATATGCGAGTTCATGAAGCAATATTGTGTTATTGATACATTTGGGTAATATGTACACGAGTACATTATGTGTGATGAAACCAAATAGCACAAATTTGGGTTTAATTGTTTTACCTATGAGCTGAATGTACTCCACCTTTGACCATGGGTGCCATTGCTCAATTTTGATTTGCTAAAATATGTAGACAGCTGGAGGCATGCAAATGTGCAACGCTGTGCGGGTCTTGAATTTAACAGACCACTTTAAAACATCTGTATGAAAAACTAACACCAACAAATAAATCAAAATAATGTGAAATTGTTCTTATACAAAGATTGTACCCTAGTTTAATACCCCAACCCTCCATCAGGAGTGAAAGTTGACTAGAATCACATTTTTGATGTGATGTTAGCCCCAAGTGACCTGTGGGCAAGTTCTAAACAGACTTTTCAAAGTGGGAATAATCTGCTTCCATTTGGATACCCATGTCATGGGGGTGATTTTTTTTTTAATGTGTGTTTTTTAACTTGGATGGGGAATATGACAGTGTAACTGTACCAGTCACCTTATCAGATATATTTCTTTAACCAGTTGAAAGAAGTAGCCTGACAATTTACCTTTTTTCCTCACAATGCATTTCAGCTGAAATTGTTCTACCTATACATTATATGGTGGAACTAATAGGGGAAGTTCCTCTTTCTCTACAAAAATGAGTCATAATGTACTTTGGCCAAAGAATTTTTGTCAATGAGCCATTTCTTGTTCAGCACAAGAATGCTACTTTTGTTCTCCTTTGAGGAAAAAAATTAAATCCCTGCTTCCAAGAGCACGGAAATTGTAGAATGTTTTATTTAACATATTGTTAATTTCTAAAGATTCCTCTCCTAGCTTGCTTCTTCTTGGACAGGTTTTTGGCAGGAAAAGAGAATGGGTCAAAACAAGGATGAATGTGTTTCATTGGACAGCTTTATTCCATTAAGTAAACAACCTTAAAATCTTTCCAGAACAGCCAATCTTTAGGCATAAAAGTAAACTCACACTGACTCAAATGGTTCCTAATTGAAAAAGAAGAACCTGATGTTTTAAGTGTATGCTAAGAGATAAAGTGAAGCCTGATTGTGGTTCAGATGAAGTCTTAGCTTTAAAATTAGGTAAACACAGGCCTACCAACTTCTGGTAAGTATTCACTATGTGATGAGGAGGCGGGCAATTGGGGGAAGGGAGTTTTGGCCAAGCACAGTTTGAGGCACCTCAACACGCCCTCCACAACCAAATAAAAAAACAAAAAAATTCTGAGTCTGCTACCCCTTGTCCCGGGGAGTTTTCACACTCCGGAATGGACACCAACTATGCAATGCACCCAATGTGAGCAGGAAACCCACAATATTCTAGGGCATGTGTCTTCAAACTGGGGGTCGGGCCTCCCTAGGGCAGGCCTCAAGTTATTCAGAGCGGGGGGGGGTGCAAGGCTCTGGCCAAAAGAAGCATTGTACTGATAATAGTGCTTTGTTTTTACAATAGAACGTAACTGCAGTGTTTAAATATGTATAGACCTACTTAAACATTGCCAGTTTAATAAAAAATAATTGCGAATAATTCTGAGGGGGGCCCGATTTATTATTTTTTCTTTTTTTTCTTCTTTCCCAGTTGGGGCGGGGGGGCATTAAAAAGTTTGAAGACCACTGTGCTAGGGTTTCCATGACACTTTGGAGGTCATTAGCCATCTTATTGGGTATTGGGACTGCCCGCCATAAGGGCGGGGTCCCGTGGGGGATATTAGGATGCGCCCGCCACTGTGGCGGGCGCATCTTGCATTGTTAGCATTGTGGCGGGCGTTGCTCTCAGCATCGCCCGCCACAATGCTAAAAATGCACAAATGCATTTGCATTACCAAAGCGGCAGGCACCGCGCAGTGCCTGCCGCTTTGTTCATGCAAATGCAGGGGGGACACTGGTACCCCCCGTGTGCACCCCCACTTCGCGTTCACTTTGGGGGCCCGCAGGGGGCCAAGGCATCTAACTAAGCCACCATATTAAACCTTTCCCACCCCGGGCCGCAAGGCGACCGGGGCGGAAAAACGGCAGACGGTCTTTCCGTCCGCTGCTGTCTCCCCCCCCCCGCCATACTAATATGGCGGGGGTCATTTATGTGAGGATGGCAGGCGGATTGCCCCCGCCAGGCCTAATGGGCCCCTTTGTTTCTATTTAAATTCAGTTTTTCCATTTCATATTGGCTATTCTCGGGAGACAGTGTGAAGGAAGCAGATATTGTGTGACACAAAGTGTGACCATGTGAGTTAGAAACTCTTCAGACTTCAGGTGTGTGGAGTTGGTTTTGAGCATGGAAATCATGAAATGCTTAGGGTGCTAAAACCTGTGAGATGTGGCTTTTTTTCTTTTTAAAGAAAATCTTATTTAAAACTACCCAAATCATCTCAACGCAGGTTGATAAAGAACCCTTACTGATGCCAGCTGGTCAAGAGCTTAGCATTTACGGTCTCAATATCAGGAAAGTTCTAATGTTATTATGGTGCTGATACCTTTGCACCACCGCAGCCAGGAAAATATAGAAGTCGTGGAGCAACAACCTAATCAAAGGCTTGTTTCTCCTGTTTGGCAAACCTGGCTCGATTTAGGTGGAGGATATTTTTTAATCAATAAAAACATGGAGCACAATAGTAATGGAGAAGTGATCGAGTAATAATGAGAGAAAGCTCAACCGTTTGCCTGGGATAGTTCAGTTCTCCGAGGATAGAGGAGCACACTTTATTTTTGTCCCAAAGTTGTGTATAGACATTGAGTGAAGTTCTGATTACGCTCTTCCTAAGTAATGGGTGGACTTTTCCCCCACAGCGGCCTCTAGTTGTGAATACCCTGTCTGGAAGATTTGAGAATGAAGTGACCTACTATGTTTATTGCAGGACTGTGTTGAGGTGTCTGTCATTGGAGGATCGAGTCCATGCAGACTCAAAGGGAGATCAAGTAAACATTGTGGAGGCCAGTGTAATGAAAACAGCACAAGTGTGGTTTGAGAACCTTACACAGGAACCTGTAAAGCTCTAGACTGACAAGACTGGGTGGTCCTGCTCTCACCCTCTCTAGAATGCCAACATTTAAGCCATAACTTTACACACATTCTTATCAACCATCTAACGCTTGCACACTACCATAAACTGGAGGATAATGAGCTTAATTTACACAATACCTTTCAAAGATACAAAGTCTTAAAGTCGTTGCATTATATACACTAAGCAAATGTTGAAAATCCAGTCTGCTAGTCTCGAAAGACTACACTTGTCTCAATGCCATTGCTTCCAAACTTCAATTAGTTTTATAATACATGAGACCTTCTGAAGTGTTTTGTATATACCCCCTCCCCCCATATTGTCTCCTCTGATTTCATGAATACAAAGGTCGTCCAAACTGGCTCTCAAAACTGTTTTTCCTTCCCTTCGTGCACTTGGAAATTCACTTCCAAGGCACGGTTGGCGATTCACCACCGTTGAAAGGATATGACTGTTTTCCTAAAGCCCAAGATGAAGTATTGATAAAAACTAAATTAAATTTCGAGGATAAGCTTCATGAAGGTGAGCCGAAAAAAACATTATCCCTATACGCTATTTGATTGCACAGATGCTCACCAGGAGCAGAAGAATACAGCACTGAAACTAAAGATACTCCAGGAAACTGAAAGAAGGCTGAAGATTGCTGAGCTGCCGTTGTGGCCAACAGACCAGGGTTTGAAGACACAAACTTCACATGGGAATACAAAGAACCAGAGACCTACTGCAAAATATTGTCACTTAGAATGCAACAAGGAAATCCATTTAATGAAATAGAATTAAGAATAATTGGCAGGCAAAAAGACTGAAGAACTATACATTAAGTCTAAGCAGCAAGATGAAACGGCATATCACCATAAATATATAGGATAATGGTAGACGGCCCAGAGACCAAGACTGTAAGAAGAGCACGATTCTCCAGTGTTTTGTAGAAGTGAAATGCCAGGACATTTGGTGGAGATGAAGAGGTGCAAAGGTTGGAAGAATGGAGCATGATGTAATCAAATAAGAAAAGCACCTCAGTACATTTAAGTAGAAAAGTTGAGAGATTGGAGAAAAAAACGAAATGTTGCGGAATAAGAATCTAATATCCTACAGGAGGGAATCTGTGGAGCCATTTGCAAGTATGGGAAAAACTGATATGTTGGGTAGGATGGAGAATAAATGGATTCAACCATTAAGAATTGCAATAACCTTAAAGGAGTGGGGAGAATGAAAAAAAAAAACACTGGTTGAGAGAGAGAAGTATGAGCCAATGGTATGTAGGTGGTAATGGACTTTGGAAGCAATGGGACCATAATTCGGAGGTATCCCTCATAAAGAGAGTAGTTATGATGTGACTCTGCCTGATCTTTAAAAGCCGAAAAACTGATTAAAGTCCGCTAAATGCTGTGAGCGCAGTGTGTGTGTGTTTTCACTCATTGTCAGAAAGAACACTGACCAAAATATGAGAATATCTTATTAATGTTATGGGTCAGTGCTATGATGGAGCATCTGTTGTGTCTGGTCCTTAGCTGCATTGTAAGGAGAATTTCATGTTATTCCGAAGAAGCAGATACTATGAATACACAGGTTGAATTTACTTATGATGCACACGGTTACTGCACTCAGAAGCACATCACGTCCTAGTATGAAAAGCAACTATTACTACAAATTGAGAGGGAGCAACATTGCATTGGTAATTAAGCTTAAGGTTGGCTGGCCACATAGAAACAAATGTTTGTTGTCATTGTAGGAAACTACAGAAGACATGCAGACCTTCGAAGAGGATGAACTGAGGATCATCTCTGAGAAATGTAACAATTTAGGTAATGGGCTTGCAAGTTAAAATACATAAACATTTTGGAAATATCCTATCCAGTAAATGACCAACATGAGGCCATAGAAGCAGACTTTTCAACCATAACACTAGTCCTGCTAGGTTAATTAACATCTGCAAAATTTCTGAGGGAGGATCCAATATAATAAAATATATATGGTGTCTGACCATTTAAATGAGTGTTTAAGACGTTACGCAGTGTCTTACAAAAT
Organism: Lissotriton helveticus; assembly: GCF_964261635.1. Taxonomy (NCBI): domain Eukaryota; kingdom Metazoa; phylum Chordata; class Amphibia; order Caudata; family Salamandridae; genus Lissotriton; species Lissotriton helveticus. Next base: position 825,486,873 of record NC_136073.1, read on the forward strand.
AACCAAATAATTTGGAATTAAGCTTCACTGACTTAAAAGTGACAAATGCTGTGATGTGTGACAATATCGACAAAATAACCAATTAAAACAGATTATCATATGTTTGATACAGTAGTATCTACAGTACTAGATGGTACTGTATCAAGTAATTTCAGTGAAATTATATTTTAAGTTCTACCCAGATTCACCACTCTTGTTGGAAGATAAGGAGTTTGAATTTTTAATCCTTTCAAAAACGTCTAAAAATATAGGCAAGTGAATCTGAACTACTTTTTGCAAAATGGCTACTATCGAAAGTGTGGGCTTAGATTATTTCCATAAAAATTGGAAAGCCAAACGGAATGTCCTTCATAAATCTATTCACATATGAATAATTCATTAAATTAAATGAAATTAAATTTTAATTTGTAACGCGCACTAATACCCAACGTTGTTAGAAGCTCGCTGGAGGGGTATGATATTTGAACCAAAACTAGAAGCAAGCTGGTTATAAGCAATGTCCTTGCTTATCTTAGAGCTATAAGGGAGAAGAACGAAGGGACAACAGTTAGAAGGGGAAAATCATTAAGGGATTTTTTTTTTTTATTAAAGATGTAAAGTAAGTACCATGCTTTAGAAATGAGTGAAAATATTAGATGGGAGGAAGATGTTACAGACCATACAGAATACCAAGCTTAGATAAATGTAAATGATCATTAATAAAGAAAGGAAGGTTGTGAGGGGTCACAGCTGTTGGATAATCCCTGCGGAGACAAACCTGATGCTCTAATTGAAAAATATTTTTTTAACCAAAAACACAGTTATGTTTGAGCAGTTTTTACCTTGAACATTAAAGGTTTGAAACCTAGCTCTAAAGAAATGTGAGACTGCATTCATAAGTGGACCTAAAATCAGTTTGTGCAGTAGAGAAAATTGTCCAAAACTGGAAAGTAATGGATCTTCAGAACAACTTGCCTATGACTGATTTGCATCAACTGTTATTACAGTGAGTGGAGCTGAACAAAGTGTTTTTTTGTGTCGTAATTCTTTATTGAAAAATGAAATGAAAATACTATTCATAAAAGAATAGTACAGCATAAAAAACCCACAATGCTATATTGACATAACATACACAATTAATTATAATCACGGAATAAGAAACAGAATAAGTTGTGAAACGAGCAAATATTTTAGAAGCATTACATTTTTACATACATAAAATATGATGCATGTTGGGAATGATGAAGAATCATGAATGTCAATAAATAAATATATAAGCAAGTAAATAGAAAGATAAATAAATAATTGGGAAGATAGATGAACAAATAGGGAAATGAACAAATGGTAGAGTGAATAAATAAAGAAATGAAAAAAATAGAGGAGAAACACATGAGGAGAGACAGACGTCTCCTTACCCGGATAGAAGGAGAACAGACAGGGCAATAAGAGTGAAGTATTCAAGAATCACGGAGAAAGTAAGTCCACACTTGTTGGAATATTTCTTCTTGATCTTGTCGTTTATATATTATGCGCTCATGTGATGCCGTCTGAATCATCGCAACCATCCAATCCTCTTTGGCTGGAGGACTGGGTGACTGCCACAATCTTAAGATAACATTTTTAGCAGTAGAGCGAGCAGTATGTAAAAGTCGGTGCTGAGGACTTGTGATGTCCGGTGAAGATCGTGTAGTAAAATAATAGAAGAGGTAAGGGTAAATGAAAGAATAGTTTCCTTTAATGCATCTCCTATTTGCGCCCAGGAGTGTTGTATAGAGGGACATTTGCAAAGTATATGAGGAAGGTCACAATTAACTTCAGAAAATCTCCAACATTTGGAATGTGTAAGTAATCTTGCTTGTTGCAATTTCGAAGGTGCCCAGTACTAGTAATGTAAAGTTTTAAAAAGACAAAATTTCAGGCTCGCTTCATGGGTACCTTTGTCAAGGGCTTCCAGTATGTCCGGCCAAGTGTCTTGGTCTATAGTGATATGTAGACGATCCTGCCATTTCTCGCATAGAGCTTCAAGAAGTGGCTGTGTGTACAGATGATAAACTACAGTATAGTCATGACATTACCCCTTTATGCCAACCCCAATTGTGAAGATAGTCCAGGATCGGTGAGAATTCTAATGACCAGGGGAAGGTTCCAAAACATCTCCTCAGACAGTGGTGTAGTTGTATATGTCATGAAGCTTGATGCAGAGGAAGATTAAATTCTTCATAAAGGAGATCAAAGGATTTCAATTCACGATTTGTTATAATCTGATCTAATGTTTGGATTCCTTATGAACTCCATTCAGACCAGAAGAACGCTCAACTGTTGATACAGATACTTTCATTACCCCATAATGGAGCTTTAGAATGCAAGCGGTGGGAAACCCCTAAAAAACAGTGTGCTCTTTGCCAAGCTTGATATGGAGCATGAAGCACAGGATGTGGAGGAGAAATACAGGGTTTACGAGTACTGTATAGGAAATTAAGACCATCGTCACAATAGGGTATTGATTGTTCTGCTGTGACCCATTGTGGAAGATCAGTCACACCTGGTAATAATTAATCCAATTGTGAAAGATGCAAGGCTAAGGAATAATGTTCCAATGATGGCAAACCTAAGCCACCATGTGAGCGACAAACTATTAACTTTGCAGCAGTTAAACGAGGACACTTAGTTCCCCATACAAAAGCCTGAATATGAGAATCTATGCGACGAAGTGTGGTCTAAGGTACTACAACCTGAAGCATTCCTAGGACATAAGTAAAATGGGGTAAGGTAACCATTCTAATTGCCTGTACTCTACCCCACATGGAAAAGCCTAAAAGCGACCATTTAGCAAAATCAATTTCCATTTGCGCTATAAGAGGCGAGAGATTATCTGAAACCATGCCCTCGAGACCTCGATTAATCAATATTCCCAAATATTTTAAGTGGGACGATTTCCTGCGAAAGGGATATCCATCGATTGAAGCTTTAGTAGTGCCAGGGGAAAGTGGAAGAGCTTCACTTTTATCCCAGTTTACTTTATAACCAGAGATAGTTGAGAACTCATTCATAATCTTGAGCAAAGAAGCTAAGTAATTGGAAAGATCTTTAAGAGTGAGAATATTATCAGTGTATAAATATAGTTTTGATATATCTCCAGCTATGGGTATACCCTGGATTTGAGATGAATGACGAATGAGGGAGGCAAGTGGCCCCATCGTTAGTAAAAGGGGGGATAAAGGACAGCCATGACGAGTACCTCTTTGAATTTGAAAGGGGTCGGAGAGAAAACCTCCACAATTAACCTGGGCTGTAGGATTGTCATATAGTAAGCGAACCTTGGAGATAAATTGATCTCCTAGACCAAAACATTTCATAGTGGCAAAAAGGTATACCCAACTAATGCGGTCAAAGGCTTTCTCTGCGTCCAAAGAAAGAGCGATCGAGTCTTCCACCAATTCTCTCGGAGACCATAATGTATGTGCTAATATTCAGAGAGGATTTCTAGAGGAACGACCTGGGACAAAGCCAACCTGGGAATAACTTTTAACTTTACGAAGTCCCGATGCAAGTATACTTGCCAACATTTTAGCTGCAATTTATTAAGGAGATGGGGCGATAGCTAGCACAAGTGAGTGGGTCTTTACCCAGTTTAGGGATAACCGGAATTAATGCCTTATTAGAGATGGGACCCAGAGAGGATGTTTGATCAGCCTCTTGAAAGGCAGAATGAAGAGTGTCAATTGTTTCTACCCCAGACCAATTATAGTATTCTGCAGGGAATCCATCTTCACCTGTAGATTTGTGATAGGGTAATTTGGAGATGGCTGTAGCTACTTCTTCTTTAGTGATACCACCACCAAGTAAATATCTGCCTTCATCTGTAAGACCTGGATGGTCAATATTTGCAAGGTATGTACTAATTTGATCTTCAGTCGCTGTATTTTCAGGAGTGTAAAGTTCTTTATAGAAGGATGCGAAGGCATTTACTATTTCCTGTGGTTTAGTGAGAATCTCACCCGAATCGGTTCGTATTGTAGAAATAGCTATGGAAGCTTCATGTTGTTTTAGCTGTGCTGCGAGTAATCGACCAGCTTTCTCACATTGCTCATAATGCCTACCTTTTAGACGTTGAAGAGCATATTGTGCTTTGGAAGTATATAGGTTATTAAGTGCCATTTTAGCTAGTTCTAGGTTTTTATGATTTGTAACATTGGGACAAGAAGTATATAAACGAGTAAGGGAAATAATTTGGGCCTCAAGTTCAGTAAGACACTGGGATGCTGACTTAATAGCCATGATTCAGAAAAGGGGGTGGTGATGAACAGAGTGCCTGAATTAAGCAGACCACTCTTACCCAGTCCAAAGATCAGAGCTTGATCCATCACCGTTTTTTTAGCTCACTGCACCATCCCAGCTCAGAACTTGGCTATATGCAAATTAGTCTGTTCCTGTCCCAGTGCATGATGGGAACAGGGCAAACCAAACTACCAAGCCAATTCTTGTACTGGGAAGGAAACAAGCTTCCGGGGACCGGTTTCTGCCATTTCAGGCGTCGTCGGCCCGGCTTGCTTGAATCCTGATGGTGCAATGAGCAAGGGACTCACATCTGAGTATACCCTTCCACGCTTATGGTGGACAAAATGATTCAGAAAAGGGGGTGGTGATGAACAGAGTGCCTGAATTAAGCAGACCACTCTTACCCAGTCCAAAGATCAGGGCTTGATCCATCACTGTTTTTTAGCTCACTGCACCATCCCAGCTCAGAACTTGGCTATATGCAAATTAGTCTGTTCCTGTCCCAGTGCATGATGGGAACAGGGCAAACCAAACTACCAAGCCAATTCTTGTACTGGGAAGGAAACAAGCTTCCGGGGACCGGTTTCTGCCATTTCAGGCGTCGTCGGCCCGGCTTGCTTGAATCCTGATGGTGCAATGAGCAAGGGACTCGCATCTGAGTATACCCTTCCACGCTTATGGTGGCAGGGTATACTCAGACATGAGTCCCTTGCTCACTGCTCCATCAGGATTCAAGCAAGCCGGGCCGACGAGGCTGAAATGCCAGAAACCGGTCCCCGGTAGCTTGTATCCTTTCTGGTGAAGAATTGGCTTGGTAGTTTGGTCTGCCCTGTTCCCATGATGCACTGGGCCAGGGACAGACTAATTTGCATATAGCCAGGTTCTGAGCTTGGGATGGGGCAGTGAGCTAAATAACGGTGATGGATCAAGCCCTGATCTTTGGACTGGGTAAGAGTGGTCTGCTTAATTCAGACACTCTGTTCATCACCACCCCCTTTTCTGAATCGACTTCATAGCCATAGCTGCAACTCACATAAATTGTCCGCCAATTATTGCTTTTGCGGCCGCACGGACGGTTCTACAAGAAGTAACTGATGATTTATTGTTAATTAGGTATTCAGAGAGATGAGAAGGTATTTGGGTTTTACCCTGAGGTGAACTGTATCTTTGGATATTCATACGCCATGCTTTTCGACCAGGAGTTGTTAAACCTATTTCCAGAGCAAGAAGGACTGGAGAATGATCAGCTATAACAGCTTCTAAATTTGGGATTTTAACAACTGAATGGGAAATAAGGAAATAGTCAATCCTAGATTGCGTGCCATGAGCAGAGGAAAGAAAGATATATTCTTTATCTGACGAATGACAGAATCGCCAGTGATCTATTAGAACATGGTCTGTTATTATATCATTTAACCGCTTCGACGCTCATGACGAGCTCAGCTCGTCATGAGTTGTGTCGCTTGCACGCTGATCACGAGCTGAGCTCGTCATGTAACGCTGCTTTTTTAAAAAGCCGCGCAGCGCGAAAAAAGCCGCCGCACACATGCGGTTAATAAAGCTCTGTTCCCAGCATTACATCTGTCCAAGGGGCCTGTTTGATCTAAAATCGCATCACTAGTCAAGTTCCAGTTGCCACAGATGATGTAACTGGATGCTCCAATTTCCACAAGTAAACGATTCAGGTTGAGAAAATAGGAGTGCATAGCACCTGCTGGGGCATAGACAGCCTACACAGAAGACCTTTTCTCCCATTTTTAACTTAGCAAAGACATATCTGCCCTCTGGATCAATCCAGGTTTTCACAATTGTGATAGGTAGAGATTTGTGTAAAAGGATGGTCGCACTGCATTTCCGTGGTTGGTTCTTCTCAGAAGAGGATTGTGAAGTGAACCCACGATGAATACCTTTTCCTACCCAATCTCGCTGCAACTTAGCTGATTTCTAGGCATCTAGATGAGACTCTTGTAAAAGAGCAATATTTGATCTCTTCTTTTTTAGATAAGAGAACTTATTTACGTTTTATAAAGTGCGTAAGGCCATTAACATTCCATGAGATTATGCATAATGGATGAGAGAAAGAGGGTGTATTCCCTGCCATGTGTGCAATGAAAGTGTAAAAAGGTTAATTTTAAAGAAAAGTTGATATGGATGATAAGAGGTGTGAAGTTCTATGCATGGTGAAAATTGAGAAAGTAGTGAAATTTAGAAATAAAGGCTGAACAAGTATTGGGGTGAAGATTACAAGAATAAAGGGTAAAACGAGTTTATGTGAGGGGAGGGAGTGAAGGAAAGGAGGAAAGCGGGAGGAATAATGAAGAGAAAAGGATAAATACTGGGTAAAGAGAAGATTAAGGGATAGTAAGTCTTTGAGAAAACTGGAAGTGAGTGTACGTGGTTGCATATTTTTCCTTGTGTTAGGTGGAAAAATACGACGAGCTCTCTGCATTTCTAGTGGTGGATCAAAGGAAAGCCTGTAAGTTTTGGAAAAGTTTGTTTGAGGAAGGATTTGGCGTCTGTTCCCTCAGATTGTTCTGTGAAACCAAATAAAATAAAAAATTTCGACATCTTCTGTCTTCTAAATCGACCATTTTACTTCTTAGGAACAGAAGTTCTTGATCATGGTCCGGTATTGAGTCGAGACGATTTTCTACTGTGATCATCCGTGTAGTAAGGCCATCCAACCGGGTCTGGAATCCAGCTATATCAGAGCGCATGGATTTGGTTCCAGTTGTGAGGGTAGATATGGAGGACTCCATACCCTCTAATTGTCGGCCCACAGTAGAAATTTCTTAAAGGATCCGTTCCATGGTGGAATCTGATGAGGCTGTCACCATTGGATTTGGTGGTTTCTGAGTCAAGGGATTGACACTGTTCATATCTGGATTGGAGCAGCCTTGATTTAGGGCTTCTGAGAAAATAAGCTGTCTGGTGCGTTTTCCAGGTGGCATCGCCAAATCTATTGTGTCAGACCTCGGGTATAACTGATTTACTGAATTGGTGACTGTAATCAATTCTTCAGCGAACATGGGTATATAGATATGTGCAGTAGACAAAGTAGAGGGAGCTAATATATGGGTATCAGTTCAGTTTTAGCACTTAGCTAAAATTGGTATTTGAATCAGACTATGATGGCAACAGTCGCAAATAACCCATGTGAAGCTCAATAGTAATATAAAACTATTTACTGTCCAACAAATATTGAAATCATCTTAGGAACAGTAATAACAGCGTTGAAAAATACAATGAGGCAGGGATATTCAACTCTTCACCTGTAGCACCAGGCTGCTTAACGCATTGAAGTGGACGGTCAGACAAAGAGCACAGATCAATTTAATATGCCTACTTAATCTGAAAATAGTGCAGGCTAATCTTTGAAAGAACTGGAATCAGGAGGCAGAACAGCACCACATTAGCGGCCGCAGGGTCGTCATAAAACCTGAAAACACTGGGCACATCTAACTTAGGCTTGTCACCTCCATTCCGTGTGTGTCTCACAGGCTGCAACTGTGCGCTCGTCGGGCTAATCAAGTAAGTCTATCCGGGTAAATAACAGTCGAGCCTGGTCCATTCTGGAGAGTAATCGCCGGAATAAAGAGGCAGCACTTCACAAAATGCACGGCTGTTAAGCCTCCGTATAGTTTAAAGTCATTGGGTGCACTCACCACAGATGTCTCTTCTGAGCCCCGTACATGTGTCCTAGATTGCAGTACTCCACCCGTCAGGTCAGACAAATAACCCTACCCAGCCTGGCACCAGTACAGTGTGCTTGCTTGAGGGGAAAAACAAAGTCGAGAGGCGTCACACCACAAAACACGCGGCCGCGGGACAGACATGTAGCTGAAAGGCACTTGCCGCGTTCTGCGCGGGCTCCTCTCCTCAGCTCGGTACGTGTGTCGCAGACCACAAATTCCCGCTCCTCAGGCCACAATCAGGTCTTTGTAGAAAAAAACGACACCAGTGGGTGCCATTCAACAAAATGGTCACCGCAAAATGATCTCCATCTGTTCCGCTGCCTGGAGTCCAGATTCAAATGCAGGTTAGTCTCCTGAAAAATGATTTTGTCACTCTCCGGGGCTCCCCACAGCACGGAGCTCTGGGATTAAGGGGCCATCTTATCGAGTGGCCAGGCCACGCCCCCTGAACAAAGAATGTTAATATAATATCAAAAAAGGTACATAATGCATAATAATAAACTTCAATCAACAGCAACCTCTTTGTAGTCACCAGTACACAAGATTGATGTCTATATTTTTTTCTTGTATACTATCATTTGAAGCAAGGGACATTTTAATGATTGTAATCATATTGGTACATCAAAAAACACATCCAATACAAAAGTGAAACTGGTCCAAAGTGTTACTTCCTAAAAACCCAGGACTAGACAAATTAGTTGCAGTTGCAATGGGGATACATAGCAGCCATATGTGAGGACAAGAGATCTAGCTAGCTATTTCATCCTTAGCTGAAGTCAACTGTCCAATCGGCAGCGATATTCAATTTTGGATTGCTCTTATGGGCTTTTTCCAATACAACTGTGAGTTGTCTATGTCCTAGCACAGTATGCAAAATGGATAAAAACAGTTAAGAAGCGAGCCATGAGTCACGCTGTCTCTATTTCGCTCGGATACCCCACCTCTCTTTAAACAGAAGGATTCAGTTGCCTCTACACTTTGGTGCCCAGTGCTGCCATATCCAGTGGCTTAAGGCCATAGCTGGCTGAATTATGGAAAATGTAAAGTATATATTTGGTTTATATATGACAAGCATAGACCAGTGCAAGCACCTCAAACTACATGAGTAGTTAAATGAATACATGCATGCAGTCCAGGGTTACAGGTGAAAGTCTGAATAATAATAGTGGGGAGAGAACCCTGTATGTCTGAACCATATGGCTCCTTTGGTGATAGTGCTGTGACATTGGTTAGAGCGTGTGCACTAAATATTGGTATCAAACAGCAGCAGTACGGTGAATGAGAGACTACCTGTGACCGCGTGGCCATCAGCAGGAATGATCAGTAAACAGGATTGGCCAGGTGACTGAGGGGGAAAGCCAGTGGCCTGAAGGAAGAATGTTTGAGTTGGTATATCCCATTTGGACAAGGGCTGTATTAATTGGGAGCCATTACACTCGCCATTTGCTAGTGAGGGGCCCATTCCAAGCAACACAGTTTACTAGTTCTGTGTTGGCCCATATGTAACAGTTTACAGAGTTTTGTAAAGTGCCTGCACTGTGTTTCCTTTTTTGGAGACTTGTACAGAGTACTGGAAGGAGCGAGTGCTGGCCTGCTTCGAATGTCATGAGATGCCTTGGACTGAAAGTGCAATAAGGCAACATATGGAAATCTGCAACACTTGGGGGCTGCAACCTACAGAGTCCCGAACACCGAGTGAAGGGTGCCATAAGCTTGGACCCTTGCATGGATCTAGTACTTAAATCCCGAGGGGATGCAGCACTATCCAAATCATGTGCAGGAGCAGACGTCTACAAATTTTGTATGCAGAAGCAGCCGTGTCATGGAGCACATGCAGCAAGTCCATGCACAACAAAGACTAATACAGCCCGTCTTAAGTGAGATGCAGCAGGACACTGGCATAATGGGAATTTCCAGACATTGTGGCACCCACCATATCCAAAGTGCATGGTGCAATGATCATCTTGGAGGTAAGCCATCGTGCAAAACAGGACTTTCAGTTTCAGTACCATACCATTAGGGAACATATTAGCTGCTGTAGCTCCACCCCCCCTTATTATTTACTGTATATTCAATAAGAGGAAAGTGTTGGTTCTTACTCTATTCAAGTTGCATTTGCCATAATTGATCTGACCGCTTGATGAGCTCTGTCTTAAGTCTGTTATATCCAGCTCTCACTCATTCAAACAGGGGTATCCTACACTTGTGTCTAGCAGTCCTGAAGATGGTCTCAAATGCAAGACCCCAGATACCGAAATGTTGACGAAAGTTCCACTTCTCATCCACTACTCTTCGTTTGGGGACTGAATGTTTACACTGAAACTAACACCAATTAACTGACCTTATCGAATATCACCTCAAACAAAAAGGAGGTACCCTTTGAACCAATAAGGGACAGGGTATGTACAATGAATTACAACAAGAGCATGTCCCAAACAAAGACCCCAAACAGTTTTTAGAGCCAAGTTACCGTCTGCCTCAGTATAACTGTGGAAGGCAGTTATCTACTATTACCTAGAATAGGTACAAATAAGTGCAGTCCTGCAGACCCAAAACATGGAGGATATATAAAATCATCAGTGGAACAAAAACTGAGTTTCAGTGTATTTAAAAAGTATGAAGAACAATTCATTAAAAAACATGAGATTTATTAAAACGTTACAAAATCCAAGACATTGTCTTAGTATCAATACATAGATCAACAAATTCATAAAAAACAATCATTAAAAACCAACAAAAGTCGACGCGGCGTTTCGGTGCTTTGGAATGATGAGACACCTTCTTCAGGACGGTTTTTTATCTACAAGGAAATGCAATAATTATAAAACACATCACTCACAGTGTTCCAACTGGCCCTTACCATTTTTGTAATCTTTTTTTTATTAAAAACAATTCTTAAAGAATTTGCAGGAAAACAAGATTTATGTCATTTTGAATCCCTATTATAACTAACACATACATTATCAAAAAAGGTAAGAAATGACTTATTTAAATCACTCATTATCGCATTTTAAGTCCCACGCTTGGGACAGCAGGTGATATCAACATACCTCAATTCTTTAGAGACTAAGGTAAAAATTACACACAGCAGTGGGGAGTGTATGACACCCTAGTCATTGCAATTCGAGATACGAGGATGGTGTGAGTCTATTAAACATCCACCTGTAGTATGGAATACAGTACAGTTTTTATTAAATGATATCCATACAGAATTGTCAAGAAAACGTTTGTTTTTATAACGGACGGAGATAATTGGGTCCATTATAAGAACAAACGTTTTCTTGACAATTCTGTATGGATATCATTTAATAAAAACTGTACTGTATTCCATACTACAGGTGGATGTTTAATAGACTCACCCCATCCTTGTATCTCGAATTGCAATGACTAGGGTGTCATACTGTAACCAGGGCCACGAGACACGCCCCGAGGCCGGGCGCCCACTGACCTTTTGTGACCCCCCCTCTTGTTTTCACAGCCTCCGCATACTCCGTTGTGGACGGGTCAGGAGAGGTACTGCCACGACGAGGAGGAAGAGTGCGAGCCCTTTAAACGGACCGAGGATCTAATGGAGGAGGAGGAGTCCGGAGCGACGATAAAGGGCGGCGTCGACGATTCTCAGGTGTGTTACTACACCGGAGGAGTGGACAGTGAGAAGCAGAGCGGAGTGGCGGGAAGCAGCGTGGAGGAGTGGAGCAGCGGAGGAGGGCGAAGCGAAGAGGAGGAGAGGACGAGCGGAGTGTGGTGGAGCGGAGAGGGACGACAGTCGGAAGAGGAGGGATCGACGAGACGGAATCCAGGAGCCGAGCCGAAGGTCCAAGGAACAGCTGAGTCTACTGAGGCATCAGGAGGAAGAGGAGAGACCGGGTCGGGAGGACGCGAGACGCCAGGAGGCCAACACCACGATTCGCCCAGCCGTACACCAGGAGGGGTACGGCTAGCAGAGGTGCGTAATCGATTCCTGGGGTGGTGGAGAGGGAGGGGCAGACGCCTGACTTAGCGTAACATATCCCTGAAAGTCTGTGTAACCTGCACCGTTTAACCCACAAGCCCTATTTTGTTTAAGTTAACACGACCGAGTGTGATTGTCACTGGGTGCGAACCCCCCCCCCCCCTGGTATTTGGGTTGTTCCACTCCTCACCCCCATTACTGATACATGCCTCTCTTCTGTTCCCTTTTGGGTGTCGGCGAGCGAGGACATAACGGAGCCTCCGAAGACCGTCAGGAGGAGGAGCCCCGTCCGAAGAAAGGAGGAGGGAGTACTCCGAAAAACCCGCCAAAAGAGGAGCCGTTCTCCCAGGAAAGGAGTATCTAGAAAAACTTGTACCGATTCTCTGTTGGAGAAAATAAAACCAGGCTTAACCAAGACACGGCTCCTGCCTCTCCTTAGTCCCGCGGTCACACATACACTCCCCACTACTGTGTGTAATTTTCACCTTAGTCTCTAAAGAATTGAGGTATGTTGATATCACCTGCTGTCCCAAGCGTGGGACTTAAAATACGAAAATGATTGATTTAAATAAGTAATTTCTTACCTTTTTTGATAATGTATGTGTTAGTTATAATAGGGATTCAAAATGACATAAATCTCGTTTTCCTGCAAATTTTTTAAGAATTGTTTTTAATAAAAAATAGATTACAAAAATGGTAAGGGCCAGTTGGAACACTGTGAGTGATGTGTTTTATAATTATTGCATTTCCTTGTAGAAAAAAAACCGTTCTGAAGAAGGTGTCTCATCATTCCAAAGCACCGAAACGCCGCGTCGACTTTTGTTGGTTTTTAATGATTGGTTTTTATTCATTTGTTGATCTATGTATTGATACTAAGACAATGTCTTGGATTGTGTAACGTTTTAATAAATCTCTCATGTTTTTTAATGAATTGTTCTTCATACTTTTTAAATACACTGAAACTCACAGTTTTTGTTCCACTGATGATTTTATATATCCTCCATGTTTTGGGTCTACAGGACTGCACTTATTTGTACCTATTCTAGGTAATAGTAGATAACTGCCTCCCACAGTTATACTGTGGCAGACGGTAACTTGGCTCTAAAAACTGTTTGGGGTCTTTGTTTGGGACATGCTCTTGTTGTAACTTATCGAATATCATGCATCTTGTCTAATTATGTTCTAGACTCAGGCATATATCACTGACACATGACAAATGTAGTAGTCTTGCTGCTCATGTACCCCATTATACAGACCCCCCAGGATATAGTGGCATGGATTAGCAAATTTAGCGGCCCAAAAATGGAAATTTAGCGGCACAAATATGGAAATTTAGCGGCAATTTAGCTGCATTTTATTTGGCGTTTTTTCCTACAACAAACACAGATATCTGTGTGTGTTGGTCCCTGGTGTGTCTGTGGTCTGTGTGTGTTGGTCCCTGGTGTGTTTGTGGTCTGTGTTTGTTGTTCCCTGGTGTGTTTGTGGTCTGTGTGTGTTGGTCCCTGGTGTGTTTGTGGTCTGTGTGTGTTGTTCCCAGTGTGTTGGTCTGTAGTGCCCAGGCAGTGCACGTCTCCAGACAAGGGCCCGTCTGGGAGCCAGGAGAGTGAAGGAAGCCCCCAGAAGGGCTGGGGAAGAGTCAGGCTTCCGGCAGGGACGGATCCCCTGGTCTGCAGCAGCATTCAATTTTCCTGTGATTACAGACACGGCTTTCTTTGAAAGAGCCATCAGTGACAGCACCCCCCCCCCCCCCACACACACACACACACAGGTCGGATGCTCTCCTTGGAGCCTCCAAGTTACAACACGCCTCTCTCTCCCCTCGATCGTGGGATCAGCAGAGAGCACCCCTGGAGGGTCCCACAGAGCGGCCCCTCCCCAGGCTTCACACGGAGCGGAGGCTGCCACTGCCTCCAGAGGCCTGAAATTGACCAGATGGCTCTTTCCACCCCCCACCCCCTTGAAAGGTCTGGATGTCTAGATTTCGCGGGCACTTTTGTAAAAATCCTGCCATTTTTACAAAAGTGCCGATTTCGTGGACACTTTTGTAAAATTCGCGGCATTTTTACAAAAGTGCCGATTTCGCGTCAAATCGCAAAATCCTGGAGGGTCTGATTATAATTAATTTTTGTTTTAATTCTTGGATATAAACCCTTTGAAATGTATCTTCTTGCTGTTTTATGCCTGTTATTTTTTATTACGTCTTTGTTCCCTGTTGTTTTGAACTATTTCATTCAGTATTTGTTCCCTCAATATTTTTTTCTGATTTACTCTAGATGTCTATTTAAGACCTATGAACAACACAAATAAATAATTATAGAATATATCCTGTAAATGATTTATTTATTGGCCATTTACTCTAGTATAGAGTACATGTAGGAAGTCCATGCACAACGAAGACTTGTAGCACCCCCATCTTAAGAGAGACCACAGCAGGATACTAGCATTGTGGGAGTTGCCGGACTTTGTGGCAACCATAACTTAAGTGTGTGCTATAGTGACACACTTAGCGGTATGCAGATTATAGAGGCATGGACAGAGTATGGCTAGTCCACACTGGCATATTCCTCATGGCTCAGAAATTAGGCCAATTAGTGTTCTTGGGGGGATCATTATTGACAAAGCAGGGCTACGCATTGCTTCTCAAGAGAAGCGTACCAGTGCAACAGAAGATACCTGATCTCAGTCACAGATTTGGTGATCAAATCATATGACTGCTTTAAAACCTTGGTGCCAGGAATGCTGTGCAAAGCGTTTCCATTATATTGAGTGTAGGAAAGTGGGTTTCTGTTGCAGTAACCCCCCCCCCCACACACACACACACACACACACTTTTTGAAATATTTCTGATGCACTTTGACTTGATGTACTCTGGGTTCCTGCCAAACGGGTTCCAAGGGCATGTGTTTTTTCCCCAAAACTGTTCCTTTGTACCCCAATTGGCATCTCTCTGACACATGTAATTCCCTTATAAAAGGTACCATGTGTATCAAGGGCACTGTGACCGGCAAAGGCCTCTAAGGGCTGCAGCACATATAGTGCCACCCTTAGTGGTCCTGTAACCCAACACACACACATTGCCATTGCATGTTGCGTGTTTTGGCGCAGAGAAAAGTGAAGAGTCGACATGACACACAGCCTGCAACCCACTGCTTAAGGTATAGGGAAGATACCTGTCTATCTGGATGCACTATACCACTGGTGAGCATACAGCTGCATGAGCACTGTACCCCTACAGGTTCTAAGTCCATTCTTAGAGACTGTAAGTGCAGTGAAGCCATGAAGAGTATATGGTCTGGGAGTTTGTCATTACGAACTCCACAGCACAATAATTGCTTTACTGAATTCTGGGAAGTTTGGTAGCAAAGGTCTCAGCATAATAAACCCACACTGATGCCAGTATGGCATTTATTATATAATGCAATCAGAGGGCATCTCAGAGATGACCCCTGAAAAACAACTAGCCTCTGGCGGATTTCCTGATTGGTAGTCACCAGCCTGCCACCACGAGACATGTTTCTGGACCCCTGGGGTGGGAGCCTTCGCTCCCTGGGCCCAGGAACAAAGCCTTTCCTGGGTGGAGGTGTCCACACCTCCACCATGTCAGGAAGAGCCATCTGTGGCAGAGGAGCTTCAAATGCCCTGCCGCCTTTGTAACACAACCCCCATTTTTTCCTGGCTCACCCCATTTTCGGCTGGAGGACAGGCGGGAAAAGTTTGAGCCGCCAGAAGATGTGCCGACCCCACCCCTTAGCTGGAGGAGGCGAGGTGAAGCCCACTCTTCAGTGCCAGCCATCTTGCAGATGGCAGGCACTCTCTAAACAGGATAAAGAATTGTGCTCGCTCCCCCAAGTGGGGTGAGCACACCAAGGGTGTTGTCACCCTAAAGTCAATAGCCCATTGGCTACTACTTCGAGATCCCTAAAAGGCCCCCTAAATATAGTATTTAAGGGGTGGCCCTGAACCCAGAAGGAGTTTTCGCGCAACCTACGAAGAGGGACAAAAGAAAATGCACAGCAGAGGAGACTGCAGAGAAGAACTGACTTGGCCCCAGCCCTACCAGCCGTCTTCAGTTTCAAGAGATCCTGTAGCAAAAGTCACCTTGTCCTGCAGCCAACGACCCACAGAACCCCTGGGAGGACTGACTGCCTTCAACAAAGACTGGTTCTCCTGCCAAACGCAGCTTTGTTCAAAAGAATCTCAAAAGAAAGACTTAGAGTCTGCTGAAGGCAAAGAAACCCGAAGCCTGGTAAACAACACTGCACCCATCGCCTACGGCCCAAGTCTAAGTGACTCACTGGTTCCAGCGAGGTCCCCCAGTGCTCCTGAGTCAGAGTCCACCATGGGTGGATCCCTCCAGGACTCCCAGACATCGCCTGCAGCCTCTGCACGGAGACCGCCCCAACAATGAATGGGCCGGTAAGGTGAAATCCGACCTCAAAAGGCACCCCTGCATCCAGCCACCCTGGAGAAGAGGACCTGGGGTGCACCTACGTCCCCGAGTCCTCCAACTTCCCTGCCCTGCTGTTGGCACCTCCCAGAAGACTTACTGGACCGAGCCTGCAGCCAAAATCCAAAACCTGCAACTCCCATAGAAAACAACTGACCACCCGATGTCAAATCAGCACTCTATACCCATCCGCCCTTGTGCAGCTGTGGGTGCACCTTGTGTGCTAACTCAGATCCCCCTTTGCTCTGACCTTAACCCTGGGAGCTTTGCTCCCTCAACCCTGTGGCTTGCCCGAGAGCAGCCACCAACTGACTGCCCCCTAGCCCCATAGGCTAACATTGGGCCTCAGCATTCTGCACCTGGCCGCAAGAGTGTAGCTGGCGGTGCTTTTTGAGTGCATCCTTGACCCTGGGGGAACCCTTATCCTAACCTCAGAAGCTCGACCCTCAAGACCGTTTACTGACCTACAAACCGATATCCTCATTTTTCCCCATAGGATTGTATTGAGTGGTTTTTTCACTGAAAAACTTCTACGTGTTGAGGGTGTTTGAATGAAAACCTAAACAACTGTGTTTTGATGAACTGTTTTACTTACTTTTTATCTAGGAAATATCCCAGGGTGATATCTAGGCATATCACACTGAGTAGAAAAAGTAATTTCAACTGTACTTAAATATTTTCCAAACCTGTACACAAAAGTCATTCTCATCAACCTTGCTTGTTGATCAGTCTGTCTTGAAAAGTACAATTCTATTTACCTGTACCAAGTCCTGCTCGGTTCTATAAATAAAATAGAACTAAAGAAATATTTTTAATACAATTGGTCTGAGTTCAGTCTTTGGGTTGTGGCATCATGTCTTGCCTAAGTGTATACAATAAATGCTTAACACTACTCTCTGATAAAGCCTTACTTCTCGCCCACACTACCATAAGTAAGGTATTTTCTACTTTTACCTCTGTAAGCCTTTGGGGATCCACTGGACTCTGTGCACACTATACCTTACTTTGGTATAGTATATACAGAGCCATCTTCCTACATTGAGGTACCACCAAAAGGACACATGCGTGTTGACTTAAAGAAATGACATTTGTCATTTAGCACTTCCTAGGAGACTAAGAAAGTGAAAGTACTTGCCATTCAGAATGAAAGATACCAGTTCCAACCAAACAGACCTTACAGTTGGGGAGAGGGCTTGCCGAGCAGCAAGATGGATGCTCTTTAAGTGAGCTCTGCAGGCCGAGCCATTAATCCTGCATCTAAACTACATCCTGGGGTCCCCCAGCAGCATCAACCCACGTGGGCGCCCACAGAACCCAGCGGCAACTGGCACATGCGGGCCTACCTGTGGTGCAGCTTGCGCTGAAGCAGTGTCTGACTTGGAGGCTGGGCAACCCTGCAGTGGGAGACAGCTCTGCAACCCGACTTTCCCACAATGCAGAGTGACAATATACTGCTGTCCCCCACCCTCACTACACAATGGGCAAACACGAGGGACGACAGACCAAGCTTTCATTTGAAAAGCGACGTGGTGATCACACCTATGATGATGGAGCTGGCCCTACTCGTGCGGAGGATTCCGATGAGCAGGAGATTGGCTTAAGGGAAATGCTCATGGAGGTCAAATCAAGATGGAAAACAATAGGCTCCAAACTAGATTTACTCACCTCGCGCCTAGATCATGTGAAGAAGCGTGTAGGCATACATGACAACAGGCTAGATCAGCTGGAAACCCACGTATCTGATGCTGACTATAGACAAGTTGTCGCAAAGGGACAGTTCTTACGCACGGTACTGAGACTCATAAAGGCCAAAAATGAGGACCTCGAAGCCCGTTCGAGGTGCAACAACATTCGCATCATGGGACTACCAGAGACAACCGCAATCTCTAAAACGGAAGACATTGTTGAAACCTTGCTAAAAGAACTCTTTGGGGCAGAACTGTCACTGGTGTTTATCATAGAAAGGGCCCACAGGTCACTCGGTCCTGGGTGCCACTCCTTGGCCCATTGTAGCTCGCCTGTACAAGAACTACAAGAGCAACGACACAATCCTCAGGCTGCTCGAGAAAAGGGTCTAATTCAACACCTGGGCAACACTATATCCTTTTATCCCTATTTTACCATGGCAGTGCAGGCATCCTGCCGGGACTTCCTACCCACCAAACGACTGCTACAGCAGGTGGGTGCGCAATACGCTCTCTTATACCTGGCAAAAATTAAGACCACGCTAGAGGGTAAGCTCTCCGGCAAACTCGCTACACCCCTCAGCTGGGACACAACTGAGTGACTGACTGATCACTGGTTATTTTCCATGTTTTACTATAGAGAAAGCATCTAATTTGTACTTTGTTGGTGTGGGCTGGTCTCCTGACACACTTAGTTTACCCTAACTAATGTTGATACTCCCCTAAAATCACACTGTTTTTCATTTAGCTATGTCCATCTGCAAGTGCATGTTTCTTTCTACATTAGCCTTGACTAGGAGACCCTGATGGCTTTCAACGCTTGGCCTTCCAGCCTTATTAGCTGGGAGTTGGCTTGGAGACTCCACTCCCACACGGGGTAAATCCCAGTTACTAATGTTAAGGGGAGGGCTATCACTGCCTGTTAGAAATGGAATTTCTGGTTGGTTAGGGCTTGCGCCCAAGCCAGGCAGAAACCACCTGTGATGGTTTTCCCCTTTCTCACTTATGGGGAACCCTGAACTTAGAGTCTTTACTAAGGATAAGACACATGGTCCTTGGGAAGATTACAATGTGGTACTTTATTCAAGACTAACAGTCCGACAGTTTATGTGCACCACCAATACTGTTAACACAATGGAAGGGTAACGAAGTCCCGAAGCATGGTCATTTAATGGAAGGCCTTCTTCTTCAAGCCGTCGTCATCCAATACTTCAACCAGGATCAGCGTCCCCCAAAAGGAAACCAGAAATAACACTACTGTCACTGTCTGTACTGTATTCTTATGACTCCATACTGTGCTCCCTGTCCCCATCATTCCTGGGGTCACCGAAATAGTGAGGGAGAGGAAAGAATAACTGAAGGGCTTGGAAAGTGAGGGTTCTGTGATGGGGCTATCACTCCACAACTGTAAGTGCCCTATTTGTGCCAGAGCCCCCATGAAGCCCTTCCCCGCCAACCTCCTCCTCCACCCTTCTGTCCAAGACACTTGCCTGGAGCTACGGTCCTCCAGGACCATAGCGTCTGGTATCGCGGCGTCCTGTTCCCTCGCGGAATGTCCGGATACTTGCATGGTGTTTGTTGGGGAACTCTCCCTCTTCGGGGCTGGTCCGACGTCTTCCGCTGGCCTCCTCCGTCCTCCGGTCTTTCTTTGCAGTCTCCAGCTCCTCCGGTCCTCCTTTCCTCGTGCCGCCTCTCTCCTTCCACCTCGCAATTCCCCGATCGTCCATACCTGTTCCAACCGACGCTTTTTGCCTCCTTCTGCGACCTCATACCACCTGCGTCCCGGGTCTCTAGACCGCTCACTTCCCTGTCGGCTAGTGTCCATCTGGGCGCCATCTTAGATTCCTCGGCCGCTCCGGTCTCACCACAGTCCATATTACACCACCACTGTAGTCAGGGCAAGGGAGTTACACGATGACGATAACCCCTGCTCACCACCTTGGTAGCTTGGCACGAGCAGTGAGGCTTATCCCAGAGGCAATGTGTAAAGCGTTTGCGCAACACACTCACACAGCAGCGACACACTAGGCACACCACAAAAGAAAATCCACACAAGGTTATATAAAAATAGCCTTTGTATTATCATAAACACATTCAAGCATAATCACAAATATACACTGTGCAACCTGGCACTAGGCAATATTTTACAGGGGATTATATACATGACAGGGCCAATTGGGCCATTGTCAGAACCATTAGAAAGCACAAGTAGCAACTATAAAACAACCAGCAACTACTGGTATAATACTGTACTCAGCTTCATCACATTAGGCATAAACACATTATGCATCGCATTAGGCATAAACACATTATGCATCACATTAGGCATAAACACATTATGCATCGCATTAGGGCATTGCACCATACCAGCACCTCAGGTGCTCCCAGGCCAACTGACCTTCCTCGGGGGCCCATCTGGGACTTCCCCGCCATGCCCTTTGTTCACAAAAGTCAGGGGCAATGTATTCGCTGGGCGTGGACTGAACTTGCAGGCATCACACAGCTATAGGCCCCCTCCGTCCCTATAGCCAACCACCCCTTACTGTCTCCTTTACAGGATAAAGGCACAATTGGTCGCACAAACAGGCTAGGCATCCATTTATTTGCAGATCTCTATCCTGACAATCACTTTCTTGCCCCTCCGGGAACCACTAACACTGCCACCCTGGTGCTGCTGGGCACCTTGCTACATTTCCAGCTGCGAGCCACCTGCTGCGCAGTTCATGACACTTTCTCTGCCCCCCCAGGACACTCACGGTGCTGGAGCATATATACAAAACAGCATCACAGCGCAAGCTGATAACATGTCTTTATCGTCACATGCAACAATCTGCTCCAGTGACCTCCCCAAAGGTGCGAGAAGCCTGAAACGCGGACCTTGCTACTCCCTTGACTGACACTCAGTGGTCCTTCTGCTGCACTCAACTCAAAATGCTATCCCCCAACAATCGACTTCGTCTCATCCACTTTAAATTCTTACACCGACTATACCGCATGCCCACAGAACTACTACGGATGGGGCTCTCCCCAATTCTCACTGTCAACGCTGCCACACGTCTCAGTCAGACTTCATACAACCATGTGGCACTGCCCAGCGGTCGCTGCTTACTGGACCAAAGTTTTTCACACAATAGAGAATGTCACAAACACGTTGATTCCCCTTTCCCCACTCACTAGACTTCTTGGCTATGTGAAAGATGACCTGTGCAGGTTTAGTCTCCCTAATGCTCCTTCTCACGAAGCGTAGAGTTGCAATCCACTGGGGCAGGTCGCAGGCCCCCAAGTCCCAAAATTGGATCACAGATATTGCATACTGTCATGGACAACTCTCCGCATACTGGGACCTGATGACACTGGGGGCTCACCCCGTGACATCTGGGAACCCTCTATTTCCTTCCTCCGCTGCAAAGACACCGCCCGACTACGGTGGCCGCATATTCCTCACTTACATGACTAGTTACTCTACGGTTCCCTCTGTCTTAATCCATGACTCCACCAGACTGTAATGAGGATGACCAACATATACCCAGTGTGCCACGCAGATTGCAGAAAATGTGGATGTTGCCTTGCCATACTGCATGTATAAGTTAGAATTGTATTCTGTGTGGTCTGTTGTCCTATAATGTGTATCAAGTGCCAGTAATGCAACCACATTTGATATGTACTGTACTCTATTATTGGTCACTACGATGATTACCTGTGTACTACCAAATGTTCATAAATAAAAATGCATATTAAAAAAAACAGAACTTACAGATCAAGTGTTAAAGGCAGGGAGTCAACAAATTAACAGGGAGAGCCGAGCCACGAATCGGGGCTGGCTCTAGGAGCCTGAGCACGAGCAAAGCCCTGAAAATATTTGGCATGTAATCATGCAACAAAGATCATGTGATAAGGTGTCTTCAAAATTCAAAATTGTATTTAATATGCAGACGTGTCACCTTAGTACATAGTCCTTGGACCTTATGTTTGTGTACTGAGTATGTCGGATCAATGTAGAGCTAGGCTGGTTGTGTCAGTCCATTAGACGAAAGTATTTACCACTTATCCAGTCCCCCCATCCACTACTCCAAACACATACTTATTTTAAAATGAATTCCCTCTCCCGTGGCTTCAGAGAGGCAAATCTGAGAAATCTAACAGTGCGGCGGTGGCATATTCAGACCGCCATAAAGGAATATCGGTCTTCCTATTGGGTTAAGAGTCCAAGCACTGGTATCTCTTTGTTGGGCCTACAGACCACTCTTTGAAGTGACAGACTGGATAGGAAAATCAGTCCCTCAAGAGCAGCCTTTTGTAAAAACGACATTTGTGAATCTTGTCTACCTAACACTCACACTTTTTACATGCTCCATTGATTTAAGGAAATCTAGCCCCTGGATTACATTAACACATCCGCGAGCTCCTCCAAACACGAGAAAGGAGTTGTAGCTCCTTGGTTGCACTAGGTTTGCAGCCAAGGGGAGATCCCAGATGATGAAGCATGCCACTCCTGTGGTTGATGGGATTCTGTCCTCTCAAATAGGACTTCCCCAGTTTGTTTCTTTTCCCTGTTGCTGTGCTGTGTGATCTGTTTGTACTTTCCACTAGACACGCAGATTTTGTGTTTTGTCATATATAGAGTGGGGATTAGCCTGCGCAGGTCTTTAAACTTCCCTCAGACCCTCTTCTTACTTGGTTTGGTGTTATTACATTAAAATACTGGTCATGTTGGTTGAAAAAACATCCAGGTGGGAACCCTAGCTGGTCTCTCTCTGCAAACTGCTATTGAGTGGTCTGTGTTGGGAGGAGAAGGTGGGCGAGCCAACGAATAAACATGAAGAGTCAAGCCAGAGCTGAGTGAAAGGTGTGGCTTGGCTCTTTGACCAAGGGTCTGGCTTGGCTCTTAGACCCAGTGCATGAGCTGAGCCCTGAACATGTTTTCTATGTAAATCATATAACAAACATCAGGTAAAATATGATAAAGATTTCCAAATTCAAAAAAGTATTATTTCTTTAACACATGAAATCTTTGACATTACTATGTTACATAATAACGCTGCACTGAGAAGTACTTATTAAATGTGATCGTTTTTAAAAATGAAATTACAGTTATTCCTGCCTTAATCCTCACACTGGTGACAGTGCAATTAGTGAACCAAGAGGCAAGAGAGTTGTCACGTGGACCTGCATGTGGCCCAGATTATTATAGAGCAACATTAGTCTATTGATTCAAACACAATATGTTTTTGTATAGTTTGTTTCCTGAATCACGTATTTGAACGTGCTTTCATGAGCAAATACGAAGCAAAAAGAGTTTTGATTAAATTAAATATTTGCTGATAGTCACACAAATTAAGTGGGGAATCTGCAATTCATCCAGGTGTTACTGTTTCACTTTGTACAAATCAGTGACTACACAGCTATCTATGTGTCTCTCCTTTTATGTTACTTCTTTTTTTTACCTCTCTGTGCAGTTTTTATATAGTGCATTCTCAACCTGGAAGTATTGAAGCGCTTTACAAGAACACCAGTTACATTACACAAGGTCACATTCATTTCTTATAGGTGCCAGAGATTTGCCCAGAATCACAGGATGCTGAGCCGAGGGCAAGACTCGAACCTAGCTGCTTCAGTTCCAAAGTTGGAAGCTCAGGCAGAAACGCCACATATTGGGTAGACTGTGGGTGGCAGGCAGAAGGTACATGAAAGCTCAGCTCGTTATGGGCTTGAAGTTTCAACAGGACCTCGTACTGAGCCAGGGCTCAAGCGTTCAATGAGTATCCCATCTCTAGTTGGGAGAGTGGGGACAGAGGTTTACGTGCCAATGACGAAGCAGGTACAGTGACACCAGGGCCCAGGCCTGTAAAGGCCTTCTGCACCTCGATTATGGTCTGTGTGAGGGTTCTGAAAGTGTTTATGTATTTTACTTTGTGTAAGATTCAGTGGACCTAGTTATAGTAATACTCTTTATCTAACCAGATCTACTTGCAATGGGACTAATCATAATTCAGTTCAATAAAGGGCTACTACAGGTTATGCAATGTGGCATGATATACAGATGGTGGCATTAATGCTAATTATCTAGACTTATCTCAGAACTAAATAACCCACACCAAGAACCTATGGATCATCACTGACTGCAAACTCAACATCACAGCCCGAGTCAACCTCCATCATTGCTATACGCTTTCACATACTGAAGACGATGAGGAAGATTTTCAAATGACTCCCAAACAACACCCGGAAAATCATCACCCACAATCTTGCCACCAGCAAACTAGACTAAAAGAATACCCTCTATGCTGGATCAACAAGCATCTCATCTGGAGGCTGCAGAACATCCAGAACTTGTGGCCAGAATCACCCTCAACCTCCCACACCACTCACACATCTCATCTCACCTCGAGGAGCTACACTGGCTAACCATACACAAATGAGCACATTCCAAACTCCTCACCCAAACTTTCAAGACACTCTGGCCCAGCAGAACTCAACAATACATCTGCTTTCACAAACCTTCCCGACACCTCAGCTCAGCAGGACTCTTATTTGTACACATTCCACACATACGGAAAACCAGATCTGGTGGTTGAGTCTTCTACGTCGCTCCTAAAAGTGCGAAATAAGGTGCTACTACACATCTGAGCCTCCCCCACACTTCTTGAATTCCATGAGAAGCTGAAGACCTAGACTTGGCTAATCTCACACATGCTCAGTGCCAGGATAACTACCTGGGTGTGAGTGTGCTTTACAGATCAAAATAACATGACATTTCCTGACCCATGAGAAGCAAATGCACTTTACAGAGCATTCAGTTCAGACTGGTACAAAACCCAATCATGGCTGAAGGATTCTGTTAGTCTGGTTGATTGCTTTTGTTTCCCTTGTTGTGTGCCTGTTTGCTTCTACGCCCATATCCCTCAGATGGGACTGTCTCAGAGGCATAGTTTTCCCTAATTTTCTTGGTCACACCTCATGCAAATGAGGGAATGCCCTCTGAATATAGCAATGGCTATACATGTGTGCCAGCGCTATCAGTATTACAAAAGGGGCCGCACAAGCATCTGCAGCCCCTCCTGTAACAGGGGCACTCTGTGTAATATGGCCCCAAAAGGTTACCGGTTTCACTGAAATTACTGTGTTTGACACTTGTGAGGCATGAAAACTGTGCTTAGTTGTCAAGAATACTTCTTTTTTTTCCAATTGTGTTGCTGTTTTTCAAAATATTTTTTTAATGAAAGTACACCACAAAAGAATGACATGAAAATAAAGAGTTACAAAGTTCACTGTGTGCAAAGGAATATGTTTTGGACACATTACAAGGAGTACGTAGCCAGTCTGATAGTGAAAAGTGTCAAGGCTTACTTAGGTGTCGTAACTGGGTCCTCCTTAAGCTTGAGCTACTAGTACAATCTTCCTAGAATCCTGGTGCTTGTGTTGAAGCCTGGCCCGCTGAAAATTATAAGGGTTGTGGCTGATGAGTATAGACTGGGCATTAAATGGGCCAGTTCTCACCGGTGCTGAGCACCGTCAGTTTTTTTAAAGGGGGCCTCGAAAGGGGTCTCTATCGGGCTCTGTTTTGTACCCTGGCACAGGCGGTCCGTTTTGTTTTCGGTATGTAGTGACAGCAGGCACATTGGGGTGCGCGTGCTCACGCTGCTCACTTCTCACTATTGGAGAAGTTACGGCATGAGCCAAGTAAGCGTTGTAGGGAAAGGGAAATTCTTTAACCCTTTTGCTGCGGCAGCAATTCCGCCGCAGCGCTAAGGGGGTGGGGCGGCCGTGCGGCGCTCCGACGCTTATGACGGAACCGCTCCGTCATGGCCCTCGGGTGGGCTGTGCTTGTGACGGAGCGGTTCCGTCATGGCCCCGCCCGTTCTTTAGAACGTCAGCGCAGGCGCCAAATCAGCGCCGCACAGGCGCGGCGAGCGGGCCATGACGGAACCGCTCCTTCACCAGCACAGCCCACCCGAGGGCCATGACGGAGCGGTTCCGTCATAAGTGTGAGAGGGGTTAAAGAGAGTCATTTTCTCTCTATATTTCCCTTCTCTGTTTGAAACCCAGGAGCAGCAACATTGTTGTGGTGTCACCAGGGCTTTAAGTAGAAGCGTTTTCAATATTATATACAAGCCATAGTTGCTGCTTATTCATCTTATGCAACTAACCATTGACAAAGTCAATGCAACTAACAACCATTGACAAAAGCCAATAGTCCTGACTTCTTGTAGGTGTGCTGATGTTACTTGTATCATATATCTGGATGCAATGACAGAAAACAGCAAAATACAAGTCGGGTGGGACATTATCCTAAGCACAGATTTTTAGCTTAAGTGTTTTAAGCCACGCCCTTAATTACATTGACCACGCCCCTGAGACCCCCCCCCCCCCCCCCCCCCAGTTTTTTCATCCCGCTTAAAGCCCTGAGTATAGACATCAGCACATCCCAAATAACTCTACGTTCACTGTATGCCTGTTTGGAAGGAGATATGATGTAAATATAGGGCTTGTAGGGTACCTCCAGAATCGACAAAATTGGGCCCAACTGAATGAACCCTTGGCCCATTCAGATGAAAATTCCTGGAACCGGGCCTGTTCAGTTTATTATTTCTGTTTTTGGTCGTTAAAATGGTACTGATTAGGTGAAATCTTTGCCGAGGCAAATTAACATGTGTAAAAATGACAAAATATTGAAGTAGTTAGATAAAAAAAATGTGCAAGTTATGCTACATAATTTAGTCAACCTGCCGCATAATTCTAGTGGCCCAGGCAGCTCAGCAAAATTACAAATTGGGCAGCTGCCGTCTTCGTTTTCTAGTTTTCAAGCCGCAATATGTCCTTCACCTCTCGTCCCCCTCCGCCCATCAGAAAGCTGTCATTAATAAAATGTAAAGCAAACCCTCTGATCATCAAGGGTGAGCATATCACTGCAACCAATCATAATACACTCGCCCCTCCTTGCAGGCTCGCGGTCAAGACCAACTGTAGCCATTTCTGTCGCCAAGCAGCTCATCCAGCCCTCGTTTAAAAATATTCAACGGTCTCTCTCGCCAATCAAACTATGTCAGCCACATCTCTCGAACCACCGTTATTCGCAGCCATTCCCATTCACTGCCAGCCACGAAGCGCACTCCAGTCACAGTAGGACATCTGCCGTCGAAATATGATATACAGCACTTCCTGTCTGCAAAACCGTGCCAGCACCCACTACCCAGCGCCAAACCCCTTTAACCCGTCTCCCTCCCAGTATACACAATGACGTCATTGTTACGAAAAATAGACTCGTCCCTCTGCAGACAACCGAGCCCACTTCTCCTACACGCCCGGGGATTGGCCGGTGTAAGGATTGTGTCGTTCTCATTGGATGTTATCAGCGTCCTTCAGGCACCCGCCCGCCCCTTCCCTTCTGCTGCTCACAATGGTCTGCCCTCTTTACGTAGCCTGCGCCGCTGGTCGCGTGGCTGCGCCTGTTACGCTGGTGCTTGTGACAGCTGAGGCTGACCACAACCGAGGGCAGTCTGCACCATGGAGCCGCCGTACTGAAGGCTGGAGGGGGGCCGCACGGTGAGGAGAAGGGCGGGGGCGGATAGGTAAGTGGAGCTCCACCCGGACCTGCCACTCCCCACTGCTCCAGCTGTAATGCGTCACAGACCGGCTCCGCCTCCCCATGGCGAAAGGCGCGCCCTGGGGCTGCACGAGCTGACAACCTCCGCGGCACGCGCACTGAGGCGCGCGCGCCGCGGGTGGCAATCACCCACAGGGAAGTATGGCTCGCCTTAACTGATGGTAAGAAAATAAGCGGGACGTCACGTTCGGAGCATCCGTGCGTCATTTCCTGAGCACCCAGGCTCAGGTGTGAGATGACAGCGCGCGCCGCTGTCACTTCCACTGCTGCTGTCATTGGCGTCTGGGTGCCCAGCCAGGTGACACTCCGAGCTGAAACGTAATGCCATTTAGTCCGGTTGTTGCCAGCTGTTGTCAACATTGGGCCTCGGAGAATCGTCCAATGAGAGCTCTAGATTTTGTTTCGCTCGGATATATTTATTTTTGGAGAAGTCACAATTCCAGATTTCTTCATATCATGCAGTCGATGTCGTAATGACTTTTAAAACATCGTGCAAATAGATCAATCCGTACTACTATTACAGGGTTTTATTTTTTTATCACGTTTTATATAAACCTTTTCTTCATTACTATACATTCTTGCAGTTTTACGTAGATGTGGGAAGCATCTAATCGGAAGAATGAGAGTATTAAATCCCTCTCCATCGCCTTAGTATAAATAGTACGGTATGCAATCTTATTTAAAGGAAGAGACCTTTTGAAAGCTTGACTTGATATAAGGATATATATACTCCTGATCAGGTCTGTAGCATCGTGCGACTAATGAATACAGACACAGCTTACTGTTTACTGGAGCTTTATTCCACAGGTCTCATCCTGACCCTGTCCCTACTCTAACTACTCCTATCCTGTCTATACTCCTCCTCTTCCCCTCACTCCCATCTAGCTCCACCCACCCAACTGCTAGACTGCTGACTACATAACATCTCCCCCTTTCTTAACAAAATGAAATTAGCTTCTACCAAGTTCGCACTTGTCCACCCAGCTCCATGAATTGGCAGACAGTCTGTTTGGGCCACAGGAAGGTGTCCCCATGCAAGAGTTCAGATCCAATCCGGTCTTCCAGCATCAGTAGGGTCGAATCAGTGATGGGCCGGTCTTTGGTCGATCCTTCCGTTGTCTCAACACAGACATCCTTGACCACAGGAGCGCTTTCTTGAAAATGTGAGACATCGTGCGTGAATTGCTTGTTCTCAGAGTCCACAGCTGTCACGATTTCTTTTTGCTGTGTGACTACTGATGTCTCGGCGTGGTAGTGGCGGTCTGTTCTCCATTGTGGCACTTGCTTTTCTAAGCATTCGTTTGTGAGTTCACTTCGTGTGTCCATTCGGTCAAGGGCATCAACGCTCTCGTGCTCAGGGCCCTGCATATTGAACAATAGAGTACTGAGTGTCCTGATTCGGTTTTGTGACTCATATGCAGGCTCGATAGGTTCTGTCTGCTCCCACTCGCGTTTGTCAGTGTTGAACTCCTTGAGCATTGGGGCATGGGCACGTTCCGTTCTCGTCCTCTCTTGTCTTCGTGACGCTGATCCGTTTTTGTCACCACACCTTGTCTTCTTGACGGAGTGATGGGACGGTCCTTTTCCCCGCCAATGTACAGTGTCCCATATGGTTGTCTTTCTTCCGAAAGTCCTTGGAGTCAGCCTCGCAAACCCCGTCAGGGGTGACGGTACCCTCCTCCGGTCCGGATAAGACTGCAACGGACTGGACAAGTTGCTTGACGAGGTGATCGATTGTTCTGAACCATCGGCGTGAGATGTGTTGCTTTGGATGGGTGGAACAGTCTCTGAGTCCAATGTCTGCTCAGGTGATCGATGCCATGGGGTTTGTCGTGAGCTTGAGTCTGTTGATCCGAGTGATCGTACCGACATGTCTTTTAACTCAGGGAAGTCTCTTGCTGATTTTCTTCTGGACCCTTCTTTCAAGTGTGTCTTGATTGATACACTTCTTGTACCGGTAGACTGTGACAAACTGCTTTTATAGTCAGAACTGTCTTTGGGACATTTCTTGGGATATGTCTCTCGAATTGTCTTCCACGCTGTTTCCGTGGAGAGACTGTCTGACAACCAAGCGTTTATTTCTTTTGTTCGATCCCAAGGCTTTTTGTCGCTGCTCCTCTCGTATGATGTTATTTGTCCCTTCCCAGTTTCCTCATTTTCACTGGTATCATGAGTGTGCTTGCCTATCACTTTCTGGTGTCGGAGTGAATCACCTAGTTTTGTGAGGTCTCCTTCTTCTTCTCGCTTGTTGGGGGCCCTGGTGTCTGTGTCCTGAGAGTGGTGTTTTCGTCGGCTACATGGTTCTTCTGACTTGTCTGTGAAAATTGGTGACCCGCACGTTGCTCGTGCGTGCTTGTGTAGCAGCTCCCAGAGTTGACGTGACTGGTCCGGTGTTCTGTGGCTTGTCTTTCCTTCATACTTGTTGAGCAGGCTGACATCAGTTCTGTCCATGTGATCCGTCCCATTTGACTCCTTTTCAGAATAGTTTGTACCATTTGTTGAGTGACTCCTTGGAGTTGAGCAACTCTCTGAGGTCATGTCGGTGGGGCTGTCATGATCTTGGATCATCTCAGTCTTTTGTCTTCGCGTTTTTGACTCAGAGTAATTCCTGTTACTTTGTCTTTCCCGCTGTCTTGTCCCTGGTCTACCTTCATCCTCCCTCTTTCTGGTTTCGTTTGCCTCTAGGATTTGATGGTCTGACACGAGGGATGTCTCCTTACGCTTATCTTCCTTTCTTGCATTGACATGCAATTCTCTTGACAGCTCTCTTGTTTCATCTCGCTCTCCAGTTTTAGCCCTCCTGATGATTTCCTTTAACGAGAATTGCCTTCGAAGTATCTTGCGCTGTGCGTCTGGTTCTAGACAGCTCTCAATCGCTCGGAGGCGGACCGCTTCCTCATTTGTGAATGTGTTGAATTGACAGTATCGTACTAACTTTTGTAACCTCGTTATAAAGTTTGATAGTGATTCCCTTGGTTCCCGCCGTGCTGCATTGAAAACGATGCGTTCATGATCGACATCTTCCTTTGTGGTGAAATGAGCACGTATCGTTCTTTTAAGTGTTCTATATGTTCCTGTCTCCTTTGCTGAAAAGGTTCTGATCAGGCGTCGGCCTTCGTGACCCACCAATTGGAGTAGTAGTAGTAGACGTTTTCTATCTCTTCGCTCTCCGGTAGCGTCAAGAAATGCATCCAGTGATTCCAGCCACCGGTTCCATTCTGGACCCAGACTCCGGTTGCCAGTCTGTGTCACTGGGGGTGGCACTCCAATGCAGGGGCTTGATGTATGTGTTTCTTCTCTCACCGACATGATGATGGAATGTGCTGGCATGGCGATGTCGCAGGACTGTTCCCTTACTCTTCTTCTTGTTTTCTTTTGCTGACCCTTCCGGCTGCTAGTCTTTGTTTGGTGGCTTCCTTTGAATTCTGGTAAGGTTCCTCGCTCCCAGGTGACTATTTATGTTGTCCGCCTTTTGTTGTCCGCCTTTGACGCGACTGTCTCGGTGTGCTTCTGTGAGTTGAATCGGGAATTCCTGAGGTCAACTGGCCACTATTCAGCTGCACCATATGTGACTCGTGGCTCTACGAATTCCCTCTTCCTTTGGCGTTTCGTGCTAACTGCAGGTGGTCGGTGGTGCTTCCGCAGTGATACGTGGCAACGTTGATGTTGTTCTTGCGTGTCGTTCCAGACTAATGCGGGTTATCCGGTCACTGAGTTGATGAGAGAAGGCTTCTTTTATATTTGTTTTGCTCCTATTTCGGGATCATTTGTTTTCTTAGCTTCTTCTACTTATTAGTTATTTGTCTTCACGTGGCACTGAAGTCTATTTTGGAACTTGCCTTTGCTCGTGCTTGCTTGTGTTGGCTCTTGTGTTCGCTTGTGCTTGTTTACTTCAGGACTTGCGTTTGCTTGTGTTTGTTCACTCTTGAAATTTGCATGTGCTTGTTCACATTTCAGTCTTGCATTAACCCGTGCTTGTTTATTTTCAACAGTTCGTGTGCACCAATGCTTGTTTGCCACTGGAGCGTCTTGGTGGCGCGAGCTTCCCGCTTATTCTACCTCTTATTTGCTTTTCGCCGCTCGCTCTCGGGTGCCTGCGCAGTTTAGTTCTGGTCATCACTTTTCCAGAGTTCACTTGGTTTGGCTTGTGCTTGTTCGAGCTTGTCTCGCACTTCTTATGCTTTTCCACAGCTCACTTGGCTTGACTTGTGCTTGTTTTGACTTTGTCTCATATTTCTCATGCTTTTCTGCTGCTTATGCGTGTCATTTCTTACTCCGCCTGCCTTTAAGATGGCCGCCACACAATGACTATGGAGTCTGTCCTCACGCCTGCCTGACTCCAAGATGGCCACCACCAGTCATCCACGAGGTTTGAGCTCCTCTTCACTCTCAGTCACACTCGGTCTCTTTCTGTACTCACCGAGGGTCCTTCCTTCCAGTAACCAGGATTTGGCAGTTCCCCTTCACCTTCTGGCCACTTTCCACCATTCAGGTAGGCCAATGCAGGTTCCCGCGTCTTGTTTACCGCGGCGTGCCGTTTCTCACGCATCGGGGGTGAGACCCGGTGGCGGCGGCATCGGCGCTTTTGTTCTGGCGCCTCCGCGAGTTTCGCTCGCTTCTCGCTGCACTCCTCACTTGTGCAGGACACTTCAGGAAGGCTGGGGTGGGCTCCCAGTCCCTTCCTTCTTGATTCTATGCTTCGGGGCACACTCCCGAATTTGGCGCGAACGGAGCGCCGGACACCAGAGGGGCAGCGTCTTGCTTTTCACTGCTCTAACGTGGCCACACACGATCTCCTGGTCGTGGGCAACTTCTCCACCGCTGGCCTCAGGCTGGAGGCGGCGGCAATCACGGGGCACAGACGTCGCGAACAGCGATCGCGTCTGGCTGGTGTCCTGGACAGGTCAGCTTCTTTTCTTGCTCTCCAGTGTTGCTAGTGGGTCACCTCATCCCACCCTCGTCGCCAGTTGTAGCATCGTGCTACTAATGAATACAGACACAGCTTACTGTTTACTGGAGCTTTATTCCGCAGGTCTCATCCTGACCCTGTCCCTACTCTAACTACTCCTATCCTGTATATACTCCTCCTCTTCCCCTCACTCCCATCTAGCTCCACCCACCCAACTGCTAGACTGCTGACTACATAACAAGGTCGTTAAATGCAAGCTATCGCAAATCCCTATGCCACAGTGAGGGCCCATGATAGATCGTCTCTGGAAGATCTTTGTTGGCGTCTCTTCGCCTTTTTCTGCAAAACGAGTAAAAGAATAATGTTCATGCCCAAGAATTGGCGTAAATAACATTTTTTGTAATCTGTTTTCAGTAATAGGACCAAGAAACTACTAATAAAATAGAGGATGCCATTATGTCGGACGAGGGCACACTGATGCCGACCATACTCGCAGAGTGTCCCTTTTTAAGAAGATTTGTAATAATATAAATGTCAGAAGTTTTCATGAATTAAATATAAGTTTTAAGAGCAGTGGGACTAAAACTTTGACAAACAGAAGTGGAATATCGAGTCATATGTACTGTAAAACAGGTGTTATCAGTCTGTCAAGTTTCTTTATTCGGCTTGTAGCAATAAAAGCACATAGATAAACACACAACAAATGCTTAACATTCATACAATAGAAACAGAATTACATTATATAAATTAACAAACCGTGAATAACAAATGAGATGTCTTCGGTAAGCGTCCTGAAGTGACCCTCTGAGACCTATCATCTGTCACAAGGACTCTAAAGTGCAATGAAACATACTGTTAAATACTACTGTTTTATTAAAACATTCAGTAGTTTTTCCTGATTGCTAGAGCGCCACATATATAATTTATAACTACATAACAAGTAGCTTGTGACTCTAGACTCTGTAGGTGTATCAAACCTACTATGTAATTTCTAATCCCTGCCGTGCAAAAAATCTGAAGAAACTGAGCGCAGACTGTTCTATAAGGCACAAAACAACATAATATGCATGGTGCTCTGCACAGAAGTATTATCGGAACGGCATTCTGGAAGATTTAGAAGCCAGATGCCTTGTTGCGGGAACACTAAAAGAAAGTGCACAATACTTAATCGAAGA
Organism: Lissotriton helveticus; assembly: GCF_964261635.1. Lineage (NCBI taxonomy): Eukaryota > Metazoa > Chordata > Amphibia > Caudata > Salamandridae > Lissotriton > Lissotriton helveticus. The sequence continues at coordinate 825,520,597 of NC_136073.1, forward strand.
CAGGTAAGGTAGAAACTGTGCTATGAGGATCTAATCCACAATAGATGTGACTCAGCACTTGGGGTAGTGATCAGAGCATTGTGTTGCACTACCGTCCTCGTACTTTCCACACGAGTTACCCCTTCGCTCAATAAACAATTTTCTGACGGAGATCATGGAATTGTTGCGAGACTCAACCAGACTCTCAGTCGAAATGTTGATCGAGCACTGCCTTTTAGGCGTTTTACCGGCCCCAAAATCCAAGTCCTGTATGCAGAGCAAATTTGCTTCTCTGGAGTTGGTGTCATCGAGGTACTGTGATAGCATACAGACATTTCTTTCTCCATTCAGTTTATAGCTATATATATGGGTGAGTGTCTGTGTGTGTATGTATGTGTATGTGTGTGTGTATATATATATATATATATATATATATATATATATATATATATATATATACACACACACACATCATATTATTATGCCACACCTCTCTGTAAAAATGTAGACAGTACCAGAATGTTTACTATGGTACACACACACACCACTATCATTTAATTATATTTTGCATGTTGCTGTTGGATTGACCCAACTTGCCTTTTACCCAAGACTATTCAGTGATGTTATACAGGCCATATACCAGTAGCATTAGTCTGCAGGTTGTGTACTACAAATCATGCTCTGTGAGAGCACAACACATCTCAACACTATCTTTTGCTGAATACCGCACTTTGCATTGCGAATCGCGTACTGTGATAGGCATCACAGCCCTCACATTTGACCGTGTTTGAGTCCCAAGAATGTACGTTCTGTAATAATTTCAGAGAAGGAAACCCACAACTTTAATCCTTCTATTTGTCTACTGGTTTCCATCTCAGAGTATGGAAAAATATGTACTGCAATAATTATGCTGTGCTTTGTGTGAAGGCAGTCCATATTTCTAAAATAGAAATGACAAGAAATATTAGAGTGACTGACAAACCGAAAATGTCAGACAAAAAGCAGAGCTGAAATCACAAAGTTCAATTGAGGACATTCTAATGCTCTTGGGTAAAATCTAAAGCAGGGCCTGCAGGACTTTTTTTAGTGGAAACACAAGACTTGGATTTTATATTAAGTTGTAATTTGGGATTTTCTGTTTATAGTAGCAGTTTTGCCCAGAATACTTTTATAACAGTTATGACTTTACTTTGGACGGAGCAGCATGTGGCATGCACATCGTGGATCTGAGGTTTTTGCTTGTAGCTACCAGGCCCTGTTGTTTGTGGAGTGGGGTTCACTTGCAGTCAGGGACACTTTCGTTTCCTCAAAACATTTTGTTTTTGCAGCCTACATTTTCTCATGATGTGAGGCTTTACTACTGACACTGCGGCTTTATGCAAATGAAATATCTGTAAACATACCATGAAACATAATACCAGATGTCTGGTTTACTAGGCCCGAGGTGGGTGAGGTGAATCAGCATAGGTAAGTGTAGGATTTTAACGGTCAAGCTTTGGTCTGCTTTGCTAAGCAGCACCTTTCCTTGAAGACATATCTGTACATTTCTTTACGACAGTCAGGGCAACCCACTGTGGGGACATCTCTTTTGGTACCAAACCATGCACATGCTCATCTTTTTCAAGTTGATTTGTTTCTGGCACACATGAGATATTTCCTTTTTGTTTAAGGGCACCAGATTTAAAGGTATTTAACAACATGACACTGTTCTTACTTGACTAGATTTCAATGAGATCTGTAGCCCCCCCCCCCCCAGGAAAGAGTTACATTACTTTAGAATAGTAGAATCATGCGAGACCACCTACGTTTTGGTCATCACCTCAACCTGTGGATTGACCTATTGGTTTATATGTAGCACTGGCCGTTTGAATCTATCAGCTTGATGTGCAGAATGGAGGTGATTGCTTGGTACATCTGTGATAGGATGTACCCAACCTAAGAGTTTAAGTGTCAAAGCTAGTTAAAAGGCTCAGAAGTAAGTTATGCTCTTGGAAGCACTGTAATCTGTTTTAGTTTTGTAGTTTTTTTTTTACCTTAACCTTTTAAAAATTTATTTTTATTTTAAGTACAATCAATCATACCTTTTTTATTAATTTCTGTTGGGTTTGTACAAAATAAACTAAGTCTGGCGTTTGAGACTGGGTGTCCCATTCTTCTTTGATTATATCCAAACCATCCCAAGGTTGCCTTTTGTTGACCATTTACTAGAGGCCTATCAATGTAATATCAAAAAAGGATGAGGGAAAACATGTCTCTAAACGTATCCCTTCTGAAGCAACTAGTTTTTTTAAAACACGTCTGAGGGTTTTAGTAAACAGCACCACAACCTCCTCAATAAGAATTTTCCACATTGGTTGTGATGGCTATGATCCCTAGTGATGTTTGTGCTTCCTTTGTTGCATAGCGAACAACGTTTGTAACTTGAGCCATTGGAATTCTTTGGGAATTTAATTATTGTGATAATCAGAAAAAGCATGTTAATTTCATGCAGTCTGATTGTATTTGCTAGAATACATGACTCCATCCAGTAGGCCTACCCTTCTTCAAATGCACCTCTTGCAATCAGATTCATTCAGTTGGGATTTGGTGGTTGTAGTTTGTCAGTATAACAATGAAACAGCAGAACATAGTGTATGTTGCTGCCCAGCTCTGTGGGGAGAGCATAGATGTTTACTACAAACATATTGTTTAGTGAATCGAACTGTATCTAGTAAAGCTACCTTCTTGTTTTGTCAGGGCTTGATCTGGCCTACTACATGTTTTAAATTCGGGATAAAAAAGTTTTTGTCTTGCGTTGATGGCATTTGAATGGGTTAAGTTTAAATATTGTTTGTTGGTATGAGAATGTTCCCTGTTTGGTAAAAGGGCTTGTAACCATGAGTGTCCATATGCACATGAAACTTGTATCCTAACTTTTTCTTTGACGTGTGTCACACTAATCTAGCCTTTATGCAGAGGCATTGGCCTATCCTTGGTAAGGCAAGGTTCGGAACCCGGACTGTGATCTAGAGGGCCGCACTAAGCATACCCTCATAGTGGGTGTAGGACTTTGGTCCATTCCCTTAGTAAGTCACAGAGCGGCGGTGAGAGCGTACTTAGTTGTGTGAATCATTAGTGTGACCAGATATTTTGTCGCTGTGTCAAATATGATGTGGTCTGCTGACCCCTTGTGTGTGTCAACTTCTGTAGTAGGGGATCTCTGTGTATAGTCATAATCTAGTGAATAGTCCCGCCCATGTGCGTGGACCCCGGAGCAATCAAAAATAATCTCTTACAGTGTCAAACAAGCATTTACAATGCAACGGTTTCGCCTTTGGAAAAGTTAGAGCTATTGGCAATGTAAATGACAATGCCATTTATTTATCTGTTTTCTTAACCAACACATAAAAACACATTTTGGGATTTACAATGTCAATAGCTCAAACTTTTCCAAAGGCGAAACCGTTGCATTGTAAATGCTTGTTTACAATGTACTTCATTCAGGCAATTTGCCACAAACTGATATATCATTTTAAGCACATTTTAAAACACTTACAACATCACTTCAGTTTAATAAATGAGCCCCAGATCCAAACGTACAAAAATGCATCTGTGCAATTAACTTAATAGCATTCTGGCAAGTGTGCATCCCCTATTTGAGAAAAAACTGAGCTCAGCCATGTTCTAAGATCATCCAAAAATATTTTGAAATCCAGAAGAATGTGTTTTATTGCTAACTTTGCTAATTATCGACAAAAATAATTGCTGTTATTTAACATTATTATGTCTCTAAACCCCTTGATACCAAATTCTTTAGGGACGAGCAAATAAATGTTGAATACCTGTAGTCCTCCCCAAAAATACACATTAAACTCCCTTTACCTTTGACATATTTAGCATTGCCTTTCTTCACCAACAAAACAAAACTGTGTATTAACCAGCATGAAAAGCTGCCAGTCCAAATACATCATATCTGTAATAGGGTGGAATGAATTCTTCAATTTGTTGCCGAAGGTCATGACCCTTCACAAATTCTCCAACATAGATTCACTACAAATAAGGGAAAATATTCTATGATCACCCATATTTCTTGAAGTGCATTACATTTCATGTAGACTTTCAGTGCGTTAGAGCAAGTTTTTCTTCATGAGGAGAAAGGTCAGGGTAGTAAGCACACTACCTAACTATCAACACAGATCACAATCCCTGCATTACAATTTTCCAGCTCCAATGAGATTTTAAATAACAAGCTACCTTTTTAGCTTAACATGATAGTGTGCCCAATAAAAGAATGGCTAGCACAATCAACATCCTGTCCATCATTTCAAAAAAAGGGTTGAGCTTATGTTGTGTTTCAGTAACATCTTCATGTTCGGTTTGACGTGATTCTCTTGCATCCACTGTTAGAAACACATTAGATATTTGTTGAGGTCATAATTCTTGACACTAGAAAGTTGTTTCAGTTTTAAGATGATCCAAGTATCACCATCATTATAGCTGTAACGCCAGGGAGGGAAACATGGCGTCGGGCTGACGCTGGTCGCGGGAGCTCTTGCACGAGGTGGAGAGGAGGCATATACTAAAAACTGATAAAATTGCGCAGATTGTACTATGCAGGAAGCGCGGCAACATAGCGTGAGGATTTAAAGTATACAGTACCATGCTCCAGGTCATATGAGTACAGTGGTGGTGAAAGAACATGGAGCCTGGCGTTGGGCTGCCCCAATATGGAGAAAGACTAGAGTGGCGATTTTGGCGGTCGGCTTCCGGGTTAACAGAGGAAGCACGGCGAGACTACGAGGCGAGGGGAAGGACGCCAAGATAGTGGCAGAGCACAGAGAAGACAGTATCAGAGACGAAGCTAAGTCCATTTTTCAAAGCGTGCAAAGTGCCCGACAGACCTCCCAATGGCAAGCTGGCGGGAATAGAGGGGAGAAGACTACACAGGCACTTGAGGGGGGGGGGGTTGGGAGTGCAGAGGAGAGCTCCCGCTCCTCGGGACTCTCCGGGGCCGCGGAGGGACGTTCTCTTTCCCCGGGGCTCCTCCTGTGCTCGGGAGCCTCGGGACGGTCGATGCAGGCTGCTTCCTCCTTCCGGCTCTCTCCTCCTCCTCCTGCGATGACGCGGAAGGGGGCTCGACCGGCTGGGCCAATCCCAGCGCGGCCCGGGCTTGAAGGCGGGCGCTGCTTCCTCCTCTCACTCGGGGCCGCGGCGGTGAATACACGGAGCAATGCCGGGTGGGCACCGGCCTTAAATCTAAATATTAAGCGAGGTGGGCACTCGCTCGGGGTACCACAACAGCGGCAAGGTCCCTGACTCGAGTTGCACGAACGGGAGGGGGGCGGGAGAGAACACGGACGACGGGAGGGGGGCGGGAGAGAACACGGACGACGGGAGAGGACACGGACGACGGGAGGGGGGCGGGAGAGGACACAGACGGCGGGAAAGGGGAGGGAACAGGAAAAAACGTAACTCCGCCCTGGGAAAAAATCTCGGGAACGCCCCCGAATCTGGTCCGGCCTTGACGGACAGATCCGGCACTCAATGGCTAGCCTCCATTTATGGAGCTAGCCAATGAGAGCCGGGGGACGTTCCCGAAGTGCTTATTGGGGACATAGGATTTCACCTGCGCTGAAAGGCTGCGCAGCAGCCTTCGGCAGGCGAAACCCAAAAATGCAGAAAATGCATAGACACTTAAGAGAGAATTTAAAGACAGATAAGGCAGCCAAAAAGGCTACACTGTCCAGTACTTCAACTAGAAATTCCACCATAAAATCCACAAAACAGCAAAGCCTGTACAGATTTCCCTTGCTTAACAGCAAAAAATCCCTCAGGAATGATAGAGAGAAGAACCTGGACAGACAAGCCCCATAGGCTGCCATTATGTGGCTTAATTAGGATACTGTGCCTTTAAGGAACCTTCCAGAACCTTCTCCCAGTATCCCAGAATGCATAGCAGGTCCAACTTAGTTTCAGTTCTTTTTTCCGGCTCCTGCAAGCAGGACCCTGGAGCATTGAGCTCTCCCTTTTCAAGGGTTTTGTTAGTGTTTTACACTAATTTCGATTTTTGGTGCTTTAAAAGTACTTTGGTGACTTTCTTTCTGTGTTTCTGCACTCTTTTTTGTCCATAATGCCTGCATTATTCGACAAATGCCCTGAGTGCTCAAGGAAGAAGGCCAAGTCAGACCCCCATGAGGTCTGTATTCTCTGCCTTCCCTCTTCCCACATTCCTGAGGACTGTGTGATCTGCAGAGGCTTCTCTGGAAGGACCCTGAAGGAGAGGAAGAAGATCAGGCTTCAGGGACTTGAAGAGAGAAGGTTGAAGGCACGAGGTGGGTCAGGAGGGGCTCCTTCTACCCATGCTGAGGCCTCTGGGGGGCTCCCCAGGGGCAGGAAGACCAGCCCTCGCCCTAGATCTCCGCCTGGGTCAGTTGCACTGACCACGACGTCGAGGGGACGGTCAACGGCCAGTTCCAGGTCTCCCCAGGGCTCTGGGTCGAGAAAACGTTGTCCGTCGACGTCGAGGAACGTGTTCCGGCCGCCGTCGAAGCCGGTGTCGATCTCCTCGTCGGCGTCGAGTGGTCGACATCGGAGGGCCCGGCGTCAGCGCTCGCCGTCGAGGCGACACCGCCGTTCGCCGTCGAGGGGATCCTCGTCGTCGAAGCCGCCGTCGAGACGGAAGGAGTCTCCGGCGCCGAAGAGGTCGACGTCGAAGCATTCGAAAAGACCGACGTCGAGACGCTCAAGGAGATCGACGTCGAGAAGGTCCGAGAGGTCGACGTCGAGAAGATCCAAGAGGTCGACGTCGAGGCAGGCGAAGAGGTCGAGGTCGCCGTCGAGGCACCATCGCCCGTCGTCGAGGTTTCGTGGTTCGTCGATCTGGTCGGGGTCGACGTCGAGACGCAGACACGGTTCGACGTCGAGAAGTGAGAAACGGTCGACGCCGAAGGGCCGTTCGACGTCGAGGGGCCATCGGTCGTCGTCTGGGCACCGATCTTCGGCGTCTGGAGGTACTAAGGACAGGCCCAGGACTGTGGGGGGCTCCCCACGCTCCGGACGGGATGGTGGCTCGCCGGGAACGGCGCATTCCGGGGTAGATACTCCGATGAAGCCCTCTACACCTCCTTCGCGGCCGGCTGTGCCGAAGGGTCCGCCTCCGAAGGCCCCGACCCCACCTCCGAAGCCGGCTCCGCAGACCCCGCGTCCGGTTACTCCTCCACCCCCGGTCCCGCCGAGGGCGGTGTCGATGCCTAAGTTTCCGACGCCACCGAAGAAGACTCCTAAGAAGCCTAGGATTCCTGACCCTGGGAGGCCGAAGGAACGTCCGAGGCCCAAGAGGTCGAGGTCTCGCTCGGGGAGACGGGACAGATCGAGGAGTGGGCATGGATCTTCCTCACGATCCAGGCATCACCACAAGAGACGTCGGTCCAGGTCACGTTCTGCCTCTGGGACCCGTTCCTACTCGCCCACGTTGTCCGATTCGCCGGAGACTAGGGTGTCTCCTATAGACGATATAGGCACGTTTAAGGAGGTTCTCCTGCGTGGAGCGGCGAAGTTGGGAATCAAGGTTGAAGCGCCTACGGCTTCTACCTCTGTGATATTTGAGACATTACACAAACGGCACTTGTCTCGCCCCCTGTTACCTCTGGTGCCAGGGCTCCTTGAGCCCGCCGAACAGCTATTCCTGACGCCGGCAGTGGTGAAGTCTGCGCCTTCCAGGATCCTAAAAAAGTACAGGGCTCCGGACTCGGACCCTGCCTTCTTGAGGAAGGACCCGGTGCCGGACTCAGTGATCGTGACAGCTGCCCGAAAGCTTCATGCCACCTCCCCTGCGTCCACGGTGCCTCCGGACAAGGAGAGCCACTGGATCGACTCTGCTGGTCGTAAGGCGTGTGGGACGTCCGCCTCTTCAATGAAGGCCGCCAGTGACTCGGCGTTACTGGGGCGTTACGACAGGTCACTGTGGGACTCGATGGAGCAGTTTGCAGACCTTGTCCCTCGAGACCGCAAGGAGGACTTCATGGAGATCGTCCAGGAGGGGATGCTGGTCTCTAACCAGGCCATCGGCGCCGCAGCGGACATATCCTTGCTGTCAGCGCACGGATACTGCCACGGGATTCACCAGAGACGCCATGCTTGGCTCAGGTTGACGTCACTGAAACCGGAAGCACAGCAACGCGTGGCGAATCTCCCGTTTTCCGGAGATACTCTCTTCGGAAAACACGCTGATGACGAGATGGCCAGGATGAAGGCCGAGGCGGAGACCCTGACGGCGGTGGGCTTGGAGAAGCCCAAGGAGAAGAAACCCTTCCGACAGTACCAACGTCGGTTTGGGTCGCAGGGTCGTGGAAGGGGACAGTCTGCTGGACAACATCAACAGCAGCAACAGCAGCAGCAGCACAGGCGGCCCTTCCAGAAACTCCAAGGGGGTAGAGGTCGACAACAGTCCTCTACCGCGACCAAGGGCCCGGCCGGGTCCCGACCCTGAGCGGTTACTTCCCCCTCGTCCGTTACCCGCTCCGGTGGGGGGAAGCGTTCAATTTTTTCTGGCAGAGTGGAGAAAAATTACTCAGGACAAGTGGGTGCTGAATATTGTTTGCAATGGATACAGTCTACGTTTCACCAGCCCTCCTCCATCGATTCCTCCCGTCAGCTCGCAGTATCAACTGCGCGAGCTTCAGGCGGAGGCGGACATTCTGCTAAGGAAGAGGGCGATCGAAGACGTACCTCTGTCTCAAAGAGGAAGAGGTCTTTACTCTCGGTTCTTTCTTGTCCGCAAGAAGGACAAGAAAGAGTTCAGGCCCATTCTGGATTTGCGACAGGCAAACAAGTGGATTCGCAGAGAAAAGTTTTGCATGCTGTCGTTGCATCAGATCTACCCTCAGCTGCAACGAGGAGATTGGAGGTCCGGATTTGAGGCCACAACCAGGTTTATCAGCGGGTCGAGAGCGCTGAGGGCGATGTGCCAGGTCGCTCCGACCCCCTCCCGAGACCCATGGTGCTAGTAGCGCCCCTTTTGAAAGTGCAGTGACACTCCAAATTTACGGAGTATTTTTTTGGAATCGAGTATTTTACTCTTCCAATATTTTTATGCACTTTTTTCACTCTTTATTTTCACTTTCACGTCCCCAGGTCAGGGTGGGTGATTAGAGAGCCCATACCGCCGGGGTATAGTCCTGAAGAATGCCACGGTAATATACCACCCTTATGGCTGAAACATGTTGACTAAAAGAAACTGAGTATATTCTGTATTTTACCAATCTTGAACCTTGGCATGTAAATACAGACACGTAATACTCTTTACTTTGTGCCTCAGGGATCATTTATTAAAATAATTTTTTTCGATACCCTTTTTTTAGGCACTTTTAATATTTCACTGTAAACAAGAGCAAGCCCTCCACACACAAAACCAGCTCCGCAGTCTTTCTGGCGTCGTAGCACACCGAAGAGGCATTCGGCCTCTTTCGGTGGGGCCCGATGATGAAGCATGACACTGACTAGGTCAGTGTGTGAGGGCTTTCTTTATCACCCAAATCGGATGTGATAATCTTGTGTTGACTCCTTGAATTGTGGTCTGTATAGATTACGCTTAGATTGATCAAGTGTTTGATCTGACCTCTCTTTTCTTGTTTTTGCATAACTAACCGGGGACTAAGAGAGTGCCTCATTCTCCCTACCTCTCCTTTTGTTGTTAAAGAGATTGGATGTGTGCCATAGATCTACAGGACGCATACTTCCACGTGCCCATTGCATGCAAACACAGGAAGTTTCTGCGCTTTCAAGTCGGCACCAATCACTATCAGTACACGGTGCTACCCTTCGGGCTGAAGTCTGCACCCAGGACATTCTCGAAATGTATGGCAGTGGTAGCAGCACACCTGCGGAAGAACAAGGTGTTTGTCTACCCGTACCTGGACGATTGGTTGATCAAGGCCTCCTCCTTCTCGGAAGCTCAAGCAGACTTCCAGAAGACGTGCGTTCTCTTGAACAAGCTGGGGTTGCACATCAACATGTCCAAGTCGGTCCCGATTCCGGTCCAGTGCATCCAGTACTTGGGAGCCTCCATCAATACGCTGTCAGCAAGCGTGTCTCCTTCGGAAGAGCGACGTTTATCACTCGTTCGGAAGGCTCAGGCTCTCATGAACACTCCGTCTACGACTGTGAGGACGGTGTCTTCTCTACTGGGATCGATGGCCTCTTGCATCTTTCTCACTCCTCACGCACGGCTACAGATGAGACCTCTGCAGGAGTGCTTGGAGGATCAGTGGCACCAGAGGAGAGGTTCTTGGGACGACGAGATACGACTGTCTCTCCATGCTCTTCAGTCTCTGAGGTGGTGGTGCTCGAAGGAGAATCTCCTCAGAGGGGATCCCTTCCACAAGGACATTCCCACACAGACCATCGTGACGGATGCGTCTCTCCAAGGCTGGGGGGCGCACTCCGGAGACCTGCAAATTCAAGGGACGTGGTCCCCGACGGAGTCCACGTACCACATCAATTTCCTGGAACTGAGAGCTGTTCACTTGGCACTGAAGGCCTTTCATCCGTCCTTTCAGACCAACTCTCTGCTTGTTCAGACGGACAACACGACTACGATGTATTACCTCAACAAGCAGGGGGGCTCGAGATCGCGTACTCTGTCGCAGGAGGCGCAGGCGATCTGGCATTGGCTTCTGGCTCGAGGACTCTCGATAACAGCCACTCATCTGCCAGGTGTGCAGAATGTTCAGGCAGACGAGCTGAGCAGACTGATTCAGGAAAACCACGAGTGGGTCCTAAACGACGAAGTACTAGGAGAAGTCTTCGCAAGGTGGGGCACTCCAGACATCGATCTGTTCGCCACCGCCGAAAACAGCAAATGCCGAGACTTCGCCTCCAGGTACTACCAGCCGGGGACGCTGGGGAACGCGTTATGGATCAACTGGTCGAACAGCTTTCTGTACGCTTTTCCACCCATTCCCCTGATTCCAGCGGTTCTCATCAAGCTCTCCCGATCCAGGGCAAAGATGATTCTGATTGCCCCGGAATGGCCCAGACAGTGGTGGTTCACGGACCTGCTTCACCGGTCTCTCCTTCCTCACATGAAGCTGCCGTGCAGGCCGGACCTTCTCACGAAGTTCGGGGGGCGGATGGTGCACCCCAACCTCTCGTCTTTGAGTTTGGCGGCATGGCTCCTGAAATAGTGCAATATGGCCATCTGAATCTCCCAGAGGATTGTATGGACATACTGAAGGAGGCTAAGCGTCCTTCCACTAGGACTTCCTATGCTTACAAGTGGAAGAGGTTTTGCATCTGGTGTAGGTCTAAGAGCTATGACCCTACGACATGCAAGGAAGATGTCATCCTTCCATATCTGCTACATCTGGCGCAGTCGGGCCTTAATGTCCATTCCATTAAGGTTCATCTGGCTGCTTTGACTGCCTACAGGAAAGGCCCTTCACAGACTTCCTTTTTCCAGATCCCTGTGATCAAAGATTTTTTGGAAGGCTTGAAGAAAGTGTTCCCTCCTGTCAGGCTTCCTTCGCCTTCATGGGACCTGAATGTGGTGCTGTCCAGATTGATGAAGGAGCCTTTTGAACCCATTCATAAGGCTTCGTTGCAGCACCTGTCCTGGAAGGCGGCGTTCCTCGTGGCCATTACATCGGCCCGCAGGGTGAGTGAGATTCAGGCATTGTGTTGCCAAGAACCTTATACTGTGTTTCATAATGCTAAGGTTGTTATGCGTACTCACCCTAAGTTTCTTCCCAAGGTTGTTTCTGATTTTCATATCAACCAGACTATCACTTTGCCTACGTTCTTTCAGAACCCTTCATCTCCAGCGGAAAGGTCTTTACATTCCCTGGATGTGCGGAGGGTGCTGAAGTTTTATCTTGATAAGACTAAAGATATTCGTAGGTCAGACCAATTGTTCGTCAATTATGGCTCAGTCAGAACAGGTCTTGCTACCTCTAAACAGTCCATCTCGAGGTGGATTGTGTCCTGCATACAGTTGTGTTACTACAAAGCTAATAAGACCTTAGGAGGTAAGCCTAAGGCTCATTCCACCAGGGGCAAAGCTGCTACGACAGCTATGCTCCGTAATGTTCCCATTGCAGAGATCTGCAAGGCGGCCACTTGGAAGTCGGTCCATACCTTTGCTAAGCATTACTGCCTGGACACTGATGCCAGGGCAGACGCTCAGGTTGGGCAGGCTTCGCTGCGGAATCTGTTCGCACAGTAGTGGCGTTATTTTATTCTCCACCGCCGCTTGGTGTGGGGATGGGCTTGCCATTCTATTCACTAGATTATGAATATACACAGAGATCCCCTACTACAGAAGGAGTAGTTTCTGTCCTGTAACTCCAGTTCTGTAGTAGGGGTATCTCTGTTATAGTCATAAGCGCCCTCCCGCCTCCCCGGTGGAGAGTTATTCATGTTCATAATGCTACAGGTCTGGCGTTGTCTACGCCTTCAAAAAGAACTGAAACTAAGTTGGACCTGCTATGCATTCTGGGATACTGGGAGAAGGTTCTGGAAGGTTCCTTAAAGGCACAGTATCCTAATTAAGCCACATAATGGCAGCCTATGGGGCTTGTCTGTCCAGGTTCTTCTCTCTATCATTCCTGAGGGATTTTTTGCTGTTAAGCAAGGGAAATCTGTACAGGCTTTGCTGTTTTGTGGATTTTATGGTGGAATTTCTAGTTGAAGTACTGGACAGTGTAGCCTTTTTGGCTGCCTTATCTGTCTTTAAATTCTCTCTTAAGTGTCTATGCATTTTCTGAATTTTTTGACACTGTAAGAGATTATTTTTGATTGCTCCGGGGTCCACGCACATGGGCGGGACTATTCACTAGATTATGACTATAACAGAGATACCCCTACTACAGAACTGGAGTTACAGGACAGAAACTACTCCTTCTCTTTTAATGTGAACCCCATAGCTTGCCCTAGTGTACATTGTGTGTGTAATGAATGTGTAGCCCATGTATGGTGAAATTCTCACTCAGTGTGTGGTGAAAGTCTGAGTACTACCAGCACAATCTATTTTTGGTGGCCCTGGGTTTAGCATGGCACAAGATAAAGGGTGGACACATCTTCCACAGACCGTTGAAGTGTATAGGCTTTCATGTGGCTGGATGGCGTTGGCCAAGGCACTTAAGGGAGGGATCATGGAGACAAGCTTCTATTAGAAATTAAATGGGGGCCTTGTTAGCAAGGGCTGCTGATTAGTTCTATTTGAGTGCTGCCATTTGATAGATAGGTGGGGTAGGGGCGGTGGCTGCAGGTTCTGTTGTTCCTGGTGAGGACGTTTCTAGTCAGAGTCTGTCCTTTTGTCTGTCCCTGATTACTGCCTTCTGGGAAGGTTAATGACATCAAGGTGTGGAGGCGTAACACTTCATCGTGCCCTGGTATTGGATACTCTTGTGTGATACCAGTATCTATGCTACCTCCTGACAGAGCATACATCTTTTTAAAGACAGTTTCAGAAAAAGAGACCGAAAATTACATTTGAAAAAGGAAACAACAAACGCCGGCTGTAAAACCTTAGACAATCCCACTCTGAAAAGTATCTATAAAATTGGGATCCAAATTGCTTTGTTTCAATTCCAAGTTTTTCATCATCCAAGTTAAGGAGTGCTCCCGAGAGTTCCCAAAGAACTGCTGTGTGAACAAGGCTGGGCTCTGGATGGCACCCAGTCTCCTAGATGTCAGGTACATACATTGAAGCCTGCACTTTTTTGCTGGAGGGTCTGACCAAAGCCCATAAGTGTGCCTGACCCTGCAGAAGGGAAGACTGTCACGGAAGAGAAGCTCAGGGCATCATATCCGGTAGAGAAAACATGAGACTATGAGAGCGCAAATCCAGTCACAACTCTTATAAGTTGGAGTTCCCTGGATCTCCTTGAGAGGTTTTTGCTGTGAATTGTGTACGATATTGAATTATGATTTAAGTTGGGTGATTGTCCACTTCATATAGTAATTACGATAGAAACAAATAGCCTTGTTAGGATGAATCCTCCAAGTCACAAAATTAACCCGAGCTCAACCCCTAATTGCTGTGGACGGAGCGGACAAGCTTAGCTTAGGGCATTATGTAAAGTATTCATGCAATGCCAAAATACTAACAGCGTCAAAATGCAAAACAGTAAAAACTCTAAATTGAATTAGAAAAATAGTAAACTTTAATTAGCAGACTGACTCAAATCCAATACGTGGAAACGGAGGTAGAAATAACCTTGCAAAAGCACAATCAAGCTGTTGAAATTGCCTATCCTTAAGAAATTATTTTGTTATTATTGTACAATATTTTTCGTTTGAAATATCATATCACTATCATTGATTTGGGAAAATAAGATTCTGGTGCTGGATCATTTTGTGTAACAAAAGCACAATGCACCAATGATAGTAAATGGTCCTGGTAGACCAGGACATAAGAGCGCCTGCCAGAGTCAAAATAGCTTTTGGCACCTTGTCACTGTCACAACATGGTAAAGTAACATTCTACATGTCCCCCGTTTAAATATCATACATCCTACCTTGTGGGCTACAAGGCTTACAAAGGGTGACTTACTAATACTTAAACAGAGGTTTTTAACTGTCAAAAAGGGTTTATTTTATCGGTTCGTAGTGAATGTTTACACTGCAACAGTGAGACAACACAGTGTAAACTTGAAGCTGTGTTTGCACTGCCACTGTAGTGGATGGCACAATAGATATTGCAGTCCTTGGTGGTATTTAACTTCCCTGCTTTGGGTGCACTTCTTACTCCGTATACTTATAGGCTAGTTAAATGTGTCAATCTGTAATAAGCCAATTTAACCGAGCCAGTACACCAGTAAAATGATATGGTCCAGTGAAAGGCAAAAAGTCAGGGTGAACATGCAGAAAAGCAGATTCCCTACACACACTGCCAACAAGTGACAATCATCCTGTGAGACTGGCATTCTGCTTTGAGGCGTACAGATAGTATTGCCAATATTGTAGTCAGAACTCTTTGTTGCCGAGATGCGATTCCTGATCAGTCTGGAGGCTCAATTTGCTGAAGAAGTCCACTTGGCCAGGGCATGCCTGGAGACCCTACCTTTCAATCCTTTGTCCTGTCAGCATCCAAGTTTGGATGGCTTCTACTGCCAAAGATGAGCCACCGCCCTAAAATTTCCAAGCATTCAAGTTCTGAGCGATGCGCAACCATAACGTCGAAGGTGTAAGAGGCTCTTGTGCAGGACAACTGCACATGTCTATACTGCATCATTTGAAGTACAGTTCCAAACTTTAGTTAACTAGATGGCCTAGAGTGTTACCAGAGACTTACGTAGACTGAAGTCTGCAGACTCAGCGAAGAACATTGCCTTCTAAACTTAAGGAGGTGAAAGCAAACTGAACTCTTCTGCGTATCTGTGTGTTCAATGTATTTAGAATGAGCTGCACCCGTGCCTAATCAGTGTCTTTCCCCATTTTATCCACCAAGGTTGATTGGCTCTTTGGAGCTCCGTTAGCGGGAGATGGTACTGAAGGATGTCGAGACTGTCCGACCTAATGGTACATTACTACTTCTAATTTCTAATTTAAAACATTTGTAGAGCGCAACGTCCACCAAGCGGTTTCTTGGCGCTAACAAAGTCCGATTTACTGAGGATTGCAGGGGTAAGCGAGTTTATAAAAGGAAGGCCTGTCTAAACAGGAACGTTTTGAGATCCTTTCGAAAAGAGGCATAGTGGGTGGCAAAACGTAGGTGATCAGGCAGAGAGTTCCACAAAGCAGGGGCCAAGGTGGAGAAATTGGCACCACCCCACTTTTTCCGCTTAAAACGGGGGGTTTGGAGGAAAGCTTTGGAGGAGGACCGGAGCTCTCTGGAGGGAACATAATCGCTAATCAGCGAAGAGATGAAGGCCGGGGCAGTGCCTTGCTGGGCCTGGAAGGTCATACAGGCGGTCTTAAAGAGGGAGCGCTCCCTGATAGGCAGCCAGTGGAGCTCCCTAAGAAGGGGGGAGGAGTGATGGTAGCGTGGGAGACCGTAGATAAGCCGGGCCGCGTGGTTCTGCACCACCTGGAGCCTCCCTAAGCTGTATGCCGGAATGCCATTATAAAGGGCATTGGCGTAATCCAGCCGTGAGATTACCAATGCGGCCATGATCAGTTTGAGAGCCTGGGGGGAGAAAAAACGGGAAACAATACGGATTGTTCGAAGGGTGAGGAAGCAAGAGGAGACTACGGAACTGATTTGGGAGTGAAGAGTGAGGTGACTGTTCATTTTCACTCCCAGTGTTTTTACTGTGGCTGAAGGGGTAGGGGCGGGACCAAGAGAGGGGGGCCAAAAGTGGGGGTTCCAGGGACTGGATGAACCACCAGTGAGAACCAACTCGGTCTTCTCCGGGTTCAATTTGAGGTGGTTGTGGTTCATCCAATCCCTGATGAAAATCATAATGGACTGAAAATTAGAAACAGAGAGAGAGGAAGAAGACAGGTCGAAGATGAGCTGGAGGTCATCTGCATAATTAAATACAGTGACCTCCAGCTGCTGAAGAGCGAAAATAAGAGGGGAGATGTAAAGGTTGAAAAGTAAGGGGGAAAGGGAAGAACCCTGGGGGACACCACAAGTGACGGGGAGTGGGGTGGTCGTGAAGGCTCCCAGCCGAACCGCCTGGGTACGGTCCCTCAGAAAGGAGGAAAGCCAAACCAGGGCTGTTCCCTGGATTCCAGCCGCCTTGACACGGGACAAGAGGATGTTATGGTCAACCGTGTCAAAAGCGGCGGAGAGGTCCAGGAGCACCAGCGCCTGGTGTTGGTTGTGATCCATTCCCTTCCTGAGTTCATCTAGGACCGATACCACGACTGATTCGGTCGAGTGCCTGGGACGAAAGCCAGCCTGGCGGGAAGCCAGCCCCCCATTTGCCTCTACGTGGGCACTGAGTACCGCGGTGACGTGGCGCTCTAGTACCTTGGCTAAATAGGGCAGTAGGGAGATGGGGCGATAATTGGCTGAGATGGTTGGGTCCGCGCCAGGCTTCTTCAGTATGGGCACTATGGTGGCAGATTTGAGTGCAGGTGTCACGACTCCCTGGGCCAAAGAGTTGTTCAGGACAGTGACAGGGGGTTCAGGGCAGCAGGAATAAATTTGCTGCAGAATGCGTGCAGGGCAGACATCTGCAGGGGAGCCCGATTTAACCTTAGGGAGAATCTCCAAGAAAACTTCCTGGGTAAGGGGGGGAATAGAGGTAAGACAACTTGGGAAGGTCTGAGGGGGAAGATCGACGAAGGCAGATGAAGGGGGAGGGATGTTAGCCTTGATGGTAATAATCTTGTCTAGGAAATATGAGTTGAGTTGGGTACATAAAGACTGGGATGGAGGAATTTGGGGTGAGGCTCTGTCAGAGAAGGCTAGATCATTCACAATGTTGAAGATCTCCCTGGGCTTGTTTTCGGCTGACGTGATTTTGGTGGAAAAATAGGCGGTTTTGGCATCAAGGATTGCCGTTTTATATTTGGCAAGTGCAGAGAGGTAGAGGGTTTTTAATTAAGGACAATAGTCCTTCCTCCAGTGTCTCTCTGCTTGACGAACGGTCAATTTAAGTTCTTTTAAGTTGCCATCAAACCATCTATTTGAATCCTTGGGTCGACGGATGGAAATACGGCGCAAGGGGGCTTCAGAGTCACAGCCTCTGGCTAGCCAGGCATTAATTGCCTCGGCTTGAGAGTTTGACGAGAGGCCAGCAAGGGTTGGAGGGGAATTCCGGAGCAGGGAGGTCAAAGCGGGGAGGTCAACTCTATTCCAATTTCTGGCCCATGTGTTTTTGGGGCGTGGGATTTTCGGCGCTGGTTCAATTAAGATGAAAAAGGAAATGAGGTCATGATCCGACCAGGGGCAGGGAGAGACAGTCACCGGGGAAATTGGGAGGTTAAGGGACCATACCTGGTCGAGAATGTGACCGTGAGAATGGGTGGGAACCGAAATATGCGGCACCAAGTTCAGGGAGAGCAGAGAATCTGTGAATTCCTTCGAAGTGGCGCACTCGGAAGGGTCGGAAGGCCAATAATTAAAATCACCGAGGACCAGGATCGAAGCGTAGTTGACCATCAGGGTGGCCAGTAGGTCCTGGAACGCAGGTAGGAATAGGGGCGAGGGCTGGGGTGGGCGATACATCAAGAGGCAAGTGATGGGGGGAGAGAAATAAAGGGATCGGGCAACAAGGAATTCAGAAGAGGGGATAGAGGAAGATGGAAGGATCTGAAAATTAAAATCCGCCCGAGCAATCAATGCCACACCACCGCCTGTCCTGCCCGCCGGGCGGTCAGTGCGTAGGGCAACATAGGTAGGGGGAAGGGTGGCCAGGAGAACGGGGAGGGACGAGTCACAAAACCAGGTCTCGGTCAAGAGCAATAGATCCGGCTTCTCAGAGTCGAGGAGGACGGATATCTCATGGTGGTGTTTGACCGCAGATCTGGTATTGAGTAAGATGACAGATAACGGAGGAGTAGAGGGGGGGGGGGTCAGGTAAGGAAGGGCAAAGCAACGGTGGGGCCGGCAATGGCGGCAGCAGTATAGGGATAGAAGAGGGAGTGAGTTTTAACGATGCAATGTGCTTTCCGATGGATTCAGAGAGTGGCCAATGGCCCTGGAGAGAGGTCAGCTCCTCAGAGGAGTAGCACATAAAATTGGCATGGGGACGTGCCCCTAGCCCCGTCCGGCCGCGGACGGGCGCAGACGGGCTTGCCTTAGGCGCGCCTTCGGCGCGCAAACGGCGCGCCCGCTGCGCACGTCCGCTGCGCGTTCTGGGGTTGCACATTGAAATAGGGGATCTCTAGGGCGGGTAGGGGGCGTGGCCTCCGGGTGGGCGTGGCCAGGCGCCAAGGAAGCGGCGTGGAGGGTGACACGTGAGCGCTGAATCCGCTACACGGCGCACTCGGGGGGTGAAGTGCAAAAAGTGCTAGCAGCAATCAGGTAGGCTTAATAAAACACAGGAAATACACAAAATATACTTTTAAAATCAAGCTCCCGGCTGTTTTGCCTCAGGAGTACGAACCAACTGAGCGCTTGTGGGTCAGCGCTTTAAGTAGGGCGGGTAGGGGGCGTGGCCTCCGGGTGGGCGTGGCCAGGCGCCAAGGAAGCGGCGTGGAGGGTGACACGTGAGCGCTGGATCCGCTACACGGCGCCCTCGGGGGGTGAAGTGCAAAAAGTGCTAGCAGCAATCAGGTAGGCTTAATAAAACACAGGAAATACACAAAATATACTTTTAAAATCAAGCTCCCGGCTGTTTTGCCTCAGGAGTACGAACCAAATACAGTACTTTATGTGTAAACATAGAAAAAAGCATAAGATTTTGGGTATTTATATAAAATAAGTAGTATTAATATTATTAAATTATACTTTAGGGAAGTAATGGGCAAATAGGAAATCACAAGCAGTATGTATTTGCTTTTTCACAAATAAAACCGAGCCAGCCAGTTTGAAAGCAATGCACTCACAAATTACAGAAAATGTATGCATGCAACAGAGGAATTAAGTAAAATAAAAATATGTAATACTAATGCCCAGAACATACAAACCACCTTGCCCTTTATGTACAATGTGTTTAATTAAAGTGACTGACATAAGGTTGTTTAAAAAGGTTCAAAATTAGAGAACTTTTACCCTATCGTTCAGCAGACATAAGGCAAGCGCTGTAAGCAGTAACCCATTTAACAAAGTGGAATTCTTTGGTAAGAGAGTAGCAGCATTTCTTTGGGTTATAGTGGTTACAGCAGAAGAGCCACGCAGGTTTTGAAAGTACTCCATAATACGACAACTGGTTTGTGTCCACATTTAAAATAATCTGGATCATCGCAACTAAAGTCTTCCACCTTTGCAAGCATACTCTTTAGGTGTAGTTTTCATTGAACTCTTCTGGCCAGTACTTGTCGTCCATGAACTGTTCATTATCCGAGGCATCTCCTGTTGTCTGGAAAGGGGGACTGGGCCACAGACTACTTATTTTCATTATGTCATTTTTTTTATCCCCGCACTTAGTTTCTTTGAGAAAATTATGGACAATCTGCAAAATAAATGATCTCGTGCAGAATTCTGAATTTTGTCTAGCTTTAATAAATAAATAGTATTCCAAGTTCACCCATGGGTTTCACACCCATTTCCACCTCATGCTGCAAGTAGGTAGAAACCACAAAGAATTTTCAAAGTGATTAGTTTTTCTGTTTTTGTTGTTGTTTTTTGTTATTGAGGGGCTCTCGTTTACCTTGGTCTTAATAGGTGGCAGAGGTAATTCCAATGTCCTACCTTGTGGTAGAAGGCTGCACCTGGTTAGAGAGGACATGAAAATAAGTAGAAAAAAAGTATAAATTGGTGACGTTTTCACATGTGAACATTTGCACGAATGGCTGATTTTCAAAAGTAATGACCAAAGCAAACATTTGATCAGAAGTCCTACAAACTAAACACCAGTTAGCAGAATGCCCACTTCTTTTCATGGAAGCCCTACTAGATCCTGTCCTCTCTGCTTTGGCAGTCATTGCCTACTCCAGCTGTTATCAAAACCATAGCAGGAAGATCTAGACCAGCACTGAGTGACCCCCATTTTCTCTCTGAGCACCCTAACCACAAAAGCTTGGTCATACTTCATCCTCCAAATTCTCAGCTGGCAAATTCCCTTCGGCTCCGGCTAAAAGAGAATCCAAGCATTTGGAGGCCTGGTCCCAAAAAAGTGTTACCTCTGGGAGACTAGCTCTAAAGTGTCTAAATGCCTCAGGCCTCCTCAGAAGTTACCTCTGTGTTTTATGTGATACGGCTAGTCTAATAGCACTTGAACTGCCCAACAATCTTCAGTCTCACTTTATGGGCATCATTTGTGATGGTCAGGCTGCTGTGGGTCAGGTCATCCAGTCTGGTCTCGACAGTGGCAATTCGGTTTTCAAAAGTATGGTGCGGAAACAGACATGGCTCAGGATTTTAGGATTCTCTAAAAATGTCCAGTCAACCCTAATGGGCATATTGTTTGATTCCTTCAAGCTTTTTGGTGACAAGTCGGACACAGCCCTGGAACGCTTTAAGACCAGTCCGGTGACTGCCCAATCCCTGAATTTGCAGCCCAAAAGAGACAACAAGGGATTTTGCAAATGTTTGGGTTTTGCAAGAGGCCTCAACTTTTGCCAGTGTCAGGCGGCTATCGCACACCAACAGGCCTACAGTACCCTTGTGCGACAATACAGGGGCTGTGGAAAGGGAAAAGGTCTATCTCTTCCCAGCCAGCCATTGCCTCCTCCCCTTCGCAAGCCACCGGCGGACGCAGCTCTAGTTTGCCTTGTCAGGACACTCGGGTCATTTGAGAGGCCACGTGCTTGCTTTTCCACAGCCCTGGTGGACATTAACTTCGGACGAATGGGTCTACAAATTGTGGAAAAAGAGATATGCCCTGTCTTCCGCCAATCCTTCCTGTTATTCCCTCTCCCTATTCAGGGCAGGGATCAGCTTCTATTTCTAGTTTTCCAGACCAGCCTGGAGGAGTAATCAAGAGGTGAGGAATCTGTAGGTAGATCGAGTGTTCAGCAAAAATATTGTTACCGAAGGTAAGTAACTTTTTCTTTTTGAATAGCACTATTTCTCCATTTTAAGAAAAAAATCTAAATTTGGCTCAGTGGCTGTTTTCTGGGTTCTCTACAGGGTAGTAAACAAACCTTGACTACCTCTAGAATCCCCAACACATGGTGGGAAGGGATGCATATTTGATTTGGATACCTTTTGCGGAAAAACAATTTAGAAAGTTTAAGTGCCGACTGTCTCAAACATCGAAAAAGGGCTCAGCACAAAGCCCCAGCTCATAAGGGGTTAAAAAAAAACTACAGAAATCACAAAGTGTGGACTAAAGCAAAGATTTGATGCTTTTAATTTGCAGTGCCTTTGCTGATGCAGAATTTGTTTATTTGTAAGCACAAGATGCCGAAGAACTCAGTGAAAAAAGTGTTTTTTGCACAGATTATGTTCCCCTAAGAAAGAGTGGTGAGCTGCACTGCTTGGCGTTCATCAATCCATACATACAGAGATTTATCCTGTGAAGACTATGGCATCACCGAATCAGAAGTTATTACTCGTTGCTTTCCTATTATTTATTCATTGATTTTGTATACACTTAGTTTGTTGTAATTTTCTTCACATCTGTGATTATCGTGATCTGTATTGACTTTGCACCAATCTGTTTTTATGCTACCACTCAGTGCATGGTTGACTTTTGTTTACCGTGCCTTCTGTGTAGCACTTAGTAGCCCAGTTGGGTGCAAGTTGTGTTTTCTAAGCCAACAATTAGTTAATTAAAATTCCAACGAATGGCTAAATCCTTTAAAAGGGATAACCTCTTCCTTCCCCATTCTGGTATAGGGTCTGTTCTTAGTAAGTCCTATGGCCAATGTCTTAATGCCTAGCCTTGCGAAAATTCTACCTTCTTTTCTCCAAGTCTACCCACATGCAAGGGTTGCTTAATTGAGTGTACTGCCTCTTCCAAAGTACTGAACTGGCATATGTCGGGAATACCTGCATATATCCTACAGATTGGTGCCATGGCCGGGGTAATGAATAGTTGACTCTGGAGCAGGAGTGATTTTGAGATGCTCAGAAGAGTGAGTGGGGACTTCTCATGGCCTCCCTGTTCCAGCTGTGCTTGATCAGAGTGTTCGATTTCACCTCCAAATCCTTGTCCACAAGGGCATGTTTTTACTGCAAGGAATCCAGTATAAATGCCCTAAACATCCTTCCTACAAAATGTGGAAGATGCAGAAAAAGATTTAAATCCAAGGTCCACTTGGATGGAGTGCACAGAGCAAGAGGCCTCCTTTGAGGCGGTGGATCTGAGATGAAAATTGGGAGCATTCCAATATTGAAGAGAGTTTTTTCGACTTGACATTTTAAAGCAGAATTTATGATTTGATTCCAGGAAAAGGAAACGGGTTGTTCAACTATTGATACTGAGCCAAAATGGGAATGTTTTGTAAGAGGGGCACAGAATGCAGGCCGCAGAATCCACAGGCAGGAAATCCACACCATACTGGGGAGGTGAGGGATCACTCTTGCAGAGGAGGGACATCTACAACCTACAAGGAGAGACATGGCATAGATGAGGCATCTCACACTATTTTAGGCATAGCTAGCCAGATGGGAACCTGTGCAATGGATCTCTCCATGCTATACACATGCAGTTTTGTCATAATACATAATTCATAATGTTCATAATAAAGTGCCACAATATACAGGAGGAAAGTATTTTCTGTGCAGAAGGAAACCCCACTGTACAAGAAGTACATGTACACTATGCTGGTGTTGCTACATACTATACAAGGGAAATCTTCTCAGTATACCGATGGGAGCTCCATATTGCACTGTAGGAAGATCCTTTATTGCTAAGGAGGGCCTATAGGCTTTACAGTCAAGGCATGAATCAAGGTATCAGACCTGGATGAAAGGACTTGGTTGGTGAAGCAAGTGGCTTTCTTTAAGTTCAAAACGAACCACTTAAACAATGGTACAAACAATGTGGTCATCTGGCTTTCTTTTCTTAAGCTGCATCTGATCAGAAATGCTGATTAAATTGCAAATTACACCTAGTTCTGATTCAGTCTATAAATTGCCCATGCAAGTTTCATGCAGCGAAGAGACCCTGGTGAATTCCTGGCTGTTGTAGAGTGGCATTTACAGCATTACTCGATTTCAAGTGCCCTCATATAATGGTCCCTAGCTCCTGAAGTCACATAGTGTTGTTTTTTTTTTGCACCGTGAAGAAGGCATGAGGGAACACCAGTGCGTCAAAGCCCATGAGGCAGAGAAAGATGTGCAGGGCTACATGCTTAGCCGTTCAGGGAGATTGACTGGATTCGCTGATGGTTCAACCTTGCCTTATGTAAAGCACAACCAGATTGGCTCTGATTGTGGAGTTTCAGATCCGATGTGACACACTTTCTAAGCATCAAAAACAAAATCCTATCTATCTCTATTCCCACTTCTCAAGAAGTCTGCAAATGGTTCTAATATACTATAGCATACCATGCTGGTGTCGGGTGACAGTAGGGCTGGGTAACAGGCACACTCCTGGCAGCGATCTTGAAATTTTAATTTGCCTATTATAGAATGTCTAGAACACTATTGTTTTCTTATTTGTGAAGTGTTAGTCTGCGACACAGGAAAAGTCAACCAATGAAATGTGATTCTGCTGTCGGAAGAAACGTGCTCGAGCCTCTGGTCATGTAACGTATTAATTTGAAAAAATATCAAAGACTTGGTATTTAAAGAAATTAGTAGTTTGGCAGCCTTAGAGTCTGTTCCAGTTAATCTAGCCGATCCTAGCTTGTCGGTCTCCTATAGTAATCTAATAGGTAAAGTGGGAGCCCACTTTTGTAAGAAGCAACCGGGAAAAACCCGTCCTAATGGTACCAAATTAAATAGTAATCCATGGTATACGAGTAATTGTAGAAGCAAAAGGGAAGCAATTACTAAAGCAATATGCAGTAAGGATTCCGTGGCCGTCCGGTTAGCCAGGAAAGATTATGCGTGCAGTATAAAAACTGCCAAAAGAGAATGGGAGGAAGAGCATTGGCAACAGTTGAAAGAAGCAGCTCGTGGGAAAAATACTGTTGCCTTTTGGAAATTAATTAATGCTCTAGATAGAAAGGGAGCAGGTCCCATTTTAAATCATATTACGGACCAGGAATGGTATTCCCATTTTTTTAAACTATATTGTGAGGAGAATGTGGATAGCTTGACAATATTATCAGCTAATATCCCCGAAAGCACGCCTTGTGGTAATTTTATTTTCAACACAGATCCATTTTCCCAGAGAGAAGTACTAGATGCCATCTCTAAATTATTGCCAGGGAAGGCCCCAGGCCAAGATGGTCTTCCAGGGGACTTGTTAAAGTATGAACCGAATGTGTGGGCTAAATACATCTCTAATTTGATGAATTTGATACAAGCTGGTCATCCAGTTCCCGATTCCTGGAAAGGTGCTGAGGTAATAACCATTTATAAAAAGGGCGATAGGGACGACCCTTCCAATTACAGACCAATAAGTCTGATAGACACAATTCAGAAGGTGGTTGGAAGGGTGATCATAAACCGTACAGAAGTATGGCTTGTGGATAAGAGTATTTTGTCCCATTTCCAGGCCGGGTTTAGAAGCAATATAGGTGCAATAGACCAGGTATTTAGATTCTGTGCAGTCTGTTGGAAGTCAGTGTTAATTACTAAGGGTAGTCTATATCTGGCTTTCATAGACTTGAAGACCGCATTTGATGTGATCCCACGGAATAAGCTCTGGTCGGTCCTATCCGATATGGGTTTTCCTAGTTACCTCCTACAATTCATTATTAAACTCCATGAGGGGAACTATGCCAGGATCCGATGGGGATCCCAGGGTCAACTGACAGAGAAGATCCCGGTAAATAGGGGAGTGAGGCAAGGGTGTGTGATGGCTCCAACCTTGTTCTCCCTCTTTATTAATGGGGTTGTAGCCCATCTGAGGGAGGATCCTGCTGATGCCCCCGTCCTTGCAGGAGAGAAAACACCCACTCTCCTCTTTGCCGACGATACTCTGCTCATGTCAAAGTCCCCCATGGGTTTGCAAAAACTACTCGATCGTTTTTGCAGTTTTTGTATAGATAGGGGGTTGTCAATAAACACCTCAAAAACAAAGCTGATGGTGTTATCTAATAAAAAGAAACATAGGAAGGTAAACCTCAGGCTGAATGACACCCCGCTGGAGGTGGTAGAGGAATTTGATTACCTTGGGGTGAGACTTTGTAATAACCTGAGCTGGTCAGCCCATATCGCCAAAATGGTTTTAAACCTCAAAAGGGTTGCAGGAGTAATTCTTAAGAACCAGCGTCGATCTTTCAGTCGTCCCATAGCCCCAACCCTGGCAATTTATGAAGGGAAAGCATTGGCAGCGGCAGTTTATGGTTCAGAACTTTGGGGGGCGGAAAATACCAAAGTTTTAGCGGTAGCTGAGAATAAGTTTATTAGAGATATGGTCTCGCTACCCTTATCGGCCCCTCTGAAACCCCCTTTTCTTGACATGGGTAAAAAATCGGTTGTTGATCTAGTGCAAATTCGTCCCTTGTTATTCTGGGTTCGTCTTAGAAGGACCCCAGAACTTCATAATTATGCTCAGGTTCTGGATGAGCTGATTAGTTTAAACGTAGCAAATAAAATCAAATGGCTCAATAATTTAAAGAGGCTTGTTAAATCAATAGGTCTAGAAGAGAGTTGGATTTCGCAACTGCCACCCCCAAAGGCAATTGTCAAAAAACTTTATTGGGATTGGGTTGTTGCCAAAGAACACAGGAATCCAAACTGGGGTCACCTAACTAGTACCTTCCTTGATCACAA
The DNA here is from genome assembly GCF_964261635.1 of Lissotriton helveticus. Classification (NCBI taxonomy): domain Eukaryota; kingdom Metazoa; phylum Chordata; class Amphibia; order Caudata; family Salamandridae; genus Lissotriton; species Lissotriton helveticus. Next base: position 825,546,890 of record NC_136073.1, read on the forward strand.
GCCCCTTAGGAAGTTAGAGCCCTTTTTGGATTTTATCCAGGTCCCACGTGATAGAACACTGTTTTTGAAACTCCGATATGGTATTCTACCCCTTAACACATTCAAGGCAGGTTGGAAGGGATATAGAGGAACAGAGCAGAAATGCCCAGGCTGTCCCTGTCCAAAAGAATCGTTGGGCCACTTCCTATTTGCATGTGTAGCCTACAAAATACCTAGAGGAAGGTGGTTGAAACCTGTTTGTAGGAACCTAGGGGTGAGGGATCATAAATTAGCTATGCGTATTTTTTTAACAGATGTTTCTTCAATGCATATGGTCTGTGGGGTGGCTAAATTTGTGGCGAATGCTTGGTTCATTAGATCAAAACTCGTACCCATTGTCTGAATTGTTTCATGATTATGATTTGTTTTACGTACAGTTATTATGGATTTATTATGGATACTGTATATGTACTTTTATGAAATTTTGTTTCGAATAAAGTATTTTCAAGCAATTAAAAAAAAATAAAAAATTAATGCGTTGAACTGTGGTTTGTAAAACCCCTTAGACGGAGACAAAGCATTAAAACATACCCAAAGATGAAAGTAGATCGGAAAACAGCAAATGAAGCATAAAGCATAAAGACTTTTCTCGATCCTTACCTTATCATTCCAAAAATCATCAACCATCCTCACATTAGGACACTACTCGTAAGAATCCTCATTAGAATTTACTGATCGTAAGCCTTCTAAAAGAATCACAGTCCTCAATCGCCTGCGATTTTCTTTTTCACAGCTGCATGTTTTTCTAATGCCGAACTCTTGCATTAACCTAGACTACAACTTTGATGTCTTCTCCCTAATGCAAACCTTTCACAACTAGAGAGCCCCTTTCATCGGTTATTCCACTCTACTACCTCCGCTTAGCATGGGTTGCAGTAAAACCTAAGAATACACACTCTGCCAAATACTCACAGGCCCGCATACTATTGACAGTGTACGTATTTTCTTGGGAAATGCAGTCTTGTATTTTAAGTGTTTTTATTGGCTGCTGTCAGTTTTGCAGAAGCCTAATCCTCTCCTCCGAGTCCTTAATAGAATAGAAAGGTCTTGACACATGAGCTGGAAGACGGTTTATTCCTTCCCATAACACTAGCTTCTATTTTGATTTGTCTTTTAAGAAGGTTGTTCCTAATGCTTTAGGGATTTCTTCCTCATTGCAAGAGCTACTATGTTTTGTATCTATGTGCCTGTTTCCAATTTGTATTGGACTCTGTTGCTTTGTTCTCTATGATATGATCATCGTATAATGCCTGGTGGGGAATTTTCCATTCTAAAAAAAAATGTTAAAATTATCTTAATAAAATGCATTGTTTATGTAGATGATGTCCCGGTTGCCATGGTTCTGCACTCTTTGAGGTATGCATAAGAACTTTTATCAGAGCAATGGGTAGAGGGTTCTCCAAGGATGATTTTGTGCAGATGGAACAGAAAAGGGATAATACTGCTAAGCAGTCGGAGGTGATGGAAGAATGTAATGTAGCTCCGGAGAAGAGTACTTTTTAGCTTTCCTTTATTCCTTTTGGTTTACAGGGATTGAGGAGGTAGATCATAGAGTAGCAAATATGTATTTTGTACCAGGTGTTCTTATTGAGATGTCTCTCTGGGCTTGCTTGTTGATTTTTAGACTTAGATGCGCCAAATTGAACTTCGAGGTTTGAATTGACTTGTCCATAGAAAGATGTTGCTGCACTCTTGGCTCCGCAGCCATTTTCGCCACAAGACCTTTATCCTCTCTGGCGTCTAGCGTGAGAAGAGATTTGTAGTAGAAATTTTAAAGAAGGCATTGGATCCGTGTGGATATCCTGTTCAGTCTTCACATGGTATCTTTATGATACTCAGGTCCAACATTGTATCATTTCTTCAGAGTTGGGTTAATTGTCTCTTTTGTCACCCACTTTGGTTCGGTTAGGCTTTCCTAAACTCTGTGTGAATCATCTTAGTGATGCACAGATATAGGGAGTTTGGATGGTGGCAACCTGGCCCGTTCTTTGGGCGGTCACTTTGTAGCATTTCAGTATGTCTTTCCATTTTGAAGTTTCTTCAGTTCTCTCCAGGGTCAACTTCTGGTTGTTCATTGAAGCCTGGCTCCCTTACATTCTAGTGCATTTGAATGAATCAGGCAGTGTGTTTAAATCCACTCTGGATCTGGTAGGATTGTTTTCTGATGTGGCCTGGAAAACCTTGATTTTTTTTGGGGGGGGGGGGGGTTGCCCACGTCCCCTCTTCTTCCCCTCATCTTCAAATGAGTCTCAGACTTAGCCCTGTGGTGCACTAAGGGATCCGTTAATGATGCAATCTAGGGCATGAAGATGAGGCGGGGGTGAATCTGGCTCCTGAGCGGGGGTTATTTTCATGGGGCTTGTTGTCTGCCTGTGGGTTAAGCTTCAGGCCCGTAGGCGTGAGTAGCAGAGGATATTTTAGTCTAGTTGCTGTATATTCTGCCACAAATACTTTTGTGTTGTGTATAATGAAGTAGATGATGAACGAATGTTCTATGTCGCCATACTTTCTCTTACATGTACAACAGTAAATGTATCTTGTCTGGTGCTGATTCTCCCTTTTTACCGGATATAGAAGAAAATGGACATTCTGCAGTGTTATTTTGTTTAAAAAAAATCCAGCGATTGATGCAGATGACTAAAGAGCACACAGCTAGAAGAACATGTAGAAATGATCAGTCTCCGCCTTCACATAGGCTTGTTTTCCAGTTGTCTGGTGCTTTAGTGGTTCATATCTGGTATTCCGCACATGGTGCGTCAGCAGACGGTATTCACAGACATGCTTATTTGGCAATCTCGAATTTACTCCATGAAGGTGGTGGTGTATGCGTACATATATTTTTAGCTGTGTATGTTTCTTTTCTTATATTATACCAGGGCCAAACATTAGATTTGTCAATTCTCGTTGTTATGGAAGTTAGTATTTTTTTAGCGCCCCGCAACGTGGTTTGTGACCTTGTATGTGATTTATTTATTACTGTTTCGAGTGTTTAATCTGAATTCTGTGGGAAGCCCAGCATTGCTTTTAAAAATGGAACGTTTGACTAAACCTCATATTTGAATCTGTTCCAATTTCCAAAAGCAGGGCAAGGACTTGTATGTAAATTCTTTCCATGTGAGTCACTCGTTGTGCTGCAAAGCAATTGAAAACAGTACATAAAAACCATCTGGTTAACAAAAAGTACATTTGCTTCGTCTGGTGAACATGTATTAGTTACTTACACCTGACATTGTTTATAAAATGTCCTTTATTTGCTTTAGGGTGTGTTTGAAAACGAGGACTTGAAATGTTACCTAGTCGATGTTTTTCCACTGATCTCTGTCAAGTAGTAAACAAGCACTGACCAGAAGTAACCTGTTCGTTTTATTGGTGCCTGGAAGGCCAAGATTTTGGATGGTGATGCCTGCCACTTTAAAGTTTTGTTATATTTGTTCAAATCTTCAGCCCATGCCTTAAAAGTTTAATTAAACGTGCATTCCGTTCAAACATATTACTCTTGTTACTCATCCGGGCCGAGCTGTAACTGTTTCTGTCCCATCTTAATCCTCGTCTTGTTTTGCTCAGTGATAGTTAAACTAGGTCCATTGGAAGTATGGCAATTGAGAGCTAGAATGAAATCCTTTGTGGTAAATTAACTAAAAGGAATTCACCAGGGTCTCTAGTTCAAGTGTGAGATTGGTCATGGTTGAACGGCCTGTAAAAGAGAATTTTGGGTGCATTTCATTAGAGCATCATATTTTTGTTTGTCTTGTTGTGAAGCTGTTGTGACAGCAACAATATCTGCTAATAACCAGATGTTTTCCCACCTTTCTCCTCTGCAAACTTATCGTGATGCCACACTACATATACTTGCCAAGCATCTGTGGAGGACAAGGGGACACTGACTACCTGTTGTAGGGCTCTGCAGGCCCCATAGTTGCAGTGTTTAAAAAGAGACCCCAGTCAGATATATACGAGGCCTAGAGGGGGTGGCTGACTCATGGAGTAGCTCCCTGTCTTCACAGGGGATAGTGCATCTGCCACACAGCCCCACCTCTATTCCTGGTCTCCTTGGTGATGTGCCAGCGTTACCAGCCACTGTCGATGAGGTAAAAATCCCCGTCACTGTTGCTCCAGAAAGGTTAACAAAAGATGAGAAGGCTGTTGCCACATCTTGCCAACAACCTGTGCAGGCTTCACCTCCAGTCCTACATCAAGAGCAAGGGATCCTGTAGAAAAATGCTACCATTGCCCAAAACTACTCAATCCACCTATGCCTGTCCAACTGCTTTGGCAGTATTCTTGGGATTTGTCTAGTACCTCTGTTGCCTCACTGGTATGCTTTCTTGTCCAGAAGCAGTGCAAAAATCTACCTTATACCAAATATACCAATACTTTATAAGCTATCGTTTTTTTTTTTATCCCTGGTCTTTCTCTACTAAAGGTGGTACTATTGATGGACCTCTAGCTCTGAGTTTTCCACCCAACGTAAGCCTAGTAAAGGCCGAAAAAAGGATTTAACAGAACCTGCGAGTAGTGAATGTATTGCGTTTTGGAGTGCAGCTAAGAAACAATGAAGCCAGGTCTTTATGTATAAAGTAGGTTTGGGTGGTTGTTGTGTACTATTTTAGTGGTAAAACTAAAAGAGAGCCCTATCCTGATTGAGCTCTATAACAGCAGCATATACTTCCCACCAGCCTACCTGATCCTCCTTATTTCCTAGGTCACTGCATACCCTTTCCACCCGGAGACAGGAGTCTGCCTTCAAGTCGCCATTACAGATTGGTTTCTTAAAGACTAGCCGACTGGCATGTGAGACATGGCTTCATGTTGAAGCGGCCCTTGTGGAGGATTGCACAAACCATTTGGGCCTGTCCTCTTGTTGTAGTGGTGAGACAGTAGATAGTGATCATCTTCAGGGATACTACATTAAGTATGTTATAGGTGCATGGATTGTCCGGAGGCAGGCGAAATAACATTATATCCCGATTGCCAAGGACTACCAAAGGTAGGGAAAGGCGGTAAATAGAAAATGAGTTTCATGAGAGAGAGAGAGAGAATGAAAAGGGGGGGCCCTCGGCCCCCCCGCACGCATGGCGGCGCGGCGACCGCTTCCCCCCTTTCCCCTTTGGTGCCTCTCGGTGGTGGGGGCGGGCCCTTTGGGCGCGACCCACCACCGATTGGCCGGCGGCCTCCCTGACCCGGATACCAAGGTAGAAGGTCCGGGTCAGGGGGGGCGGGCTACTAGAGGGGTGGGGCGGGGGGGCGTTGCCCCCCCCGCCTGGCCCCTTAAGGATAAAGAGGCGGGGAGCGCCCAGGAGACCCCCTTGTCCCTGGACGCTCCCTCACAGCACGGTGTGCCCCGCGCTCGGGGCTTCTTAACAATGCTGGCCTGTGGCGGTAAGGTCATTATCGGTGAGCACATATTTAAGGTCTGAGGGGGCGGGCATCATCCTATGGAGGTTCCCGCCCAGGGGGAGGGGCCTGCGGGCCACTCCTAGAACTCCAGGGGCAAGGTAATTGATGCTTCAAAGGAGCGCGGGTAGGAGTAGTCACGCTTTCCTTAGGCTGGTAGCCACCCCGCGCGCGTATACTCATGACGTCACCGGCTGGCGCAGAGTAAGGGCCCTCCTTTAGTGGGTAAATGGAGTTCACGGCGTAGACCGGGCAATTCCCGGGGCACGACTGCGCATGCGCACGGCTCTAGGGGAGGCGCAGCTTGTAGGACCTGACACCGGTAGTGACCTTGCCATATGGCCAGAAATGTACAGAAATCAAGATGAGGATGTTAGACTCGGTTAGGAAACAACATGTATTAGAGTTTTTGTTAAGGTTAGCCTCTCAAACTTGTTGACGAAATTTGTATCTAATGTCCTGCTGATTTTTGTATAATTGTTGACCATGCAATTAAAACCTTTTTTATTTCATATCTTAATAAATACGGCCGGGCGACTAGCGCCCGCCTTCCAAAAAGTAAAGAAGTCTCATGTTCACTTTTTGGGTGTTGGGTGCCGGTTTGGGGGGGGGGGCGGCAGCCAGTCGCTGACCATGTGAAAAGGGGGGGCCCTCGGCCCCCCCGCACGCATGGCGGCGCGGCGACCCCTTTCCCCTTTGGTGCCTCTCGGTGGTGGGGGCGGGCCCTTTGGGCGCGACCCACCACTGATTGGCCGGCGGCCTCCCTGACCCGGATACCAAGGTAGAAGGTCCGGGTCAGGGGGGGCGGGCTACTAGAGGGGTGGGGCGGGGGGGCGTTGCCCCCCCCCCGCCTGGCCCCTTAAGGATAAAGGGGCGGGGAGCGCCCAGGAGACCCCCTTGTCCCTGGACGCTCCCTCACAGCACGGTGTGCCCCGCGCTCGGGGCTTCTTTGTTTTCCCACCCACCATCCCTTGGAACAAAAGTCTTGTGGCTGCATTATGTTTGGTTTGAGCGTAATTTTGCGAGTATACTGTTAACATGTTTTACATGCGTAATAAAATTTGATCGGGTCGGTATAATTTTGATGATGTGATTTGGTTTAGGAATTTTTTCCCCCTTTTTAGTGAACTGTGTGTGAAGTACTTTTGCTTTGATGCCAAGTGTGTTTAGGCCTTTTTTCCCTTTGTAGCGGTACGTTGATGCTGTTATGTATTAGCCAGTGTAGCTGTCCTTTAGAATTTTTTCCCATAGGTCGTCGTATTTATTAGGTATGGGGTATGCGGTAAGGTCATTATCGGTGAGCACATATTTAAGGTCTGAGGGGGCGGGCATCATCCTATGGAGGTTCCCGCCCAGGGGGAGGGGCCTGCGGGCCACTCCTAGAACTCCAGGGGCAAGGTAATTGATGCTTCAAAGGAGCGCGGGTAGGAGTAGTCACGCTTTCCTTAGGCTGGTAGCCACCCCGCGCGCGTATACTCATGACGTCACCGGCTGGCGCAGAGTAAGGGCCCTCCTTTAGTGGGTAAATGGAGTTCACGGCGTAGACCGGGCAATTCCCGGGGCACGACTGCGCATGCGCACGGCTCTAGGGGAGGCGCAGCTTGTAGGACCTGACAACGGTAGTGACCTTGCCATATGGCCAGAAATGTACAGAAATCAAGATGAGGATGTTAGACTCGGTTAAGAAACAACATGTATTAGAGTTTTTGTTAAGGTTAGCCTCTCAAACTTGTTGACGAAATTTGTATCTAATGTCCTGCTGATTTTTGTATAATTGTTGACCATGCAATTAAAACCTTTTTTATTTCATATCTTAATAAATACGGCCGGGCGACTAGCGCCCGCCTTCCAAAAAGTAAAGAAGTCTCATGTTCACTTTTTGGGTGTTGGGTGCCGGTTTGGGGGGGGCGGCAGCCAGTCGCTGACCATGTCCAAATAAAAGCTTCCAGTGGAAAGTTAGGCATTCAGGAGGCAGAATCAACCATGCGCTTTTCAGTAAGTTGGTAGTCTGAGAAAGTTTTAAATCATTACTGTATACTTTTACCTGTGACTGACCCTGGATGTAGGTTGTAGATGAAGTCTGATAAAATAGGCATTAACTATAAAATATAAATGTATATTTGTATCCCTAAATCCTAGTTTTCTGTCCAGTCGGACAGATTTCTGTAATGCACCTTTAACCATCCATACTCCTGTATCAGTTGTCCAAAATATTTGCAGTTGTGCTAAACTGCAAAATTGTCCTGGCATTATGCTAAACGTTTAACCTCATAACTGGATTAGCCATACTAAGACCTACCTATCCGATAATGTTTTGAATTTCATAGTCTGATCAATTTGGATAAAAGGACTAAAATATTTCTTCCTGGATTCCCTACTTCCAACCAATCTATCAGCCCCGGTCTGAGATTCTCAGGTGTGTAGGACTTTATCTAAAGATGGGAGTAAAAAAATCTCAGTATCCTATCAATTTTCGTCGTGTCTTTTTCTGTAAAGCCATTTAAACTTGCTTTCACCTTTGGCCAGCATGCTACTGACAACCATTTACTTGATGTTCGAAACTAAGACATGCAAGTTTTGTTTTTGTTCATAGGCAACATCTTGGTGGGCCGAGACAATGGGAAAGAGTCTTAATTTTTTTTGTAAGATTCCATCGAATATAGGTGGTGGCTGGAAGTATTGAAAATGGGGATAACCTCTATGTAGATGTCACCAATTTAACTCCGAACTCTAATGATTGTAGCCTCCATAATTATTCTCTAAGACCTCTCAATTGAATCCATCACGGTCGAACACCCAGTGTTCTTTGAGTTTACTTGGAATAACTGGTAAGGCATTGGTGTGGATCGCTTCTCGTCGTCATCACTTTAACATCCAGGCGCAGCCCTGCAGCTGGCAGGCACATTATTCCATTGGCACAAATCTTACAGGTAAACACAGGAAGCCAGATTAACCTCTGGCCCTGGTGTGCAGTGCCTTCTGGGTGTCCTTTAATGCACTGACAAAAGTTTCATAAATGACTCGGCAGCAGTTTTTATGTAAAAAATTCAATGCCCTTCTTCAATGTTTGCCAAAGTTCCTTGGTAGATATGTCTTTTCAGTGCACTGCTTCCTTGCAACAGGAATACATTTTCAGTTCAAGGAACCTCTCGTGACTATATTGCCCTTTGTGTACCACGTGTTCAGGAAAATACCTGGGGGGTTTGATGAGACACTGTTTTTCCAAACTCTTTTTCCGTTTTTGGCAAGTTTACAAACATAAGTACACTAAAATAGTTTACTGACGTCTTTTCTTGAAGCTAACCCATCTTGCTTTTTCAATGAATGTGAACACAACAGTTTAGAGCGGATACTGTTTCCCTTTAGATTTGACTTAAACTGGGGCCAAAGCCAGCAAGTAATCCCATTCCTGGCCTCTTCCTGTTAAACATTAAGCAGAGAAGAGACTGTGGTGTTGCTTTGCTCTGCTCTGAAAGGGAAATATATTTCTGGTTCTAAGGAGATTTTGAAAACCAGGATAAAGGTTTTAGCTGTATACACTTGTCACCACCCTCTGCCTTCAGCAACTTCTGCCCTCACTAACATCAGCGCATATTTTGAACCTTACAGCAGTTCTGTTCCTGTGTAAACGTCACTTTGAATGTAATCTGGGATTTGTGAAACCCCCTTTGTTTGATCATTAACCATCAAATGATATGTGCGTTTTAAATGCAAGAACAGTAGCATTTCAGTTCTGGCAAGAACACTACAATGAATTGATTGTATCTGTTTAGGAAATATCCCGTGTTTAGACAATTTTGCAAAGTATTTTCCATTTAAGAGTCAATCGGCTATGTGCAAAAAGCTAACTTTGAATTCAATTGAACTTGTTTGTTGGTGAAATTGATCAGTGATCGGAATTGCAGCGAAATCTGAAATATGCCTTCTGAAACGCTCAACCCTAAATCATTGCAGAACACACAGATCCCAACCCTCCATTATTATTTCAGGTGGTGTTATGAAATCTACCGCACAAGAAAAGAACATGTGCATATGCAGAATTCAGAAGATTGCCACAGGGAAGATGACACCAGTCAGGTATGTGTTAAAGTTGTAGCTTTGTTAAACGTGGATCCTTTTTATGTTTTTTTTCAAACGCTTAACAGCAGGTACATTTAGAAAATGGACAACAGCAGTGTATAAGAAGTTTATTGCTTATTGACAAACTTAAACAGAGAGTCAACATTGTTCTTAAAGAGGGCAATAGTTTGTGACATAATGGTGAATTTTATTTTGCATTATTTATACACATTTTGGGCAATGTGGCCAAATTTGCTTTGGCCTCATTCTACTCAGTTTTGCATTAGGCTTGTATAAAAGCTCCTTTCTTGCAGTTACCACTCACACAGTGATGCTTAGTTTGTTGTGTACGTATTTTCCTTAAATTTGTATAGAGATATAACGAATGCCATTTTGGAATAATCAGTCCAAATGGTCTCCCTTAATTTGTTTGTCAGTGTTATTCTGAGGATTGTCTGTAACGTGTGTCCGATCTACATAATGAGCTCTATCTACTGTGGTCTGCTCTGACCGTAGTGCAGCAGGCCTGCAGGTAGTAATATTTACAGCGAATAGCAGGTCTGCTGTGGGCCATGGTCATTCAAAGTATAGTGGACCACTCATGGCATTCCATGCTTTTGATTGGATGGTACGAGTGCTTCTCCACGGGCCCAGGTATGTTTTTAATTGGGTTGTAGGAACGTGAGTTGCCTGTAATACTGAGTCCCCATCTTCGGTAACTTCACTGAATATAGTCTGTTCATGAACGTGTCGTGTATTTCTATAGGTTCTGAATCGATCCCCCTATTCCTGACCCTATTCTGGTTAAACTTACTAGCTAGTTAACTAACAGTCAGCCCATGAGGCAAGAAATCCCCCATGATGCAGATACCGTTATCTGACGCAGTCACACTACGGCACAGGAACGTGTTATCTGATTAGGTCATAACGCTTGAGATCTAATTAGACAAGCGATATTCCTCCAGCCCCTGATAAGGCATACGACGTTCTCATAACAAATCAAACCTATGACCACCTGGATAATCCGTGCGGCCATTGTTTTGATTTCACAGAGAACTTTAGTAAAGAATGTGCTAACGAGCAAGTCGTATGACATCTTTATTGACGTACCTATGTCCATCCTTACGTCAATCCCGGCACCTTTAAGGTATAAATATTGCCGACCTTGCCCTATGCAAAACACACGCGTGGTGACAAGACGGAGCAGCCATACTTGCCGAAGCAGAGAGCCGAAGCAGACCCCGCAGGCAGCAGCCCCGCCTTCCTGACGCGCTGAGAGACGCGCTGCTATCTCAAGCCGAGAGACCCAGCACCGGCGCTTCTGGGCAGCCCTCGCAGGCAGCCTGGAATATCGAGAGCAGAGAAAGAGATACCATTCCTCATTCATCCTAAATTCCAGGTACAGAACTGAATAACCCCTCCTAGAGAATTCTTTAGTTATTCACTTGGCAAAAACAAACTTAACTTAAACTGTAACTTTCTATTCCCGCCCACGTATTAGACTTAGGTCAGGTACACGGGGTAGGCGTATTTAGAAACACCAGTTGAGTACGTTTAGTCAAATGTATATGTGTATGTAAATATATTTTAATCATTTTAAACATCATATGGCTCAGAAACCATATCAATGTTTTTACAGTATTATTTTATACTATTGCTTCTAATGTATGCACTTTACTTAACTATAAGTATCGCAATAATATCGATCCATTTCTCTTGTACGAGAAAAGAGACTGATCAATAAATAACATCTTTTATTGAACACGCCCGTCTCTTCCTTTTCTCTACATTCTGATGAGACTAAGAATGCACGTACTGACTGAGTAAAATAATTGCCTTGTGCTCACACGACTCTTGAGATTGACTCTTGATTAGGGGAGAGCAAAGTTGTCATGTTCTATGGTTGTCAGAAACTAAATCCCTTCTTGTCTAATCAGGGAAGTTAATCCTTCCTTGAACATTCGAGAAAGTTTCTAGCGAACTCTGAGCTTAGCTGGCAAACCCAAAAATTAAGTCTAGTATCGACAGTAGTAGACCTAGTTAACGTCTGGCCTAGGCCTTTACTGCTGTAGGTACTATTCCAATGCGCAGAGCCTATTGGGAAAATAGGAGCTACACTACATGGCGCCCAACGCGTTTGGAAAGGGCGATAAAACTAACGTAAGACATTTAGAGTAACTCAGTCGTGCTTTCTCACTCAGACCCCTTTTTCCAAATACTCCAAAGACGTCTGGAGTGGGTGAAAGGTTATTATATCCTCCAAAACCTCGCAGGAGGGAACTCCTATGTATGGTTTTTGGTCTAGTCAACGTTGAAGGATAAAACAGTTCCAGAATATTGTGCATCTAATCTCTGTTTCCATAAAAAACCTGATCTGCAAATAAAAATAATACCATCCTGTCAGTAAAATGGGAGACAGTGATGGAGAAAGAGAGGCAATTAGATTAGCTACTGAAATAGCAGATGCTGATGCTACCATGCAAGCAGCAGACGCGGATATAATACTCATTCCGGTCACCAAAAGAAGATCTATAACCTTAAAACTTATAGAAAATGGACTGACACCTAGAGGTGGCACAGTCATATTCGTAATCGAGGCACACGAATATCGGCAGACAGAGGTATACTATACATGGATACATTTTCCAGCAGCAAATGCTGTAACAAAGTACTTCCACTATTACAAAGTAGAGGAACCTCCTAATGAGTACACTCCTTTCGAGGAGGTGGAAGTACCACTCAAATTCCAAGAGCATTTGCTCTTATTTGATGGCGCCCTAAAACATAATAATCACATTACAAGGCTCGGTCCTTTAGGAAGACCAGGAGCAACGTGGCCGGTCTTAGCCGGATACACACCACATCCAGACATCGAAAGAATGCCTGCAGCAGAGCTGTTAATACAGCTAAAACAACTACTAAAAATTCACAGACAATTAGTTCAGTATGTAATGCGGACTTCAACAATTCAGCCAGCGATTAAACTTCCACAGCTGACCCCTCACCAGGGGAACACAAATAAAATTACACCACAGAACATCCAATCCTGCCTAGGTAAAGTTCCAGCTAAACGGGAACAGATACCATTCTGGTTGGCACAGAAAATTACCCAAATAGAGGCGGTGTTTCCTGACACCACCCCGCTGGAAAAACACAGGATTCTGACTATATGTCTCCCAATGGGAATCGCACCACACATTGAGCACTGTGACACTTGGGGTACAGTCTTTGCTTCCATCTATACAAAAACACACGGTGTTCCATCCATTTCGGTAATACCAGATGTGCTTAAACAAATTCAAGATGAATACGGTCCAGAACCTGCTTTAACTCTTGGTATGAAATTACTGAAAGACTTCAAGCAGGTCTCGGCTATATTACTAGCCAACATAAAAGGTGAAGCAGCAAACGTGGCGATCCGCCAGAGGTTAAAAGAGACAGATATAGCAGACCAACCAGCTGAAATTGCCAGAATCATAGAAAAATCCTATGAAGAACTAGGCAGAGATAGTCTAGGTGGAATACCAGTAAAACCGCAACTGACTACAAGTCCAGAAAAAATGTTTTTTAATAATAATAATAATTCACCAAAAAAGAACTGGGATGGGAACAAACAATCCAATCCCAAAGAAAAGAAATTCCAGTCCAGAGGAAGGTCTCCTAGGCGAAGAGAGAAATCTCCAAACCCGAGACAAAGGTCACCTCAGAGTGACCCCTCTGGGAATAGATATAACCTTAGAAATAGGGATAATATTAAAAAACCTGATAGATATCAAGACATTGATACACGTCCCTCTCAATCTTTTCAGAATTCCTCGCAGAAATCGGAAAGAAGAGGACGATCAGAAGAGCACGCCAAGTCCAAAGACAAGGAACCTGCTCAACTGAAAAAGAAATCACAATTTCCAAAAAAGAAGGTAGCCAGTATCAAGGTAGTTAACAATGCCGAGAATACTGAGGACACAACTGAAAAACGGAGAATGGGCTCAGACAATGCTAGACAGCGCAGCAGAGGTGAGCATAGCTCGCAAAGTCCTTATGGATCATCTGGAGACAGTGGACACGAATGAATACCTTCAAGTGGAAACTGCAGATACCAGAGTTAGCAAGCCCCACAAAATATACGAGATAACATTACGTATAGAGGGAGATAAGACTAGGAAAATAAGGGGACCATTTTGGGATAACCTATCCAAAGGCTATGACATACTTCTAGCTGAAAAAGACTGGCCACCAGAGTTTGTCAGGGAGTGCCCTCATGGCGAAGAAGTAATTATGCCTGCCTTCTCGAATCAAATACCGATTCATAAAAAATACACACTTGCTAGAAAGTGGGCAGTGGCCTTAGCACCTGCTTTATATAAAAATCATGTAGGATGGGATGAGGATTCTCCTCCTCACAAAATCCAGTTAAAATCACAACCAACTGCACAAAGGCAGTACCCAATTAAGCAAGAAGCTAAAAAACAAGTAAATGAAATACTAGATCAGCTAGAATACCAGGGGGTGATTGAAACTTGCACCTCACAAATGAACAATCCTTTGTTTCCGGTCTCCAAACCAGACAATTCGTACCGTCTAGTTTTGGATTACCGACACCTTAACACATGTTGCAAAACTTTTGCAGTGCAAAACTCACACAGTGCTGCACTAATGAATAACATAGTACGCAAAAAATACAAAACAACCTTGGACATCTCCAACGGATTCTTTTGTCAAAACATAGCACCAGAGAGCAGATATTTAACTGCATTCTCAGTAAATGGCACTCAAAAACAATTCTGTCGGTTAGCCCAGGGGTACAAGAACAGCCCGGGGGTATTCTCAGCGAGAGTAACAGAATTACTACAACTATATGATGATGAAGCATTATCTTATGTCGATGACATTTACTTAACAGATGATGACTTGGAGACTCACTTGAAAAGAGTGAACACCATAATACTTGGTTTCGCTGCAGAGGGTTACAAATTCAACTTCAAAAAGTCCAGAATTGCCCATCTGACTGTCCTATTCTTAGGATATGAGTTATCAAGTGAAGGCAAAAGCCTGGCAGACAATTTCCTAGAGAAATGTGCCGTAATCCAAGCTCCTAAAACACTAAAAAACCTACAGTCAATTCTAGGCTTCCTAAATTTCGGAAGAACATATATTGCAAATTACGCAGAAAGGGTCAAACCCCTTTATGATCTAATTAAACCAGACTTTAAAAGATCCAGTTGGACTCAAGCACACACAGAAATTTTGAGATCCTTACAAACAGACATGCTAATTAAAACAAAATTAGAAACCCGTGATAATACACGCAACCTTGTGATCTGAGTCATCCCAGGGAGATGCGGATTCACATACCTGACTTCTAATGAAGGAGATAAGGTACCAATTGCATTCAAATCACATTTGTACACAAAAGCTGAACAGAGATTCAACAACAAAGGAAAAATTGTTCAAGCAGTTCAAACCGCAATAGCTAGAGAAAAAGACATAGCTGACGGTAGACATATCACGGTCAGAACAGCAGAATCAGCCTTTGAGGCATTAACAACACCGTGTAATTTACCAACAACAACATTGGACCCAGAATGGTTACAATGGGTAAATTCAATCACAACGGACAAAGTATATTACTTCTTTGATCCAGAACTAGAAGAATTAAAAAATCTAAAATATGAAAAAACGTATCCTCTGCCAATCGACATTCTGCCTCTACGACACTACGCCTGTGTAATCTATACAGACGGACATGCTCAACCCTCCGTTTGGGGAGAACATGCATACAATCCCACATGTGAGATTACAAAAGAAGTGTGGCACGGAGGTAAACTAAGACCTCTATTAACAAAATCACACTCAGTAGAAACTAATTCAGAACTACAAACTGAAATATTAGCTTTGAAAATGGCGCTAGATAATGCGGATCGCGAATTCCCGACACTTATAGTGTCAGATTCATATTTCTGCGTCAAAGCATATAACAAGGATTTGCAGACCTGGATTCAGAACGATTACAAAGATGACACGGATGCACCAATAAAGCAGAGACTGCTCTGGGAACAGGTAGCTCTTTTGAAAAAAGAACTACCAAAGACTCACGTGACACACTCACTGAGTCACCAGCGTGATGGCGTTCACGTTGTAGGGAATTCATTGGCTGAAACAGCCGCAGCGGCAGCCAGTAAACCGGCTCCCGTAGATCGGAAAAAGCGTACATTAAAATACATTGACGGCGAAACATTGCTGGCAGTAAAAACGTCATCAAAAGGCGACTGCTCGGCGTTACCGATCAACTATCCACTCAATTACACATACATCATAGATGCAAACTCCATTCCTTTTGCTCGAATCCCTGGAGTGGGGGATAGAGTGATTCCAAACATGGACAGGAGAAACTTGTTAATCGCAGACGCACACATGGGCGAGGGTCTCAGACACCTTAAATTAAAAGATTCTCTGGAAGAATTACAATCACGGTACTGGTGGCCAGGCATGAGCCTGCACTACACCATGTTTGTAAAAAACTGCCCAAACTGCAACAGAGATCGCAGTGGGGAGAGAAGCAGTTTAATACCTCGTCGTATCAAGGCAGATAATATTACCAGTAAAAAGAATGGCTTGCGATTAACATATACAGGCTAGTTCCCACTTATAATGTAGATCCACAGCACTCGGCTGACGTCCGGACTGTTATACAAGATTTGCGAGTTAAATGGCATATACGCTAAGAGCATGCTACGTTCGACCAATTTTTTCTTTTTCTCAGGAAATCCAGCCTGGGGGAGGGAAAGAATGGCCAAATGAGCACAGCCCAGCGGGAATCTTCTCACTTCCTTCCTGAGGGTATGGGATGGTGTAAAGAAAAAACCAAGACAGAAAGCAATCTATAATAGAAAGGATATTAGGTTCGGGAGCTGGGTGGGTCAAACATCTAATAAGTGTCCAACGTAGTCTAAATAACTTGCCAAGAAATTCTCTGAAGGGATTCAGTCCGTACGAATTATTATTCGGAACTAGGATGTTGATCTCTGACCTTGATAGTCAGACTTCAGTGGTAACAGAAAAAAGCTTTGATGTCAAAGACCGTTTGGCTATTTTGCAGGACTTAAACAAAACAAGAAAAGACCTGAGCAACATACAGTTGAAAGAACAGCCAACAACCACTGAAGAATCACCACCTGTCCCAGCAAGACCTGTCTGGATTCCAAAAGTCGGGGATCTAGTCAGGGAGAAGATCGCGGTAAAGAAGGAATTTGGGCCTTCTTACAGAAAAGCAGTTCCTGTATTGTCTGTCAACGGGACAAGATCAGTTGTACTACCGCCACTTGCTGGAAAAAAGGAGAACCGAGTTGTATCCATCGACCTGGTAAAACCACAACATGTGGCCGATAACCAACGGTAGGCCAAGTGGACTCCCAATAAGTAGCAGAACACCAAGGTTTGCTACCAGTACAGAGGTCCTAACAAAGAGGCTCATCACATTCGAAACGCCTACAGAAGAACAACAAGGACTATGCAACAATGCAATAGAACTAAGACCTCTGAAAACCCAAATAAAGACATTTAGCAGAGACACACCAATCTATACAGAAGTACCAAGTGAAAATGCAAGAAACAAAAATCCTGAACCAATTGGAACAATTGACAGAACTGCATCTGGTTACTTCATCAACTTCGATGATTCCTCCGACGGTTTCAGCGAACAAAAGACACAGCCATCATCAAAATCCTTTAAAGACAAAGCGAAGGAACTTTTGAAACAACTAAAAGAAACATATCTGATTTCTCCATGGATTGAATTTTGGGTGGGATTTGGTGCATTTATCCTCATACTTTGGCTCATCATGGTATTTACCTTGGGACGCTTCATTGAGGGAAAATATGCTAAAATGGACACAGCAAGTCAGAACATCAACTTGGTCCTCAAACCACACACATCTTCACACGTCGAGAAACGAGAACTTTCTTCAGAACTTTCTTCAGCCAACTTCACAGCAATTCCAATACCTGGTGGGGTAGCCTGGGACAACACTGACTATGAAATTTATGGTCCGGTCGAGATCCTGAAATATCCACACCAAATTAAGATCTCTTTGAGTGACTTTGCAAAACCAAACTCATTTGCTGATGATTGGGACTTTGAAAGTATTAACAATATGATGTCTGACTTAGTAATGTCTGCTAAATTTACAAAACATGATTATTTGCAGGGTTCTACAAATTATGACAGCATGTACTGCTATAACCATTATGGTAACCATTTCGTGCATAAATCTGCACAACCTAGAAATGTTTTAATTTATAATCAATGGGAACATTGTGCTACACCTCCAAAAGGGAGCTCTAGAACCGTTTATGACAAATATTCATATTTTTCAGGTTTTAACATAACTAATGCTGAAACATTTTATTACAAATTGTCAAACAAGACAGGGATGAAAACCATGATAACCAACACAAAATTGATATATTCAGATTCTTTCTTTGAAAAAATGAATACCTTTGGATTTGATTATTGGGACAAAAATGTTGATTTGAAAAGTGTTTGGGGTACAAAAGAATGGCAAGTACAGGGTTTAGAAGCTTTGTTTAGAGCCTGCATGATCCCAGAACAAATGATATTTTTAAATGACACCGTTCAACAAACCACCTGTCTTGGCCTAGCGAAAATCAAAGATTTAAATAACCTGTCTATTCCAAAGCCAACAATGTTTAGCAATAACTCTGATATAGACATAAACCATATACTTAACCAAAACAGAACACATCCTGATTGGAAACAATGGTTGATCTGGCCCACAGATACAAATAACTGTCAAGATAGATTCCTGAATAAAACACAGGGTTTCAAAATGAACAGGCCAGACCCTAGATATCCCCAAAGACATCACCCAGGGATAATAACAACCTACAGTGTGGGCAAATTATGCCTTCAATGGCTACAAACTTCCACACTGCCTGAAATTAAGCAACACCTAACTTTACTTACTGATGGTGCTGACTTGCGTGATTTCATACTGGGACCACGCAAACAGCGTCATAAGCGTTTCATAGCAGCCTCTGTATATGCAGCATACAATGAGGCCTGGAAGGTTACTCAAATTGAGACAGCAGAAAGAATACGGGAAATTGACCGTATTAATTTGGAAAAATCACTTTCTGTAGTGGACAATGGGTTAATGACTCTGTCCTCCAGAATTTTTTCATTGGACAGCATTGTGTCTTCAGCAATCGATATATTATCGCAAGACTTACTGTTATTACAACATGGTCAGTCACAATTGCGTTCTATTGTACAGCTTGGCTGGACGTTACAAAATCTGCGTTCAGGCTACGTGCCTTGGCGTTTAATCAACACTACGTCACTATTCCAAATCTTTAACCTTACTGATAGACAAATCGGTATGGCGCAGAAGGGTGCTGATTATACAATCTTGAGCATTGAAAAACTAGAAAGATTACCAATGACAATGTCAGAACGACCTGTCAGTGAATGGATAATCCACGGAATCATAAATATTCCAATCTCAACCTTCAGGTTTCAATACTGCCAAAAATATATACAGGCTGGCATGTACGAGAAATTGGGAAAGGGGTACCTTAAAACAACTTGGAACCTGCCCTATTCACATGCATGTGTCAGTAACAAAGGACAGAAAGTGTTTCTTAGTGGCAACAATTGTGCTATGTCACTAAGCGGCACGCTTCTGTGTAACGGTATTAGTTTGCACGGAGCCTGTGAAGGGAATTCATACAACCTTTCATGTCACCAGCAAGGCGCACCTGCAACTGAAATAGAACCATTCTTTCAAAGACTCTATAATGGGAGTTACATTCTTATTGTAGACCGCAGATGCTGTAGTCTTATGCCCGGGACTCCTTATCTCGTCACTACGACGGCGAAGGTCAAGTGCTGTGGACGTTCTTTGTTCCCCAGCTCCTTTCCAGACAGGGAGGCAAGGGCATGGCCCGGTCTGAAAATTACTTCTATTCGAATAGACACTTTAAGCAGAATGAAAACAGTGCTTCTTCAGACGCCTACAAGGCTCACGTCATCTAAAGAAACGTATGATCTACAAGTCGCAAGGACGACTGCAGAGATACATACATTATTATCAACCAATTCCCCCGTACATTTCGCGGAAATCCTGAGCGAAATCTTAAATATTTCTGATACCACTGGGGTCTCAAAGGTATTTAAGACAGTATTTTCGATGGCATTAACACCATTCAAAGCCATACTGGGTATCTTTCCAGATTTCGTCCATTCGATTTTTGGCGGACTTCCCCTGATCCTAGGACTAATTGCAGGAATCCTATTCCTGGTCCTTATTTTTCGTTATGGCAACCCATGTCACAGAACAAAATCTCACGACAATGGAAGATACGATCCTAGCCATTGGATACCGGGACCGGATATCAAAAATCCTGGGACTCTCCCGGCTTAGAGACCTAAACATGACTTGGTTTCTATCATTTCGACCAATGTGGCAAAGGTGTGTTTTACCTGTACTAAGGTGTCTGCTATGCGGAGAAGAATGCGTGTTAGACACCTGTCTGACGCTACAATCGGATGCGCCGGTGGATGCAGATACACTGTTGGTTCCTACCAAGGTTCACGCACTGTGCTGCCCTCAAAGGCTGCCAATTCTGATGACGGCATTCCTGGAATCTTCACCACTGCGATTGAAGAGTAGTGAAGTTCAAGATGAAAGCAGCATCGAACAGGTACGACCTTCTGTCAGCAATGCAAATCAGAATGTCAATGGAGACAATCATGCGCACGAATGCATGGTTACCCCTATTTCCGACTTAGAGGAACTTTCCCATGAAGCTGTTGACAGTTTTTTCGAAAGCCTGAATGATATGATGTTCTCTCCGGAACAGAAATAGAGACTTTTGAGTAAACTCGCACACGGCGTTCCCTGAATTCGGCCTTCAACTTTAAAAATAAAGTCACATGAACAATTACAATCCAGTTCACGGACAGCAACTTTTTTCAGCAAGCCCCTAAAATATTTTTCTATATATTTTTTCCCGGGACACTGATCTTCTGCTTAAAGTAAGAAACTATTCCTAGAGAACTAAGATTTCTATTTTTTTTAGATACTTTATAGACTTTATATAGACTTTAGCTGCCCACTGGTATGTTCACAATATATTTTATGTGATGAAATGGTTTCGACTTTTTTTCTGTATAGCCATATTAAGAGCCATTTCATGTGTATTTCTCATATACCAACAAGCAATAATGCATAACAATGCGTGTTTACTTTTGCATTTAATTCATAGCTTAAGTGCATACAATATATATGACTGCAATTTTCCAGTATATTTGAAAATTTCAAAATGCATTTATGTATTTTGGGGTGGTAAGGTATACACTATACTCTATAGTATGTTGTACTATGTTATACTATGCATAGATTAGTAGATATCACCATAGTTAGCGTGGAGTGGGTGTCGTGTATTTCTATAGGTTCTGAATCGATCCCCCTATTCCTGACCCTATTCTGGTTAAACTTACTAGCTAGTTAACTAACAGTCAGCCCATGAGGCAAGAAATCCCCCATGATGCAGATACCGTTATCTGACGCAGTCACACTACGGCACAGGAACGTGTTATCTGATTAGGTCATAACGCTTGAGATCTAATTAGACAAGCGATATTCCTCCAGCCCCTGATAAGGCATACGACGTTCTCATAACAAATCAAACCTATGACAACCTGGATAATCCGTGCGGCCATTGTTTTGATTTCACAGAGAACTTTAGTAAAGAATGTGCTAACGAGCAAGTCGTATGACATCTTTATTGACGTACCTATGTCCATCCTTACGTCAATCCCGGCACCTTTAAGGTATAAATATTGCCGACCTTGCCCTATGCAAAACACACGCGTGGTGACAAGACGGAGCAGCCATACTTGCCGAAGCAGAGAGCCGAAGCAGACCCCGCAGGCAGCAGCCCCGCCTTCCTGACGCGCTGAGAGACGCGCTGCTATCTCAAGCCGAGAGACCCAGCACCGGCGCTTCTGGGCAGCCCTCGCAGGCAGCCTGGAATATCGAGAGCAGAGAAAGAGATACCATTCCTCATTCATCCTAAATTCCAGGTACAGAACTGAATAACCCCTCCTAGAGAATTCTTTAGTTATTCACTTGGCAAAAACAAACTTAACTTAAACTGTAACTTTCTATTCCCGCCCACGTATTAGACTTAGGTCAGGTACACGGGGTAGGCGTATTTAGAAACACCAGTTGAGTACGTTTAGTCAAATGTATATGTGTATGTAAATATATTTTAATCATTTTAAACATCATATGGCTCAGAAACCATATCAATGTTTTTACAGTATTATTTTATACTATTGCTTCTAATGTATGCACTTTACTTAACTATAAGTATCGCAATAATATCGATCCATTTCTCTTGTACGAGAAAAGAGACTGATCAATAAATAACATCTTTTATTGAACACGCCCGTCTCTTCCTTTTCTCTACATTCTGATGAGACTAAGAATGCACGTACTGACTGAGTAAAATAATTGCCTTGTGCTCACACGACTCTTGAGATTGACTCTTGATTAGGGGAGAGCAAAGTTGTCATGTTCTATGGTTGTCAGAAACTAAATCCCTTCTTGTCTAATCAGGGAAGTTAATCCTTCCTTGAACATTCGAGAAAGTTTCTAGCGAACTCTGAGCTTAGCTGGCAAACCCAAAAATTAAGTCTAGTATCGACAGTAGTAGACCTAGTTAACGTCTGGCCTAGGCCTTTACTGCTGTAGGTACTATTCCAATGCGCAGAGTCTATTGGGAAAATAGGAGCTACACTACAGCTCACACAGTGATGCTTAGTTTGTTGTGTACGTATTTTCCTTAAATTTGTATAGAGATATAAGCTCCTTTCTTGCAGTTACCACTCACACAGTGATGCTTAGTTTGTTGTGTACGTATTTTCCTTAAATTTGTATAGAGATATAACGAATGCCATTTTGGAATAATCAGTCCAAATGGTCTCCCTTAATTTGTTTGTCAGTGTTATTCTGAGGATTGTCTGTAACGTGTGTCCGATCTACATAATGAGCTCTATCTACTGTGGTCTGCTCTGACCGTAGTGCAGCAGGCCTGCAGGTAGTAATATTTACAGCGAATAGCAGGTCTGCTGTGGGCCATGGTCATTCAAAGTATAGTGGACCACTCATGGCATTCCATGCTTTTGATTGGATGGTACGAGTGCTTCTCCACGGGCCCAGGTATGTTTTTAATTGGGTTGTAGGAACGTGAGTTGCCTGTAATACTGAGTCCCCATCTTCGGTAACTTCACTGAATATAGTCTGTTCATGAACGGAGGAACACTTTTTAGTAGACCTAGGTATATGCCTACTTTCGAGGTCTCTCCCCATTCCTAATTCCAACATATGGTTACCCTGGCACCTCTTTGTGCGACTAATACTGAAAATTTGTCATGAACTCTGTGCAGGTATGCTGTCTTCAGTTGCACAGAGATACACCGGGTTTTCTTTCAGATTAAATAATAATGAGTCAATGAGACTGGAACCTGCTTTTCTTACGGCTGTTGATTTAGTGATGTGGTTGCCCTGCCCCACACATGTTCTGAATTCATAGCTTACTTTTCCCTCGTCTGCTTGATCAGCCTGTACTCTTAATTGCTAATTACTGTTTTTTGTGACTCAATTCGCCCCAAATGCGCATTGATTTCTAGCTAGCCATGACACCATAGGATTTAGGCTGCTCCTCCTTCTAAGTGAATTGGGACCTGAGCATTACACTCTTTTATCTCAAAGCTGGTGTCAAAGTATTGTGGGCGAGATGTCACTTAGACAATCTGCATGACAGTGGCGCCTAGATGCGGGGTCGGGGTGGCATTGATCTCCAGAATCGGTGATGCAATGTGCCCCTAAAGACATGAGCAAAAGTACAGTCAAAATGAAAGGAAGGACTGACTTAAAAAAGTAGGGCAGAATCTGTAGTTCAGAGAAAACCATGAAGGTTGATTAAAATACTAAGGTACAATGCAGAAGTACAAAGATATAGCCTAGTTCAGTAAACCAGTCAAAGGACATAGAAAACTAATTGCCATAAAAGCTCTCTGCATTAGGAATAGATGCAATAATGAGCACAATTAGAAAAATACAACCAAGGTCTCAAGATGTACTGCACATCAACAGGAAATCAGGCAGTATTCCTAGAGGTTCAGAAAGTTCTCTCTCATCCTCAAATTAAGGAGTGATTATACAAATTCTTTCATAGAAAAAAATGAAGAAATGCACAGTCGACATCAGATGAGCAAATGTATCTTTTCAGGAACAAATCACAGTTGAGCATTGTAAAACGTCTATAGACCCACCATCTTAGTACTGTCTCCTAATATGAATATATTAAACTCTCTGACCTAATGTCATCTGAGGTGGCCGAACAAATGTGTTACAGTAAGCAATGGAAAGAAGACTCATAGATGTTGTGTCTACATGTTGTAAGCAGGAAGAGCCTAGAAAGTAGGAAAGGCTTCCTTTGGACTTCTTCGAAAATAGCATATCAATGCATAATAAGAAGTGCGTATTTTGCTGCATTCGGTGTCAGAATGAGAAAATATAAACATACGATTATTATGATTCAGCAGCCATGTTTTTCAAAATAGAGACAAGGCCTAGTTAAGCATAAGCCAGAAAATATGTTTATACATCTGTGTTTCGTTTCCATTTCAATAGGTTCATGTTAATATGCACATATGATTATAATCAGAAAACAGCTTCTATAGTATCAAACCTCCAACCACTTTGGTCACTGTTTTTGGCTGCAACTTGCTAGAGGAGCTAGGCAACTCTTATTGACTACCTTCCAGCAGTGGTCTGACTGACTAACATTGATGGAAATGACAGAGTAAGAGAAGTATTGTCCTAAATATTGAGTACATAAATATTCTCCCATTTGGGATAGATTTTCAATTAACCCCCGTAAGGCATTATTTTTGTAAACACTATGTATGATAAAATATTTTAGTGCACAATAGTCTTGTGCCATAGTGTCCCAGCATGTCCAGGTCTGTCATGTTCCCTTAGCATGTGAGTCCCACCTTGGTTTGGTGCAGGGTATTTGAGAAGGGGAGCAGACTGCTGTGTTACATATATGGGCCAGTACGTAAGAAGCAGCATTGTAAGTCATTATATCTCCTTAGACCACTTGGATGGTTGACTGCTTTTACAAAAAACTTGTTTAAGTGTGTTTTATTGTGCGTTAGATCTGTAGCACATTATACCAAAGCGCTTTACAAAATAACTCGGGATGGCGCATGTTAATATTATTAGAAATAAAACACAAGTAAATAGATGTAAATGAACACTAGTGACAAGGACAAAGAATAAAGGATACATTTTTATGTTCTAAACAAGTAAGTGGTCACTTTGTAAAACTTTGAGAGCAAAACAGATTATAACGTGGGGCGGCAATTCCAGTTTATAGATAAGCAAATCCTATTATCCAACATCCAAACTTTGCAGGCCCAGGATGTTAAATGTGGAGAAGTGTGGCTCACTGGTTAGAGGCGGCAGACCCGTAAGCAGAGAACAGCCCGGGACCAGGGTTCGATTCCCGACGCGGCAGGGTCGTGGACCAGGGTCAGCGGACTCGATAATTCTCGCCTCGGTGCCTACTCTAGTCAGAAACCACACTCGGCAACTCTGGGCATCAGCTTGCCTCATCTTCACAACGGCCCCTCTGACCGCCGGGGATGCTTGGTCGCACCTTAGAGATACCCATCAGGGACCATCTCTCAGGGTGAGCCAGGACGGGTTCCCCAGCGGTCGAAGCGTGGAGATACTCCTCCGGGAGTCGATTCCTAGCGCTATATAAACCCGCAATTAAATTAAATGTGAAGTTAGTGCCTCAGTGGTGAAGCTTAATACACAAGCACCAGTGAGATGACACTGTAGTAGTCCGTCAGCCAGCCAATGCAGAGGCTAGAATGATAACACAGCTGACAGAGAACACAAGATGCTGAATCACTGGACAGCAGGAGACTCCATAAGTGACCAGATGCAGAATCTGACAGAGTACACTCCTGTACACAGGCTGATGTGACCATAGCTTTCAGGGTGTCGTAATTGGTGTCTCTGTGACCAAGTTTTATGCTGACATGACTTAGCCATGCACAGACAACGTGTGACACAGCTGACCGTACACATGAGTGGAGTCACCTCATGACAGTGTGTTCTTCTGTGACATTGACTGGACCCATGTTGTGTGTTATGTGAGCATGAATCGTAGTCATTGGATGCGGCTACGCACCTTCCCTCTACATACTAAACACCCCTCTGAGCGATTTGTTTCCACTACTTCCGTCGCTAGGGATCCTTTTTCCTTTGACTTCACCAGTGATCTCTCCCTACGTCCTCCGACCTTTGGGCGAGATGGAGAACGAGGCGGATGGCGCCTCCCAGTAACACCGGGAATGATGCCTTCTATGGAACTATGACGATGCCCCACAGGCTGAAAGTATAACTCTTTTTACTTACCGCGGAGCCAGAGTACCCTTCGCCGCTGCCCGGTGGAGCTGTCCTATGCAGCTATAGCGGAGTCTGGTCACCCCCTCAGCTGTCACCTACCCAGCCGGACACCGGACATTGCTTTTCACGGTTCTTCACGGTTTTATCTGTCTCTCTCTTCGACTGCTTTGTTCCCCCGGAGAACTTTTCCCCTTCAGATCTAGCTGACTCTGTGTGCTTTCCTCTCCCATGTTTACCTTTCCTCCACTACCTTCCATTCCCCATATGACTTGTTTCTTGGATATGCTACGCATTAATGTCTTATATTATTGTGTGAGCTCACATTGTTCTCCTAAGCATATACTGTCAACTGCAACTGTAACTGATGTAACTATGTAACAATGTTCTGAAACTATGTCCTATGTCATGTAAAGTGCTCTGATACCTTCGGGTCTAGCCAGCCCTATATAAAGCTTTTCAAATAAAAAATAAATAAAAATGATACCAATAACAAGTGACTACCACTTTTCACAGCAGTGGCAGGACAGTGTCTCCACCCAGCCACCCGCAAAGTGAGGCAGATCAGTAAAGTGGTCAGGTCCCAACAGGAACCTGCTAGACTTAGAGAAAACTATACCTTGCAGGACAATCCACAAAGCCAGGGTACCTAAAGTGGCTGGGCTTAGTGCTACTGGCAAAATACATTAATTGACGCTATAGATCCCTCCACCATTCATTCGTGTTCCAGAAACTGGAAGCAGAGACCGAAAAAAGTGGGTGATACAAGCTGACACTACATCTTCTAGCTCTGGAAAGTGATCTCTAAATGCAGAGCAATTTCTACAAGAGATAATATAAAGGTAGTGCTGCCGGAGAATTTAATAGCTGACCGTGAAAGTCCTCAAGATGGATGCAACTGGATCCCTTTTAAGCTGTAGCAGGAAGCAGCCCATGTGGATTGAGTGAGGTGGTTAAGGAGCCACCGAAAAGGATTGCTGCATGTACGGTTGTGGTAAACAGGTAGTCCAAATTCTCAGTAGAGATTGATTCTCTAATTCAATATTCTAATTTCAATGCTGGTTCGTGTAAGGCTGAAGGCATGCGTTTTTTGGGTTTCGCATACATGGTGCTTGCAAAATCTCATGTACTGAAAAAAATAAATCTGAAAAGAGGCTTAGAGGCCGTCGATTACTTACCTTTGGTTGGCTCCCACATTACTCGTTTCCTTTCTTCCGGTTGGTCAGCGCCGCCTACTGCTCAGCTTCATGTCTTCGTCCTTTCTGTGGAGCTTGGACCAAATACTACTTCCGGTGGCCAGTGTCCTTCCACTGGCTGCGCACTTGTAACATACCTTATTAATATTATTATTTTTTTTTTTACTGTGCAGCTTCTGCTTCTTTTTGTTGCTTGCTTGTCTCTCCCACCACCTCACTTCTGTCGCCGCATGCCTCTTCCTCACCCCGTCACTATTTGCTTACCTCCATCATAGCTTGTTTTATATAAAGCAAAGTCACCTGGAGGGACTTGGAGCACTTTACACAAGCTCCAGTTACGTTTCAAAAGGATACATTCATTTTTACAGGCACAGGGAGATTAAATGATTTGCCCAGAATCACAGGATGTTGTAATGTAAATGTAAAATGTAATGTAAGCCAGCCCTGAGACTCGAACTTGCTTCCCCAGCTCCAAAGCCAGCAGCTCTGGCCATTACACCACAGCCTCTCCGGGCTCAGTGATTCAGGTAGCTACACTTTGACACACTGGTAACTGGAATGGGATTTGTTCAAGAATATAAAATGCATATTAAGTATAACAATTTTAACTTGGTTGTACATGCAATTGTATTTTTTTTTATTTTTTACTTTACAGCGTTTGAATTCAGTTATGTCTCTATCACCACCTCACACCCATCACTGCATGCCCCTGCCCCAGTGCGCATAGCTTGTTTTATATAGCTTAACTAGTTTGTATATGCATAGCTAAAAGTAAAAATAAACCCTAGGACGCGGTCTGTACACATCATATTGCTTGTTTTTTTTTTTTATGCTATGGAACACAGCAGCTCGCACCGATGTGCAACATTTAGAAAAAACATTGACCAAGCCAGTAGATCTTGCATTTGCGAAACCTTTTGGCTTTGCTAGTGCTTGTTTCTGTTTTATAGTTCTTTATCAGAGACACTACAAAATGGACAATAAGTCCTAAAAACGTTTAAGACATCAGTACAGTTGTATTCATAAGCATTATGAATATCCCAAGTTTCAGCATTGAAATGGGTAAAGCAGGGACAATACATACGTATTTACTACATTAGCCAAGGTTAGTGAGAGATAAGTCAAGACTATATATTTTATTTTTTTACTACGGTAGTCGAAGTTAGGTGAGAGAACTATGAAACTAAGTAATAGAGTGGGTATTTATAACAGCTAAAAACATCACAGTGCCCTCCATTTTGATTTACTACTTGTGTTAATTGTTCCTAGAAACCCACATCCTGATTTTTATGGTTATCCATCGAGGGTTAAATCTGGGTCTAAAGCTTTAAGCACCACTCCTAGTTTATCCAGTCTCTGAGATTTATTCAATAATAATTACTGAAAATTTGAATTATAGCCAAGTACACTTTGGCCTCTGTTTAAATCATTGGGTAAACCAAGGGTTTACCACACTGTTAGTTTTTTTGGTTTTTTTTACCAGCATGACCTGTATTTTAATGTCCTGGCAGGTAAAAAATTTGGAAAAATTACTTAAACACAATTATCTGCCACCACCTTATCAGTACATATTTGTAAGACTAAATATAGGAAGAACCCCCTTTAAAATGTGTTCTACAACACTGATTTAATGATCGCTGTGATAATTAATGCAAAGATAGAAAAGTAATGTAAAAAACAATTCCAATTTCATATCATGTTCTATTTAATGTCTTGATCATTGCAGAATCCTAAAATACGAACAGATGGCTTGTATTGTTCTCTGGGACTGTAGCAACCCTGTATTATAATCCTGATTCAATAGAAGTAGTCCTTAATTACGCTCCTTTATTTGTGAGGTAGAACCTGTCCTGCAAGGCTCCAGAATGCCTGAATTTCTAGCTGCAACACACGTAAAATCACTTTGTTGACATTATTAATGGAGTGCATTATAAATGATCTAAAAGTAAATAGACAATATCTACACAAATGACCAGAATTAGCGCTGTTATGCTTTTTCTGGCATACCACGTAATTGCGCAAAAACAAATTGAGTGTAAATTAACTATAAAACGTGGTCAGTAGAAGTCGACGTGCACAGTTTCCATGGAATGTCTTTTAATTCTTCAGCTTATTTTTCCGAGTTAAACAGTTGGTGGGCGCTGGGAACTTGTTAGATTCACCCACATCGACAATGGTTTACAACTCATTCATGATGGATAGGGGTGCGTGATTTGCTGCATTTTAACACTGTAGTGCTGAGGTGTTCTGAGTGTATTTTGGATATGTTGTGCCTTGTTTTTTGCGCTTCCCTTGAGCGCCTATGTACGTTTGTGCGCTATTTGCAGGCGCACTGTGTAGAGGTTCTTGGGTGACTTCCTGCATTTTAACCAGTGATGCTCGGGTGTTCTGAGTGTTTTTGGATATCTTTTAAACTATTATCCTGCCTTTAAAATTGCCCATGTCGGAAAATACAAGGATGGAGCCAGCTACCTTTCCTGATATAGGAAAGGTACATTTCAATACGTTCAATGTTCCAGGCTGCGCTTCAGACACTGGTTTTGTGTAGTGATGCCCCTCACAGCAGGGCTGTCTCCAGCCTTGACCATCCACAACAAAGGCACAAAGAGTTGTGAGGACTCTGCACTGAAGTGACATTAAGGTAGACACATGCTTGGCCTCACTTAAAGGGTCCCGTCCAACCTGCAGCTCCACCCCTACTCACCCTTAGCATCTACAAAAAAAAGGGCAGAGCTTCAGGAAGTCTAATCAGCAGCCATTAATACTTAGTCAAATCTGAGGATGAACAACAGAATCTCTTTTTCACTGTGTACATTATTTCCCATGTATATTCTCAATATGTGCCCATCCATTATTTTTCACTAGCAACTCTTGAACTGATCAACTAAGCTGGCTGTATGGTGGTCTAGTAGTAGCCTAGCAGCGGAGAGATGGTTTACCGGATTCTCGTACCTATTCAAATTTCCCAATGTATCACAATCTTCACAAGTTAATAATGTTTCTTTCTACATTTTTTAATCCTTAAACTGCATTCCGTCGCAATAATATTCAATACATTCCTTAAATCCGGGATTAAAAACTGTCCTTTAATTAAAACATCTGTTTGTTGCCTCTCCTTTTCCTTCTCTCTTTCAATGCCCCTTTCTTTCCCTTCCATCCTATGAATGCCTCCTCCCTGAGCACAACCTACTCAGGGACATGCACGTTTGACTAATCTCTATTTCAGCAAATTTCCCACCACTCATTTACAAGATCATAATGTCTCCTCCTTCTGCTAAAAGTCATACCTATGCCACCTAACATACTCAATCTCCTCTAACTCTTGTACACAACCAACCTCTATTATAATGATTTGCTCCGAGTGCACAAGACTAATCCCAATAACTAACAGTAACCAATAACACTGAACTAACCATTAACCTTGGGTTCCAGAGCAGCATGCTGCCTGGCGTAAAGCACTTTGAATCCTATCCAGGGGTAAGAAGCGCTATATAAAGGCAATTACAGTACAATGTGTTATCACTCCTGCTGGTTGTTTGTGTATTTTAAATTCATTTCTGCTGAATCCATGCCCACCAGTTCTGCAGGAACACCTATCCATACATTTTTCCATATTAGTTTTGTTATTCGACTTTGTGTACTGGTCCAGTGCTCAAAATCACAGTTTGGGAACTTTATTCCAAATATGTGTATCGTTCGCTTTGGAATGCTAGTCTCTTTTCATTCTTTTCTAGATCCATCATGAATGGAGAAGCTGCGTGCTGAACGGCTAGGCACTCCTTGTTGCCATGACGACAGGCGACTGCTGCCACCTTCCTGGCTCATTGTGTGATTGTACTGGCAATGCAGCTTTGTTTAAGACGGTGGAGGAAACGGACATCGGCCGTCCTCAATACGTCACACAAGTCACGGCGAAAGATGGACGGCTCCTCTCAACTGTGATTAAAGCACTAGGTACACAGAGGTAATGTAACCCACAGCACTTGGAAATACAAACAAAATTGGATAAATGAAGGAGCTAAATGACATGCTATGAATGTTTAAGAGGCCCTCGAGTACCGATATAAAACCTTATTCTTGACCCATTCCTGCCTCAGTAACAACCATTAAATATAGGTTAGCCAGAATATTCCTTTGTTTAATCGGTTGGACATTGAGGCTGTTGAGACATTGTTTCTGGAGGGCCCTATGAAGACAGAAGCTGCCATTATTCAGATAGAAAATTGATTTAATACCAATTATAACAGAGATGTCACTCATTACATTTTAAATGGGTTAGAAAGGGTTGCAAGATCAGGGTAGCATCTGGCCAAAAATAACCGTGAACACACGATGCTGCTTGGAAAGACAGCAATGGAAAAAGGATAAATAGAAATAAGAGCAAGTTCGGCTGTCTTTGTAAATTTAGGAAATGTTTAATAAAAAAAAAGTGAAGCAAACTCCAACTTCCATCTCATTACAAAAGTTATTTGTTTCCATTTATTTGCCTAGTGTGTATGTATGTGTGCGTGTGTGTATGTATATGTTTATAATATATATATATTTGGATAATTAGTTCTTCTGGTTCAGTGTTTACTATTTTCAATAAGGCAAACAACACAGATGGTTAATTTCTAAGTATTCTGCATGTTTCCAAAAATGAAATACCTGGGATGCATTTTACCATAGTTGTTTGCGTCAAGGCTGCACCCTAGAGCTCATGTGCTTCATTTGTGTGTGTTTAAGTAACAATGGGGTAACCCAGTGTCCCTAAGAACCTGGGCAGTAAGGTAAATCATAAGCAATTGGTTCTTTTGGGTGCGCTATATTTCTTCCTTCTTTCTTAACATTCTACCGAACATACTCAATCATTTAAAGATGAATCAATCAAAAAGAGAAATACATTACAGAGAGAAAAGGGGGAATCCAAACCATCTGGAGTATCGCAAATTTACTTTATAAATTGTAATCATTTATAAGTACTCTTGTTAAGACATTCACAAGGCTGTCATCATTATACAGTGGCGCACAAAGTGAAAATTGGTGACAATTGGTGCTCAGTGAGGTTTTTGCAAGTGTAATATATACAATATATATAATAGCGATTTCAGTTAAAAGGGAGGAGAATGGGAGGTGGGGGGGGGGGAGAAAGAAAGAGTGGCCAATAATACAGAATTGCTATAAGTGTTCTGTAGACTCCACTAGTTAGTCTGTAGACATTTGTGTGTGTGTGTCCTCTATGACCTCGAATTATATGTGGAAGAGCTCCTGTGCTGGAATCGGGGGTGTTGTGGAACTTTGCATGCAGCGTGTGGAGACCGTTGGAGTTGGCCAGCTGCGGTTTCTCCTATGGTGCTGCAAGCTTAGCTAGGCCAAAGGGGCAATGGATGCGCCAGTCTCACTGCATGCTGATGCCCACTGCATTAGGCGAGCATATAGAATGCCTCAGCTGGTAACTGCAACACTACAGTGCGAACTGGCCTATGGTAGCACAGCAGGTGGAGTGCAGTAATTGGCACTAGATGTAATGAGAAAATCATCCGAGTAGGGTGCATGCACCCAGTTGCGACAGGAGGCTCTGTTACACTATCATTAAGTAAAGCTAGAGTTCCCTGAAAAGGGCTAGTGACTGACTTTATTACTATACAGCAGAAAATGTATACCATATTACCTAAAGTTTACCTACATATGTTGCTGTTCAATAAAGTTATTTATTACTTTTTACATTTCCTATTTCACTAGCGGTATTCTTACAAAAGCGCAAACGTCAAGTCTGTTTCACTGTGCAATATATTTAGATCCAGGACATAAGTCCTTAGGGTGGGGACTTATGACTTTAGATGTTATCACTGCAATTGGAAAGATTTCAGTTACATTGCCATTGATGCATTCACAATCCCTGGGTCCGGAAATAAAAGGTTAAATAACAAAATTGGTTCATCAACCAAACTAAGGTATTTTTGGTTGGGAATTGATTAATATTTTACTTTGCCCCAAATACGTTTCAGGTTAAATGTATGCTGTATCATTTTGCCAGACTTCACCGTAAATCTGAACATAAATACATATCTGTGTAGCAAAACCAGGCTGGATGACATACTAGGTTATGTGCTAACCTCAAATTCGTTAACCTCAAATGTGTTATTGAAATTGTTTTTGAGCCTATCGCCTCCATCACTGTGACAGAAGCCTGTCAATCACCCATCCTCCACAATTCATTTGAAGCAGATGCTATGAGACTAACTTTCCCACTTACAATTACGCAGTGTAGATTGTTAGAATCTGGAGACTTTTAACTTTTAGTTTGAGGATCCCATCAGATAAAGAGTCTACGAGACTATGTTATTGATAAGATTTCAGTTTTCTTCATGAAGAATCCAATGTTACAAAAAATGCAAGACACGTAGGGGAATGTTTTCTATTTCATAGTATTAAGCATTTAAAAGTGGGAATTCGAGAACTGCTCCTGCCCGATTATGTAAAAGTGTATTTTAACCAACAGTGAACAAATGTATTTGATATGCACAAAATGATAAATTAATCCAAATTTGAGACCTCAAGCGTTACCTGGCATTTGCACTTTTACTTCAGTAAATTATGCCTCTAAATACAATGAGGTTTTTCAGAAAACTAGAGACCTATAAGTCTCTAAAAAGATAAGTAAAATTGACTCAAATATGTTTGCTAAAGCGAAGCTATAAACTGTTAAAGCAAAATTAAGAAAACGCCTTTTGAAAAAAGTAGCAAAAGAATAATTCTGACGCCAAGTGATCTCTATAATTAAATATTAACATTGCATTCGAATTACTGGAGCAACTGTGTCCTTACAGATACTGAGAATGCTAAATATAGATTGCGTAATCTCCTCAAATATACAGGATG
Organism: Lissotriton helveticus; assembly: GCF_964261635.1. Taxonomy (NCBI): domain Eukaryota; kingdom Metazoa; phylum Chordata; class Amphibia; order Caudata; family Salamandridae; genus Lissotriton; species Lissotriton helveticus. The sequence goes on from NC_136073.1 coordinate 825,580,953, forward strand.
AACCATTAACAAATAAAGTGCTCTGATAAATCCTCTGAATAGTTTTGCAAAGATTATGACTATTAATTAGAAAGAAAGATATTGAAAGGACACAAGAGATTAGTGATTATAATCAAGAGCACACCGTTTTCTGAACTAGATGTACCTAAATCTTTGAAAAAATGTGAATGTGAACAGCTGAGAAGGGGTTATTTCTTGGAGAATTCACTTGAGGTTGGAACAAAATGGTGAATAACGCTGGAAGTATAATCTGCAAGGATAAATATTGGGATGTCATAGCTAAACCGGTTAGCTGTGCGAAGCTGTTCCACCATATAAATCTTAGGAGCAGGTACTTGGATTTTGTACTATTGAACCAAAGAGGGTAATGTTTAGCCTACTCGGTTTCTAATTTTCTCACTGATGTGGATTGTGCATTGCTTTGCATCCGCGTTCTTTCACTTTTTCAACTGTGCAAATAATTTGTTTCCCCTTTTGGTTTTTTCACTTTATGGAGGTTGTCTTGTGTTTCTTTTTGATACTTCTTCTGCATTGTTACCTTATCTAAATCAACGTAGTGATGTTATGACGAGTTTTTGTCACCGCAAAATGTCCTCATGCTCTTTTTTCATTTCTTGTGTGCATACTTTAGTGATGGCCCTATTTGCCGCATATGTCATGAAGGTGGAAGTGGAGAAGGCCTGCTCTCTCCTTGTGACTGCACAGGAACACTGGGAACAGTTCACAAAAGCTGCCTGGAAAAATGGCTTTCTTCCTCAAACACAAGTTACTGTGAACTGTGTCACACAGAATTTGTTGTCGAAAGAAGACCAAGGCCTTTGACAGAGGTATCAGTCCTTGCTTATGTATGTTTTCACTCTCTTACTGTTTGCAGATTCATAAATTACATTATCGTTTGTAAAAGATGTGCAAGTCAGGGGTTGGTCAGAGTATAATTTATTTCCCATACTTATAACCAGAAGCTATGTCAAAAGCAAAATGACTGGGACTCGGGCTTTATGCAATGGTGGCCTGTTAAAGATGCATAGAGCTAGTAATTGTTTGAAACATTTATTGGAAACCCAAACACACATGCAGAGCTCTAGCATTTCAAACATAAACCTGCCAAAATTCTGCCCATGAATGCTCGTCAACGAAGCACAATCAGTCACTACACAAACTCAAACCTTAAAATCTCCGAGGCTTTAATGCAAATCGAGGTGTGTGACTTGTATAATGTTATTTCTTCTTTAAGTTGGTGTCCAGTTAGAATCCACATGATGTCGGAGACATATTGTATTGGTGCATTATGAGCAGACAAGACAACATGGTTACTGGCCGAATTGCTGGGTACTTTCTCTTTCATTTTGACTCTCCCGCCAAATATAATTATTTTGTAGATGCACAGCTTTCATAATGGTTTGGAAGCTAAGTCCTTCCTTCAACAGCCTGCTTGCTATTGCAGAAAGTGTATCAGGCCAACTGTCAACTGTCCCAGCAATTTTTGGAGGATAAAGTTTGTCTGAGAAGGTCCCCGTTTGCTATAGCGTGTCCCTGCCATCCTTGGGCTGAAAATTAGTGTCAGCCAAGGAAGACAGAGGAAGAACCTTACAATGGCCCCCGATAATGGAGATGTTTAAGTGTTTAGTGTATGTTTTGGTTTTTCCAGGCTTGTGTGGGTGTTTGATTGGGTGTGACGGCGTGTGCTTAGAGTGTTGGCATCTGATGTGTTTGTGCTTGTTTGGTGTTATGTATATGTCCTTTTGAGGGTGATGGTGCTGGCTTCAGATGTTGTTGTTGTTACTGTCGAATGGTTGGTGAGTGTATGAATTCTCTAGGTGCGTGCTTTGTTGTCTGATGGTAGGTATGTGGAATTCTGATGGTCTGTTTGGGTGTTTGATGCTTGAAAGTGTGTCTGACTGCCTTTGGTCCGGTGTCTTATGGCATGCGAGGGTGTCTTACGGCATGCTTTGTGTGCATGGATGTCAATTTTCATGTGGGTGTCTAGTGTTTGTGTGTAGATGGGCATCTGATGGTGAGTTTGTGTAGGCTTGAGTTCCCGATCGTGTGTGTAATTCGTGTTTGTGTGGATATCTGATGGAGGTATGTGGGACTAGCATGGGTGGGTTTCTGATAGTGTGCATCGGTCTCTGACCGGGTGCGTATAGTCGATTGGTGGTGTATGTGTGCTTGTATGATGGTGATGGCTACGTTCAATGGCGGATATTGTCATGTCTGGCCAGAAGATGGGAGTTTGGTGTGTGTATGATCATCTAATTGTGTGTGTTGTACAGGTGCCTGGTGTGCTTAGGGTGTATGCTAGTATGCATGGTTTTCAGATGGTGTACATGTGTGTCTGATTGTTTGTTTGTGAGTATTTAGTGTGATGTGTTTGCCAGTCTGAATTTGAGGTTATGGGTGTCTGATATCCTTGAAGGTGTCTGACTCTGGGTGTCATAATATTTGTTTAGGTGTTTGATTGTGTATTTGAAAGAGCTTTTGAAGGTTCCCTTTTAGAGTTGGGATCAGCTTTTTAGACCAAGATAGAAACTGTGTTTCTTATTTCAGGGCATTGTCCTGGTGGTGCGCATTACCTCTGTTAACTTGTTAATGGTTGTCTTTATCGGTTTGTGAGATTCTTGGTAGGCTAATGTTATCTAGACTGGTATCTATTTGGATAAGGTTTCGGGGGTTTTCGGTTCACTATAGATTCAGATGGAGTTCAAGTATAATACATTATTTTTGGCCATGAAAGCGAGTTCTTTGTTGTATAATTTAGCACTAAGTGTAACTATATATTACTAAATTCTGGTCTGAAAAAATTGAAAGCTAAACAGATGTAGATTTCGTTTAAAATGTATCTGAAATGCCTTTCTAATTCCGTAATATTTTTTCCTCTTGATTAGTGGCTGAAGGATCCAGGCCCTCGAAATGAGAAAAGGACACTATTCTGTGATATGGTGTGCTTTCTATTCATTACTCCATTGGCAGCAATTTCAGGCTGGTTGTGTCTTCGAGGTGCCCAAGATCATTTACAGTTTAACAGCAGATTGGAAGCTGTAGGACTTGTAGCACTTACTATAGCACTTTTTACAATCTACGTTCTTTGGACATTGGTAAGTAAACTAAGGAACACATATTCAACCAGCTAGATACATTGTAATAAACAAAGAGCAGTATGGAGCTTTTCAGCACCTGTAAAAATGTCCACTACCTGAATTCACAAGGCAATATATTAATTCATGATTCAATGTTTTTACAAAATGTTGTGGAAACTAGTCCATTTCGAATACTTATGTGTTTTGAGAGAATGCTGTGGCTGCCAGGAATGTTTCAAGTCTTTGTTTGGCTCATGCTACTGTTATTGTGCCACGTGATGGGTGTACAGGAAGTGTTAGTGCAGTACTATATATTTTCTTGCACTACACTTATTTGGTTGATAATGTGAATTGGGTGTGTTTACTCAGTTCTGCCCCCCTTTGATAACCAGTCACCCTTTTAGTAATTTCATAAAATCAAAAACCCCGATATTTGCATCCCTCACCTACACAATGCATGGTCCTCCGTTGCACACCTCACACTGCAAGCCGTCGCCGTGCCTTTTTGCAAAGAAAACAAGCATTTACAATGCAATGGTCTCGGCATTATTAAAGATAGAGCTATTGGCATTGCTCATGACTTTTTTTTTTAAATCATAAATAAATGGCATTGTCATTTACATTGCCAATAGTTTAATCGTTAAATAAATGGCATTGTCATTTACAATGCCAATAGCTTAATCGCTCGTAAATGCATGACCTATTGCATTTACACCCACACAGAGCCACACACACAAAGCCTCCCACACCCACATACACACACACACAGCCACACACACACAGAGCCACACACACACAGAGCCACACACACACAGAGCCACACACACACAGAGCCACACACACACAGAGCCACACACACACACACAGAGCCACACACACACAGACAGAGCCACGCACACACACAGAGCCACGCACACACACAGACAGACAGAGCCACGCACACACACAGACAGACAGAGCCACGCACACGCACAGACAGAGCCACTCCCACACACAGACAGAGCCACGCACACACACACAGAGCCACACACACACAGACAGAGCCACGCACACACACACACAGACAGATCCACGCACACACACAGACAGAGCCATGCACACACACACAGCCACGTACACACACAGACAGAGCCATGCACACACACAGACACAGCCATGCACACACACAGACAGAGCCACACACACAGATTGCACCTAGTGCAAACAGTTTTGCAACTGTCCATTAAAAGCTCAAACTCCACAACTCAGCTTGGGACCCCACCCCCCCACAATACCACTCAAAAAGTTAAAATCCTTGTCTTCAGGAAGCCTAAAGTGTCCATCAATTAACGTCACCTCTACCGACTCCCAAGCAGTCTTTACATTTACAGACAAACCAGATGCATTGATCTACATTTCTTTTCAGGCACCTGGCACCCTGGCGAGAAAGCTTGTTTCTTGTTTACGTAACTGCCCCTCCCTCGGGATCACACAAGACCTTCCACTTCAGCCGAGGCATTTAGAACATAGGTCTTTCAGCACAAAAGCTTAAAATTACAGACAGATGTCGTCTGTCAAAATCTTCAGCATGGACAATGGACTGGGTTAATTCACGGGCAGTCCGTGAAAATTATGGGGCGGGGGGCAGTAGTTATGGGGTTAACGCATGAGGAATTCTATTCCGTAACAATAGCCAAAATGCAGGGTCAGAAATGGAGGATAGGTTATCTGTGAGCAGTGCACAAGATAACAGCATTCGCCCATTTTAGCTGGAATGTAAATTGTGAGCGTCTCCTGACGCTGCAAAGTGTCTGCCTCGTAAGACGTTTTGCTAAAGACATGTAAATGTCGGTGTTGGCTGATGCCGCAGCTCTGTATGATTCTTGTGCTAATCACAGGCTGCGGATGGGGGCAGGGCTGCAACCCCCGCGGCGGGCACACCGTCCACCAGCCTGAACCGAGCCTTGGGGCTGCTCCGTTCAAACATGCCGAGGAGGTGAGGGGACTTAGTACGCCTCACCCAAGAACCTCGGAGGGAGCAGCACGGACGCCGCTGGGTGGCTGACGGGACTGGAGCTGCAGCGCGTGCACTGCGGCTGTGAGGGCGCTGCGGGCTCCGAGCTTCATTGTCTGCCGCCACGGACTCCCTCATCCTTTCGTCCGTTCGCTCCACATGGCCCTGGCCGTCTGCAAACAGCTGTGGCAGCTTAAAGATGTCGTCATCACTTTCCTGCTGCCACTGCTCCTGCTCCCTTTGCCGTTACTCGCCCAGAACAAGGTGACTTTTAATAAAAAATTGGTCAAAATGGAATCTCTGAAAGCTCCAATTTAGCACTCTAGTCTAACCTTAAAATAAACGTGCGCAACTGTATTTAATTCCATGTAGTTAATGTATATATGTATGTCTCTCATGCAGTGTAGCAAGTTATAAGTGCTAAGCGTTTCAGCTATGCATTTCATTATTTTTAGTTTACTGTAATTTCCCCCATTTAATATGAAATATAAACAACCGGCATCCGTCTTGTATAAATTATCCCGTCTGCAGATGGTTCCTCTTTGTGCACATTGCTTCCCCTGACGATGCCTTTGTCCATTGGCTCATTGTAAGCTACGCTGGGTTACAGACACCAGTGCCGTGTGTTGTCCGTCAGGTGGAGTGGGTCTGTCAGTGGGTTAAACAGCTGAACTCAGACCTCACACCGTCGTGCTCCTTCTGGCCAAAGAGGCTCATGGTGGCTGCCGGGTGCGGAGCGAAGCCTTGCGGAGAGACGCTGGGGGGCTTCACAGCGCCCCCGGTTCCATGCGAGGGCTCGGATTGAGGGTAGAAGAGAATCGTGAAAGAGCCCCGTCCTTTTCAGACTTTGGGCGTGTTTTTTAGGTTTGAGTGACGGATGATGTCACAGATAGAAAGAACCTAAAGAACACGCCCCCGAATCCGAAAAAGACTGGGCTTAAAGGGAGTGACGCCCCTCTCCTCCAATGGCTGGCCAGCATTTACGAGGCCAGCCAATGGAGAAGAGGGGCGCGGGTTCAAGCCCCCTACACTAAGAAACATAAAATCTCGGAGCTCTGCCCACTGCTTACGCAGTGCGACGGAGTCCTCGACCTAAAAACCAAAAACCCATATGAACCGCGAGACAGACTTTACGCCTAAAGAGGCTACTTATCTTTTTTTGCAAACTACCCTAACAGCAAAACGTCTGCATTTTTCATGCTTCCTTCAGCAGCATGTGTCCTTTCACCATTAGCGTGTGTTGGTGCTGAGCATCGATGTGCTTATTTATGACTTTGTGCTTGATGATTTGAGGTACTCCCACGTTTCATATGCACTTCTGACTTCTGTGATTAGAGGTGATGGTGACTGGGTATTGAAGTCCACATTTTGGCAAGGTTCTCTGCAGCGTCGCTGCTCCTCCCACCGCATGACAGGCGAATCAGAGTAGGATGTGGTCAGCATTAAGTTTGGATCTCCTTGGAGCTGGTCAGTGGACCGAGAGTCTACTCTCACTGTGATTCTTTTGTGCAGCACTGTAGGAACTTTTCTAATACCTTTCTGGCCTCTCATAAAATGTGTGTTTCTTAATAGAGTATGTGTCAGCTGGGAACACAAAGAGTGTGTGTGCCCTTCACTGATTTGATTTTAATCTCCACCTTAAGGATATTTCTCAAATATTGAAGGCATGACTGTAAAGTTTTCATGCCGCAGAAAACATTTTTAAAATATTCTTTTCCTGTAAAACAAAATAGCAAAAGGTGATGCAGATTGAACAACATGGAAGAAGCAGAAGGTTTTCATGAATATTTATTAAAGTTCAGTGGCCCTGTCAAGAGCGCTGTAAAAAAGATCAAATCAAACTGCACTAGGTAAGCTAGAATGGGATAGAAGGGTGGATGGCTATCTCTTTTTTTTGTGTCAATTTTTTATTGGAGTTCAAAGATAGGCAATTTCATAGGTTACAAAACAATATAGTAAATATAAATCAGTATGCGACAAATAATTTACACCTGTAATATATTAAGGAAGAGGAAAAAAGGAGGGAAAGGGAAAAAGGAGAAGGGAAAAAGCTATATATAGGGAGGGAAAGAAAAGAGAATTAGAATTTCAGGAATCGCAAAGAAAGGGGGTCCACACCTGCTGGAATATTTGTTCTTGGTCTTGCGTCCTATAAATTACCTGTTCATAGGATGCTGTCTGTATCACCACAACCATCCAGTCCTCTTTGGAGGGAGGGCTAGGTGATTGCCACAGTCTTAAAACACATAGTTTAGCAGCAGTAAGTGCAGTGTGTAAGAGTCGACTTTGAGGTCGTGAAATAGTAGGAAAACATCTAAAGTCATGTAGCAAAATAGTGGCAGGTGTGAAAGGGAGTGAAAGAGGAATAGTTTCTTGTAGTGTAGATCCTATTTTCTGCCAAAATTGTTATACAAAAGGACATTCAAAAATTACATGCAGGAGGTCACAATTAGCTTCAGAGCATCTCCACACCTAGATGGATGGCTATCTCAAAGATGTAGTTTCATATTTTTAGATGCATTGAGCTGCTGTTTACATGGCTCCACTGCTCCTAGTTTGTCATCTCGCCGCCTTTTAACATCGCTCAGGAAAGTTTAATTCAGCCTCCTTGTATTGAACCTGGGCATTTTTATCTGAATCCTTTATTTTTAATTTAAAACTGAATATGAAATGTAGTCAATGTAGCTTGCAAATAGATTTGCGAAAAACAATTTTTTTGCTACAGGCTGTATCTTTTAAGGGTGCATTTGAATCCTACACCTGGAACAGATTATTCACTGTTGTGCCTTTTAATTAAGAATCCAATGATGAATAACCAGAAATACAGGTAAATGTCTTTTCCTTTTTGTTCAGTCCCACTCCTGGTAAGCTACAATACTCCATTATTTATTAGGTCTCGCTGAGGCAGCGCATGCGCTGCTCTGCTAGACATTTTGTTGTGTGCTTTAAAAAGTGCTACCCCAGGCTTCTGCTGGCCTAGGGCTTGCGTTCACGCGCGCAGCCGCCAGCTTGCTCCATGTTACTCTGCCCTAGCACTTGCGTTCATGTACGCACGCGCGCATTCGCCAGCTTGCTCCCTGTTACTTTTCTTCCCTTCCTCCACCCATCATGTTGTTCCCCTTCCCTCCATTCATTCCCTGCCCTCTGTTGCTTCCGCCGCTCTCCTAGTGCGCCCCTTTCCCGTGGCAATTATTTTTTTTCTATAAGTGACCAGTGGTTGGCAAATAATTAAGTCTATTGTACACAGATTTCACGTTTGAACTCTGTGGACCTTAGTCACGGAAAAACCCAAAAATGCAACGTGAACGATGCAGTAACATAATACTAGGGTGTACGGTTTCTACTCCCTCAAGTCACCCTTTTCTGGGTAATGAAATGCTCATTTTCTCCTGAAAGAGGTTTAAACACATGAAGCTTTTTATTTACAATATATAGTGCTAGATCGATGTTTGGAGTGGATCAAAGCAGAAAGCATGCTGTATTAGCTGTTAACAGATTTCCATCACCCTTATTCAAGACGAGTTCTCAGTTGCTTCTGCAATCAGGGTGTCAATGTACAACTCATTTAACTACTTTTAAATATGTGTCATGGTTACTACAAATAATAGTGACGCCGCACTCCAATAAAATAAAACAATCCCACAAACAGACATGTCCTTTTCAACGTCTCAAGTTCTTGAGTCCGGTATATTTTCCGTACACTTATGTCAAACGCTGCTGTACTTTCTAATCTAGTGGACGTGGGCGACTTCTCACTAACCACAGAACGAGACTTCCTCACACCTTGTCAAGCAAGGAGGCAGCGTGAGTGTGGTCAAACATAATGAGTCATTTTGCACCCCAGACAGCAAGCAGTACCTTGTGTCTATTTATTCACTCCAGTGGTATCTGGATAGAAAGAAGTTAGCCAACAACCACACCTGGATGGTGTTCTTGACGTGCAGTATATATGAAATAGGGATGTACTGTTACTTTGCATATTTAATATTCTTTATTTTGCTACCCAATTAGAAGTTTTGAATGTCACCTTTTTAATGTATATATTTGTATTCAATTATTTATAGTTTTTGTAGTACTTCAAACCACAAATTGTCAACTGGGAGCGCAGAGAGGGGAAGTAGAGAAGCTGAATTGGCTTCAATGAATATGCCATAAAAGGGAGCCAGAGGTCAAAAACGTCTGTAAGGCTAAGACCAAATAATATTTCTAGTGATGGAAACGCATTTAACGGGAGGTTTATATATAGGTCAGTATTCCTTTGTAAATTCTTTATTAAGATTACTGTAAGCAAATCATATGATACCATGCAGACGAAAAGGACTCTCTGGATGATGGCATTAAATGCTCATTCCACCAGGGCTCCAGATCTTAAAACAAGCATTGGCATAGCAAATAGGTCTCGCCTTTGGGACCTTATAAGTGTTTAGCCATGCAACAGTTGATGTTGAGGTTGCAGGAAGGATATTGTGCTGCATAACTAAATACTTATAAGGCCCCAAAGGCGAGACCTATTGGCTATGCCAATGCTTGTTTTTCTCTTTCTTTCGGTTTCTAGAAGTGCACTGTCCCATGCATTTAACATGTCAAGATACCTGAAGCATTGAGGGCAGTTATTAAATGCTTCAGCACCACTCAACGACATTTAGGTTTCCTTTTCTTGTTCTCACGACGTGGAAACATTTTCCACGCTCGAACAAAACAAAGACAACACACTTTCAAATGCACATCCTACGCGGTGTTGAGTGCTGTCCATGTAGGCAAGTGCTTTATTGGGGTAGCCAGTGATATACAAAATGTTGCAGTACAGGCAAGTAAAATCTGAAGGCATTGCATAGGATCTACTTCCTTGCCCTGGGCCAAATACTGAGCGTCCATCGATATTTCACAGGATATCCTTGAAGGGATGTCAAAAGTCAGCTTTTTAGGTCTCGCCTGTCGATGCGCATGCGCATCGAGCAAGGCGAGAGTATTGGCACTTATCCGCTCTTTATCCACACTGCAAGGAATCGTGGCGATTCCTTGCAGTGCACGAGAAATTTAAGCTCAATGCGCATGCGCATTGAGCTTAAATGCGCGTGCACATGCCCCCAGCCGCCTACTCTCTCTCACAGCCTCCCCCAGCTCCGCCCCTCACTACTTGATTGCACGGCCGCTAGGCCGTGCCTCCCCTACTCTCCTCCCCCCTCCTCCTTTCCTCCCCTGCCTGCCTGCCGCTAGGCCGTGCCTCCCCTACTCTCCTCCCCCCTCCTCCTCCTACTCTCCTCCCCTGCCTGCCTGCCGTGTCGCACCTCTCCCCTCTCCGCCCCCTCCCCTGCCCGCCCCCTCCCCTGCCCGCCGTGTTACGGTGAAAGGCTTGTTGCTTGTTTGCCTTCGTCTCGTTCCTCCCCCCCTTCTTTTAATTCTGTCCTTCGTTCCTTCCTTCTATCCATCTTTCACTAACTTCCATAACACTCTCCTCCTGCCCTGGATTTCCTTCCCTTCGTCCATAGCTGTTTGCTCCATTTCTCCATCGTTGACTCCCTCCTTCATTGCTATTCCAGACCTGTTCTCAGGCACGGGTTTCTTTCTTTCTGCCCTCCATCTCCTCTAATCACCCAGCTCTTCCCGTGACCTCTGCTCCTTTCAATCACGGAGAAAGCCCGCGTTACCATAACAACCTAATGCGATCACTGAGAAACAGCGGCCTCCTCTGCAGTCGCCGCCAGTTGCAGCGGCCGCCTGGGGCCTTGAGCCCTCGGAAGCGATGGCTGCCCACCCCCCTCCTCCCGCGTAGAGCCTACAACGGGAGGAAGAATAGTGAGGTAAAAAGTGCATCCGAAAATGTTTAAGACATTCTGATCCTCTCAAGGGAGGCTAGGGGGTTCTTTACCTATTGTTTATTTTTAAATTACGCCAAAACATTCTTTTTAAAGAAAGATTTTCGGTTTGGCATGCAGTTCTGAGACATGGCTGTGCCAGTGACATTTTACTTCGTGGCTGCTTTCACGATTGGCGGGCCCGAGGGCTGCCCTCCAGCCCTCAACACAGCCCCCTGACCTAAAGCCTCCTGGCGAGTGCCCCATGTCCCGTATGCTCACTCCAGCACCGACGACAGTGTCAGGAATAATAATAATAATAATAATTCCTGGCTGCTCACTTCCAGCCCTCTATAATCTTGGATCAGTAGAGCAAAGAAAATATTAACTCAAAAAATCGCCGATGGGTTTGGCACAACACCTGACTCTGAAAGATTGTTCTTCAAGCAAGGTTTTACTGCATGCACTGGCAGGGCAGCCATGTAGCGGAAGAAATCATTGACAAAGCCAATGGCTTTCATGGCTGTTGGGGCGTGAATGTTCCCTGTATGATAAACATGTTCCCCTGCCCGAGTGCCCGACTCAGTGAAAAGGCCCGGACCTTTATTTTGCCCCTGGAGTCACATTATTCTAGTCTGTGCACAGAGGCAGAGGCCTGTCCCTGACAGAGAAAGACCCAGGAACCTGTCCTGTGACCAGCAGGGTTATACCAAGCATAGCATGTTTCATGCTTTTTTCTCAGACAGGATTCCCTGGTTTTAAAAGCAATCCTGAGTTACAGGACAGTGATAATTTGAATGGGCAATCAACCTGACATTAACCTAATTGCACTCACCCTCAACCCCTCACCCTCACTCACCCTCACTCACCCTCACCCACCCTCACTCACCCTCAACCCATCACCCTCACTCACCCTCACTCACCCTCACCCTCACTCACCCTCAACCCCTCACCCTCACTCACCCTCAACCCCTCACCCTCACCCCCTCACTCACCCTCAACCCCTCACCCTCACTCACCCTCACCCTCACTCACCCTCAACCCCTCACTCACCCTCAACCCCTCACCCTCAACATCAACCCCTCACCCTCACTCTCACTCACCCTCACTCACACTCACCCTCACTCACCCTCACCCTCACCCTTACTCACCCTCACTCACCCTCACTCTCACTCACCCTCAACCCCTCACCCTCACTCACCCTCACCCACCCTCACTCACCCTCACTCACCCTCAACCCCTCACCCTCACACAGTGGAATAGGTCTCGGAGCATTTGAGTTAGAGCTTTTAGAAATGTTTATGTTTTTTTTTTTTTTATTCTTTAGCATTGGCTACAGGAAACAAAAATGCTAAAGATTTACAAAAAAACCCATAAACAATTCTAAAAGCACTAACTCTAATGCTGCGAGACCTATTGCATTTCCAATGCTTGTTTAAACTTCTGGCCCTTACTAGGTAGAAGGAGAGCGAGTCGACTCATTGAGCCCACCAAACAAACAATCCTATCTCAGAGTCTCACTTTTCAGTCAACTTATTGCAGGTAATAAATATGGCATAATCATTACTTACAAAACAACTCACTACTTCCCCTTTTCAAATCCACTCCTTTCATTGTTTCCCTTCCCCAAACTCTACTAAACACGCAAGAAATAAAGAGCACCATCCTATCACAACTACCGCACAAGAAATAAAACAATTTTTTTTTATCAATTTAAGAATTACTAACATTGGGTTCTGGAGTAGCAGCTAATCGCTGCAAAAATCCCTTCAATTCCTCGTCAGGGGTCGTAAGCAGTATATAAATACATTTACAATTACAGTATCTCTAAGAGGCAGGGCGAGTGCTCTTCTCCAGATAAAGAGAGGTCTTTCTCTTCGACAGACTGATAGACATAGAAAACTGCGGTATTTTTTATTCCACAAGAGGGCACTGCAGGACAAGTTATATTCACAAGCATTAGGGCGATTCAATGTCTGAACAAATCATCTCTCTGGAAATTGAATTCTATAGCAGCATATCTAAATGCAGAACTTCTAAGACTCAGGAAATGTACCTACTCCTAAAAGAAAACCGAAAGCTGTAAGGACGGAACTTTCATCAGACCCATGAGGCACAGGGTCAGACTGATTTGCATATGGCCATGTCTGAACTGGGGTGGTGGAGTGAGCTAAAGAATGGTGATTGATTAAACCCAGATCAGTTGACTGGGGGCGATTGTTCGATTTGCTCAAACGCTCCGTCCATCATCCCCTTTGGTATCACTTTGTTCGCCCGAAGTTGGCAGGGTATGCCCAGAGGTGGGTCCCTTGCTCACTCTATCACTGGATTCAAGATAGCCTGGCTGATGAGGATTATGAATCCAAAACTGGTCCTAGGATGCTTGTTTCCGGTCCAGGGAAGACATGGCTTGGCAGTTAGGGCTGGACTGTTCCCATGAGGCACAGTGTCAGACTGATTTGCATATGGCCATGTCTGAACTGGGGTGGTGGAGTGAGCAAAATAACGATGGATTAAACCCAGATCTGGGACTGGGAGTGAATGTTTTGCCATTGTGCAACATTCCGTCCATCATCTTGTGTGTTTTGCTGTCTTTCTGTGTGCTGGCACATGGATTCAGTGTGATGTTGACCACGCCTTTTAAATACTTCGCTGAGTATCTCATACAGTGCATGAACTCCATACAGTGACCTATGATGCATCTGAAATCTGCTGCCCCTTTTGAAGATTGTTGTGAATGGAAGTAGGGAAAAAGGGTCCAAAGTGAAACTGTTGAGTTTACAGATTGATTCACCTTCTCCAGGGTGGCTTTAAGTGCCCAGTGTCCCATGCAGCCTCTTAGGCTGCTCATGACATGGTCTGCAACCCCATCCCTTCTAATCGGTCAGTGAGAGGTACCCTCATAGGATGGTACCCCTGAGCAAGTCCACGCCTGAGAATCTAAGAAACTTAGGAGTGTGTGGCTTGCTCGATATTAGCTAGGCAGTAACGAGAGTACCACAGAGACTAAGAACAAGACAGTCGATAGTTGGAATGAGACATGGCCCCCAGCGATTGGCCTGTTCATGGTAATGTGATGCGTTGTAATTGATATATGTCATGACTCATGAATCAACTGCTAAATAAAAAGACGTTTAAAAAAAAAAGTGTGTGAGGCTCGGTCCACTCCTAAGCCTCACTCTTTGCCACTCGACTAGCCCCATTCACCGTAGTTATAATTTTTACCTTTGCATAGCTGATGGATTACTCTTTCTTCTGGAGACTTGTATGAGCAGTCTGCTTTAATGTTTTAGCAAACCTTATTTAATGACAGCTGACTTTCAGTTACGGCCTGCCTGGCTTAAAAAGAGTTTTTATTATTGGTTTTTATTTTTTATTAGTGACGTTTGCTGTTTAAAAATCTAAGAAATATAATCCCGTTTTTTTACCCTCTTTCTCAATGAATGTAAATAAACGAAGTAGTAATCACATGTGCAGCCTCAACGTTGGAAAAAATGTAATCATCCGACCTCACATTTCCGTTGGCACATCTGATTGTGGTTTCATTCTCATTCCTGATGGTACCGTATGTACATTGTTTCCTGTAATCTGAACTTCTACACTGTGAGGCCATGATGCCTCCCAAAAACGGTGTGCATGTAAACGCATTGAGGTCAGGAATAGCCTTTTGCACTTAAGCTTTTTTTTTGTTTTGTTTTTGCAAGGGCAGCTGAGTACTCCTTGGCTGTCCATTTGCTTTGTAGTATTGATGCTTTACATTCTTTAACCACTTTTAACGGCTATAATGTGGAGTTAATTGCATATTCCTCTGAGTCTACATGCTCGTAGTCCTAAAGTCTTTCATGTAATCTACTCTACAAGTCCATTTTCGGTCGGGATGATTACAACATGGTGTAGACTTTGAGAAAATTAGGTTTACTAGAGAAAGCACATGGAGGTGGAGTATTGGCGGTTACAATGTGGACACAGATTTTTCCGTATCCAATCCTATTTTCTCAACAGACCTATTTACGTGTAGGACGGTTTGCAAAATACTAGATCAGAGTGGGTCACAGAATGACCAGCCTAATGAATATTAATTAGGCATGTCTTAAATTGTGGCTCACTCCATTTGGATGCAATGATAGGGCGGGTGGCCTGCAATGGCAGTTGAGCACCACCATGCCGGTCTTTGCATTTTGAAAATGAAACTTTTTTTTTTTTTAACAGCCCGATTTCCTTTAAGGAACTAGAAATGCTTATTTTTGATCTTTTTTTTTTACGTTTTCCACACCTTCAGTGAGAGTTGGCGATGGTCTCCCTGGAATACTGCTTACTCCAGAGGTCTTCAAACTTTTTTGCTCTCAGCCCCCCTAAGCGAAATGTTTTGAGGTCAGACCCCCTACAAAACTTTAAGGCAACGATTGGTGGAGCGGGAGGGACATGGTTGTGTGCAAGGGATGGGTCTTATGAGATGATTTCAGGAGTACTTTTTCTATAGCTCATAAACAACACTAAGTATGATACTTCTAAAACAGCAAATGCATCAAACAAAAACATGTATGGTCCCAAAAATACTGCTCCCCATAATTGGGGTGTTGTAAGCCCCGCAAACTCTTGGACCCCAATACAACTACACCTGCTGCATTATTGATAACAGCAGTCCTGAGTAGCAGGCTATCACCTCTGCATCTTTCACCTCTTCCCCACCATGCCAGACCATCACTCCGATTTTTGAATCAGGTTCTCTGTCTCTTTCAAAACAAAATGAAGCTCCCACACGTTGTTTCCCTTTTTTCTGCAAAGGTGCCTTGGTCCTAATGCTAAAAAGGAAAATAAGCTCCCATGCCCCCTTTTTAAAGGTAGACGGTGATAACTGTGATGCAATGGGCCCCTCAAACCCATGGGCCCCTTAAACCCATGGGCCCCAGTCCGGCTGCATCTGCTTAATTATTGATAACCAGCAGTGGCCACTTACAAACCTGGCAGCAGTACCTGCTTCACTAACGAATGGCCTTTTTTAAAGAAACAAGGAGGGGGGGAGGCCACTTATATTACCGCATTTGCTACGTAATCCATCTTCAGCTGCATAGTACTGCATGTCCAGTTCTTCAGTGCTGTAAACTAATACTTACAAACTTTCTATTCTGAAGGACAGATTTATGTATTTTCTATAATTCTGCTTTATTGTGCAGTACAGGAAGATAAATGCGTTCTTGTTGCACACTTATGTTTTTAAGTGAACCTAGTTCTATGTATGTGGCGGTTTATTTTGCTGCACAATTCACTTCTTTTGTGGTCTTCTGCTATGTTTTTTAAATATGTTGAGCGTGGATTCAGCAGCCATATAGTCTCCCATACCTACTTTGGGATGTAATCGCCACGGACACCTTGTTGCTGTTGTCATATGGCCGTTTGAGGTCCAGTACATAAAACCAACCATCTTATTGCCGCACAGATTAATATGTCCTCACAGCACTCAAACAAACATTAACTATTCCCTTTGCCGCTAAACAGTTCCCACCCCCTTTAACAACTTCTTCTTTAACTTCATTTTGACAACTTCCGTTAGTGACAAACCATTTCTCCTGACTCCAATATTTCTTTGCACCGAACCAGCCTATCTGCCCCTGGACGGAGCCTGCTTTCCTTTCATTTCACCATTCTCCTATTACTTTTTGTTGCTCTTTTCCCTGTTACCTCTAAATTAGTCCTTAGTGCGTTTTGATGAGCTTGACCTCTATAACTAATACCTCTTTCTCTGACTGCATCTCTTTCCCAGTGCTCAACCTGCTGCTAAAGCCTATTGTCCCTGTACCAGAGTGGGCTGGTAGTCTCAGTGCTTCCCTTGAGTAACTGCTCGGTTGTGAATTCAGTGCTGTGAAGCAATTACATCGCCCAAATCTCCCAGGGTGAAGACGGCAGTTATTACCAATCCACCCAGTGCCCTGCAAGTCCCTCCATGTGTGTAAACTTCATAGGAAATAACAATTTAATTTACCAACACTGTGTTGTTCTGTAATTACCACATATCATATAATAAAGATTCAAGCAAAAAAAACAGCTCCGCAAGATTCGGGACTATGGAAATTTCTGTAATAAAGGCCTAACTATTGAAGTTTATGCATTACAATAAATACTGCCAGTTGTTAACTCAGTGAATTTCAATGGGCTTTGAAGCACTTATTTTGGTACTCTTGCTGTTAGCAGGATGTTAGTTGAATACATTCTTGAGCAATCCTCACATGGGTCAGGAATTGAAATGGGGCAAAAATAAAAATACATAAATGTCTTTTGTTTTCAGCAATTCGTCAAGAAACATCATTTACAATGCAATAGCTCTAACTCTCACAAATGCGAGACCTATTGCATTGCAAATGATTGTGTTTTTTAGCAACCTTTTTGACCCTGCCAGCATACTTTCTCACCCCCGCCCCCACGGCACTCTAATCACAGCCCTCATGAGGGCTCTAAGTAAATGAAGACATCCTGGAAATGCAGCAAAGAAACATCTCCGCACTTCCAGGCCATCTTCATTTACTTGCAATTCCAGAGGCATTGGCGCCCCTCAGGGAGACGCCCCCCCCCCCCCCCCCCAGTTTGAAGACCTCTGGCGTACTCTAACTAAAGTTGCCACCATGATTCCCAAAAGGGAATGAATCCAAAGGGGACCTTTTTCACTTTGTGAATCAAGTTACCATAATCAATGCAGTAAGATTATGCAGTTCCTAAATCCATCTTATGAGGGGAACGTCATTAGTGCCCTCTCATGCCAAGAATGGTTGGTGTAATATAAATATTCAAGAGCCATTGCCCATCCAAATGGGTGTCATGCTTCATCATCGAGTAGCTCCTCATTGGGCAGGTGCTGCAATGCCCAATGGGCCCATCGAGGGGGACTCTTTGCCAGTTATCTTTTAACGTGATTTGCCTTAATGAGCCTGAAATGAGGGTGCTGAATGTGTAGATTAGAGAAAAACAGTGGGGTGTTAAAAATGACTAAGGGCCACCTAATGACTATCTTATTGTGATGGTGAAACTATAAAGGAAATAATGTTCATTCGTATCTCAAGGGATCAACTTAAGCAAAGGTGAAGTTACTGTTTTCCATTTTTGGAGTCTTTAACAGGACAGTGGTTAGTGACTGGAATTACATCAGAGTCTGAATCGCTGTCTAGAAGCAAGGCCCAAAATACAGCATACCAAATAGTGATTCGGAAACCATTTCTAAACATTTCAAAATTCCTGTAGCATTTTGAAAACACTTATCTGAATTTCTAAATGGGTTTAGTAAATAAGAAAAAGTGGTAGCAAATCCGTAAAGTTAGCAATTAGCCTGATTTGTGACCGCTCTGTAGGACTTGGAGTACAGTAGTGACTCATAATAGTTGGCTCAGTTTAAGGTTAGTCCCATCAATTCAAGAACTTGTGTGTCTTGTCTCAAAACATTACTTCACTTCTAAATCCATAAAAGAATTGTAGGACTGTGCAAGTCATTTGTTCCATTAAAGTTGTTAAAGATTACGTGAACTATTTGTAAAATTATTACATGTTTGTTTCAGGTTTCATTTCGCTATCATTGCCAGTTATACTCAGAATGGAGAAGGACCAATCAGAAAGTCCTGTTACTGATTCCAGACTCTAAGAACTCTCACACGACACAGCATTCCTTGCTGTCAGCAAAATTGATCAAGAAGAATGCGGATGAAACTACAGTATGATTTGTTCTTTGGCCATTTTCTCGAAGAGTGGCAAACTAGCTAAGAACAACCACATGTTCTTGATGAAAAGTAATTATAAAGAGCCTATTTAACCTTACACATCATTTGACTTACAAATATATAACAGCATAAGTTAAGACACTAATAAAACTGCCTCTGTGCCAAATCAGTGGTTTTAAAACATAGTACACATTTTAAGGTGAGGACACCCTCAAAGGATGATTACGTGGATGAATGCCCTTTTTTACTGGTTTTCAAAATCCATTGTGACATTAGCACTTTTTTGACAAAAATGGCAAGAATGGCCATGAAGCTGCAATTCTTTTTCCTACAACATGAGTGGGTAGAATCCCAGTTTCATGTTTTAGATTTTTGTGTTTTCAGTACTTTGTATGGTATATCTCTGTATATGTTTATTTGAGCTTCAGTATAGAAGCAGACTGCCTGAACTTATTTAGAGGTGTCTTGTTGCTTTTTCACAATGAAAAAGTAGAGGTCAAGTAGCTGATAATCTTTATTGTTGCTATAAATCCAATGGTCCTTTGCATTGAATGCATCTTGTTATGAGACAATGTAATTTCCATGTATTATATTGCTATTCTTTATAGAAATTGTATTGTGTTAAAAAACACAAATGAAAAAAAGTGTAAACCAATATTTATTTTATTTGTTTAAGTATTTTAATCTTTTCACGTTTATTATAAAATTCCTTTTAAGTTTTTGTATAAAGATCCCACGTTTGAAAACACGTTGCGGCTGCATCCTGGGAACATTCTCAGCTGTTCTCGCCATGGAGTACACTTGGTAAAAGGTCGCGTTGCGGCCTAGAAAAATTGTGTATTCTATTTAACGATTGCTCTGGTTTTCTCATATGAAAGAGGAGTTATACAATCGATTACTGGAAAATACATTTCTTTCTTCCAATGTTCCTCACAGATCATTAATATGTAAGGAGCTCCATGGTTTAAGTGGCCTCAACAGACTATGATTGAACATAACTGTATTAAGCATACTTTCGAAAATAAATAAAAGTATTCCATGTATACATTGAATATTTCATTTGAATAAACAGACAATTGATACATTCATGTACATTCATATAACAACCAGGAACATCCAAATACCATATTTTCAAATAATATTGTAATGCTTTTCCTGCCTACTGTTTTGAAATTTGAAATGCCCAAAATTATTTATTTTTCTCTGGCAATGTCTTTCATAGAAGCATGTGTTATTTGAATATCCATACGGTGAAGATGAAGGTTCAAGATTTAAAAACTATAATATAAGTGCATATATTACTTACCAATAGCACTGTAAAAATTAAGAGATGTAATGAAAGCAAAAATGCTTGTAGCAAACAAGGGTCCCCTGTAGTGAGGATAATAGTAACCCCTAGGTCAGGGAAAAAGCACTGCGAAGATATCAACCCAGGCGGTAATGAACTGGACTTGCCCACATAATAGTAGTAGGACACAATAACCCACTTCTGTAGCAAAGACAGTTTTTTAATTAAACAAAAATCATAAAAAACCACAATAGCAAAGGAATTCTTTATATATTTAATTTTTAAAAAAGCATGTAAAAACATGCGATACAGTTGAACAATTAAACGAAATATAATAAGAAAAAGTAAAAAACAACAATCACAATTTCATAAAAACATAATATTAATTCCTAGTTGGAACATAAATGAAATATGTTGTTGACGCGCGTTTCGGCGACCAGCGCCTTTTTCAAGACAAACAATTTCTCAGATTCTTTTTAAAAATGATGCATGCACACAATATGTATTGTTAGCACGACTTCTCACACTAGGAGAAAGGCTCGTAGATGTAAGACAAATATGCTTCGCCTCCACTGTTGCAAACCGGCAGAAATAATAAGTTAGCTCTGGTTTAACATTATCCGTTACTCCGAGCGTGTAAAATTATTTTGTGAGGAGTTTTACTGCCGATTTATACGATACTGGCTAGCGAGGATAAACGCGCCAGAACTGCTAGTAAAAAATGGATCAGCATGTGGAGACTTGCTAGTTCGATAAACGTATCCGGGTCACGATCGACAACGGAGTATACAGGAAGCAAAAATGTCCACACAACACGTGCTGCCATTTTAGATTCCTCAATGCTCATCTTTGATGAGTCCTATAGTCTTAAGCTGTGGCTTCTTTTTATCATTCTACCCATATTGCAGTATGCGTGATGAGCGAACCTGTAATTTGCAGATGTTAGTACTTATGCTCTGTGAGGAATATAGCCATTTCTCTAAAGAGTGGCTAGTAATACTCGCATCATTTTGTACTGACCTTTTAGTCTATATTAAGCATTATATCATCTACAAATATCAGTAGTTTAATTTGTAGTTTCAAATTACATTTACAATTGTTGATTTATGAAAACACACTGGCAGGATAAGGGAGAGAATGGGTAAAGATTTTGATACAAGTTCTAAGCACCCAGTGCAAACCCTGTCTGAAATGGCCGAGAGTACCTAATCAAAGGTCTCTTTAAAATAAAAATAATTGTTTAATTTGCAGGTAGCAGGGACTGTGCTTTAAGGAGTTAACTCTGTAGTGTAAATCCCAGCAATTAAAAAAATAAACACAGTGCAGTTAAACAAATATAAAATGTATGGGTGAAACCAAATTGATAACAAATATTTATTGGTAAAATAATGAAGCTTAACAGACAAAAATCAGCTTTGCTGGGTCACGCCCCACTAAATGTTCAAAAACATTAGGAAAAATGGTGCATTTTACAATACTTTTTTCATCCTATACTAAGATGCCATAATGTTTTCCGCATAGTCACAAAAGTGTGAGTGACGCCCTCTAAATTAGAGAGAGTGGAGATGTATTGCATACCTCTCAGCTCTCCCTCCTTTGTAGGCTGGCACACTCCTTGGAATCACTTTCAATTTCTTAGCCCTCTTTACTCTTTGAATTTGATGTAACTGTTCCATGATCACCGGAGACTTAAGATGCGTTGTGGTGGTTTGAGGTTTTCACTGCATATGAAGCTAAATATTTATGTGATTCTCTAAAGTTGTACCTTGCTTCTAGTGTATCATTTCAACACTGGTAATGACGTCTACAAGAGCCTTGACATACTGACTATAGTGCCATGAGTGACGATTGGTAAGTCAGGCGTTTATAAAAAAATTGTGACATAAGTACTGTTTGTTTCCATACTAGTAGTACAGCAAAGCGTTGCCCTTGCTGAATGGAGTACTTATTTCACAAATTTTTAGAAGTCGCTGCAGTAGAACTTGTGCGAGTCAGTTGCTACTATCCTCGATCAACGTTAGAATATTGTGACAATAGTGATATCCAGAGCCCAATGCATTCTCACTGATCCTCAATGAATTATTGTGACGTATTTTCAACATGCATGAGTCTGTACGGTTCAGCAGGTCTGTAAGGAGGATAGCCTTTTTGAAAGATAGAGCTGCTGCTGTAGAAGTGAGAACATCAACTAACATTTAACAGATGAATAGTAGCGGCTAGAGGGTCAAGATCAGTGACTGTTTAAAAGTGGCAGCTGTGCATGTGTGATATCCTTCCATGTTGTGTGACAAGAGAATTTGCAGAAACCTTAGGAAGATCGTTCACTGGAGTCCAAGGTGTGAGAAGACTCTGTCTCTGCAACCAAGTTCCAGTGTTGCTGTTGGACATAGCAAGTAAGAAGAGAATATATAGATTTTTGACTCCAGGAAGATTATATTGATGACCATTTTGAATGAGGGGGTATTGTTAAAGGATTGTGTTAGGAGCTATGTCAGGTGCCAGACTGTTGCACTGTTGGTGTTCTATATTGAATATCTTGTTTTCTGTTATGTGGTGATTTGTGTTTGTATGTTATCCCTACAAATCGTGTTTTTATCTGTTGAGGTTGTTGTGCACTGCCACTTAATAATTTTTTTTAATATGAAACATTTAGGCTATTTCAAATGGCCGAAGTGTAGCGTTGTGAAAGATAATTATGTTTTTGGATACCCTATTCTTTGGAGAAGTTCATCCTATTGAGTGGTTACGCGAAGATCGTGTACATATGTTTGTCCCGTGAGATGGAGGTTTTGACAACTAATGTTACAAAGCAGAAGCTTGCAGTATTTTACCACCTGCAAGCCAGTGGAATGGAGGAGAAATGCAACAAAACATATAAGTAGATCATTGTGAATGGTACAATGATTGATTCCCTTGAAGATGAATGGAACACATTTGCAGATTAGGTCTTGGGTAGATGAATAGAAGTAAAATGGTGTGTGTGGAGAAGAAAGTCGGGTTATGGTTGAAACACCAGGAAAGGTGCGCAGAGTATAAATCAATGTTAGGAAAACGCAAAGGACACAGATGTGAGAGATTGGCAAGTATAAAACTACCTGATGGAAATTTGAAAGGTGCAATTGGTATTTTGACCCACTTAAAGTTAGAAGGATGCTGCACAACACTGTAAGTACCATGGTTGGGTTCCGTGTGGAATCCTCACAGTGTGGTGGCAGTGAAACAGGAAAAACTGTCAAATCTGAATGTGGTTGGTAAGGATTGCAAATATAAAGGATGTAGTTGTGAAGAAAGGGAATCAGGAGAGTAATAGCATGTTGACGTTTTGAACAATTTTTTATTTGAATTCAGGTTACCACTTCTTTTTTAGTTTCCTTTTTCCCCTTCGTCCACTAATGACTGTTGGTGTGTGACACTGTCCATACACTGCTGTCTCCCACCAGCATTATCAGACAGTAAAGAACATGTGACTATGCATGGGCAGCAAAAGCACTGCGATGTGCACCTTAATTATAACGTGGGCTTCAGAGTGAATGGGTCCTTCATGTACCTGATTCTGAGGCCTCCATTCTCGACTGGTTAACTGGTGTTGAGAATGCCAGCTTCGTATAGATTTGCAAGTCCACTGATTACATAAGCAAATTTAATAGATTTAAAAGGTGGATGGAATCAGTAGACTATATAACTCTTCTGGCGGATCTAACAAATACAAATTGTTTTTCCACAAAGAGTCTTTGGACACACAATAACTAAAAAATGACATTTGGCGATGAAATGTGTAATAACTATAGTGGACAAAATACAAACAATGTAAGAGATGAAAAAAGTACCATAGTTAAAAAAAAGTGACAAGGAGTAATAGAGAACTCTTCTGTGACCACTGAGATGCAGACAACTGCACTCCAACATGTGTTATGTTCAGAGTAAATGGAGAGGGCTCTGGTCAGACATTGCAAAGTCCTATGGCTAGCCAAACTTTCAGCCGAAGGACAAGCTTTGTTAGATAAATTTAAGTCCTCTAAACTAAATTGTTTTGTGTGCTACAGAAACTTACCTTTAACACCCTCGGGTGCTTAACAGATTGCCAGCAGGTAAATAGTGCTTGCTATTTTTTTGTTCTTTGCGTAGTTGGGGTAGAAAGAATATGTCGTACATTAAGAAACTTTATAAAAGCAGAAGACGCTTTGACAATACCTCTACCATTAGTCATGAATAAGGCATTATTGTATAAGTGTATACTCTTACCAGTTCTGACTTTACTTCATAGCACCTATCTGCGCAGTGTAACACAATACTTATTAAGGCGCGCTTTGCTGTCTGGGCCTGGAGTACATGCATGCGGTGCTTTTCCATTTACTACAGCAGTTGATCAGCGGTAGCTATTTTGCATTTAGTGGCCAGAGCCTCTTCTTGCTAAATGGAAGCAACTAAGAATTGTGTTTGCTGTGACTGTTTTTGACTGTGTTGTTGCAATTATCCATCAGTAGGTAGAACATCAGTGGATATAGGTTATGCCTCTATCATGCTCTCCATCAGGTAACTGATTACCGTTTAAAGGGAATAATGGATTTCTTTGTTTTGCACTTCCATAAAGACGACAGAAAGAAGAACATTAGGCTCCTGATAGGCATTTCATGATCATCACAAATTCTGCCGAACAACCAGTGTTTGTAGTGTAGGGTTTTAGGAGAAGTTCGAAATCGTACAGGCAACAAACGAAAAAACAAGTTGAGTTCATTAATGAAGAAAGTCCAAAAAAGTAGTCATTCATCCCGACCAGCAACTGAGAAAGAATCAAACTGCTTGGACACTATGGAATTGCAGATGAGTAGAGGTGGTTTCAAAATGAACATAACCAATAGACTAAACAAATGAGATAATCATGCATGCTGTAAAGAAATACCCAAGATATATGCTACTACAATTTGACATACATTTATGTGATTTGACAGGTAACGTCATGTCTTGGGCAGTCTAAGATCCGTTTCCTATTCCCTTTCTCCCAACTCCTTTCTGGCACTCCAGCCTGGCGGTGGTCACGCACAAGGGTACATCAATCCACTCTCCCATCCTGTTTTTCTACCACAGTTATGTGCCTGCTTCGGGAGGAAACGTGCACCCCTGTTACGTATAGTCTGCTCAGCAGAAACTAAATGTGACTTTCAGCCGGATTGGATTCTTTCAGTAGCTTGGACTACCAATAATGGATGTTCTAGAACAGCATTCACAAATTCCGGCTGTTACATATGTTCTTGGAATTGAACATACTGCTAAATGCAATGTATTATTCCCATGTTGGGTCTATGCTTCTGCAGAAGACAGTTCTGCAATAGGAAAGTCAAAGGTGACAAATCACAAAATGGAATATTCCACTGCTCTCAGTGCACGGCATGACCATGGAGAGATTCTGGGAGAAGATGCCTAGTAAACAGATAAGAGGGCCTTGTCTCAAAAACATCACCAGGCCGTTGCCATTTAAATAGTTGATGTTCATAAGTTGCCACCTGATTACCTCAGCAAATTCCTTTCAAGGTAGCTTGCCATAACTACCCCGTTTCCCCCCTCCAAGCAGAGTCAAAGTTTTAGATCAAGGTATCCACAAATTGTTATGTATGCCTTGTTATGGAAGAATCCTAGTCTGATCTCTTTGAATCATTGGACTATAAGGCCCATCTCTCCAAGGAACAAGCTCAACCTTTTATTGTGCAGGTTGCCAAGGCTCTTAAACACAGAGCTGTCAATCCAGAAAATATCCCGATGACATCAGATAAATTATTAAAATTGGCAGACTATGCATTTTCCATATCCATTAATGGAATTGAAGAGAACCTGAAGTCCACTCTTGTGGTATAGTACACTACACAGCTCCTGAACTGATGAAGGGAAGCCCTTATAATCCTTTCAAAAGCTGATATATGTAGTCTTGGTATTTGCGATGGTGACTGGCTCTGTGGCCTTACCGTGATCTTACTCATTTCCAGAAGACCCGGAACCAGCAACTGAAATTGCCTTCTTTGACAAGGTGCAGCAGCTCTTGTGAAAATCCGATCTTGTCCCTGCTGAAACAAAAGTACCAAAACGGCCACATATTAGCCAAGTCTTGGAACACCAATGATTCAGTCGTTGGTAGGACTCCTACAAAAAGGCTAGGGTTGTATGCCAATGGATCTACCAAGTTCTTTTATATTTGAAAATGATTATATATGAGTACCACTTACTTGGTAATGAGAAGGAGGCCACCTAGCACTCACTTCCTTATTTTATGTAGCTCCATGCATTATTGAATCACAACCAGGTTAAAAGACATGGCATCCTTTGGTGTGGTTTCCACAGTCTTTTTGCTTCTGACCTCCTGTTTTAGACTGTGTACCGAACTTCATTTTTAATGGTTTTAGGACGCCTGCTAATCAGTGATAAAGTGCATGTGCTTCGTATCTAAAATGTAATGGCAATTGGTTTCTCCATGATTGGCATGTTTGATTACTAATATGTCCCTAGTACAATGCACTGTGTGCACTTGGGGCCTGTAAATCAAATGCTAGTAGTGGTCCGGCAGCACTGGTGCTGCCACCCCCATGAGTAACCCTTCAAACCTGTTTCAGGCCTGCCACCGCATGGCCTGTGTGTGCCGTTTTAAACTGCCATGTCGACCTGGCAAGTCCATCTACTTGCCAGGCCCAAACCTTCCCTTTTATTACATGTAAGGCACCCCTAAGGTAGGACCTAGGTAGTGTATTCAAAATATAGGACATATACTCATGAGTTTTACATGTCTTGATAGTGAAAAACTGCTAAATTTGTTTTTCAATCCAGCAAGGCCTATCTCTTCCATAGGTTAGCTTTGGAGCTGCCTTGTTACATCGTACACTTGTATCTTCCATTTGGGAACAGAAAGAAAATTGGAGTTTGGTCTCTCTGGACTCACAATTTCAAAACACATCATTTAGTGACGTTGGTTTGTAAATTGCTGGCCTGAAATTGCCGCTTTCAGAAAGTTTGTATTTTTTACTTAACCCTTGTGTGCCACGGCCTGTCCCTTGAATACACGTCTGGGTTGGATGACTGTTGGGCTTTGTGAATTCACTCCAGACAGTCACACACAAATGGAGCTGAAGTGTGCCCTGCATACCTTGATGGCCCATCACCAGGCTGATAAGCCTTCCTGAGATACAGTGGGGGTAGGAGCTGACACTTGCACCTTAATACGGCTGTGCCTGTCCCCACACAAAGAGCTGCATACCCCCTGTTGTGTGTCTGGAGCCATGGTCCTGGTTTTGTGCACTACAAAGACATTTATTTGAAGTCTCCCTTCTTCAAAGATCAAAATGGGTTTAAGTACTAGACCTTTGACACCATATACTCAGAACTCCTCCGGACTGAGGACATTCTCCCAGGAAGAAGAGCTATTGTGCTGCGAGGAGGGACTGCCAATTTGTTGTTTGCTTTGCTGTGTTGGTCTGCAGCTTCTTGCCTGGGAGTTTGAGGACTGAACTTTATTCTCTGCACCATGCATCCTGAGTGCTGAGCTAGCTACAGCTTAGATCTTAGTGGTTGTGGATGGGAATATGTGGTTTATCCCACAAGGTACTGATTACATTCTCCACAGTGTGTCACCCACTTCCACACACCGATAAGTAGTAACCATAAACTGGATCTCTGTCCAATCCGCCTTTCGGATCTGAGATGCAGTTTAAAATTAACCCATCAACAAGCCCAAGTTTATGGGAACAGTCAGATTCTACATCTAAAGAGTCTATGAAACAGGCACGTATATACAAGACAAACTAACTGACTGCTTCTAAAGAGATTCACTGACTACCTGGAGAGGAGAGTGGTGACCCAAAGGAGCACAAGAATCCCTCACACTGCCCACCCCAATGCACCCTTGGAGATTTTACTCCCAAAAAATTACCACCCACTAATTCAAACAGGAAACAGACTTCTGCGACTCGATTCACCATTAGCAGCCATACTACAAAGGCCTTTCCCAGCAGAGTAGTACTTTGTTGCATCTGTTGATAGCATATGTTGCAACTGATAGAGCTGATGTTCCAGCTGAAGAGTGGGATAATAATTTTGAAATGGCAACAAACATGTGAGATGCTAAAAGGGCAATTAGTTTTGCAACTAGTAGGCACCCAAAATTCACTACCCTCAAAAACATTTCTACGTTTCGATGATCAGCTGGAAAATTGCAGATTAATTTGATACATTTGAAGTTGTCAGACAATGAATGTGGGTCATTGGTAGATAGCTTTGAGTTCTGTCTAGTTCAAGAAACATTCCACTGATGGCGTCCAAAGACTGGGTTATTAAAGTTTTTACATTGAAGCTTTGACCTTGCACGTTGGTTGTGCAATCAGCGTTTGGGTTAAAAAAAACAATTTCTTGAACCAATAAATTTACATGAGTTCTCTGGATGTATTGGACGTGATGATCTCCCCAAGTAACTGTGACACACTATTAATTAATATTTATACCAGTAGCAGATATAGGAATGCAGAATCTCCAACATTACTAATCCTTGACAATATTTTAAAGTCCTATGGCCGTGATTCCCATGTTATAGTTGCGGGTGACTTTAGCACGTCGTTTGAGCCTTCTGATTTATAAGGGTATTGACTTTGGAAGCGGATGGCTATTGGGCATCCCTTGTTAATCATACTCTCCAAGTGGCAACTGAGTAGGTCTGCCCTGCAACATGTGGACATGACATTGTCATACGGATTATGGACATGTATTGGCTGTTGCCGCTCAGACAGAATGGCAGTTCCCGCATTTAGGAGGGGTGATTACTGTATTAATAGTGACTACCTTCTCAATTTTCATCACTGCCGTGACACGGTTCATTGGTGTGTGAGTTATCCCCAGACATGAGAGTGATCATAACCCTTAAGTTCTCTATTTAACTAGTTCTAAGATCGATGACTTGGCTGACCCAGTTAAACCCAGAGAGGTTGATTTGGTCATCACAAGTAAAAGAAAGAATGTAAGGTGGGGTGGGGGACATTATTTGTTGCCCGACCACTAATAAATCGATGTATGAGTCCTTAATTTGTGTCTTTACCTGCTTTAGTGGTTATGTGGATAGCATTTAAGCTACACTACACTACACTAATTTATAAAATTACAGATATGAATATTATATTATTTTCTGAACTCCAAGATCTTTGCAAAAGATCATACGTTGTTAAAAAGAGCTCTAGGTTGCTTGAGTGGTTTACCCTAAGACAAAGCTTATCTCTGTCCTTAAGATTTTATTGTATAAAACTGACATTTGGGAAGATCTTTTAGAAGCTGCCATACAAAAGTATTTTGGCATATAGTAGCCGACAGGGGCACAATAAGGCTGTGAGGCTTGCTCCCTTGTGAGTGGGTAACGCACAAATTGTGAGCACTGTAAATTTTCTTTCACTTTACCAAACCCCCTGACAGAGTGAGAGTGATATTTGTACTGTTTGTTGCATGACACCTTCTCTCCTAAAATCTCTTAATAAGGATTATCATAGAGCAAATCATATATCCACGTTTTGTGACAGATGGCAGTGCTTCATTTGAGCTGGTGGTCTCCTGTGCTCAGCACTGGCACTTAATCATCAACACCGGCACTTCTCATGAGCACCACTTAAAGACACATCACGGGGAAATCACATGATTTGCCCAGAATCACAGGATGTTAAGCTGACACTGAGACTCGAACCCAGTTACCCAGCTCCGAAGTCAGCAGCTCTGGCCATTACCTCACATTCTCTCCCCACTTTCATGGTTAGTAGTTGGTTCTTTTTAGGTGGAGCTACCAGGAGATCTGGGCTGGTGCAAGCTGCCTCTTGACGAGAGCCCCGGCACTTATTTCAACTCGGTCCATCTTTGTTGATTGTAACCTTTGCCACAAGCCAGAAAGTACAAAAAGAGCACTCTTTTCAGTGGAAGCAACCAACTTATGTCCAATCAAATCCAGTACTCAGAAGGATCAGCATATGGGTATGGATGGAGCCTAAGCCCATCTCCCATTATCAGTCTGAATGTTCCTTTTTTTGTCAATCACATGCGGGCTGGCAACAACAGTCATGTCAAGCCGCACCCAAAAAGCTAGGTTGGAACATATAGCAGTTAATCATAGCAGCCCTACCTAATTCCCACCCTTCCTGCACGTGTTCCATGGGGAATGGCGGTGCTGCAAGAGGCCAATGGGCTGTGTGACCTGAAAACAGCACACAGTCTGCCTATAAATCACCATTGTGCAAATACGCGTCTCCTGCACTCCCAGGGATTGCATCAAAATATGCTGTTTGAAAATCTTGGCTCAGAAGGCACAGTTGTTTGCTCTCCTCTTACCACATCCACACGGAAATCTGGATATCACAGTGGAGCATAGTGCACATTTGGAGAGGTTTCCTCAATTCCTAACTCATAAAAATTACACATTTCTTGGTACACCTATCCTAGGCTTCTCTGGTTTCGTTAAAGACATCTTTTTTCTTAATGGACAGCACTAAAACTAATGCATATGGTCAAAAGAAGCAGCACACATTTTTTTTTCATTTTCAACATTATAAATTATTTGAAGGACTTCCCTGCTTCTTGGAAAGGTGGAGAATTTTAGGGGAATATTGTCATGTTGACATAGCTGATTACTTTACAGATGTAGGTGTTACTTCAGTTGATTGTTTGTGAAAGACCTCCTGTGGACTGTACCAAAAACTTACTTAGACCCACTCACGGCTTAGCATTGTTTGGTTTTGTTGTCACTCATAAATAAAAGAAGCATCGGCGAAGCTAATATGTCTGGCCTTGTCAAGCTGCTTTGATTGTTGTTTCCTTTCACTTTTATAACTGTCATATGCCACAAAAATTAAAAGAAGATAAAATAAAAACTGGAGTATGACCAGGAAGATAACACTTGGAGCAGGTATAGAAACACTTCTAGTTCTAATGCCTATCATAAGAAAACATACTCCCAACTGAAAGTATACGAAAAATCATTCCAAGAAGGCCTTTGCTACGTGTGCATTCATGTGTAGTCATGTTTACGCTAAACAGCCATCTTGGATTATTTTGAAACATTATTATAAATGTACCATTCCAAGACACTGAACAACCATTCTGGAATAGTGAATTAAGAAATTAAACAGACCCCCCTCCTCACCCCCCAGGTTTTCTTGATTTGGCAATTTGCAAAATCAGCATTTTTGTAAAAATGCAGCGATTTTTACAAACGTGCCCACAAAACATGTTTTTAAAAAAACTGCGGTTCACCCTCTCTTTACTGGGTCTGCGCTGCCACTGAGCCAGTAAAGAGATGGTGAACAACCGGCCAGCAGGCAGCAGAGGTGTTAAATGCCTCTTCTACCTGCCTTTGAAATGCACCTCGCCCCCTCCTGAGCAATTATCCTGCCACCTCACACGTTTTGGTGCCCCCTGTGGACTAACCCCTAACCTCCCACATGTCTCCTATTGGTTTTTATTTTGCCTACCCTCAACCTTCTCTGCCACCACCCTCCCTCCACCCTTTCTGCAATGCACGCATAGGTTGTTGGATGCCAAAAAGAGCAGGTTTTCTTATTGTAATCTGCTCTTTTTGACATCAGACACCCTCTGATTCCAGGCGCTGCGCTTCTGGAGACTGTGAAAGTTACAGATCGTGACATAGCACAGTCTCCAGCAGCGGCAGAGCACAAGCCTTCGGTTTTTTTGAGGCGGGCACAATCTTTGGCCACTGTAAAAATACCGTGCATTTTGAGGTTTTGGGCTTCAAATTTTGCTTTTTTTTGCAGCGTAATTTGCCACCCAAAGCCGCAAAATCCTGGGGGGTGCAGATTAAGGTATGCCCGAGATGCTGTAGAAAAATGTAGAAACAGTTGAGGGACCATTGCAAAAATATTTGACATATACTTGATTTCTAAATAGCTTACTTTCCCTTTCTGGTTGCTCGGGGTGCAACAAAAGGAGCATCATTATTCAGATCTAAAGTTTTATCCTGAAGGTGATTCCTGCGGTAATTAAGGGTTTTAATACTCAATGGTAAGCCGTTCCAAAATCTTTGTGTGACAACCGAGAAGGTTTGCCCTAAACCGGTGTACGTGGAAGGTAAAGATGGAATTATTGCAGAGCTTGTGATGGGAATTATCTGATTATTTTATAGTGAGAACATTAAAAAAAATATACAAACATTTTTTAAAAGGCTAGGTGAATGAGACCTGTTAGAAATGTAAAAATACGGACACAAGGGGCTCAGTAGAAGTTAACTGCCAATCCCTTGCTAAAGCAATCTTCTAAAATCAAAACAATACATATACAAGCATTTGCAATGCAATAGGTCGCGCATTTGCGAGTGTGTAACCTATTGGCATTGTAAATGACAAACCCTTTTATTTATGTTTTAAAAAAACAACACATAAACAAAAGGCATTGCCATTTACAATGCCAATAGCTCAAACTCTAACAATTGCAAGACCTATTGCATTGCAAATGCTTGTTTTTTTTAAGTCACTGAGATTAAATCTGTATTTGTGTGTTTTAGATCTGCAATCTATAATGCAAGCAGAAAGCGACATGAAGATTGTGACAAAACTGCCTATTAAGTGAATAACAATATAGGTGCACAAAATGAACTTAATATTCCTTTGTGTAATTATGTGAAATTGTGGCTAAATTACACAAAAATCAAATGCTTTTTAGCAATTTGTTTAGTCGCAAATGTGCGCCCTCGTGTCCACTTTCAGCTTGAGGGCGCATTTTGCGTTAAGAAATAATACTTAATAGCACAGTAGTCTCTAGCATTCTATTTGTTCACCTTGTTCTTCTGCTCCCACATGAAGATTTATTCCCCATACAATTGAAAATTATGCGTCATTGTATAATTTTGGGCACTTAATATAAAAAAAGTGCAAGAAAGTGCAGGAAATTACACCAGACTACACCGTCGTAACAAAAAATGTGTTCAGGGCCTAATTAGAAGAGAAACCTTTCAAATAAAAAAAATATTCAAATTAGTTATTGTGTATAGAATTGTTCTTACATTCTCGCATTTCATTTTTTGTAATTCAGTGCTTAATTTGTTGACTAAGGAGCTAGAAAAGCCTCTTTGATGACACTTTGGCAAATCCTTTTTTTTCGTTTTAGATGTGCCTATGCTGTTGTCAAATATAGTCAGTGCTTAGAAACCGGCTATGAAAAATTATATATATTTTCATTAATCTATTTGGTTGGCATCTCATACAGAAATGGTGCAAATATTGTGTTTTTATTTAGATGTTTTTATAGTATTTAGTGTCATTTAAGGTCCCTTCCTAGCGCTGAGATATACAGAGTGAAGGAAAACAAACAGGAAATAGGATTCTCTCAGCTGGAGTCCAGTAGGATGCGGGGACAACCCCCAGTCCATCATTCTTCAATCACAGGCTTCACGAAGCGAAAGTAACATGGAAGCTACATCTAAGGCGGTAGAATGGACCAGAGGTCCGTGGCACTTGGAAACAAACCCAAGATGTGGGTTTGAGAGAGTAACGTGAGAAGTTACAAGATAACAGAGCAGTTACATAACGGTCCTGAGTACATAACATATTAGGAGCTATTGACCAACATTATATATTAGGAGCAATGGACCAACATAATATATTAGAAGCTATAGCCCAACTGTACAATTGCATCTCAGCGACATGGTTAGAACTCATTGAAGACAGGTGAGATGCCCACATGGAACTGTGATTAATTATACATATTGGATACTTATCTTAAGATGTAAAGCATGCGGCTGCCTCGGTTTAGAGAAGAGTTGAGCGACATCGAGAGTGGCAGTGAGATGGGTGGTAACGCTACCTAGTTGGAGTAGCCTGCTGCAGTTGAGATCACGCAGCAGAGTAGGCGGCATACGGCACCATTAGAGCATCGACGCCAGGGGAAGAGCACGGATGTCGCAAAATCAGCCGAGCTCTTCTCAGTCTCTCTGGGAGCCTGCTGCTCATCTCTCGGCCACAAGGCTATCAAATGACCTTGAAGCATTGCAAGTCTCCACCGGAGACAGACTCCACACTTGCATTCCCGCCCCTCCCCCTCCTGTCATGGGATGTTGGCTGCGAGACAGTGTTCAAGAAGACTACGCTCACACCACGACGAATCGAGGGCACGAGTCCAACCCGGACTTTAAAGGCGAGATTTGACCTTCAAAGAGCCCAGGCACTTTCAAAACAAGCATTGGCCGCGCGGCCGTAAAAGTAACTCGTCCGTGAAAGCAAAAATATCCGCCATCCCGGGGACGCGCTCTGTGGTGGGGGAGGTGCGGAGCACTGAGCGCCGCAAAAGTTAAAGTGATCGCGAATGTGCCCGCGATCAATACGCCCGCGCGCGAAAGTGGAAGTGATTGCGAGGGTGCCCGCGAGCGATGCGCTTGAGCGATGCCCTTAATGATGAAAAGATAGGAATGCTAGATGGCGGCTGCTCGCGTGAACGCGCACTTAACCGCAAGCTTGACGCCAGCAAAAGCCTTTGGTAGCACTTTCAAAACCCACTTACTAAATGTCTTGCAGGGTAGCGCATGCGCTGTCTCAGGCGAGACCTAAAAAACATTGTAGTGCAAGAGTCGGGGATCAAGGACAAAAAGGGGTGGTAAGCGAACAAACAAGAGAGCTAGGAAGCCATTAATTTTTAGTTTTAAAAGACAAATGAAAAATAGTTCTCCATATTAGCAGAAGAAGGATACATCTCATCCCATTAAAATGATGACTAAGAAGCTATGTTCCTAGGGTCAGTCAAAAACAAGAATACAAAGAAAAGACATGTAATTAAGGCCATCAAACTGAGATAGCCAATAAAGTCACCCACCCATGTGGAAGGGGTTCACCCAATGCCCACCCAGTGTAGTATTATTTGATTTTAGACGGTAGGTCTTGGCGAGCTAACAATCTAGCTATTCGTGTGTGCCTACATAAGCAGGGGTTTCTTCTTGAGGGCAGGGAAGTCGCCCTCCTGCCCGCTGTGAACTGCGGTAAATGTGAACAATA
Source organism: Lissotriton helveticus (assembly GCF_964261635.1). Classification (NCBI taxonomy): domain Eukaryota; kingdom Metazoa; phylum Chordata; class Amphibia; order Caudata; family Salamandridae; genus Lissotriton; species Lissotriton helveticus. The sequence continues at coordinate 825,615,802 of NC_136073.1, forward strand.
AAATGGCTATGAATTGATTTAATTGCCAGTTTAATTTTCACTAGGCGCGCTGCAGCTGTCAGTCAGTCTGCCCCTGAGGGAGCCGGAGAAATGGGGGCGTGTCCAGTCCTCTGCTGTCGATTGGCAGTATGGAGGACTAGAGGAAGGCTGGCCAGACACTGCAAAGTAGGCATGTCAGTATGTTCGGCTGTTTTGTGATGGCCAGCCTGACATGCACACTTTGCATATCCCCACACAGCTGGGTGGAGACCAAGCACAGACCTCCAGGGCCTGATGGAGCGTCTAACCAGCCCACTCCATCCAATCCATGCACTGCTCTCACGAGTAGCGGCAGGATTACTTAGGGAATTTTACAGTTTGAATCATGCTCGGAGCCAGACAGGACACGGAGGATGCAGCCTGGGTAAGTTCCTTTGTTGTATTTTTTAATTTCATTGTAATGCATGCCAGTGTGGTTGTTTTTTTTTTGCATTCTTGTTTTGTCTGTTTTTGGAAGCGGTGGGGCACTTCACTCGCCACACCACTTTCATATGTTACCAGCCACATCTGACCTACATGCTTTTCAGCCATAAAGGAAAGGTCTTCCGACCGAATGAAAATCATCCACACATAGCCGCTGTGCATCTCCATGCAAGAGCCACCATCTTTCCCCCTGATGCTATATTAGTATAAGCTGTCAGCTGGGGTGCTGAATGTACAAACTGGCAAGCAGGGGCTAGGATAGTGTGGCTTTTTATTTACATACCTTGAATAGGGACACCACTAAGGAGGGAGCTGTATATCAAAAAGGAATAGAGGTAAAAATAGTCCTTGTCTATCTTGCAAGATCCTGACTTTGGGAGTGGAAGGAGTATAACTCATCCAGTTGGAAAACAATGAAAACAAAATGCTACCTGTACGGGTCAAATATAAGACTAGGGCGAAAGCCATTGAATCTGGGGCAGGAACTTAGACAACAAGAAAGTCATTGAATAAGTAGCAGAAAACCTAGACAAGAAAGTCATGGAATCATGAAAAGGGCTCACAGTTTTCTGATAGTATTTTTTTTCTGACATTTCTGTCTGTATTTACCCATATTTTTTCGTTGAACATTTTATCTGTATTTATCCACATGCATTTTGGGTTTGTGAAAAAAATACATCTGCAACTAGTACAGTATTGTATTTATTTAAGCAATATGTGCATATGCAGGCCAGAATGTATGATGCATATTAAAAATATATGTACCACGTGTTACATTAACACACATATGAGATATGAGTTGTAGTCGAAACACATGCGCACATCTCCAGCTGGTTATGTCATTTTGAAACCTCTTATTCTACTAATTCTGCTGCATATCAATCTGAAAACCAATTGACCTGGCAGACATGACTACAAAAAACACCCAAGTCACTGAAATAAAAGACCTCGTTTGCTTTATATAAATATTTCCACATTAAATATAGGCATAGAACTAGATGGTTTTCTGTCTGTTTTGTATGTACAATTAAGAAAAACAGCAAATGGAGCAGTATTTATAACCAAGGAACAGTCACAAAGCCTACCCTAAATATGTGTTGGTTACAATATGTCCCAAAGCCTACCCTAAATATGTGTTGGTTACAATATGTCTCCAGTAGACTAAAACTATCTCCAGGTGATACATAAAAAGGATAAAGAATAGAAAGAAAAGATTGGTAAAGTATTGGCCCACATGACCTGTTACTGAAGTACACTCTTTTTAGACAGATGTGCACAAGTGATCAGGCAAAGATGTGTTGACTCAAGTACAAGTGAGCCAAATACTCAAGAGGGTGGCCCATTGCACGATGCTGTATGCTGTGGTAGTCTGAAGAAAAATGTGAATGATAGTCGACATACCAATAAATGGAAAGGGCTAACCGAAAAACCCTCTGTGCACACCTCTTTTGCTTTTATCCGCCTGAGCTGCCTTACTGCTTTGACCAGTCTGCCTGCTGGTGCACAGTTTTCCAGCCCAGACATTAGACATAACCAAGTAAAGGACAAAGTCACCCTAGGTTTGATTGTTTGTCTGCGGGATTGCTATATGCCTCCATCCAATCTATTTTTACAGGTCTGCTACTTTACAGGGCACTACAGTGACTGAAAATCTTGCATTAAGAAAAGAACTTCCATATGCTCAAGCAATTCCTACATTTCAAGAGGTGAGACGTACTTCAGCCGTAGTTTAGCCCACATAGAAGCTTGGAATGGTCGTGCCATTTTTACGATGGCCCCAGACGTACTGATCAAATCACACCAGCCTCATGGTTGTGGAGAGAGCTGCAGTGAGGACTCCACTGGAACCTGATGGTTACAGGAATAGAGACAGTTATGTATTAACTGTCAGGAGCTTCTGGGGGAATCATGTGCAGTCTGTTCTCTAACTCCGAAGAGTTCCTTTTGTTGCATTCTTCTCTGTATGGATAATAATTCAGAGGTTCGATATATCAGCCGCTTGTGAGGAATAATGGACACTGCAAAGGGCTTTTATAACTAGCTTGACCAACAACACCTTGGTGCTAGCAGTCCAACTTCCTTGCACCAGCAACCTTACTACAGACAGGAACGTACGTTATCTGATAGAAACATCTAGCCACAGATTCCTTACCTTTGAATTTCCCAGACTGGATTTAGAAGAGTTTTCTTCGAGCAATACTCCTGTGCGACGGTAGATGGCGTCGGTCGGCTCCGCATGACTTCGGTGGCATCCTCTGCTCCGTTGTGATGCCCCTGTCACCTATATAGGGACCACCATGGTACACTGATGTCAGTTCTTTTTTTTCTCATCCAGACAAGCAATTTTATTATCGTCTTGCACACTATTTGTACGTTTGGTAGTATACCAAAGTATACCAGAGGAGAACTTAGCTGTTAAGGACGAGGACCCTCACTCATAGGAAGGTGACATGCTTCATCATAGGGCTCACTCCTCACACAAGGACCGCAAGGTACCTTGTGTGGGCTACAACTCCTGAATGCACTGGGAGGAGAGGGGTGTTACACCTACATACTAGTCTCTCTGTTTTCAATCTTGGATGCGCTTCTAGAAGGGCCTCCCTGTTATTATTAAGGGCTCCCTCATCTAAGAAATCCTATCCGATGGGAGCACCAGAATAAAATTGTTGTTTACCCACCTGGAACTGGCTTTATAACACTGTAATTCTCTTCTTTTTTGCACTCTGCCCCCCACTCATCAACATTACCATTCTGCTCATCAAAAACACCTCCACTCCTCCCAGTGCATACAAGTTTTTTAGTCACTGTAGTGCTCTGAAAATTAGCACGCCTTCTCCTTTCATTATGCTTCAGTGGGACCTTGTTTTGGTTCTCACCTTTCTAATGTGTGCTCCATTTCAACCTTTGCACAATTGCACCCTCCAGCTGCTTACTATCAAAACAGCCTTTTAATGGCAACTACATATGCCAGGAGGGTGAGCTAATTGCAGGCTCTGTCATCCAAGCCACCTTACCTGACCATCTTCCCTAATAAGTTGGTGCTTCGCACTAGGGCCTCTTTCTTACCGAAAGTGGTAACACCATTCCATGTGGGGCAATCTGTCACCTTGCCCACTTTCTACGCTCCTCCGCACCCCTCTAAAGAAGAGGAGTGACTCCACCGTCTGGACCCCAAAAGGGAGTTGCCCTTCTAAATTGACTGCACTAAAGAGTTCCAGGTGGACAACCAACTCTTCGTGGGGTATGTTGGAACAAAGAAATGTTGTGCGGTGTAGAAGAGGACTTTCTCGCAATGGTTTATTTTCTGCAACAAAATTTGCTACGTTCTGTCAAGAAGAAGCCTGCTGAAGGCTTAAGGGCTAATTCCACCAGAGCAAAGGCTGCCACCACAGCATAGAAATGTGGACTTTCAGTCCTCGACATTTGACAGGCATCAACGTGGACAATCCCTGGACACGTTTACCAAGCACTACTACCTAGACCGTCAAGTCCGCAGGGATGGCCTTTTTGGATGCTCTGTCCTGCAGGATTTCCTGGTCTAAACATATTTGCAGTTCCTCCGCTGGGGATGGCATTGCTTGTGCATCTATTCAAAGGTAAGGAGTATGTGGCTAGATGTCTCTATTAGATGAGCAAGTTACTTACCTTTGGTAGCGCCTTATCTGGTAGACACATGATGTAGCCGCAGATTCCTTACCGACCCACCCATCCTTCCTGCACTGCGGACAGGTTTTTAGGGTCAGGGCTGAACCCTTTCAGGGCCCTAACTCTTCAAAACACACCAACGTCAGTGTACTTCATGGCTCTGTGCTTTTGTTGTGGAAAGTCGTGAAAAGTAACTGACATCAGTGCGCCAAGGTGAGGTGGTGTCTATATAGGTGACGCAGATGTCACAACAGCATGAACCACGCTGACAATGTCACGTGGAGCCGACCGATAGCACCTACGAGCGTGTAGGGGTATTGCTCAAAGAAAAATCTTCTGGATCCAGTCTGACACCCGGGAAATTCAAAGGCAGGGGCAGCTCCTCCACAATGGTGGAAGAGCGTTGCCTCAATGGCTTCGAGCCAGCAGGTCAAAAATAAAACAATTATCTAAATCATTTTATTTTTCATTTGCCGGCTCTGAGCCAGCGTGTTCAGGGAGGGGTGGGCCAGGGCATGGGAAGGGGAGGATGAGTGCTCTGTGTACTCCCTAAGTGCACATATGTGTTTGGCCGGCCGTCTCAGGTAAGCCAAACACAAATGCGCACTTAGGTTTCTCCGGCCCGGCTACATTGAACATCTGGGCTCGAGAAACACCACAGACTCCCTGGTCTGAGCGGAGAGTCTTCTCAGCCCGCTCAGACCAATCCCCACACTGCTCTCATAGCATGAGAGCAGCTTGGGGATTGCACAGGGAGTCTGTCCCAATGTATGCTGGGAGCCTAGGACGAGGAAGAGAAGATGGAAGCACGACGAGAGAGGCCGGCGACCGCTCCAGGTACGTTTTTTTTATATTTTATTATTAACTGCCCCACGCGCTCCCCAGTGCCCCCTCCACCCGCCTTACCAGCTCTTTATTGTGTTGGTTGCCACTGTCCAAAGGCAAGGAATCTGCAGCTAGATCATGTTTGTCCCAGATAAGGCGCTACCGAAGGTAAGTAACTGATTCTTCTGCGTGCCTACAGCAGGGGCGGCCTTAGGCATGTGCAAGCTGTGCACCTGCACAGGGCCACCAAACCCAGGGGCCACCACGCCAATATATATCCTTAATATAATAATCCTCTGAGGATGGATACATATTTGTGTGGCGGCCCCTGGCAGGGATTTGGTGGCCTCCGGCTCTGTTCCACTTCCAAACACCCTGACCTTCCCTCTTCACTGGCCTCTGCGCTCCGTCCCGCCCGGACCCCCTCTTCCGGGCCCCCTACCTAAGTTCCCTGCCCAGGGCCGCCATGAGCCTAGAGCCGCCCCTGCCTACAGTGAGTAGAAACTGCATCCACCATATTTTTGAGGCCGATGGACACCCTGGGGCAATTGTCGGATAGATTTCTTTGCCTACAGATTGACTTTTCAATTCCTGGTATCTTACAGATGAAGACCAGACCCCCTAGACCTAGCAGTGGATGCCTTTCTACAGAAGTGGTCTTAGAGAGCTATGCCTTCCCGCTTTTGTGATGATTACCAGAGATAACCCTGTCACATAAGTAGTTTGGAAGCAGAGGTCTTCCTGATAACTCCAATGTGGAGGACACAACAGTTGTTCCCCATTCCTATGGAGCTGTCCTGCTGTCTTCCTTCCAGTATGAACCAACCTCCCTCCCTGGCACTTCAGAATAAGCTTCAAATACAATCAAAACATCTTTCAGGGCTCCTTAGTAGGAGCCAGGACTTCTGACCCAATCTCTCTTTTTCAGGGACAAGGCCTGTTCAGTTTCTGCTGGCCAACTGTATTATACAATGTGGGAAAGTTGAGCACTCTGGTGTTCTGATTGGGATCTTGACCCCGTGGGGGGAAATGTGATGCTTATAGTCGATTTCATGGACATCTTTGAAGCTGAGGGCCTCTCTTCCAGAACATCAATTCATATCCGGCAGCCATTTTCCCAGGAAACACTCCAGTGGCGGATCATTGGATGGATGAACATTGCCTTGTCTCTAAACTGCACAAAGGCATCTATTTTGTTTACCCCCCCCACCCAAATATTATTTATGATGTTTCAAGCGTTCTGATATTTCTTTAAAATTGGCTAGAAATCGCTGTTTGTCTAGAAAACAATTTCCTACAAATCTTACTTGTGTCTATCCACAGTGCTGGATATCAAAGTGATAGAGATCGTGGGTCACCCGACCAATAATTTTACCATATATTTTCCGGGCCCATAAATTCCAGTTCAACCTATTCATAAATCAGATGACTTCACGATTCTACTACCAGTAACCCTGATTCCTTCCTATTGTATTCTAGTGTACCCGACTTACCATCCACCGTTACGGGTACCTATAACCACGATAGATCAGGGAGCTAGCTGTAAAAGAAAAGGTAGGCAAAATACAAATACCAAATTCTTATACCTTATTTTATATTCATTGAAATGACCACGGACAACTAGGAAGTTTTAAAAGTTTATCTTAGTATTCAGTTTCAGAGAGCATTATGCTTACAGTTAAAAGGCAATCAATACTCAAAATAACGAAAAACACATAACCGTATAGGAAATAAATCAAAGCAACCATTTATGAATTCTAATATGAGAGGTGAACAGGAAAATACACTAAGCAGTTTAAAGATGAACGTCTATAGATGGGCGAACTTATGCTCGTACTAAGATTACACTACTGGGATCCTGTATTCTATAGGAAGGGTGAAAAGAGGAACAAGCTATAAATCTAATAATGGTATTTCACTCAGTTTGCAAAGGAAAATTGTAAACCACATCTATAGTTCATAGACAGCTGAGATGAATGTACATCTAAAAGGTAGGGAAACATAGGAACATGCTATGGAAATAAATGCATAGACTTTTCATTTAGATGATTGCGGAAAGCATGGAAATTTACGTATGCAAAGGTATGTCTTTATTAAAGCAAAGACAGAAAAATAGAAAGGTGCAGTTTCAGAGTTCTCAGCGATAGATTTACCTAGAATGGTGTGAAAACCAACCCTGGCCACGGATCAGTCAAGGACAGGAAATATCCCAAGGAAGAACAGTCATCAATGGGACAGCAGGTGCAGAATGGACACCCCAGGTCAGGACAGGAAAACCAGATTAGGATCAGGACAGGACCACCAGGACACGACCAGCACCCGCAGTTTGGAAGCAACGCCTGCGCTCCACCCTCTCTGCAGCTATCAGTCAGAACCCCGATTGGGTTAGCGAACTCCCCAGCAAAGTGCTCCGCCAGCACTTAAGGTTTAGTAAAACCCTTGAGTCTATGGTCAAATTCGGACAGAGTGCTCCGCAGCACCTCTGTATTAGTCACCTATTGAGTGCGTTGGGTCAGTGACAGGTCAGCTATTCGGACAAGTCGGACAAATTCTCTAGCTGAACCTAGGCTAGATATACTGTTTTCGGGTCAGTGTACCACCCCCCAATGTTGCAAAGTGTCAGAATCCCCAATTTCGATTGGTCCCAAAGTAGGATAGGTTAACACACCAATCAGAACAGACTTCTGCAAGACCTAATTTACATCTTATGGTACCGCCTAGCAGATTTGGGGTTCCCATGACTTATTCTACAGAATACAATGGAGAAAATTACAAATGTTGCAAGTGCAGTACAAATTCTGTGTCTCCGGCTGGGTGAAGGTGCATCTTCCCAGGCACATCTTGGCAGGGACCTTCAGTTGGCACTTGGTCAATGCCACAGCCATCGCTCAGGCATGCGCAGACTATCGTCTTAACATGGAGTCTTGAGCCTCGCATCAGACACACAACACCGCGGTACATGAAAAGTAAGCGAAAACAAATTTAAAACATAGAAATAAATGAATGTACTACATTTCATGTGTTGGTACTTTATATTCCATTTTATGAAAATATACTATGCAATTATAGATTAGTGCAGTACACAATAACACAAGAGCATCTTCGCAAGCTTCACCACGTTAATACATAAGCAGCCATCTTGTGGCTATTACGCATGCGCACCTTTTTCCCACCAGAACTCCAACTATGTCACGTCACGTGAGTGTGACTAACGCATGCGCAGAAGCAAATTCCAAAGCAGCGGCCATTTTTAAGGACGAGAGTTATTTGTTTTAGTAAAACACATAAGCAAGCGTCTCTAAGACACACATACATCAAAAATAAAGGAAATTAGTAATACGAACAATTTGGATTACCGGGTTATAACAGATTCGAGGTTCATGACTCAAGCAAGTCGCGTAGTATGCGAAATCTTGCTCTATCAATCCCCTCTTTGATGATATTTACTATCATCACAAACTAATGGAACCAGATGCCAACTTTTCTCACACTTTGTACATTTCCATCTCTTCCAACATTCGATTCAATTTCTCTTTCACATCTTTATCAGGGTGAGAGTTTTTCACCTTTTTGTAAATCTTATTATTCAAGTCTTCCAATTCAAGTTCATCCACACTCCGTTTCACACCTCTTCTATTCATAGTGTATTTCTTTGTGTGTTTGTGACATTTGCAGCAGACAAATATGAGGAAAATGAGGAAACCTATCACTCCAATTGGCATCAGTACCTTAAACAATAAACTTTTCCCTAAATTAGCAAACCAATGACCTACGTTGGAGAGACCATCAACGAGTCTCTTCCAGGCACTGTCAACCTCCAGTGGTTTGAGTTCCTTTTCCAAATTAGTAATGTTTTTCACATATCTTTTGATTTGTACACTTTTGTCCGGTATGTAAGTGCAACAATGTTGCGCCTTCAGCATCCGGCAGACTCCGCCCTCTTTTGCTAATAAGGTGTCAAGCGCAAGTCTGTTTTGCAAAACCATTGATCTGATCGCAACCATTTCGGTATTGACCAACAGAAATCCATGAGCTGTGTCAGTAGACAGCACATCCACTATTGTGGATAATTTGCAAATTCTGTGTGTGTTCAGAACCACTCCCACTCCAGGTATCAGTGCACTAAAAATACTACCCATTATTTCACCTACGCTTTCTCTTTTACTACGCACTAAGCCATTAGTGTTTTCATTGCTTCCAGCAATTTCATTCACATGGTATATTTTCGGGAAGACAATGCCAAAGTAGCAGCTTCCATACCAGTGATCCGGCAATTTAAAATAAGCCTTGTTTCCACATATATAATAAATTCCGGGAAACACAAGTTCTGACCCATTTTTGAAACCCCAACCTCCAATTACCTTGTAATTGTGTTCACATTGACTGGAACCAATGAAAATGTTATTATAATAACTAGTCCTTTCGCGGTGTAGACAGAGTTTCCCTTTCCTTTCGAAATCCAGCAACAAAGCAGGACCAGCCCCACCATTTGAGGTGCTTTCCATGTTTTCAGCCCATTTAGGAGTTTTCTGTCTTTTGTCATTTGCCTTTCTTTGGAAACTCTCCCTTCTTTTCTCCGCCATGTTTAAGAATATTTTCTCTTGCTCATGTAATGAACAGGTCAAGTTGTCTCTGTGTGCTTCATTTAAGTCTATAGTACCTATAGTCAGAAAGTATTCTCCCATATACCGGGTAACGTCACTTTTGGTATGTACAGGATTCAGGTTCCCACGTATAGGAAGTTCAGAAAATATTACGTCCGCATTAGAGTTGTAGTACTGTAACGGTCCTCTTTTGTAAAATAAGCTTGCTAAAATACTACAGGAAATTCCATAAGTCAGGGGCAGGTGATGATAAGTCACGCCTTCAGCTACAGAAGTTGGTAGCTTCATGCAGACATAGCAGTCTTCTATTTCCATAGTTTCTACATAATGCACTAGCAGGTTTGCGAAAACGTTTAAATGAGTCTGGTTCCTAACTCCGTGGTAATGTAGTCCTTCCTCATCTGATGCTTCTAAGTCTAGTTTTGTTTGTCTGAGTGCTTTTTCACGTCTTTCTATACTTCGTGTTGTCAGTTCTTCAGTGTCAGTAGTCACAGTCTGTGTAGGGTCAATATTAGTATTTTTGCTCACCATAAAAGGAATGAAAACTGTTAGTCCTATCCATATTATTATCACTATAGCTATACTACATATACATACTTTGCAGCATGTTTTGCAACAATTGCGTTTAGGCCTTCCATTCAAGTTTGAATCAGACATTTTTCGTTCAGAAGAAGTTTCTCAACCCCTCTTTGTAACTTTACACAGGTAGCTTACACTGAGCAACTTCAAGTGAGTTCGTCTTCTTCGGCCGACAGATCAGCAATCTGTTCTTCGTCACTTTCGTCAGTTATATCAAGATCCTCAAATTCTTCTAAAATTAGGTATGTCCATTCAGGATCTTGGTATTTCTCGTTCAGTCTTTTTATTCGATCACTCTTTCTTTTGGAGTTTTCTCCAGTTTGTTCTGAAATACGGGAACTTTTCCTTCTTTCTGCAAGCTTTTCTTCTACTGTTTTTATTCTCAGTCTCAGTTTCTTAATATATCCTGGTTCAATATTTTTCTTTTTCTTGAGTCTTTTAGCCGGCACTGTGATTTGGCTTTCTTCTAATGCTCTTTTATTTTTGTTTGTTTGTGGCACTTCTGCTTCTGTCTCTTCCCTTCCTGTCTGACTAGTCCCAGGTCTTGTATCTGTTTCTTCTGCCTGGTTACTAAGCTGGCCTGGTTCAGGAGAATTTTCGTTTTGGCTTTCAAATGTCTCTATTTCTGAGTCCTGAACACGTTCTTCTAATCCTATCTGATCCTGTTCAAGCACTTCGATCTCTTGATTTTCTTCTGCTCGAACTTTTGGACTAGTTCTAATCTGTCCCTTTTCAGTTTCAGGAGTTTGTGGAGGTGTGTCAATCACCTGTTCTGTCCCTGTCTGACCTTCTCCTTCCTCAGATTTGACGTGAATCTCAATGATCTGAGGCTCTTCGCCTGTGCCTATCTCCTCCTCTCTACTCCACTCTCTATCTTCGTAGGTTCGCTCTCTTGTTCTGATTGGGTCTTCAATTAGGTCGATTATGGGTATCCAATCATCTTTACTGGTGCTCGGTTGCTCGTCATCAGCTACTTCAGGACCAACGTCTGCAGACCCCTCAGCTGGACAACCTTCAGCATAAGGTTCCTTGTCTGGAATCACCTTCTGTGTATGGCTGGCATGGATCCACTTGGGAACGCCTGCACACTTCACCGCTGTCGTGGTCATCAGTATCACTTGGCGCTTTTTCCCCCACCTCGGTGCAAGGCAACTCGAACGAGTATGTTTCTTGAGTACAACCCAGTCGCCAGGAACCAATTTGTGGACTGGAGTTGTTGGATTTGCGACGGCGTCTTCCCCAATCTGGCGAGAGATAGAACGCACTTTGTCACCTAGTTGCTTGCAGTACTCAAGTACCAAATCATCAGAAATGTTTAACAGTTTGTATCCTGGTACCCATGCTTGTCTCATCACTCTTCCCATCAGGATTTCATGGGGGCTCAGGCCTGTTTTTCGGTCTGGAATGCTCCTGAGTACCATCAGAACAAGAGGCAAGGCATTTATCCAGTTCATGCTAGTAGAGTCACACATCTTTGCTAATCTCGATTTTATAGTGCCATTTATTTGCTCTACCACTCCAGAAGCCTCTGGACGATATGCACAATGCAGTTTTTGTGTGATCCCGAATGCTTTGCAGAGCTAATCGATTACCTCATTCTGAAAATGTTTTCCTCTATCTGATTCAATAGTGACTGGAACCCCGAACCTAGGTATCAATTCTCGTAGTAACAATTTGGCTACTGTTATGGCGTCACTCTGTTTGGCAGGGTAGGCTTCCACCCATTTTGAAAACAGGCAAACAATGACAAGGACATATCTTTTTCCCTCACAACGAGGCATGGTAATGAAGTCAATTTGTATTCTCACAAAGGGACCCCCTGATTTCCCAATCTTTCCCAGTTCAACTACTGTTCTTTTGCCAGCGTTGAACTGCTGACATGTCAAGCACCTCTGGCAGAGTGATTCTGCTACCTTCCTGAACTTCGGATTGTACCAAGTTTGTTGGAAAACCAGAACCATGGCGTCCCTACCAGTGTGTGAATTTCCATGTATCAGTTTTGCCATAGAAGCAAGCACATGTCTAGGCAACACAGGCATACCATTTGGGCCCACAATGACACCATCCTCACTTCTTGGTCGACAACCAAGTTTCCTCCACTTTTCTTTCTCCTCCGATGGCACAGCATGCTGCCAATCTCTCACCTCCTCCCAGGTAGGCACTTCTTCAAACACCATAAGTTGGCAGCTGTTTCCAGATCCACCCAATTTAATATTTACAGACATGCAGCTTTTTGCACAATGTCTGGCCACCTCATCAGCAAAATTATTTCCCAAAGATACATGGTCAAGGCCCTTTTTATGAGCAGCACATTTGACCACTGCCAATTCTTTTGGAAATTGGATTGCCTCCAGTAAATCCTGTACCACCCTCCCATTTCGAATGGGAGTACCTGAAGAAGTCAGGAACTCTCGTTGTAGCCACAATTGGCCGAAATCATGCACAACCCCATAACAGTACTGGCTATCAGTATACACTGTTATTCTTTTGTTTTTCCCAACTTTGCAGGCTCTTATCAATGCAATCAATTCAGCTACTTGTGCAGACTTCACCCCAAATAAACAGGAGGCCTCTGTAATGCTGTTTAGAGTGACTACAGCATAAGCAGCGCTTAGGCCTACAAGTTCGTGTCTCATACATGAACCATCCACAAAGAACTCCTCATCATTTACAGGCAAAGGTGTTTCTTTAATGTCTGGGCGTGGTTTAGTACTGAATTCGGTCAGGTCAATGCAGTCATGCTCGTTCTCTCCTTCATCTTCTACAATCATTGAGTCAGGGAGTAAGGTGGCAGGATTCAGAATATTACATCGAGCAATGACTACATTTGCAGCACCCACGAGAATCCTCTCGTATTTAGTCAACCGACTAGGGGTGAGATATTGAGTCTTAGTTCGGGTCAACAAAATCACAACTGAATGAGGAACATATACAGGTACAGGATGTCCCATCACAATAGATTCACTCTGCTCTAAACTTGTGCAAGTTGCAGCTACTGCTTTCAGACATCCAGGTAATCCAGCAGCCACTGGATCCAAAGTGGCAGAAAAATATGCCACTGGACGTCTAGTCAAACCATGCTCCTGAGTTAAGACTGACAGTGCACAATTGTCTCGCGTGTCACAGAACAGGGCAAATTCTTTAGAATAGTCCGGCATTCCCAAAGCAGGGGCTGTACACAGACAATCTCGTAGTGAATGCTGTTAAGCTTTCATCATCCCATTCCACTGGGTCCTTTGCTCCTTTCTTTGTCATATTTATCAAAGGCTTTGCCAGGACTGCAAATCCCACAATCCATTGCCTGCAGTAACCTACAACCCCAAGGAACATTCTGATCTCTTTCTGAGTACGGGGTAACTGCATTTTTTTAATTATTCTGACTCTCTCGGAGGTGACTTTTCTGATGCCTTTTTCTATCTGGTGCCCCAGATATTTCACTGACTTTGAACAGAACTGCAATTTTTCAGGGGCCACTTTATGTCCCTTTTCACCTAGGTGATTCAGCAAGGCAATGGTGTCAATCACACAATCTCTATGACTTTTAGATGCCACCAAGAGGTCGTCTATATATTGCACCAATACAGACTTTCCAGGTAAGACTAACGATTCAAGGCACTTTTTCAAGATCTGATTAAAGATAGAGGGGCTTTCTGTGTACCCTTGGGGGACACGATTCCAAACATACACGTGACTGTTGAAAGCAAATGAGAAAATAAATTTGCTATCTGGATGCAATGGGATCGAAAAGAATGCATGACATAGATCTATCACAGTAAACCACTCAGCATCCCAGGGAATCAGATACAGGATCACTGCTGGGTTCGGGACAATAGGACAGCAAGGAACCACAATTTTGTTTACCTTTCTCAGGTCCTGCACTACTCTGTACTTGCCACTAGGTTTCTTGATTCCAATGATGGGAGAGTTACATGGGCTACTCATTACTTCTTGTATGATGTTGGCTTCTAGCAACTTCTGTATTTCAATGGCAACTCCTGCTCTCACTTCTGCACTCATTCTGTATGGCTTAGTATTGGGGTAAACTGCATTTTCCTTCATGGCTATTTGTATTGGATCTACATTTGCCATTAATCCTACATCCTTTCCAGTAAAGCCCCATACTTTTGATTTCACTGTCTGTTGGAGTTCTTCGGGTAAGTCTTGTATAGTCATTCGTTTAATTTCTGAGCCATGTCTGATTAACATTCATTTGTAGATGCCATCTTCGTCTGGGGTTTGAATTTCGACGCCTTTTGGTGAGCAAAAGATGGTACAGTTCATTTTGCACAACAAATCACGTCCCAGTAAGTTTACAGGACTGGTATCACAAACGACAAATCTGTGCATTTCTTTAAAATTCCCTATTGTGATCTCCATGGGCTCGGTAACGGGGGTACTAATCAGTTGATTAGATACACCCACTACTTGGATTGCTTCTCCCGAGAGGGGTAGGTTTGGAACGTCCGCTGTTCTTACAGTAGAACGGGTAGCACCAGTGTCCAATAGGAAGGTGACATCATTTCCATCAACCTTTCCTTCAATGTATGGCCCTGACTGGTCTACCGGCAAGGAGGCGCCAAGTACACACTCCTTGTCCTCCCCTCTCAGGCCCCGTCAGTACTGGTCATCACAGAAAAAAGTGTCATTCAACAGAAACTGCGAAGTTGCTGCATTTCTATTCTAATTTCCTCCCCAGATTTCTATGTCGTCACCCTGCGGTGATTTTCCCTTGTAATTTGGCTTAGGCGCTCTGGGCAATTGACTTGCTTTTACCTGATGCTGGGTCTTTCTTGGTTTTTCATTCTGCGTCTGTGGAATTAAATCAGGGGTTTGGGCATTATCATGCTGTAAATATGGACACTCGTCTCTCCAGTGCCCGATTTCTCCGCACTGGTGACAGGGAAATTTCTTTTTAGCTTCTTCTCTGCTCATTTTTACTTTGGGCTTCCCTCCACCCCCAGAGCCTTGAACTTGGGTATTCTTATTCATTTTACTCAGTTGCTTTTCCTGCTGTTCTGCTAACTTTACTTGTGCCTACATCACTTTCTCCTTTAAAGCCTTTCGTTTATCTGCCATCTCGTCCTCACAGTACTTTGCGTACCGTAGGACCTCATCCATTTTCTTAGACTGCCAACAAATCTTATTGTCTTTAATCCACTGGCAAATTTCGGGTCTTAAACCGTTTACAAACCTGTAAATGAAGTGGGTCATGTCCTTCATCTCGATGTTATCTATACCACTGTACGTTTTGAACACCTGCAACAGTCTTTCATAAAAAGAGTGCACAGTCTCATCCCTTTCCTGCGTGCTTCTATCTATCTTGGTCCAGTCAGTTTCCTTTGCAGGCACCTTTTGCTTCAGGTGTAAAATTACCTGATCATATTTTTTCATTACTTCATCAGAGGGTGCTCCTGTGTTTGCATCCCTCGGGTATTCCTCACTAGGCCAAGCTATGGCGATCTTACACTCGGTCCATAAATCTATAGGGACCACTATATCAAAGAACCCATCCAAGTCTTTCCACAGGCATTTCTGTACTTTTACAAACCTTTCCACTTGCCTGTACCAGTCCACAGGCTTTTATCGTAATTTTGGGAAATCATTTGTAAAGGACACCATATCCTGCCTGGACCAGAGGACATGCACGTATTTTCCACCTGGCACTTCGCGCATAGGATATAACTGCTCTGGTTTGTCAGCTTCCTTTAGAACGAATTCAGCAGTCACTTGTTTTGATCTAGCCTCATCTTTCTTTCTGGCCCACCTGGCTTTCCATCTGTCCACATCTCCCCATTTCTGCATTACTGTCAATAATTCTTTGACCTGTGCCTTTTTCCCTGACACATTCAGGTTTTCCAGATCCTTGTCTGAGAAATCTGCTCTGTACGGTTTTTGCAAAGGTTTTGATTTTGAAATGTCTATTCCCATACTAGCGGCAGTGTCAGTTAGTTTTTCATGGAGTACTCTGGCATTTCGAGTAAGGCTTTTGCATATAAACAACAGCTCTTCTTCTGAGTATGTATTTAGTCTATCTAATCCTACATTTCCAGCCAATAATTCTTCTATTTCTACTCTCAGTTTGTAGAGGTCTAAAGGTTTCGACTGAAGAGTTTGTTTTTCTAATTCTCGACTCCATCTGTCAATTTCTTCAGGAGTCACTACCGTGACGCTCTTAGTACCTGAAGCTGATTCCATTTGAATTTCCCTCGTATTGAAGGGATTATGTCTTTTCTGCATCCTTTTTCCTGTTTCCCTAATGGGCAGATCCATTAGCGAGACTTCAGACTCACATTCACTTGTTAGATCATCTACAATTAAGGGTTCTGGTCTCGGCTGTGCTACAACTGGGGTAATAACTGGAGTTTTTGGACTCCCCTGTCGGTCCCCATACAATGGAACCACTGGTCCAATAGTAACCGGGATTGTTAAAGACTCAGGACTTGCATTTAACTGGGAGATTTTCTGAATTATTTCAGCTCTCTGTTTGGCTAGAGCCTCTCTTTCCCTGTCCTCCAATATTCTTTCGACTGAATTGTCATGTAATACCTGTGGGGTCAAAGTTGGGGCATAACTCGGGGCAGTGGGATGCGTCTCTCTTGGTCCCTCACCATAATTAGGTTTTGGAAACAAACTTCCTGTACCTAGGGATCTTGGTTCTTCCTCATATTGAGGGTTTAAGGACGGCATTCCTGAACTGGATGATCTTGCCTCGCCTTCATAGGGAAGTCTAGAGCAAAAACCCCTTTCTCGCGAGTATCTTGCTTCTCCACCAGTGGGTATTCTTGGATACATTTCTCTAGCATCTATGGGTCCTAGGCTCTCAGTATAGGGAGGTATATGACAACCCCCTCCTACACTTGCGGATCTGGCCTCTTCCTGGGGCGGAGGTCTTCGAGAATTATCCCCTTTACTAGAAGGTCGGTGTCCTTCATTATAAGGAGGCGGACTTCTTGTAAACATGTCATCTAATAACTCATCATCCGACTCTCCAATGGGTACCCAGTGTTTGCATTTTTCTGTTTTCTTTTCCCCCCCCGGGAGGACCACCCGCTGGCATCATTGGAAACAGTCCCTCTACAATCATATTCTGTCTCCACTGTTTCATCTTTTTGTCTCGGGTCTCTTGCTTCAATTTCGGATAACATTTTGTTAACCCTTTATCCATTCGGGGCTTATCCCTTTCAAAAGCATCGATTTCCCATTCCTCTAGTGCTTCATACTGCGTTAGTCTAATTCTGGGATGTAAATCATTCATTCGGGTTCTCAAATTAAATAGAATCCTGCCGTTAAATGTACCTTCTAACGGAAAAGCCAATACTCCATCATATTTTGTGTATTCCGCCCAGTTTTCCAACCATACACATGAGTGATACCCTTTATCAAACATCATGAAAGATGCGGGAGTATTAGGTGGCGGAATGACAACACCTTCTCTGGTTCTAATTGGTTTGTCTTTTTTAAAATAATTTTTCACCTTATTTACAAGGGATATTTTTCTCTTATTTCCGTACATAATGTCGGTTTTATGCCCTTTCCACTGATCGTTCTCAAACCCTAAATATCGCGGATCAGGTCTAGTATGCGGTCTATACGAATGCCACATATAATTTCTGCTGTGGACTCTGTTTACAAATTACTTCCAATCCAAACGCGTTTCTTATTTTCCGTGCGACCAATGAAATGCACGAATTCAAATAGTCTCGACCAATGGGTGCGCGGCCTTTTCGCGAGACAGTTCTCACGCTTCGGCACTCACCCCTCCTTTACAATTTCAGCTCCGCTACACACCCGCTGCGTCTACCAATCCCAGCGCGGCACAGAGTGACGTCAGAGCAGCTTCGCAACTGACTCCCTCCTTCACAAGGTAACGGCAACTAAATTTCTCTCTAAAGTGCTTGTGCTTGGTTATTTAACAACGAATACACATTCGCCACTGTACTCAAGTGTCTAGACAGAAAAGATTTGTTTCACTGCAAGTAAACTATTTCCATTTACTTTTCACTCACTACGGATAGATCTCTTCCGCCTACCCTTCACTCAAGCATTGGAGAACCTGTTACTTCCATAGACTCATCCACTTTCTGGGATATATGTTAAGTCTAAAGTTTCACCCGCGAACCCCTTTGCTATCACCCAAGCTTCGACGAACCTGCTACTCCTTCCGATGTGACCCTTACTAGGTTATATCACAATTGAGTTTTCGCCAGCGTTCTCGTTGCTATTATTTATTCATACATACATTCAGAAACCCTAGTTAGTGCTTCCAGTTCTGCCTAACCTGCACCAACTTTCCTAGAGCCAGTGACCTCACTGCAAGTGGATTCTCTTCACCACTCGCTATTCAATTCCCCGGGGATTCCCAACAAACATATAATGCTTAACTTACCAAATGTGTTAATACATATATCAGTACAATAATAGGAAAAACAATTTAAAACATTTCATAATTTTCCAAAACAAAACATTTCATGTGAGTGATCAGTTCACAGGAATTGTTTCACTTTTCGTAACAGCATAAACACAAAAAAACTTTTTAGCAGCATCCAACTTATCTAGCTTAACTAGTCCTACCTAACTTTAACTAGTCCCTAACCATATCCTCTGCTACCAGAAAAATTACTGATAGAGATCGTGGGTCACCCGACCAATAATTTTACCATATATTTTCCGGGCCCATAAATTCCAGTTCAACCTATTCATAAATCAGATGACTTCACGATTCTACTACCAGTAACCCTGATTCCTTCCTATTGTATTCTAGTGTACCCGACTTACCATCCACCGTTACGGGTACCTATGACTACGATAGATCAGGGAGCTAGCTGTAAAAGAAAAGGTAGGCAAAATACAAATACCAAATTCTTATACCTTATTTTATATTCATTGAAATGACCACGGACAACTAGGAAGTTTTAAAAGTTTATCTTAGTATTCAGTTTCAGAGAGCATTATGCTTACAGTTAAAAGGCAATCAATACTCAAAATAACGAAAAACACATAACCGTATAGGAAATAAATCAAAGCAACCATTTATGAATTCTAATATGAGAGGTGAACAGGAAAATACACTAAGCAGTTTAAAGATAACCGTCTATAGATGGGCGAACTTATGCTCGTACTAAGATTACACTACTGGGATCCTGTATTCTATAGGAAGGGTGAAAAGAGGAACAAGCTATAAATCTAATAATGGTATTTCACTCAGTTTGCAAAGGAAAATTGTAAACCACATCTATAGTTCATAGACAGCTGAGATGAATGTACATCTAAAAGGTAGGGAAACATAGGAACATGCTATGGAAATAAATGCATAGACTTTTCATTTAGATGATTGCGGAAAGCATGGAAATTTACGTATGCAAAGGTATGTCTTTATTAAAGCAAAGACAGAAAAATAGAAAGGTGCAGTTTCAGAGTTCTCAGCGATATATTTACCTAGAATGGTGTGAAAACCAACCCTGGCCACGGATCAGTCAAGGACAGGAAATATCCCAAGGAAGAACAGTCATCAATGGGACAGCAGGTGCAGAATGGACACCCCAGGTCAGGACAGGAAAACCAGATTAGGATCAGGACAGGACCACCAGGACAGGACCAGCACCCGCAGTTTGGAAGCAACGCCTGCGCTCCACCCTCTCTGCAGCTATCAGTCAGAACCCCGATTGGGTTAGCGAACTCCCCAGCAAAGTGCTCCGCCAGCACTTAAGGTTTAGTAAAACCCTTGAGTCTATGGTCAAATTCGGACAGAGTGCTCCGCAGCACCTCTGTATTTGTCACCTATTGAGTGCGTTGCGTCAGTGACAGGTCAGCTATTCGGACAAGTCGGACAAATTCTCTAGCTGAACCTAGGCTAGATATACTGTTTTCGGGTCAGTGTACCACCCCCCAATGTTGCATAGTGTCAGAATCCCCAATTCCGATTGGTCCCAAAGTAGGATAGGTTAACACACCAATCAGAACAGACTTCTGCAAGACCTAATTTACATCTTATGGTACCGCCTAGCAGATTTGGGGTTCCCATGACTTATTCTACAGAATACAATGGAGAAAATTACAAATGTTGCAAGTGCAGTACAAATTCTGTGTCTCCGGCTGGGTGAAGGTGCATCTTCCCAGGCACATCTTGGCAGGGACATTCAGTTGGCACTTGGTCAATGCCACAGCCATCGCTCAGGCATGCGCAGACTATCGTCTTAACATGGAGTCTTGAGCCTCGCATCAGACACACAACACCGCAGTACATGAAAAGTAAGCGAAAACAAATTTAAAACATAGAAATAAATGAATGTACTACATTTCATGTGTTGGTACTTTATATTCCACTTTATGAAAATATACTATGCAATTATAGATTAGTGCAGTACACAATAACACAAGAGCATCTTTGCAAGCTTCACCACGTTAATACATAAGCAGCCATCTTGTGGCTATTACGCATGCGCACCTTTTTCCCACCAGAACTCCAACTATGTCACGTCACGTGAGTGTGACTAACGCATGCGCAGAAGCAAATTCCAAAGCAGCGGCCATTTTTAAGGACGAGAGTTATTTGTTTTAGTAAAACACATAAGCAAGCGTCTCTAAGACACACATACATCAAAAATAAAGGAAATTAGTAATACGAACAATTTGGATTACCGGGTTATAACAGATTCGAGGTTCATGACTCAAGCAAGTCGCGTAATATGCGAAATCTTGCTCTATCAAAAGCATTAGACCAACTGGCACGTTTTTTAGGTCTCGGCTAAAGACGCGCGGAAGCGCGTCTCCGCCGAGATCTTATGTTAGGGAGTGTGCTCCCCAGGAGACAGTTTGGGGCGCGCGCATCCCTGGAGCCGATTTGAAACGGGAACGCGCGCTGTGGCCAGGCGCTGTCTCCTGGGAAGCGCAAGCACCACACACGCATGCGCATACACACACAAGCGCCCATGCACGCACGCACATACATACATACATACAGAGACACACCCCCCCTGACACATACGCGCGCACACACACAAGTGCACCGAGGCCCCCCCTCCCCCCTCCCCCGCCGTCACCGTCGCCGTCGCATACACACACGAGCATACACACACACACACAAGTGCACCAAGCCCCCCCAGCCTTTTGAAACTTACCTGGGCAATGTCGGGGACTCTTCTCTCAGCACGCGGCGCCCAACCTCCTGCTAGCGCGGCCCCGGGTCTCCACACCGCTCACAGGAGCCCCGGGCCGCGAGACGCATCGACTCCGCCTGCCTCCTCTTCCGGTCTGGACGTGGCCCCGCCCCCGTCACAGGCGACCGTGCCTGACTTCCGGGGCGGCCTCCGTGTATTCCGTCCGTGGATTCTTTCCGTCTTCTGTTTTTCTTGTTTTCAAAGTGCGAAGGATGAGTCAAGGAGTATGCAGTCCCGAATGAAGGTTGAATAGTTTGTCGTTCGTGTTAAAAAAGCAAAAGGTACGTTATATTAAAAATGACATTAGCATAACTGTTAGGATCACTATCAAGACTGGCATATGTGTGTTTTGTTGGCATGTAGACATTTTTTGAATTTCACTGGCTGTAAAGCCTTCCACAGCACTGGAACTTAGTTATCTTTCATTTGAGTTATTCTTGACACAGCCATGAAGTTTGTTAATGCTGGATTTGGTTTACATGTTCTGTTCTTCCAAATTGTAAATTATCTCCTAACAAAATATACTTTTCTGTTAATTTGCTTTTGTTTTAACAATTACATGTATGTTGTTTTGTTATAAGTACCCCATGGGCATGCCCCATAGTCTCTGTAGCTTTAAGGGAAGGAGCAGGTTGATGTTCCCAAGTCATTGTGGAGCATGGCATTTTTTTGGGGTGCACTCTGAATGGCTGCAGAGCCCCACTGGGACTGCCTAGACCACACATGGGGTCGACCTAGAAACCCACCTTGTACTCAATATACAGTCCAATGCGTGAGCAGCGATAACCAGCGTGTAGGGAACACACAAAAGAAAAAAATCCCGGTTACCACTTGCGTCAAAAAATAAAAACGTATTAAAAGCACCCCTAATGTGGACTCTTAATCCGCAGATTGCAGATTACTCTTCTGTTTAACTTGTTAAATCAATTTGACTGCATTTTCAGTGGTAGTTTAGATTGATAGTTTAAGGAAGTTCTAAAACTTTTCCTGGTTTAAAATTTAAATTATGCTTCTGTTGGTCTATAGCGCTTGGTTACCTCCGATTTATTTTGCGCTGTTGAAGTGCTCATGATCAGTTTTCTAATGCCAAGCTAGTCCAGGCAGTCACATTTTTAGATTTCTTTTTTTCTTGTTTTTTTTAAACTGCGGAGGGGCTCGGATCAAACTAGTGGGGCCACTTCCTAATAGCAACTATTTTGAGTGTGTACGTGTTTATACACTCACTCGCGGTAAAAAATGTTTACATGTGACTGTGTAGATATATCCAGATCTATATGTATTTAAACACCTAGCAATCCAGTTTAACACATTTCAAGTAAATATATAGATTCCTTTACTGCCTTCAAACAACTCCCTTTTGGGGAGGAGCCTAGCTCGCGACCGAGATGGCCGCGTTTTAGCTCGGCTCCGTTCAACCGCCTGTTTTCTTCGATTATCCTGTATTTCTCCTGCCCCGGGAAGCCCTCCTTGCTGTGTTTCGGTATTGCGGGCACTTTGCGGACACTTACCCGTTGCTCCGGTGATCCTGGGTGCTGTCGATCCTGTGCGGTGGTCCCGCTCGGAGCCTTCGGGGCGGACTGGCCTGGACCTCCTTGCAGCGACGGGACGTGACGGAGCGCGATGGTCGGCCCTTGCTGGCGCTGTGGATCTGGTTGCGGAGGCTGATGTGCGAATAGGCCGGCTGTGCCCGTTGGCGGACCCGACTGGCCTGGGCCTTGGGGTGCGGGCGCTGCCTCCTGCGGGAGAGCCTCTTTGTTTATCCGGCTTGGTCCCCCCCTTTGTTCCCCGGCCCGGCCATTTTGGATTTTCCGCCCGGGCTCGGAGAACGGGGCCGGCGGCACGAGAGGGCCGACGAACATCCTTCTTCTGGTGGGTCTCCTTCCTGCCTTGGGGCGCCCCGCCGCAGTTCGGCTGACCTCCTTTTGCTTTGGTGTTGCTCCGGCCGGGGCCCCCGACGACCGAGGGCTTGCTGGGCTCCTAAGATGGCGGCCGACCCTGAGAGTCTCTGCCGGGCCTGGGCGAGCACTGGGGGCCCGCCGCACGGCCCGGATGTCGGATCTTGTGAAGGGTTTCCTGCACTTCAAGTTGTCCTGGATGCACTATACTCCTGGCGGTCTTCCGTGGCTGCGCCTGTTTCCCCTGTGGAGGCCGACCCACTTTTCGAAGTATGCGGGCCCCCATCGTCGGATTTGGCTTCCTCGTTGCAGGGTACGGCTGGTGTGCTCCTGGTCACTGTGCCTCCGGCGGAGACCGCATCCTTGGATTGGAGACTCTCCGACGCCCTTCGTCGTCCTGCTTTGTTGCCTCGGCCGCTGGTCTGCGGTCCGTTTGCATCCTGTCCAGGCCTCGAGGATCCTTTCTGTTTCTCATCGCGTCGGCTCCCCGGCCGGGGCGCCTGTGCCGACCCAGCTGGGCTTGCCTCGTTGGACCTGTCCTTAGAACTGTGCCTGCGGTGCGAAGGTTGTACCGTAACTTCTTTGTATCCTCCGTATTTTCTTTCACGTTTCTTCTCAGGACTGCCGCTGGAATTACTCCTGAACCCTGTGTCCCTCGTCGTTTGGACTTTGTTTGTTTGGATGATTACAACCTTGGACAAAAGCGGTCAGGGCTGAAATGACTTATTATAGGCGGTAGTCTTGTTTTTGAACTAAGACCGACATGTGCTGTTGTGATGTTGCGTAACTTCGTGAGACTCCTGAAACTCATCCTGATATTAACTTCCCGTGGGCCCTGCTTCGCCCCTTTTCACAGGTGGTGGGATGGTTGCAGATAATCCTGTTTTTTCGCCCTCTCCCGTGTGTATTGTTCCCTCCTTTCCCTGGCCCTTCTCTTTTGCCTTGTTTCTACCTTGTTTCTTTCTTCTAAATTTCGGGTTCTATTTAGGGCGACAGGCACGCTGCTGGGGGGTTGGCCGTAGCCTTCTGCAGGGGTGTAGGGTGGGCTTGTGGGGTGGGTGGGGGGGTCTGTTGTTGTTTTTGGGGGATCTTTTTCCTCCTTTCTTCTCCCCTTTTGGTTCTATGGCCCTTGTGTATCCCCTCTTTCGGGGCTCTGTCTCGTCGTCTGTCCCCCTGGTGTCTTTCTGGGATATTTTTCCGGTATCACGATGTCTCTGATTTGCTGGGTGTGTTTTCTTTATTTTTAATGTCTATTTTGTACCGGGTTATTGTTTTCCTGTTTCGTCACCCGGGGGCGGGTGTATGGGTGAGAGTCCCTTCCTTTTCCTTCTTCCCCCTTCCCTTCCCCCCCCCCCCCCCTTATGTGGGGTTCTCTTCTTTTATTGGGGGTACGTTTCGTATTGTTTTTGTAATTGGGTCCTTTTTGGTGCTGTTCGGTGGGACGGGTGGTAGCTGCGGTGGGCGGGCATTGGACGATGTGTGCAGTGGCCTTTCCTCATGTCCGTTGTTTTGACCGGTGCTTATTGGTATGCCTATTTCGTATTTGTTTCTCCTGTGTTTTTTACGATCGCTGTGTTGCTGCCCGCCGCGGCCCCACCCCTCTGGTTTGTTTCTCGGCCCGCCATACTCCTGTACTCCCTAACTCGTCCTTTCAAAAATAAGAAAACTACCTTTCTAATTCTTATCTCCTGTGACCGCTCTAAGATGCTTGTTATTTCTCCTGTTTCTTCGCCTTTGTATACTGTGATACTCTGTGCATTGCTCCTGACATTCGGCTCTGTGGTGGCCAGCCCGGTGGGTTGTAGGCCCGTATTTGTGAGCTCTCTCTGTACAATAAAGGTTTTTAAAAAAACAAAAAAAAACAACAAAAAAAAAACAACTCCCTTTTGCAGTGCAGGAATGTGGAATTCCTGTAGACCAACGCCCAGGACATATTGTTTGGGGTCAAGAGCAACAAGTTTTCATGTGTACTTTGTCCTTGGGACAAGTAGGCCCAACCCCCTGCAGCACAAACCCTTTGGCTGCCAGTTTGCAATACCACATTATGGATCAGGAAAGGGCACAGTGCAGAAAAGGTAATATTTTTGCCCATATGTTAATGCTGTTCAAACTTATATTTATGGTTCAATAATTGCAAGCCTCAATTATTAGGGCGAGCGCTCGAAGTAAATGTTGTAAGCTCCGCCTGCCCTATTGACAGTGGTGCCAGTATAAAAATGTGTACACGCGTTTTCAAAGTTTAGCAATATGAGTCTATGTATAATGCTCCCAAAATGCTCTTTGAGTGCAGTGCAGGTGAGTGCAGTGCAGTGCAGGTGAGTGCAGTGCAGGTGAGTGCAGTGCAGGTGAGTGCAGTGGAGTGCAGTGCAGTGGAGTGCAGGTGAGTGCAGTGCAGGTGAGTGCAGTGCGGGTGAGTGCAGTGCGGGTGAGTGCAGTGCGGGTGAGTGCAGTGCAGGTGAGTGCAGTGTAGGTGAGTGCAGGTGAGTGCAGTGCAGGTGAGTGCAGTGCAGTGCAGGTGAGTGCAGTGCAGTGCAGGTGAGTGCAGTGCAGGTGAGTGCAGTGCAGTGAGGTGAGTGCAGTGCAGGTGAGTGCAGTGCAGGTGAGTGCAGTGCAGGTGAGTGCAGTGCAGGTGAGTGCAGTGCAGGTGAGTGCAGTGCAGTTGAGTGCAGTGCAGTGCAGGTGAGTGCAGTTGAGTGCAGTGCAGGTGAGTGCAGTTGAGTGCAGAGTGGTGTGTATTGACAATGTAAATGACAATGCCATTTATTTATGATTTAAAGAAAAAAAAAATGTCATGAGCAATGCCAATAGCTCTACCTTTAATGATGCCGAGACCATTGCATTGTAAATGCTTGTTTACTTCAGGGGCTTTCACCTTTATTTTGTCCAGGAGGAAAAAACAGATTCAAGGCAAATTTCTTATTCAGTGTTTCCTCAAGTTCTTAAACTCTGTGTTGTGAACTGTTTACCTTTGTGTGAAGGTGTCACAGAACAGTCAGTCAAAACATTCCTTATTCGATTTAATAAAACCATAAAAGCACAAGCAGAGAAATTAGAACACAACACTCTAGAAAAGTCTCCAATAATACAATTAAATTAACAAGCATTGGCATAGCCAAGAGGTCTCGCCTTTGGGACCATATAAGTGGTTAGCCATGCAGCATAGAAGCTGAGAGTTTACAAATATTACAAAGAACACACTGCGTTTTGCTAGGCGCGCGCAGGCAGGAGATGGGTGTGGGGAACGAGAAGGGGTTGCGGGGGTGGGAGGGCTAGGGGGAGGGCAGGGGAAGATGGGGGAGAGGAAGGGAAATGTATTGGTACAGAGGAGGAGTAGATTGGGGGAGAGGAAGAGAAGGCCGAGGAGAGAGGAAGGAAGGGAGCGAGGACTGAGGCAGAAGGCAGAGCACCAGAGAGACAAAGGAGGGAGGCCTGAGGCCAGTAGTGAGGAGCCAGAGCACCAGGGCGGGGCAGTAGTGAGTAGGCAGAGCACCAGGGCGGGGCAGTAGTGAGTAGGCAGAGCACCAGGGCGGGGCAGTAGTGAGG
This sequence comes from Lissotriton helveticus, assembly GCF_964261635.1. Classification (NCBI taxonomy): domain Eukaryota; kingdom Metazoa; phylum Chordata; class Amphibia; order Caudata; family Salamandridae; genus Lissotriton; species Lissotriton helveticus. The sequence goes on from NC_136073.1 coordinate 825,642,511, forward strand.
AGGCAGAGCACCAGGGCGGGGCAGTAGTGAGGAGGCAGAGCACCAGGGCACCGCAGTAGTGAGGAGGCAGAGCACCAGGGCACCGCAGTAGTGAGGAGCCAGAGCACCAGGGCGGGGCAGTAGTGAGGAGGCAGAGTAACAGGGTGGTGCAGTAGTGAGGAGGCAGAGCACCAGGGCACCCCAGTAGTGAGGAGGCAGAGCACCAGGGCAGCGCAGTAGTGAGGAGGCAGAGTAACAGGGTGGTGCAGTAGTGAGGAGGCAGAGCACCAGGGCACCGCAGTAGTGAGGAGGCAGAGCACCAGGGCACCACAGTAGTGAGGAGGCAGAGCACCAGGGCACCGCAGTAGTGAGGAGGCAGAGCACCAGGGCACCGCAGTAGTGAGGAGGCGGAGCACCAGAGCACCCCAGTAGTGAGGAGCCAGAGCACCAGGGCGGGGCAGTAGTGAGTAGGCAGAGCACCAGGGCGGGGCAGTAGTGAGGAGGCAGAGCACCAGGGCACCGCAGTAGTGAGGAGGCAGAGCACCAGGGCACCGCAGTAGTGAGGAGGCAGAGCACCAGGGCGGCGCAGTAGTGAGGAGGCAGAGCACCAGGGCACCGCAGTAGTGAGGAGGCAGAGCACCAGGGCACCCCAGTAGTGAGGAGCCAGAGCACCAGGGCGGGGCAGTAGTGAGGAGGCAGAGTAACAGGGTGGTGCAGTAGTGAGGAGGCAGAGCACCAGGGCACCCCAGTAGTGAGGAGGCAGAGCACCAGGGCACCGCAGTAGTGAGGAGGCAGAGCACCAGGGCACCACAGTAGTGAGGAGGCAGAGCACCAGGGCACCGCAGTAGTGAGGAGGCAGAGCACCAGGGCACCGCAGTAGTGAGGAGGTGGAGCACCAGGGCGGGGCAGTAGTGAGTAGGCAGAGCACCAGGGCGGGGCAGTAGTGAGTAGGCAGAGCACCAGGGCGGGGCAGTAGTGAGGAGGCAGAGCACCAGGGCACCGCAGTAGTGAGGAGGCAGAGCACCAGGGCACCGCAGTAGTGAGGAGGCAGAGCACCAGGGCGGCGCAGTAGTGAGGAGGCAGAGCACCAGGGCGGTGTAGTAGTGAGAAGGCAGAGCACCAGGGCAGCGCAGTAGTGAGGAGTCGCACCTTTCACAATGCTCACCTCGCAAATGTTTAGCCATGTGTGCAGAGTGAAGAATTTTTTCCAGTACACCAGCAAGGGCCCGGCAGCTCTCACAACAATAATTTGCAAAACCCATGTTGAGAAAAGCACTGACAAAGTGAAAAGGCTGGTGACAAGCGCCCGGCCGTTTGGCTGTGCTTGTGCTTGTTTTTTAATGGATGTGTTTATCAGAAAGTGTGGATCGGGCAGGATCTTTTCAGGCAAACCATGTGAACTTTTAAGGTATGCATATCCGACTTGCATTTTCTGCACTCACGCGAGCAGCTAACCTTACAAATGACCTGGGTGTTAAAGAACATGATGGAGCAGTAAAGGGCTCCTCCTATCTGTGCACACAGATACTGCAGGCTGTGTACGAAAGGAATTTATTTTGGTGGGGGAGGTGGGGGGATTTGTAATGTTAATACATTGTGATTTTTCCATAACCTTATAAATGCTTACTGTATGCAAAACGTAATTTGCGCATCTGGAGGGTGAAAACCGGCATCAAATGATTGATTCATTCATTTAAAGCTGTTCACGTAAACCACCACATGTGTAATGAACACCAGTAGTGAGGAGGCAGAGCACCAGGGCGGGGCAGTAGTGAGGAGGCAGAGCACTAGGGCAGCACAGTAGTGAGGAGGCAAAGCACCAGGACATACCATTAGTGAGGAGGCAGAGCACCAGGGCGGCGCAGTAGTGAGGAGGCAGAGCAACAGTGCTCGTAGTAGTGAGAAGGCAGAGCACAAGGGCGGCACAGTAGTGAGGAGGCAATGCACCAGGGCAGCGCACTAGTGAGGAGGCAAAGCACCATGACTTACTGTTATTGATCCCGGGAATCGAGGTGCAATTTGATTTAAAAAAAGGAAATTGGAGGTTTGAACAAAAAAATAAGAGTGACAGCTGGGAAAGCAATTTAGACAAGATCCACACACAAAGAAAAAGATGGTGAACACAATGTCAACCCAGGAGGAAAAAGGAAACCAGAACCTCTTAACAAGAACCAGAAAGCGAGAGAGAGAGAAAGAGAGAGCGAGAGAGACAGGGAGAAAGAGAGAGAGAGAGAAAGAGAGTGAGAGAAAGAGCCCGGGAGTGCTGCATGCGTGCACACCCAGCCTGTTCTTTTTCAAAGCACATACTTGTGCTTGTGGTGCACCGCTGCACACTCCCGCAAGCTGTATGCCGCCACAAGCACAAGTATGTGTTTCGAAAAAGAGCAGTACGACGGCTAAAGGTCCTCCTAAGTAGCGCATGCGTGCTGCGTAGGGGAGACCTAAAAAAAGGATGTTGATCTGGAGCGTCAGCTACTATGATATTTTTTCGTGTATGGACCCCCTCATGCCTCTAGACACATAGGCTCATTACTTTGAGTCACAATGTCTCAAATCCATTAGTGTAAACTAAAAAGGTATCTAGTTGCCATATTTATTGATTTATTTAAAAATAAAGGTACCAATGTTCTGATTTCATTAGCCCTTGTGGTTTATTTCACTTTTCTTTAAAAAAAAAAGCAAACTTTTTATTAAGGCATGTCTCAAGGGCAACACTTAGGGCCAGATGTAGGTAATCCCAGTTTACCTACTCTTAAATACCTAATCATACCGATTCGGTATTTAAGAACAGGTAAATGGGATGTAGGTAATTTTTCTGTAAAAAGTACCGAATCGGTAAGTTTCCGTAATTACCGAATCGGTATTTACCGATTCGGTAATTGCCATTCATTCATATGGGCCTAGAGGCCCATAGGAATGAATCTCAATTACCGAATCGGTAAATACCGATTCGGTAAAAGGGGGAAACATTGAAGGGTGGCAGGGTGTCACTTTGACACCCTGTTGCACCCCTTAAATGTGTATGGGTGCACATGTTGAGACATACATGCCCTAAGGGCATGTATGTCTGCAACATGGCACTGTTGGAAAAGCAAAAAAAATGCTTTTTCAAAGGTTTTCATTATTTACCACCAACTTCTAGTTGGTGGTAAATAACGAATCCTTAACTGAGGAATGCACTAACTTAAGTGCTCCCTACATCCTGGATTCAGTAATTTACCGAATCAGCAAGAATTCGGTATTTTACCGAATCCTTGAATTACAGATTCAGTAAAATACTGAATCCTACAAAAAATGCCACCTACATCTGGAAAGCCCAATACCGGTCGGTAACGGCTGAAATTCGGTAATTTCGGCCGTTACCGACCGGTATTGGGCGACCTACATCTGGCCCTTAGTTTTGAAAAGACAAAATACAAACATTGCACAATTGATATATATGAATTACCAAACAACATATAATGACCTACTAACATATTCATATACATAAATAACATAAAATATTTCTTTGACCTGTCCTTCATTAACACATTAACACTAGGCGGATTGTTCACTTTATGTTATATATAGTATGTCCTGCCAATGTTTTTTGCCCCGGGGTCGCACATTTTTTATGTTGTCATGGAGAGAGTAGCTACAATGCTAGATCCTTCTCAGAGACTAATGATGCAGCTGTTCTTTCCCAAGGGCATGGGTCAACGTGTTTCAAGACCCTAATTGTTCCAGGGGTTCTCCTCAGGACCTGGAGTCGGTCATATCTCTAGTCGTGTCAGATTGGAATCCTTCATTGTCGAATCTCGTCACAGAGGATAATTGTGTGAAAGCAAATTCCTTTAGATTAAAAAGCACTGTTCATCTGCCTTTGCTTTTAGCCTTCCAATCTTGTGGATTGAAGCCAGCTTGCAGATGGAATGAAATGAACTTCAAGGACTATTGAAGGCAAAACATTGAAAGCAGGAAGGCTAAAGGCAAAGGCAGACGAACAGTGCTTTTTAATCTAAAGGAAGACAGCGCTCCAGCAACCACAACGACGCTGCTTGCACCGCGACCTGCAAGCACTGCGACAAGCACCGCATACACTTCGCACCGCGACCCTGGTTTCACCGACGACACCACCTGACGCGGCCACTGAGCCGCTGCTCACACCGCGACCTGAGGGCACCGCACCGCTGCACTGCACTGCGCCCCGCAGCACCCGACGCCTCCCGACGCCAGCGCCCCTGACTTCAACAGAGAGGAGTTCGATCGGCAACCCATGTGACTTCAAGGGCCCCGACGATTCCTGCACCGACCTCTGGAACCGACGCCTGCGGACTCCGTGCATTCGCAGGCTCAACAAGAGGTCGCCGACGCCCTGCAATCCAAAAAGGTGCTGTTTTTGCGGGTCTTCCCGACATCGTAGCTGGCCCGCGACGTCGCGGTTAGCCAGAACTGTTTGGATTTGTTTCTTCACGACGCCGTGATAGCCCCGGACAGAGCTATTGATTTCAAGGAACTGTTTTTCAAGGTTATTTTGATAACTGAAGATTTCTAAGTACTGTATTGTGGATTTTTTTAAATCATTTTTGGTCTTGTCTTAAGTATATAAAACTATTGGATAGTTTTTCTAAACTGGTGTGGTGTCCTTTTGTAGTGCTTACACTGTATTACTGTTGGTTATGTGCAAATGCTTTACAACACACTGCCTCTAAGATAAACCTGACTGCTCGTGCCAAGCTACCACGGGGGTGAGCCGGGGTTATTTTAGGAGTGTAACTCCCTTATTCTTACTGGAGTGGTGGTTTCTGCCTGGCTTTGGCACATGCCCTAGCCTACCAAAAATCCAATTGCTAATGGGGTACAATATGGAATTCATAGGTACACCAATACAAAGCAAAGTTCCTTTGGAAATGATCTTCTCACAGGAAGATTCAACCCTAGTTTCACGAGAGGTAAAGGACCTGTTGACCAAAGGGGCAATTTGAGAGGCGACAGGGCTAGGCTTCATCCGCAACATATTTTTAATGGAAAAGAAAGACAAAGGGATGAGACCACTAATAAATCTAAAAGAGCTGAACAAATGGGTGGCCTACCACTATTTAAAAATAGAATGAGTACATCTCCTAAGAGATATATTACGAATAGGGACTGGCTAACACAACTAGATCTAAAGGACGCATACTTGACTATACCAATGTGGAAACCCATCAAACATACCTCCAATTTACCTGGAAGGACAAACTGGCAATTTTGCAGCCTCCCCTTCGGACTCTCCTCGGCCCCCTGGTGCTTCACCAAGGTACTTCGCCCTGTAGCAGGTTGGCTCAGAGCAAGAGGTGTGAGACTAATCCTATATCTAGATAATATTCTAATTATGCCCCAAACAAGGAAGATGGTTTCATGTCACACAGAATTTACCACAAACATCTTAGAACACCTGGGTTTTTTCATTAACAAGAAAACATCTTGAGTAATACCATGTCAGGAAATGCAATGCTTGGGATTTATGGTAAACACTATATGGACAGAATTGAAATTACCAGGAGAGAAGCAACGAAAACTTTGCAAGGATTTGAAAAAAATCCTAGGGAGAAAGGAATTCCGCCTGAGGGCTTTAGCATGGATCCTAGGTCTGCTGTCTTCAACAATTCAAGCAATCTACCCAGGTCTTCTACACTACCGAGCACGACTGAGTGCTACAGAGACCCAAAGCAAAAGCTTTGAGAACAAACCAATCCTATTATCAAACAGTGTGTCTAGAACCAGTCTACCAGAGGGAACTAGTATGGTGGCTGAAGAATGCAGAAGCATGGAATGCGAGAGCCATTTTTGGAGAAGAACCAGAAATAGTGATAAAATGGAATGCAAGTTTAGAAGGATGGGGTGCGAGATGTGGCGACTCATCAAACAGAGGGCGCTGGACAAATCAGGAGAAGGAATTGCACATCAACTGTTTAGAATTACTAGCAGGTTCTTTTGCAATTTGTTGCTTCACCAAGAACACAATGAAATGTTCTGTGATGTTACGCATGGACGTATTTGCGGTCAGATATGTCAACAAGATGGGGGGCCCTCATTCCAAGGGACTCGAAGACTTGACCAAGAACTTTTGGGGGTACTGCCTAAACAAGGGGATTTCAATAGTGGCAAAACATATCCGGGGTTAAACAATGGTGTTTTTCCTGAAACTTCAAGAACTCCAGCAATTGGAGATTGAACAGGGGAATCTTCCTCGAGATCTAAATGAGATGGGGGGTCCTTTGGGGTGGACCTCTTCGCAGACAGACTGAACATCCAACTACCAAACTTCTTCAGCTGGAGGCCAGACCCTCAATCCAAAGGAGTGGATGCCTTCCTTCAGGATTGGAAGGGGTTAGCACCCTATGCCTTCCCTCCATTTGTCATGCTACGAAGACTCCTTCTACACGCACACAGGAGCAAGGAAAACCTGCTAATGAGAACTTCTTACTGGATGTCACAGGCCTGGTTCCCAATCCTTTTAGAACTGAGCATAGATCTAACAATCCTAATCTTAACCTTCAGAGAGATAATTAGAGACCCAGAAGGAGAACCATACCCTCTTGTAGAGCAGGGCCTTCTAACAATGATGGCCTGGAGGATTTCAGGCGACAGTGGCAAATCCCAGGCCTTTCGGCAGATGCTTTCAGACTTGTATCGGAGTCATGACCCCTGACAAAAGGAAAGCATATACACTGGCCTGGGAGACATGGGTTCGCTGGTGTCTTCAACAAGATTACAATTCTGTTTCAACTGATCTAGTACATGTAATGAATTACTTATCCAAACTATTCACATCAGGACTCTCTTATAGAACAGTTAATGTCTATAGATCCGCTATTGCAGCAGGCCACGACCTTATAGACGGAATTTCCGAAGGACAAAATCTATTGACTAAAAAACTCATGAGAAGTATGCAGGTACTAAACCGACCTTCTGCAAAATACACAGCCTTCTGGGGCATTAGAGATGTCCTACAGGTCCTATTGAGTTGGGGCGAGAAATCTAGCTTATCCCTAAAACGTATTTCCTATAAATTAACTGTCCTACTCTGTCTAGTATCACGTAGAAGGACCTCAGATGTGAGAGCACTAGACATCACCAACGGAGCATACCAACCCAAAGGGGTTTGCTTCTATCTAAAAAGAGGCACAAAGACCATGTTAACTTCCATTTTCTACCCTTTCTTTCCACAGAATGAAATAGTGAAGTGCCTGATGGAGTATTAGAGGAGGACTGTGAATCTGAGAGCAAATACGGAGCAACTGCTAATATCTCATAGACCACCTCATCAAGCAGTTTTTACTCCCACCTTAGCACGGTGGGTGATAGAATTAATGAAAGACGGTGGTGTACATATTTCTATGTTTGAGGCACACTCCCTTAGGGATTTCTTCATCCTCCCAAGCTTTCTTCCTGGGAGAAGTTTTATAGGCAATCCCTAGGGCCGCGGATAGGACCAGTGAAAGTATGTTTAAATCTTGCTATTTTAGACCTATTACAAGTGCAATTGACAATGTATTAAATGCACTTTAAAGTTGCATAATGTTAGCCTCCGTGTCATGCCATAAAATTTAGACTTTTCTCACTTTGGTGGGCAGAACATCTGGATTTTATTTCTCTCTTGGGCAAAGTTGCTGATGCACCAGAATTGGATCCCACTATGGCGACCTTCCTTAAAAAGTTTGTGAAGGACTCCAAAAAGGGCCTGGATAGGGTGTGGTGTGGATGCCAAGATGAACTTTTGGATCCTTCCTGGCCAATTACTGAGATCCTAGATTTGGCTGTCCAGGCAACGGAGGCAAATTCCCAGATGGATCTTGGGGAGGTCCTTGAATGGGCGCAGCAGACGTTGTGCCTTTTCTGCAATGCTACCTACACAAGATCCACAGAACGGCACAAGTCCTTCCTCATGCGGATTGACCTGAATGGGCCTCTACGGAAGCTGGCACTATGGCTAATGGTTTACTATTTGGGGACAAATTAGTCAAGGACCTCTGCATGTATGTTGCCACTTTTTCTGCATTGGCTAATGCCCAAACATCCATGAGAATTTTTTTTTCTGGTGGCCGTTTTGCCAGGGCCGGGCACTTCTGAGGCTGTGCGCCAGACCTTGACTTCAACCAGGCTTTACGTAGATATGCATCAAGAGACAGATTTGCTCCCTCCGGCTCCTCCAACTTCTACCCCACCTGCAACAGAGGAGGCTGTGCCAACACCCAGCGAGGCAGGTATAGGCGCGGAAACAATGCTGCTGATGCCACTTAATCAGGTGAAAGTTATCCCAACTTCAGAGGCTGTGGTGCGGGAAAGCATACAGTTCTTCCTGCACAATTTCAATCACATGGATACGTGGAATGGTAAAGCCATCTCTGCATTGGTTCTGGAGTTGATCATAGAAGCGGATGCCAGTTGATGGGGTTGGAGGGCTTGGTGTGGCCCAGTGGGGATGCGGGGCAGATGGTGCCCGGACCAGTTTTATCTCCACATCAATTTCCTTGAGCTGTTAGCAGGGTGCTTTGCACTTCACACTCCATCCCCGCGCAAAACAAGTTATTGCATCCTTCTTAGAATGGACAATGTATCAGCTGTAGGATACATCAACCGTCTGGGCTGGGCAAGATCCCATCTTTTGGTGGAGATTGCCAAGGATTTCTGGCATTATTGTCTCCAGCATCAAATCTCTGCGACAGCGGAGTATATTCTGGGTCAGTCCAATGTGATAGCGGACTGGAACTCTCACTTCCTACGCGAATCCAGTGATTGGAGACTCCATCCCCAAGTTTTTCACGAGTTGAATCTGCTTTGGGGTCCTTGCATGATCGATCTATTTGCATCCTGCCTGAATACACATCTCCCGATCTTTTACAGTTGGAAGCTGGATCCTCTGGTGGCCACTCAGATGCTTTTCTTCAGTCCAGGTCGACGAGTCTGCTATACATGTTTCTCGATTCTCTATGATCCAGAGGGTACTCTCGCAGTTGAGTCGGCAGACAGCAGAGTTGGTTTTAGTGACCCCTTGTTGAATGGCCCAGTCTTAGTTTCCTGTAGTGACGTTGCTGTCTTGCGCTCCACCAGTGTGGATTATTTCCTTCCTGAATCGTCTCTCCAACCCGATGAGTCTTCCACACCCATTGGTGACTCAGGGGCACTCATCCCTCATGGCATGGAGACTTTCAGGCGAAGCTGGCAAGTGCCAGGAGTTTCGCAGGATGCTATTTTCTTTTTGTCACAGTCTTGGTCTCCCTCTACACACAAACGATAATAGGTGGCTTGCCGCTGATAAGGATGTCCATATGATTGTGAATTTCTTATCTGAACTGGCGTTTCAGGACTTAGCATATAGGACGGTCAACTACTTCCGTTTTGCTATTTCTGCTGGACATCCTCATCTGGATGGCAAATATGTGGGTGAACATACCCTAGTACGCAAGTTGCTTAGGGGTATTCAGTTGGTCCATCCCCCTCAACCAAAGTATTCCATGTTACATGATGTTCACATGATTTTGTGTTTTCTCAGAGCTTGGCCTGCAAATGAAGATTACTCTCGCAATCAGCCGTCTGCAAAGCTGACGCTTCTTTTGAGTGTCCTTTCATGTAGATGTGTTTCGGATGTGAGTGCCTTGGACTTAGCTAGGAGAGTATTTTCTCCCTCTGGGGTGTCTTTCTCTAGGTCAAGGCATTTTAAAACTGCATTGAGATGAAACAGTTATCCTGCTTTCCCTCATAATCAAAGGTTATGTGTGGTTAAATGCCATGAATCTTATGAGCAGTGTACCCGTGGGTTGCGGAGAGATTCTGTGGGGCAATTGCTAATTTCTCTACAGAACTTTAGCCTAATGGGTTAAATGGTTGTTGGCTGAGACTGGTATTGAGGTATCCATTTTTGGTGCTCACTCTGTGAGAGGGGCTATGGCCTCTAAAGCTTTTTCTACTGGTTCTAGTTTGGAGGACACTATGGCTGCGTGGGGCTGGTCTTCTGATTTCACTTTAAGATGTTTTATAATATATCTATTGTGGATTTTTGCATCAATGGTGGTGGCTCAATTTTAAACTAACATAATCCGAAGCCCCAGTCCTGCTATAAAATGAACATTTTTCTAGCTGACGTGCTAAGAATTTTCAATTCTATTAAAGACACAGAGGCGAGGATTATCCCACCCTAGGAAACTAAACGTTGTTTAACTGTGGCCTCTACCTTCTACATGCTATTGCTGTTTTTTGTGCTGCATTGCTTTATTGCTATCTCATTTTCTCACCTGTGATTGTTTGTAATATCTTTAAGGAATTCGATATTATTATCGATATTTTGTTTTCAGAAACGGATGTTAAATCGACTTGAAGCTGGCTACCATTTTACTGGTGGTTGATCATTTATATCGCTGCGAAGGAAGTTTGTCTTTGCCTGTTGGATTGGGCATGTTGATGTTCAACTGAAGTTTCTTGTTGGAATCAGGATATATGTGTGTGTGTATATATATATATATATATATATATATATATATATATATGTGTATATATATATATATATATATATATATATATATATATATATATATATACCATCACTCCAATAAAAATTGAGTAAACTACCCCCCTTGGAGTGCTGGATTATTGCCTGGAAAAAGGAAGTTGTGAATGATATATATATATATATATATTTATATATGTGTATATATATATATATATATATAAAACTATATAACAAAGGAGGGAGGGAGAGAAACAGTGGATTCATTCTCCCTGGGCGTTTACAAATAAACAAATTGGAATCCACTAAGGGGTTAGTGGTGGTCCCTACTGTGGCGGGGAGCACACCGTGTTGTTTGAATACCCCTCACACACCAACAGGCCCCTTGGTGTCATGCTTCATCATTGGGGTCTTCGCACCCCTCTACGGGATGCGGCGTGCTGCGACCTACGGCTACGTAGGGAGCACTTCCTGTGAACTATGTGTTAAAGTGTGTGGGGTATTATACGTGAGTGGTGGAGTGGTGATGGTGATAGTTAAAAAATACCTGGCTCGTGGGAGAAAAAAGCATGACACCAAGGGGCCTGTTGGTGTGTGAGGGGTATTCAAACAACACGGTGTGCTCCCCACCACAGTAGGGACCATCACTAACCCCTTAGTGGATTCCAATTTGTTTATATATATATATATATATATATATATATATATACTAGCAGCCCGTCCTATATATATATACTAGCAGCCCGTCCCGACGTTGTCCGGGAGCAATTAGGCTTCAGGTGCCCCCGCCCGGCCCGACGTTGTCCGTGGGTCCCCCGGAGCCTTCCTCCATATATTGCAGTATTATACCTCTATGTGTACTTTGTATGCTTTTGTAACCTGCACACGTCACTTTTACCTCCTGTAATGCAGTATTATACCTCTGTTTACTTTGTACGCTTTTGTAACCTGCACACGCCACTTTTTCCTCCTGTAATGCACCGTTTGGCTCACTTTTGTAATGCACCGTTTGCTTGCTTACTTTGTACGCTTTTGTAACCTGCACACATCACTTTTTCCTCCTGTAATGTACTGTTTGGCTCACTTTTGTAATGCACTACGCTTTTGTAACCTGCACACGTCACTTTTTCCTCCTGTAATGCACCGTTTGGCTCACTTTTGTAATGCACCGTTTGCTTCCTCTTGTATTTTGGTGGCTCACGATTGTCATTTTTGCTTCATTTAATGTAACGTTTGCTTTTGTATTTTGCCGCCTCTCACCGCTCCTAAATAAATAAATAAATAACCTACCTGATCCGCCGCTCACCGTTCCTCCCCGCCTGTCCGCCGCTCCTCCCCGCCTGTCCGCCGCTCCTCGTCGCCTGTCCGCCGCTCCTCACCACCTGTCCGCCGCTCCTCACCGCTCCTCCCCACCTGTGCGCCGCTCCTCCCCGCGCTCATGTCCACCGGTCCTCTTCGCGCTCCTGTACGCCGCTCCTCCCCGCGCTCCTAATGTCAGCACCCACGTCGCGGCCGGCGCTTCTTCCAAGGGACTACTTTTTTTTGGGGGTAAATTTTTGAAATTACGTATATTTATTAAGTTTATATAGCCTATGTCCATCTGCACACCCTGACGATTACAACGATGTATCGGGTGTGTGGATTGGCGCTGTGGTTCCCGAGTTTACTCGCCTCAAAGGTTCAAAGTTCTTCCTTTATAATAGTAGTATAGATATCCAACGTAAAGATTTGCCCCCATCGGAAGAGCCACAACGCAGGTAGGTTTGCTTAGGTTTGTTTATTGGAAGCTGCAGCACAGTAGTCAGGATATCCTGCATCAGTTCATAAAGCCTCGAATATTCTTGCCGGCGCGTTTCGTGCAGGGTTGCACTTCTTCAAAGGCATATTTCTCACAAAGCACAGAATAGTTCGCGCACTTATGTTCCCCAACTCGATACCTGCCCATGTGGGCGTGACTCCAAGCAGAGCATCCTGGTATCTGTAGTGCACGGCTGATCATCTTTGTCGATTTTCACTAATAAATCCCAAGTGGGTGTGCAAAGTATTCCATTCACACTGGGCTGCGCATAACACCTCCAAAATCCGCCTCCTGCTGACTGCATTGTCGAGTGACATCGCTGTCTTCCACTCATGACAAGCGTGGGCTTCCTCCACGGCTGAGCTAGCCGTAAAACATCCAACGTAAAGAGTTGTCCCCATCGGAAGAGCCACAACGCAGGTAGGTTTTCTTAGGTTTGTTTATTGGAAGCTGCAGCACAGTAGTCAGGATATCTTGCATCAGTTCATAAAGCCTCGAAATATTCTTGCAGACGCGTTTCGTGCAGTGTTGCACTTCTTCACAGGCATATTTCTCACAAAGCACAGAATAGTTTGCGCACTTATATTCCCCAACTCGATACCTGCACATGTGGGCGTGACTCCAAGCAGAGCATCCTGGTATCTGTAGTGCCCAGCTGATAATCTTTGTCGATTTTCGCTAATAAATCCCAAGTGGGTGTGCAAAGTATTTCATTGACACTGGGCTGCGCATAACACCTCCAAAAACCGCCTCCTGCTGACTGCATTGTCGAGTGACATCGCTGTCTTCCGCTCATGACAAGCGTGGGCTTCCTCCACGGCTGAGCTAGCCGTAAAACATCTAAAGTAAAGAGTTGCCCCCATCGGAAGAGCCACAACGCAGGTAGGTTTGCTTAGGTTTGTTTATTGGAAGCTGCAGCACAGTAGTCAGGATATCCTGCATCAGTTCATAAAGCCTCGAAATATTCTTGCCGACGCGTTTCGTGCAGTGTTGCACTTCTTCACAGGCATATTTCTCACAAAGCACAGAATAGTTTGCGCACTTATATTCCCCACCTCGATACCTGCCCATGTGGGCGTGACTCAAAGCCACCCAATTGGGATTTATTAGCGAAAATCGACAAAGATTATCAGCCGTGCACTACAGATACCAGGATGCTCTGCTTGGAGTCACGCCCACATGGGCAAGTATCGAGTTGGGGAATCATGTCTTGAATGATGTAATATTTGACGTCATCAGCAGTGCGTTGCAGGGGCGCGAGTTATAGTTAGCTGAACTAACTATAACGGCGGAATTTCTCTGGTTTTGTACGAGTGAAATGTCCAACTAACTAGAACGTCCCTGAAACCTATGTTTTTTTCAGTGAATTTCAAAGAATTTTTAAATGCTAATTTCTAACTATAACATACTAGTCGCTTTTCCAGAGTGCTGGAGAAAGGTGAGCGTGACCTCCGAAACACCTCTTAACAATCCCACTGTGTGGGATTTACTGGAGGTAACAGGAGTAGTTAGACCCCAACGTCAACCATGGGAGCCAACTACCCCTTTCATTACCACCAGTAAGACCCACACAGCAGAATTGCTAACTTGTTATATCAGGGCGCGCCCCCTCCCTGCACCACTGTGCAAACACGCCCCCTAGCACGTTGTAAATCGGAGGATTAAGTCCTCTTGAATCCTGAGGGTTCCTGGGGGCCAACTCGCCCACCAGGTACCTCCAGTAAGTGCCACAGAGCTGCTTTGCACAGAGGTGGTCCGAGGCCACGCCCCTTTTTACACCTCTCTGCAACAGGGGGCCACCTAGCCCACCAGGTACCTCCAGTAAGTGCCACAGAGCTGCGTTGCAGAGAGGTGGTCCGAGGCCAATCCTCTTTTTACACCTTGATCAACTGTGCCTTCATCATGAAAAGCCACAACCAATATCTGTGTAATTGTAAAAGGTAAGACTTTGTTCCCACAAACATGCACAAAGAGTTACCCAAGCCGATAGATCACGTGTATGAATCCAATGTCAGGTCTACGGACGTGTATACCTTTAGAGAGTGAAAATTTTGTCCGTTCCGACAAATACTTTGTCACACATGACAGGCTAAAATTCAGATTTTGCAGAGGATATTCCGCAATTAATGTCCTTTATTAGGTCTCGCTATTCCATTCCGCAAGGAATAAATAGCGAGAATTATAGGGTTGCATCAGGAAAGCTAAACCAGCCGGCGGATTTCCACAAGTGCATGTGATCCGCATCCGCCTGCTGGTTTAGCTTTCCTGATGCAACTCTAACCGTCACTTCAAAGGGATCCGCTCCGCCCCCTGCTGCACGCGCTTTCCATCCAGCGCGCGAAGCGCGTCCCCACGAAGCCATCTGTTGCTTCCCCCAGTGGGCTCGGCCTCACTTACTTCTCCTCCCCCCTAGTTAACATCCCTGTTTCCCTGTCCGTCTCCGTGGTAAACATTTAACAATGATCCCTCCTTTTAGATCTTTTGAAACAAGCGCCACCCGCTGATTTCCCTCGAATACTCTTACGCTGGTTTACGATTAGCCGGGGAAGTGCTTGCTTGTTGTTCATTGGCTCCGATGGTTTCCCATTGAATGCAAGGTCCCGGTGCTGCCCGTGGCTACCTTTCGTCATTGGCGGGCTGCTTGACTCTTCACTTGTATCTCTTTATCAGGACTGAGGTAAGACCCACTGCGAGAACACGGTCCCTAGAGTACTCCTGTCCTTGGCGCTCCAAGCCTGTCACTGCCGCCCTGGCTGCCTGTATCTGTGCCTTATTAGCCCAGCTTCTCTTCGGTCCTTTCCTAAGCTCTCTCTGGCTCTCGCATAGGCTGCCCTTTACAGCACGGGCGAGGAGTTTCTCGGCCGGGTTTTCTTTTCCTGTGCGCCACTTTGCAGGACAGGGCGCACACGCTCTGCACCCGCAGGCGGTCTAGGCTGCGGGCTGCCCCTTGCACCACAGGGCTTCACAACGCTTGAGTCGACTGGGAGTGAAACCCATCGGATATCAGGCCACACCTACTCCTTTATTTTAAAGTCTCCGTGTTTTCATGCATTAACCTGTTGCCCATGTTGTTTGCCCTAGCTAGTCCAATAATGTTTGAAGGCGTCCGCGTAGAAGACTAATGTTTATGTTCCTAGGTACTGTATTGAGCCTGTGTGCAAGCGGAGTCGTGAAAATATACATCAAGCATCGTACACATTATAATGAAGTCTCTTAAAAAAAAATATATATATATATATATATATATATATATATATATATATATATATAGATCATTAGCATGTGGAAACTTCACTTTATCATATTGTGGAAAAGTAAATTTTGCCATGTTCTGTGTCCCTACGCGTCATCCATCATATGTTATTTGTGCATGATTAATATGCATATGTATTCCCTATGTTCGATTAAAGACGCAATTACAGTTGTGTCCACCTCTAGTATGTCAGTTTCCAGTTCTCGTGAATACTACGAATATCAGGCCTATGTAAAGTTACGTTGCCACGTTTCTCAGTGTGCACGTTATTCCATTGTAAAGTCCCCGTTTCTAGGCCTCAGAAGGGCCTGGACACCAGATTCAGCTCCTGTCTCCTGTCTCCTGAAGCCTCGCTGAGGAGCGATACAGCCCCCACCTGTATCCTCGACCCTTCACTTACTTCCTGCCTCGCAGTGCCCGGCTCATCCTGGCTCTGCCTCTGAGTCTGCCAAGAGTATGTTATGATTCCAGTTATCAGTTCAGTCCTCCTTCTCTGCATTCCTAAAGCTACTGAATCGCATCAATAGTTTCCGTCATTGTCTAGCCTTTACGTCTCCACGTTAGAGAAATACTGCATTTTAATGGTCATTTAATATTCTTCATCACGCACTACATATAGAATAATGCATGCTCCAGTCTTAGAGTCCGTTAGCCTCTCCCCTCCTGACTCTTAGTTCATATCAACATGTTCTCTAAACATCAGATACTAGATACTGCTTAGGTACATGTCGCCCTGACTCTCCAGACTTCAGTCTCTGCTCCTAGCACAGAGTTCGAAGCCCCCAGCTTCTCCTAGTAATACGTCATTGCCAGTTTGCGCGCACCATTAGGTCAGAGGTCCCGGCTCCTTAGGTAGCCCCCTCCATGTCTCCGCCCCATTCATGACATATTCTGTTACGTTTGCATCACATGTCTATGTATACGCCCTGTTACACCCACTTTCACCCTTATCTTTCGCGACTGCTACTGACCACACCCACTGCTCCGCCTATCGTATGTATTGTAATGCAACTGTTTTAGTATATATGATCGTATATTGTTATTAAATGTTAGAGCGCGCTCATCCCAGATCCAGCCCCAGCAGCTGCTGGGCCCTGCCATCCTAGTCCTATGCAGGTTGTCCTGTTCCTGTCCTTATGCTGTATTAAACCTGCAAAACTCCTACTACCTCGAATCTTGACTCTTATTGATTGAGCTATCTGTTATTCATTTATTCATCCAAAAATAGAGGTATTATTTATTTATTTACCACATAATGGCGCCCGAATAGGGACTTGCCCTTTCCCCACGCGCCGGTGAAGCCACGCCGGCCCCCTGACCCTCTGCAGCCGTGACGGAACCATACCGTGCACGTGCAGATATTTCTGCCTCAAGTATCCCTCAGGCCCACGGAGGAGACGGAGGAGGCGGTCCAGCATCCAGACGAGGCGGTGGAGGAACGCGGCGAGTCCCGACCAGAGCCCAAGCCGAGAGTCCAAGGTCCGAGGTATCCGGAGGCCCACCCGTAACAGAAGTCCGAAGTTCGTCCGTCCGACGTCGAAGCAGTACAGTCCAGTCCGAGGCCTTCCGTTCTTGCTGCCCGGTGAGTACCGTTACTGGGGTAGTATCTAGACAGGGTCAATCTGATTGACTCTGGTCCGTGGGTTGGTGGTACACAGTCCCACAAACGAAGTGTCCACTTCGGTGGATGCGGGTCCTGACGTGTCTCTGTATGAGACCGGTAAGTTTCGTACTGTTTCAGCAGTGCATCTAGTTTCTGTTCCAGTCCGTTCTGTTCCGGAGAAAAATTCATGTATTCTGTGTTCCGTATTCCAGGTAGTATTCTGTCCGAACTGTTATTTTAAATGTTCTTCATGTACTTTAATGTCGTGGTATGAATGAGGAATAAGTATCGTGTTCATTGTGTATTGTATTGTGTCTAGATTACAGTCCAGTCATGCCCTTGTTTTCTAAGTTACGTCAGTTAAAAACTAGAAAGGGTCTGCTGGAAGCAGCAGTTCCAGTTCCGCCTAGGGACAGTCCAGGTCATTTTATGTATCAGAAGCATGGCATAAGTGCCATATTATATCTAGATTTATGGGTAGAGTATACCAAACAGTTAGAAGAAAAGTATAGATGGCCCGTATCGGGTACATGGGATGCCGAGTGCATCATGCGAGTAGAAGAAGCATTATGGAAAAAGAAAGCCAGACAGTCACAGAAAGATGCCATCGAGTTATGGCGCAAAGAAGCTTATAAAAGAACCGAAAAAGAAATCAGAAAGTCAGAATTAGGTAGAGAATCCTTGGAACGAGCCCAAGAAAGGGAATTAATCGAGATTGGTGAACGAGTTAAAACTGAACAGTCAGACAGACAGAGGCATGCTCTTGTTAAGGGTATGTATCCTCTTCTTGCCGAGGGCCTGCCAAAAGCGACCCCAGAGGCATCCAGTAATTTCCCGCCACCATTAGTTCCGACCAAGCTACGTCATAAACCGACCGCAGCTGATATTTTTATTTCGTCCTATTTGGACGACACAGTTCCAGAATATGCAAATCCTGTTCGCGCTCCGCCAGTCCCTGTAAATCAGGCACTTCCCGTTCCTCCAGACACCGGGGTACCCCTTGCAGTACCTGTTACGGTCCCCCCGGTCCAGCCCGCCATACCAGTTCAGCCCGCATTTCAATTTCCTGCCACACTAGTACGGAGAGGATCAGTCGACGATTCTAGTTTAGGGGCCGCAGGAGGAGGTCCTCCTCAGACCCCGCCGCCACATAAGCGTTTAACGTCAGCCGAATTACATGCACAAGCGTCACAGCGTACGCCCAGGTATCAGTCTGTTGCAGAAATAAGAAAAGCCCTTAACGAATGTGGCTATGATCCAGTCCCAGGCGAGGATAGTATGGTTTTATATTCATTACGCGTAAGAAAGGTGACCGAGTATCTAGTCACCCTACCAGATATGAAAGAAGATCTAGACAGAATATATCGTTTCATCCGTACAGGGAATGATCCAGAAAGTATTAGTGATGTCATGTGCCAAAGAAAAGCTGAAGTCCAGCTCATGCTATTAAAGTTTTTGATTAATTGTCTAATACGAGAACAAGATTATCCGACCAAAGATCAAGCCGAAATGAGAACCCTGACAAAGTGGAGTGATAATATAGCCGAGGGTAAGCACAGGACCATCAGTGCTATGGAAAGTATGTACAAGAAAATCCGTAAAGAAATAATAAAGTTACACGAACAGCGTAAAGCAGCACAAGTAAGCGAGAAAGAAAGTAACTCTGATACTGAAGAGGTAGACGACGAGAATCCCGCCAGAATAGCGTATGTAGGAAAATCTAGATTTCCAGATCGCCATTTACGCCTAGAACACAAGTCTATTTTTCATCATCCAGCACCAGAACAAGGTTCTCTAGAACAAGTATTTCAAGCTACCGATCACATTCTGAAATCACGAATCGGTTATAGTGAGTTAAGTACTATGCATGAACAAGAACTGGTCCGATCAGCAGTCCGATGGATTACTGATTCTACCACTTTTCCAGACGAAATAGTGGCACAAATGTTTCTGAAATTGCCCCCAGCCGAGCAACGACTGGCGGGTATGTATATGATCCAGCACCTCATTACATTGTATGAGGGTCAACACTCTGATCCAGGCCCGTTACATGATATCCTGAACGAGTTACTCCAGTATAGATGGAAAGGTCTAGGTACGGATTTAATTAGTGTCATTCTAGAACAGCGCCACAAATATAGAACGTTTCTGAACCCGCATTTTGTTCATGTCTCACCCCCAGAAAGTAAACCATTTTACATGGAGAGACAGAATCCGTTACGAGAAGTCCACCCAGTTAGAGGAACGGGTGGCGAACTAGAACGAGTGTTTGTTTACACTCCGATCACAAAGATGGAACTCTTAGAGATGAAAAAATTAATCCCCTGTCATGATAAAGATCCAGCAGGGTTCCATCGAGAATTAAAAGACATGCTCCGTATGGGAGAATACACGTATCCAGATATAATTAAAATGTTAAAGGTTCTGCTGCCCGCAGGGGTGTATGAAAAGCTCAAGGAAAAAGAATGGGAGGTGGGAGAGAAAAAGATCGATTGGGCAGTTCTGGAAGCTGAAGACAAGGCACGAGTACCAGGTACCGGTCTTGGAGCAAAATGTAAAGAATTACCAGAATTATTAATACAAGTTTTGCCTAGGTTATTGACAACTAGAAAGGAAGACTGGGATGCAATCTCAGCCTGTAAACAGAAACAAGACGAAGACATTAGTGATTTTTATTCTAGATTTGAGAAATGTTTTACCATAAACAGTGGCCTCAAGACAAGTAGTGAGTCATACCCTCATCTTTTTGTTACTAAATTAGTCGAGAATTCAAGCCCACAAATTAAAAATCGAGTTTTGAAAGTCGAAAGTACCTGGCAAGGTAATACCCCGTCCCAGATGTTACAGATGCTCCAATACCACCAGAATAGAATCAGGGAAGAGCAAGAACACGAGAGAAAGCGTATGAAAGACACGAAAATGAAAGTACTAGTTGCACAATCCGTTCCTCAAGACAGTCAGAAGAGGGGTCCAAATCAAGCCAGTCATCCTGCAGCTCCCGTTAAAGGGAACTGCAATTATTGTAAACAGCCAGGTCATTTTATAAACGAGTGTGCAGTTCTGAAACACAACATAGCTACTGGTAAGACTAAAGAAAGACCACGTCCGCCTAGACAAGAACAAGTTTCACAGATTCCTCAGCCACAGAATGCACCACAGACAGTTACAGCTCCGCAGCCTATCGCTGCAACACAGCACGTTACACAGCAGATGTACCAGTATGCACAGTCTGAGTATCCAGAGTATCAGCCGTATTCATGAAACAGCCTAGAGAGGGAGGTAGGCTTGCCTCTCATCGAGATACCTGTAGATCAAGAAGGTCCCTATGTTCACAGTCAAGTATTAGGGAAAGACAGAAAGTTTTTGATCGATACAGGGGCAAGTAGGACCACTATAAGTCATGCCGAAGTTCCAGGGGCTCCGCTCTCAGGCTCAAGAAATGTTTCCCTTGGATTTTCAGGAAAACCTATCGTAAATGAGATATCAAAGCCAGTTACTCTAGAAGTAGGTCCATTGTCCCGCACTACTGATCTGTTACTTACTAAGTCATGTCCAGAAAATCTGTTAGGCATTAAAACATTGAAAGAATTAGGTGCAGTTATATGCTGTTCCCCAGAGGGAATACGATTGTTCCTACGTGACTTCAAGGGTCACTATGTATTACGAGATTTTGATCCCAGATTGTCTAATGTTCCGCAGCATCTATGGGCGCAAGGTCCAACTGATGTTGGTTATATGCAAATCACACCCCATCGTGTGACTCTCAAGCCAGGTGTAGTGTTACCACGAATCAGACAGTACAGATTGCCACCTGAGGCTGTAGCAGCCTTATCCAAAATTATTGACGAGCTCATGGCTCAAGGAGTGGTTGTAGAAACTGACTCCAATGTATGCAATTCTCCGATCATTCCAGTCATGAAACGTACTGATCCAAATGCATCCCCAGTATATCGATTAGTGATTGATCTCCGAGAACTTAATAAATGTATTATTCCCCAGTATCCAGTTGTCCCAGATATCTCTTCCCTGTTGACAGCCATTGATTCCGAAGCTTCATTTTTTACAGTCATAGACCTCAAGAATGCATTTTTTTAGTGTCCCCATTCATCCAGACAGCCAGTTTCTTTTCGGATTTTGTTTAAATGGAAGGAGCTATATGTTCACACGAGCTCCTCAAGGTTTCACAGAAAGTCCTAGTATTTACAGTCAAGCACTCAAGAGACAACTAGACAACATTCACATGCCAACTGACACTGCCCTGCTCCAGTATGTCGATGATCTACTGATCACAGCCCGTTCTGAACGTGCTTGCGAGCGAGCATCCCTTACAGTCTTGTATTTCCTAGCCGAGATGGGACACAAGGTGTCCCCTTCGAAGCTTCAATTCTGTGTCCAGCAAGTGGTCTACTTAGGACACTTACTGTCCAAGAGGGGTAGGCAGTTGACACCAGACCGTATTCAATTAATAGCGAGTCTTCCTCAGCCCAAGACCCAGAAGGAGGTACGTGCTTTTATCGGCCTCACTTCTTATTGCAGACAATGGATTCCTCAGTATGCATTTCTAGCCAAGCCACTGATACAGTTAACGACACAGGAGGCAGCCGTATCGACTGTCCTCCCTTGGACATCTGAACATACACTCAGTTTCAATGAGTTAAAGAAAGCCCTATGTCAAGCTCCAGTTCTAGCAACACCGAACTACAGTAAGCCTTTTACACTTTTCGTCACTGAACGCGAAGGTACAGCATTATCTGTTCTCACACAAGATCAAGCAGGACAATACAAGCCATGTGCTTATTTTTCGAGCACATTAGATCCTGTAGCCCAGGCTCTGCCTGCGTGCCTCAAGTCAGTTGCAGCCACAGCACTAGCTATTAGACAAAGTGATTCCATAGTATTAGGACACTCCCTGACAGTACAGGTTCCACACTCCGTGGAAGTTCTTTTAAACCGAACACAAACTCAGCACTTGACAATTGCACGTTTAACAGGTTATGAATTGACACTGTTTCAGCCACACATAGAAATCAGACGCTGCAATATTTTAAATCCTGCTACACTGTTACCATCAGTTACTTCGAATTCTGCCACACACGACTGTGTGGAAATAGTTAACATCATGACAAAGCCAAGACAAGATTTGACAGATATTCCATTTCCAGATCCAGACCTGACACTTTATGTGGATGGTTCATGCATGAGAACTAGTACAGGAGAACTAGTAGCCGCGTATGCAGTGACTACTGACACTGAAGTTATTAAGACACACCGTATTGACACCCTGTCCGCTCAAGCAGCAGAGCTAGTTGCTCTGACACAAGCCTGCATACACGCCAAGAACCGGAAAGTTAATGTTTACACAGATTCACGCTACGCATTTGGAGTCGTACACGACTTCGGAGTGCTCTGGCAAGAGAGAGGTTTCATGACTTCTCATGGAACCAAGATTCAGCATGGTCTCCTTATTCAGGCTCTGTTAGATGCCATACATTTACCGACATCTATCGCTATCATGAAGTGCAAAGCACATACGAAGGTTACTGACACCATTTCCCAAGGTAATGATCTAGCAGATCGCACAGCCAAGCTTACAGCTCAGACCCCAGACATTCCAGTAAATAAGACACCGACACACACTCCAGATCCGACTACATGTATGACAGTTAAAGACCCTACTCAAGATGTCATAGATATCCAGTTACATGCTACTCCCGATGAAATCAAGAAATGGTCTGAACAAGGAGGGGTCCAGACAGATCAAGGATGGTTAACGAAAGGAAAAGCCACATGGTTTCTCCCCGACTCTATGGTTCAAGTCATTATCAATACCGCACATAGTCCAGCACATTTAGGAGAAAAAGCTATGTTAGACAGTATCCAGAACATTTGGTTTAACAAGCATTTACGAGCTGCAGCCAAACAGAA
Organism: Lissotriton helveticus; assembly: GCF_964261635.1. Taxonomy (NCBI): domain Eukaryota; kingdom Metazoa; phylum Chordata; class Amphibia; order Caudata; family Salamandridae; genus Lissotriton; species Lissotriton helveticus. The sequence goes on from NC_136073.1 coordinate 825,665,537, forward strand.
AGTCCGTACCTGTATGATATGTTGCCAGTTTAATCCAGGTAAAAGTGTCCCGGTGGAACAAGGGGGATTCCAACCTCCTGACCACCCTTTTGAAGTCCTCCAGATGGATTATATTCAGATGGAGCGATGTCGAGGTTTCAAGTATGTCCTTGTAGTTGTATGCGCTTTGTCCAGGTGGACAGAAGCATATCCGGTCCCAGATTACACAGCCGCGACCACTGCCAAGCAGTTGGTTCGTGAGTTCTTCCCCCGTTATGGACTCCCTAGGGTCGTATATTCTGATAACGGCCAGCCATTCTCCTCAGAATTAATGAAACATGTTTCCCTTTTGTTAGGGTACCAGTGGAAGTTCCATTGTGTACGCCATCCTGAAGCAGCCGGTCTCGTAGAGAGACATAACCAGACTTTGAAAATCCGTATCGCAAAAGTTTGTCAAGAGAAAGGTGTAGACTGGCTAGTAGCTCTGCCAGTTGCTCTGTTCTACATGCGCATGGTCGCACATTCCAGATCAGGCCTGTCCCCGTATGAGGTCGTATTCGGCCGCCCCCCTAACATGTGGGGTACACCCAGACCCCGAAGTATTACTGATGTTTCAAGTAATATGCTGACAGATTACCTAGCTTCCTTGATATCTGCCCTCAACTCTTGTCGTTCACAGGTTGCCGCCGCATTTCCAGACAATACCGAGGTGGCACCGCATGAAATCGTTCCAGGATCCATGGTCCTGGTTCGCAATTTTGACCGCTCAAGTCCGCTAGAGCCTCGCTGGAAGGAGCCCCGACAGGTCCTCCTCGCCACCCGTACAGCCGTGAAGTTGGAGGGACGCAAAGGCTGGGTGCACCTTTCGCACGTAAAGAAATTTTATGGACTGAAACCCGTCTCAAAGAACATTTCCCAGGATTCGAAGGACTGCCAAAGTACCATTCTCAAGGACTGTCCCGCAAAGAACAATGATACTGCACCCTCCCCGTTAGAGAAAACACCGCAACAGGAGTATAAGTTGAAACTCCGGTCTAGTAAAATAAGTCAGCCAGTTTGATTGTCTAAGTCCTCCCCTAGGTGAAACGGTTAGACTGTTTCTGACATGTATAAAATAGACCCCCATAGTGAGAGAGTTAGTCAAAACTCAATCCGATGTATCGTTTTTCTATGTTTCATATTATTTCTCAGCATTATGATTTCCTGCACCAGTTATGCATTTTATCTGTATTTTTCAGTTTCTCATGTAAATAAGTCTGCTAATGCTACAGTAGAACACACGTTTAGTGATCTGCCTCCTCATGAACTCTCTTACCACCTCGCTATGCGTAATAATTCTTTCATCCGCATGTTACATTATTCACACCAGACCAGCAATGCCACAAATTGTTGGGTGTGTGGTCGACTCCCCCCTTTCCAGACACCGAAGGGAGTTCTGCCACTCTTTCCTTATCCATTTTCACATAATGGTTCGTGTGGAGCATGGTCCACGTTAACGTCATCCTCAACAGATATGTCTTTTCTTAACAGTACATGTTTTCCAGACAAGCAAGGTCTTCCCCACAGAACAGGGTTAGATCTAGAAAACGAAGTTTACAATTTAGGTAATTATTCTTCGAATTTCATGGTCCTGAATGTTCAGTCTGATACTACTCCAGACTTACCTGCTATTTCAGTACTACCAGTCAAAGGCGAATTATGTGTTAGAAATAATGGTTCCGTACATCTAGGACATAGCGATTGTACTACTATTGTCAAGTATAGTGACAGTGGGAAATCTATTTTCAAAGCTTCACGTCATTCTTATTTTATTTGTGGTCAAACTGCATATGTTCGTCTGCCCCTCGATTGGGAGGGAACCTGTTACATTGCCTTCCTACTGCCACCAGTTTTCCTAGTCCCATCTGATTATCATAGAAATACACATCTAGTACACATTAGACATAGAAGGGAGTCCCCCATTGTCGATTATACTGAAACTGCCCTAGAACAGTATACAGATTTCAACAGAGGTTTCTTCTTCTTTATAGGACCTATCCAGAATAGTAAGCTAATCCGTAGGTTAACCAGAACCCTTGAAGTAGTAGTCAATGAGACTGCCTCTGCTCTAGGTAACTTAACTGAAGAGCAATCTGCTATGAGATTTGTCGTTTTACAGAATCGTCTCGTCCTTGACGCCATACTGGCCGATAGGGGCGGGGCCTGTAGAGTCATCGGATCTAGTTGCTGCATTTTCATTCCAAATAACGCGCCGTCTGTTTATTCAGCTATAACCAGACTCCATAAAATTGCCCATCTGTTACACCAAGATCCAGGCACCTGGACATGGTCCGGTTGGTTCTGGAATATAATTTCCGCCTGGGGATGGAAAGTCTTGTCCTTTCTAGGTATTGCAGTAGCGATCATATTCAGCTGCTGCCTCTGTATACAATGTGGCCCTGCGATTTGCGGCATTTGTGCTACATCATGTATTCCTAGTCCCAAGCCCCGTTCTAGATCCCGTTCCAGGATAATTCGAGACGAGCAAATGATACTGTATGAAATGATAGATGGTATCATGAATATTGATGTTTCCTGATGGAAACGTAGTGACAAGGAGGGAATGTGGAAAAGTAAATTTTGCCATGTTCTGTGTCCCTACGCGTCATCCATCATATGTTATTTGTGCATGATTAATATGCATATGTATTCCCTATGTTCGATTAAAGACGCAATTACAGTTGTGTCCACCTCTAGTATGTCAGTTTCCAGTTCTCGTGAATACTACGAATATCAGGCCTATGTAAAGTTACGTTGCCACGTTTCTCAGTGTGCACGTTATTCCATTGTAAAGTCCCCGTTTCTAGGCCTCAGAAGGGCCTGGACACCAGATTCAGCTCCTGTCTCCTGTCTCCTGAAGCCTCGCTGAGGAGCGATACAGCCCCCACCTGTATCCTCGACCCTTCACTTACTTCCTGCCTCGCAGTGCCCGGCTCAGCCTGGCTCTGCCTCTGAGTCTGCCAAGAGTATGTTATGATTCCAGTTATCAGTTCAGTCCTCCTTCTCTGCATTCCTAAAGCTACTGAATCGCATCAATAGTTTCCGTCATTGTCTAGCCTTTACGTCTCCACGTTAGAGAAATACTGCATTTTAATGGTCATTTAATATTCTTCATCACGCACTACATATAGAATAATGCATGCTCCAGTCTTAGAGTCCGTTAGCCTCTCCCCTCCTGACTCTTAGTTCATATCAACATGTTCTCTAAACATCAGATACTAGATACTGCTTAGGTACATGTCGCCCTGACTCTCCAGACTTCAGTCTCTGCTCCTAGCACAGAGTTCGAAGCCCCCAGCTTCTCCTAGTAATACGTCATTGCCAGTTTGCGCGCACCATTAGGTCAGAGGTCCCGGCTCCTTAGGTAGCCCCCTCCATGTCTCCGCCCCATTCATGACATATTCTGTTACGTTTGCATCACATGTCTATGTATACGCCCTGTTACACCCACTTTCACCCTTATCTTTCGCGACTGCTACTGACCACACCCACTGCTCCGCCTATCGTATGTATTGTAATGCAACTGTTTTAGTATATATGATCGTGTATTGTTATTAAATGTTAGAGCGCGCTCATCCCAGATCCAGCCCCAGCAGCTGCTGGGCCCTGCCATCCTAGTCCTATGCAGGTTGTCCTGTTCCTGTCCTTATGCTGTATTAAACCTGCAAAACTCCTACTACCTCGAATCTTGACTCTTATTGATTGAGCTATCTGTTATTCATTTATTCATCCAAAAATAGAGGTATTATTTATTTATTTACCACAATATCACTGATTTGAGAAGCATTTATTTAAAGTGCAATTGATAGTTGTTAAACACGAATTTAGAAACATTCACAGAGTGCCCCTGACAATATCACCTGTAAACTAAGAAGCAAGTCAGTTGTTGTGTATGCGGTCTAGATTCTTATTATAGATGGAGCAACATTGTGATCAATTAATTCTCCACAAGATGTGTCTGTAGGACGCACATTCTGAACTCAAGGCTCAGTGAAATAAAATATTTGCCTAGTTTTTTCTATCTTTCCTTCCTCTCTTAGTTTCCACTCTCTCTCCCCTCCTCCTTTCGCCCACTTTCCCTCCTTCGGTCTTTATCCACCCTTTCTCTCTCTGTTATATGACTCGGTTACAAAGACACTAACAGTAACGAGTGGAGGGGCAGATATTAGACACCACAAGCCCGACAGGAGGCAGAGTCTTTAAACCGCTCCAGCGCTTGCTTTCGCAATTTTTAGCCTGCAGGCCTCACTCAGACTGAATAACCAGATAAAATCGGCTTATTCCATAATTATTATGAGGTTGGTGAATTAAATCCCGTTCACCTCGCACACCACCATGCTCATTCCCTCCCACTTGCTCGCTCCCCCGCCCCCCCACCCGACTTGAAAGGAAGCCTCGCACACCAACATTTGTCTCTCTTACACCACCATCAGACATCAAAGGCTGCTAACGTTCTCGTCTCGCGTTACTTGTTTTTTTAGGTCTCGTGACCTACAATGCGCGCAAGCGCATTGAGGGATCGAGAATTCAAGTGCTCAAAATCCTCATGAAACCACCAGCTTTTTGCTGGCGTTTTCATGACGTTCACGTGGCCACAGGCACGCGCATTTGGGCCATAAACTTGCATAGCCAGCTTCCCCCAGGCCGTAGCAGCACTCCTCCCACACCAGCACCTCCCCTCGCAAACACAGCCTTTACTTCTCCTCCCCTAACTTTGCCGTCAGAACTCTGCTCTCCCCTCAGGCGCCGTGACATACTTCAAAGGCTTATCACTTCACACGGCCGCAGGCCGTGCAACCAGAGCACTTCAGTTGGTGCGCAGCCCCCCTCCCAGCACTGCCTTGTTTTCCCTTTCTTTTCTTTTTCTTTACATTTCCTTTTAACCGTTTTACTTGGTCGTTAGTCGTTTATTAGAAGATTCTTAAACTATCAACAACAATTACAATACAGCAGCTGAAACAACAACACTTTGAAATCGAGCGTTTTGTGTTTTTTACAATATATTTAGTATTGTTAAGTTGTACTGTTTTCTTCTCCTTCCTGCTACCCAGGCTCCCATTTCACCCATTGAAATAACTTTAGAGCAGCATAAAAGGGTATACAAACAAAGTAATGTAACTAAACAGAACATATATTCTTAACTAAATGTGGCATATACATGGATAATATATGGAACGTATGTAAGCATAACATACCATATGCAGAGTGCAGAGTGCAGATTCAGAGTGCAGATTCAGAGTGCAGTGTGCAGATTGTGAGTGCAGATTGTGAGTGCAGATTGTGGGTGCAGATTGTGGGTGCAGATTGTGGGTGCAGATTGTGGGTGCAGATTCAGAGTGCAGATTCAGAGTGCAGATTCAGAGTGCAGATTCAGAGTGCAGATTCAGAGTGCAGATTCAGAGTGCAGATTCAGAGTGCAGATTCAGGGTGCAGATTGTGGGTGCAGATTGTGGGCGCAGATTGTGGGCGCAGATTGTGGGCGCAGATTGTGGGCGCAGATTGTGAGCGCAGATTGTGGGTGCAGATTGTGGGTGCAGATTGTGGGTGCAGATTGTGAGTGCAGATTGTGGGTGCAGATTGTGGGTGCAGATTGTGGGTGCAGATTGTGGGTGCAGATTCAGAGTGCAGCTTGTGGGTGCAGATTCAGGGTGCAGATTGTGGGTGCAGATTGTGGGTGCAGATTCAGAGTGCAGATTATGGGTGCAGATTGTGGGTGCAGATTGTGGGTGCAGATTGTGGGTGCAGATTCAGGGTGCAGATTGTGGGTGCAGATTCAGGGTGCAGATTGTGGGTGCAGAGTGTGGGTGCAGATTCAGGGTGCAGATTCAGGGTGCAGATTCAGGGTGCAGATTCAGGGTGCAGATTCAGGGTGCAGATTGTGGGTGCAGATTCAGAGAAGACTCAGCAGCACCACCACCACAGCATCAATCTGTGCAACCATTCAACAACAACTGGTTCAATTATGTTCTCTCAATGTTTCAAGCTTTATTACAAATGTCACAAAAAGATGTTATTTCACTTCTGTTCTTGGATTTTCATCACAATAAAATACACTGAACATAATCTTCACAAACGTTATTTACAAAAGTTTAAGCTATTGCCAATATAAATTACAATCACTTTTATTTAAGTATTAATTATTTAAAAAAATTAAAAGCCGTTGCTGTTTGTAATATCAATACATCTAAGTCACGTAAATACAAAACATGTTGCATTACAAATGCTATAGTCGTCACATGTGCGAAAGTTATAACTATTGGCATTGAAAATGACAAAGCTATTAATTTAGCTATTTTCAAAATCAACACATAAATAAAAAAATTGTCATTTACAAGACCAATAGCTCAAACTTTCATAATGCGAGACCTATTGCATTGCAAATGCTTGTTTTGCATTCTGAGCTCATTACACTGAGAATTGCAGTATCTCCCTATTTCTTTTCTTTAGAGTGAGTTTATATTTCCGGACAGTCTTATTTAAACAACATTTGCCTCACTGTCAAAGTAACCTGCAGCTCGGCTTCCGTTAATAACCTTCTAGATTTCCTCCATTTCATGCTACCTCATTCCCTCGTGTTTCCCATGGTAACCTCCTATGTGCTTCACTTAAAATCCACCCTCTAAGAAGAAATGCACTCAGGCCCTCAGCTGCGTCTTGTGGTCTCCGCATCAATTTGTGCTACTTGCTGGTCTTGCTCATGTTATGTGATCCACGGCATGTCCTGATTGCACGAGCGGGACCCGTGGGCTCAGGAAGAGATCGGCCGACTTCATCCAGAGCGCGCGCATCCCACCCCCGCCCCCTCTGACATCTGCCCGCGAGCGGGACTCTGCTTGAATAATCCCCACCGCACGAGGCATGGATCCCATTACAGTTTTATGGGTAGTTTAGTAAATTGAGATTTTTTGTCTAGTTGGCAGACTCAGCTGAGAGGCCAACAACTGAATGGGTGCGTGCGAAGAGTCAGGTAGCCTGTACTTCTGCCACGCACTTTTGTTTCTAATGCTTACAGAGCAGGCAGCGCTAGTCTCTCACTCGCCTCTCTGCATGCATGCTTAGCTCCCTTTGTTAGTTTTCCTTGGCCGGACTTTGGAGGGCAGTGTGATGACCCACTTTGGGGGATAGTTCAGAGTCAGGTAGCCTGCACTTCTGCCACGGTCTCACTAATTCAGAACACATTTTTTTTTTTACTGCCTCTTTAGTTAACCGCCTCACCTCCACTTTTTAGGTCGAGCTGGTAACAGCTAGAGACCTAATGTTGCCTGTCACGAGGGAAGGAGGACAAGAGGGTGTTACCCGCTTTTCCCCTGGATTTGGGTGCGCGAACGCGCACGTTCTGTCCAGCGGCCGTGCACATGCGCGCGCATACAGCCAGACACTCGCTCCCCCCCTCCACAGTCACACACACACGCACTCCAAGACACATACACGCACGCACACACACACATACACAGCCCCCCCCGCCGCGCGGCACAGCCCCCCCCCCGCCCCGCCTCGCCGCACGCGCGCGCGCGCACACACAGGCCGCGCCCCCCCCGCCTTCGCAGCTCAGCAACCCACTCACCGGCTTCCTTGGTGCGGCGGCTGGCTCTCCTCATCGGCAGCTGCAGGGCCCGGCAGCAGGACTCTTCCTCCCTCCTTCGGCACCGGGGCGCAGGGTAGGCTCCTGCCTGCTCCGGTGCTCCATACAATCGCGGCTCTTCCGTGGGAGGCGGGGTAGGCTCCCGCCCTCCTACTTCCTGTTTCCGGTTGTCGCGCCGGCCTGCCTGACTTCCTGGTCGCAGGCCGACAAGACGAGCAGCAACGGAGGCGGAGGAAGGGGTAATGCTTGTAATGTTTTCCCTGCTCAGTGCTTGTTTTGAATAGTAACCTGTATTTGTGTGGTTGCTCGCAGTATTGCAACTTTATCGCGCTGTACAGCAGGTGATGAGTTTGCTTAATTCAACTGCTCTCATGTTATGAATCTGGGTGACTGATGATTGGCTGAATCGATCTACCGAGGTTCAAATCTGTGACCCTCTTATTTAAATTTCACACTGATTTGTTCAAGGCGTCTTCATGCTCCTGCTATTTTAGACTTTTCAGCTGAAAGATAATTTATTACCAAAAAATCCGCACACCTGCAGTACTTGTCAACACTAGAGAAAGATTGAAAAAAAACTTTTTTTTTACAGCTCTAGATATTTTAGGAAGGAGAAACTAAAAACGCGAGGAATGTTAAAATGCATTGCTTGAAAAGAGGGCGTGTCCTGTTTAGACGTTGTTCTAAAAGTTACAAGGCCAGTAGAGAGTTCTAATTCAGAAGGGGTGCAGTGAACAACTTATGTGATCTCGTAGCAAAGTTGCATGTTGGGCACCTGGGCAGAGAGGGAGTGTGATCCACTTCGTAGCCATTTAGCAATGTTCTCGCTCTTTCATGCTGAATGGTCCTCATCGGTATTGAATACTTAGTGGATTGTGTTTGTATTTCGAGAGTACTTTTCCATCCAGAGGAGGCTCCGAGTACATTTGCAGACTGGAGGCAGTACGTGGGCGGATTATAGATGCAAAAGTGTGTCTGTCATGTTGCATATATGGGTAGTGTTTGAATTTGTAGCGTAAGGCCCAAAGTTGTGCTCTTATTCAGATATCGGTGCAGTGCCTTGGAGTGAATTAAAGTGAAAAGGAGCGCGAGACAGGACGCTTACGCATTAGATGCTAGTTATGGATGACTAGATAATGATTCAGTGGTGTGGTCTCTGTGGGTAATGTTTTGGTGCTGTGCCTGTATAGCAATTTTGAAGCTGCGAGTTTGCATGTGTGCAGAAGACCTACCTGCAAGAATATACTAATTTGCTCATGCTGATAACAACCATGTTAGCATTGGTCTTTATTATACAGTTTATGCCACAAAGAATAAGGCATTGGACCCCCCGCCCTGAGATTGTTCAGCTGCCCTTTGCTATAGTTCCCGATCTATGCCATCTAGAGTTGCCATATTGATGAGATTGGCAATAGGGCCGGGGAAGCAGTGAGTGCAAATATAGTGTCAGTCGAGCATCAAACAGAAATGCATAGATTGTTGCCCCTAGCTGCTTGTCCGATTTCTTGAATACCCTATAAGAAGCCTTTACTTGACACACCTTTCCAGCCATGGGCCTATAAGCTGCGGGGTTCGGTCTTGAGTGCTCTGCCATCTTGTCTTGGTGAGGAGTGCCGAAGGATGCTGGAGCAGTGTAGCAGGACAGGTCGATCTTATTATTGCTCCATTAGTCTATTGCTGTCGAGGAAAGACGTGGCCCAATGCCCATAGATGGGTAAGAAGACATGATCAAGAGCTGTGAGGGGAGTGACCTGAAAGACCCTATCGGACATTCCATGTGGAGGCTCCTGCAGATAAAACCCAATATTAGCTTTCTCTCCATCCCCTCACCAAGATATGATGCTCCCAGTAGATCAGTCAATGAATAGCTCACTATAACAATGGAAGCAGTCAATCCTTGTATAAAAACCTATTTCCATATTGCAGTCTAGTTGAGATCTTGCTGGCCACCTGGAATAAGAAAATGACATAGCTCCTCAACTATAATAATGTATTAAAGCATTTGCTTGACAAGGAAAGTAGTGCACAGTACACATTTACAAGAGCTTTTTAGCTCTCGTTGTTTGATTCCCTACAATGAACAGTCACAGTTAGAAAGGAGACAGTTATGGGATTCTGTTTGTTTTTAGCAGGGCTCTTATTCAAAAGAAAGCAGGACTCCACTTGCATGCTAACTGGTATTATTAAGTGCAACCGTTGTAGAAGGTTTCTTAGAATAAATCTCTTTCGATGTTTTTTCCAACAAATTCCTAGCTGCATATTGGTGCGTTTACCATTGCATCTCATATTCTGCATTGATTTTATATATATCTGCAACTGTACTCTTTCATACAAAAGAGCAAAAGGCCTAGGATTTATGCTTTTTGGGGATGGGTAATGGTGTCACCATGTACTATAATAAATTACCCTCTGCCGATGTTGAAAATTAAATTGCAAGCCTCCTCAGAGTTCCATGACCATATAAAGGAACCCCTCACTGACTTAATATAGCTTTATAATACATAGAAGCTGGATTTTCAGTACAAAAGAGGTCTCTAATTTCCTTATTACTGTTGTGACGCCACCAGTCAACTGTGATAAGAAAATTATGTAGCTATACAAACACGTTGGTATCCTACAAACGGAAGACATGTGCCAAGAGGGAAGCTCTTCCAGTTTGTATGGATAACATACCCAACGCCCCACACACACACCGCCACACACACCCACCGCCACACACACCCACACACACTGCCACACACACTGCCACACACACACACACAACCCCCCCCACACACACACACACACCCCCCACACACAACCCCACACACACACCCCACACACAACCATACACATACAACCCCACACACAACACCCCCACACACAACCACACACACACCCCCCCACACACACACAAAACCACACACACACAACCATACACACACAACTCCCCACACTCACAACCATACACACACAACCCCACACACAACCCCCCACACACACAACCACACACACAACCCCAAACACACAACCCACACACACAACCCCCCCTACACAACCCCCCACACACACACTCCTACCGCCCTCACTCTATCGCCCTCACTTTATTGCCCTCACTCACTCTATCTATCGCCCTCACTCTATCTATCGCCCTCACTCTATCTATCGCCCTCACTCTATCTATCGCCCTCACTCACTCTATCGCCCTCACTCTATCAATCGCCCTCACTCTATCAATCGCCCTCACTCTATCAATCGCCCTCACTCTATCAATCGCCCTCACTCTATCAATCGCCCTCACTCTATCAATCGCCCTCACTCTATCGCCCTCACTCTATCGCCCTCACTCTATCTATCGCCCTCATTCTATCTATCTATGTTCTACCTGCACCTCAATGCTCTTGTTTCCTGACATTGCTGTCTCTGGTCCACTCGGGTGTGTCAAAAAAGTCATCCAAGAGCTCTTCGCTGATGCTCCACCCTGGGAGCGGGGAGAGAGAGGGGTGAAGCGACCTATAAGGTACAGACCAAGAGGCTTATTTTGAGTTTGGCGGACAACATACACCTTAACAAGCATTTACAATGCAATAGGTCTCGCATTATTAAAGTTGGAGCAATTGGCATTGTAAATGACAATGTATTTTATTCATTGTTTTTAAAACCTGCAATCGGTGCATAAACACGCACTTTGAACGTATATTCCTTGCTTACAATGAGCAAAGCTGGCAGTAAAAGAGACTTACAGCCTTGCTTCTCATAAGCATGGACTATAAGTGCAAAGTGCTTGTTTACGCAACGGTGCAAATGAAGAAAAGGCATTGTCATTTACAATGCCAATAGCTCAAACTTTAATAATGCGAGACCTATTGCATTGTAAATGCTTGTTTGTCTAGTTGGCAGACTCAGCTGAGAGGCCAACAACTGAATGGGTGCATGCGAAGAGTCAGGTAGCCTGCACTTCTGCCACGGTCTCACTAATTCAGAACGCCCTTTTTTTTTACTGCCTCATTAGTTAACCGCCACACCTCCACTTTTTAGGTTTCGACTGGCCGTAGCACTGCGAAGCAGTGCTCCGCCCAGGCGAAATCTTATGATCCTACAGTATGGGGCTTTGTCCTGCCTCTGTCTTCTATTGGCTAGCTCCATAAATGGAGGCTAGCCATTGGAAGAGATTGGCTGTCAATCACTCTTTCCCCGTCTGAACGCGATTCGGGGGCGTTTCTTGGTCTTTTTTTAAGTCCCGCCCCCCACACCCTCCCTCTCTCCGTCCCGTTGTCCCTGCCTTCTCGAAGTTCTCCCTCCCGCCCGCCCACTGTCCGTGCCTCCTCCCTCCTGCCCGCCCACTGTCCGTGTTCGATGCTGTCCAACCTTTGTTTATCCCCCGCCCTCCCTCCCATTGTCCGTGCCTTCTCCCTCCCGCCCGCCCGCCCACTGTCCGTGCCTCCTCCCTCCCGCCGCGGTCTCACGATGAGTACGTTCACGTCGGGCTTAAGAGGCAAAAAATCAAGGCACTGTAGTGCGTAGAACAGCCCTCCACGGGCGTCGGCCTTAATGTTTTCTGTACAATTAAAGCAGAATAAATCTTACTGTCCACGGGGTGCAAGCCGGTAAATGTTTAACCATCACTGCTCCAATAAATCACCCCCACCTTTAGGCTTTGAAGTGCTGAATGTTTTAGCAGCCTCAGACATGGAATGTCCCTGCGCGCTCCCGTCCAGCGGGCTGGTGTGACTAATGCATGTGCATTCGAGCCGTAATGCTGAAATTACAGCCCGCGAAGGGGGAAATTGATGAGTATTTTCCTTGTAACCGCTCCTTGAAAGTTGAGTGGCACAGCAGGTAAATACTGTTTTGCAGTAAAGACTCGCAAACTAAAGGGAGGCGAGGGCCGGGCTCACGTGGATGGAGTCTGGGAAGAGCTGGCGGGCTTCGATGTGCCTCACGAGGGGCAGAACAAAGGGATTTTTGGGAGCCGTTTTCAGGGGGATAGCGTTGCCCATTAGGCGGAATAAAGAAGTCCTCGTTATAACAGCTGCGCGGTGTTGGTTACAGCATCGGCATTCCTTTGTCCTTATTGTCAGACAGCCCGTCTCCAAATATGTAAGCAGAACACGACAATTATGTGCTGTTATGTCTCGGAGCGGAGTGCAGCTTATGCGGTGGTGGGTGGGGGCAGGGAGCGCACACCTATGATTGTGGTGCCTTTGCTTCGGTGGGGATCAGAGTTTAGCGGTATAGATTGACAGCCGTGAATAACCGCGCTATTAGGCCTCAAGGAACGGGACAGGGAAAGTTGAGTGATTTCTGGCGTCACCAGAGCTTAAAGACCAGCAGCAGCACTGCGTTAAATGTGAGCACTATTGCGAATACATCTTTTGTAACAGATAAAACGTCTGCAAGTGCAGGACTGGGCCCCAGATTACCAGCGAGGGGTTAGGCCCCGGTTTGCTCTGGTTTGTTAGTTTGGGTCCTTGTGCCACTTACTGGACAAGAGTCAACAAAGCCTACTGTCGCCTTTTATGATGAGGCATAGAGTTGTTGTTTTTGTGAACGTTTGTTTCCAAACTTGCAACATGGCCGGTAGAGGTAAGCAAGCATGCACACAATTAGGAATGTTTTTTAGGTTTCGCCTGGCGTTCTGTGGGTGTGTGTGTGTGGCATTTGCGAGAGATTAAGCTATTGACATTGTAAATGACAATGCCATTTATTTATCTGTTTTCAAAACCAACACATAAATAAAAATGTTGTCATTGACAATGCCAATAGCTCTAACTTTTGCAAAGGTGAAACCGTTGAATTGTAAATGCTTGTTTGTCTAGTTGGCAGACTCAGCTGAGAGGCCAACAACTGAATGGGTGCGTTGCGAAGAGTCAGGTAGCCTGTACTTCTACCACTCTACCGCCCTCACTCTACCACTCTACCACCCTCACTCTACCACTCTACCGCCCTCACTCTACCACTCTACCGCCGTCACTTTACCACTCTACCGCCCTCACTCTACCACTCTACCGCCCTCACGCCCTCACTCTACTGCCCTCACTCTACCACTCTACCGCCCTCACTCTACCACCCTCACGCCTTCACTCTACCGTCCTCACTCTACCACTCTACCGCCCTCACTCTACCACTCTACCACCCTCACTCTACCACTCTACCGCCCTCACTCTACCGCCCTCACTCTACCACTCTACCGCCCTCCCTCTACCGCCCTCACTCTACCACCCTCACTCTACCGCCCTCACTCTACCACTCTACCGCCCTCACGCCCTCCCTCCCTCACTCTATCTATCGTCCTCAATCTATCTCCCTCCCTCTATCTATCACCCTCCCTCCCTCTATCGCCCTCCCTCTATCACCCTCCCTCTATCTATCTATCGCACTCACTCTATCTATTGCACCACCACAGCATCACTCAGGGGCACCACAACATCACTATGCGCTACAACAGCATCACTGAACGCCACAGCATCACTCGTCGCCACCACAACATCACTCAGGGGCACCACAGCATCACTCAGGGGCACCACAACATCACTATGCACTACAACAGCATCACTGAACGCCACAGCATCACTCGTCGCCACCACATCACTCAGCACCACCACAGCATCAATCTGTGCAACCATTCAACAACAACTGGTTCAAATATGTTCTGTCAATGTTTCAAGCTTTATTACAAAATGTTATAAAAAGATGTTAAATTTTTTCACTTCTGTTCTTGGATTTTCGTCACAATAAAATACACTGAACATAATCTTCACAAAAGCTATTTACAAAAGTTTAAGCTATTGCCATTATAAATTACAATACCTTTTATTTAAGTATTAATTATTAAAAAAATTAAAAGCCATTGTTATTTGTAATATCAATACATCTAAGTCACGTAAATACAACACATATTGCATTACAAATGCTATAGGTGTCACATTTGCGAAAGTTAAAACTATTGGCATTGGAAATGACAAAGCTATTAACTTTGCTATTTTCAAAACCAACACATAAATACAAAATTTGTCATTTAAAATACCAATAGCTCAAACTTTCCTAATGCGAGACCTATAGCATTGCAAATGCTTGTTTATAATGGATACTTGAAGTTCTGTGTTACGCTCGACGAGCTGGCACACAAGGGGCAGAGTGTGGTAAATGTGAATGCTGCTCAACAATCTTGCCAGAAAATGGATTCAATTATTTAAAGCGGCCTTCAGGCTGGCGTCTCTGGTTAGCCCTGTCGATATAATGACGGGATGGTCTAGCTCCAAAGATGTTGAGCTTTTATAACTGGTTCTCGTTTGGAGGACATTATGGCTGCTGCAGATTGGTCTTTTGATTCTACATTTAAAATATTTTATCATAAAAAAATTGTTGATGTAGCATCTAATGTGGTTGCAAAACTTTAAACCAGCATAATCAGAAGACTCTGTTTTCTGACAGAGAATAAAAAAATTCTAGCTAACGGGTCAAGAATTTTCTATTCTATTCTATTAAGGACACGGAGGCGAGGATTATCTTTCCCTAAGAATCGATGTGGTGTTCTATTGACTGTTATCTTTGATATATGGGTTACTGGTTGTTATATTAACACGTTCTGGTGATTTGTTATGCATTCTCTCGCAGTGCTGATGACATATTTCCTCGACATGAGATATGGCTTCTATTTTCTTTTCAGGAACTGAGACCAAGTCGACCTGAAGGGTCTTGAAGGACAATGGCCGCTGTTTTGGTGCACAACGGGGAGGTTCCTTTTGTTTGTGGAACTGGTGACAAGATGGTGTCTGAGGATTGACGAAGTTCTAGTTCTTTGGGTCCGAAGTTCATGGATTTAATTTGACCGGTTTGCAAGGAAAGAGGAAGGACTTTCCTTACGATGTTATGTAGTGTTAGCGTTCTAGTTCCGTTGTGCGCGAGTGACGCAGCACGCACTGAACTAGACGCGTTACGAGTGCGCAGGCGCGAACGGCGGTTCGCGCCACACAGAGCAGCCCGGAGCGCACAGAGCCAGTCGCCCGGCGCTCTTCCTAGCAATTATCTTGTTAATTAAATAAAGCATTTCTGCCCACACCAGCACGTGTCCAGCAACCTTCTTTAAGGTGGGAACTACATCATTACAGTGGCGACGAGGAGTGGGATCTCCCACACACGTGCACACACCTCCCGAAAAAACTAAAAAATTCACGGAGCATGGAGGTGTAGGAGGAAGCAGGACAGCGCTGTGATATTCAGACTGACCACTCACGCAAGTGGACACAGGCAGCAGAACGCACAGGAAGAGCGCGGCAGAGGCGCAAAAGACGGAACAGCGTTCACCACGTGCCCAGGAGCCAAGCTGCACCGCACCTTGCACGGAAACACGGTAAGGGAGAGGCAGTGCCACAGCCAAGGCCCTGGCTGAATAAAGTGACCGAGGTGAAGGGGGAGGAGCGAACCCCGCACCGGCACGTCGCAAGAAAGGGACACCAATGCGCCAGGCAGCCCCAGGAACCAAGGAGGGAACACCAGGGCGCCAGGCAGCCCCACGAACCAGGGAGGCGAACCAGAAGAACAAGCCAAGATGAGCAACCAAGCCTCCTCGCTCACGGCGCCGATTCCGTTCCTGCCCAAACCAGGTGAACCCCAGATGAAATGGGAGGACTGGATGGAGTATTTCAAGAATTACCTTGAAGCCTTGGAAGATGAAAACGGAGAGGAATTCTCTAGCGCAAGAAGAAAACGGATACTTCTACACAACTTTGGCCCCGAAGGGATAAGAGTGTTCACAAATATAGTACCCGCAACTCGACAGGCAGCTGACGTAGATGTCTTTAAGCATGCCCTGGAAGACCTAGACACCCACTATCGCATGACCGTATGTGTCTCCATAGATCGTTTCAACTTTCAACAGAGGAAACAAGGTGAAGGAGAGTCCATATATGATTACGTCGCGGCATTACGAAGACTGGCGATTACGTGCAGGTATGGAGCGTACCAGGACGATTTTATCAAGGACCAAATTGTGATGCACACCACCAACAAGACCGTACAGGACAAGTTGTGGGCGCACGGAGAAGCGACGCTAAAGGAGGTGATAGCGATGGTGAAGAAGGCGGAGCTCTCGAAACGTTGTGCTGAAGCAGCAAAAAGGGAAAATACGCAGAGGATCATGGTCAACAAGGTGGACGATGCGGAGCCCTCAGGGAGATACAAAATGGCGCCCAGGGAAGGTAGAGGAACCAACAAATGGGCGGGAAAGCCAAACCAGTCGGGGAAACAGACCACCGACAGCAAGTCCATGTGCTACAGGTGCGACAGCACGTCCCACACAGCCCAAGACAGGCACTGCCCGGCGTTCCATGCCAAGTGCAAGTTCTGCGGGCTAATTGGACACTACGAGAAAGTCTGTCACAGGAAAGGGAAGAAGTCGGTGGTAAAATACATAGCACAATCGCAGCTGGAAGACGAGGCAGGCGAGGAAACAGATGAAGACGACCAGGTGCTATGCATCGAAGAACAGGTGTTGGACATAGATGTCAAACGCTCCAACAAACCACGTGCGTACATACTAATAGGGGGAGTGAGGATCAAAATTGCAATTGACTCAGGATCCCCGTACACCATTGTTCAGAGGTCAGTGTGGGAGGAAGAATTCATGCCCAGCCTGGGTCCCAAATTGGAACCACCAGACATACGACCAATCTCATACACAAACAACCTGATCCCCATGGTCAGATACAGGAGCATGGAATTCGAATTCAGAGGAAGGACAGCGACTTGCAAACTATACGTGGCAGAGAAAGGCCGCTCAGTCTTGAGATGGAGAGATCAAGAGGACCTAGGAATCAAACTTGACCCAGGGGGCAAAGAGCAAATACTGCTGACGGACGGAGACAACTGGCCGGACCTGGAGAGAGTTAAGAAAGACTATCCCAAAGTGTTCTGAGGTACGGTGGGTAAGCTGGAGAAATTCATGCACAAGATCATACTAAAGGAGAATGCCCGACCCGTGTCCCACAAATTCCGTAATGTGCCCATAGCGGTGAAGGAGGCAGTGCAACAAGAACTACGCAGGCTGGAAGAACAAGGAATAATTGAGCCCATAGACAGCTCAGAATGGTTGGCCCCCCTAGTGGTAGCCAGGAAGCCCAACGGCAAGGTACGTTTGTGTGTGGACCTCCGCGAGCTAAACAAGTGCCTAGTAGTCGATAAATTTCCACTACCCCGCATCGAGGAGATGTTGGCCAAAACGAGAGGTGTGAAGTGGTTCTCAACAGTGGACCTCACGTCGGCATATCATCAAATTGACTTACATCCATCTAGCAGGAAGCTCACGTCATTCATCACGCCCTATGGATGCTATCAATTCCGTAGGATGGCCTTCGGATTGGCGTCAGCAGCGACAGTGTTTCAAAAGCTCATGCACCGCCTGTTTAAGGACGTCGAAGGCATCCAGTACTTCCAGGACGACATCTTAATAATGGGGATGGATCGTGAGGACCATGACAACAAACTGAACAAAGTACTGGGTGTGCTGCAAGAGAAAGGTCTAACGGCGGAGTGGGAAATGTGCAAGTTAGGTATGACATCCGTCACCTACCTGGGACAAGAAATAGGTGGACAAGGGATCACTCCCAAAAGAGAGAACGTGAAAGCTATCTGCGAAGCCAGAGCTCCGGTCACCAAAGATGAAGTGCGGTCATTCCTGGGAATGGCCGAGTACTACAGTAAATTTGTCCAGCACTTTGCCACAAAGACCTACAAACTGAGACAGCTGATAAGAGACAAGACCGTGTTCCTCTGGGACGAAGAAGCACAGAAGGAGTTTGATGAACTGAAAAGAAACATCAGCCAGGCGGTGCCCTTGCATGGACACGACCCCACAGAAAAAACGATCCTGACCACCGATGCCAGCGAGAAGGGTTTAGGAGCCGTCCTCGCACAGGAAAGAGATGACAACACCGTAGAAACCCTCAGCTTTGCTTCTAGGGCGTTGTCCCCCATGGAACAGAAGTTCAGCGTCATTGAGAAGGAAATGCTGGCAGCCACATGGGCCATGGGGAAGTTCAGGCAGTTCCTGTGGGGCATGAGGTTTCGCTTACAGACTGGCCACAAACCGTTAGTCAAGGTGCTCACCTCAAGTGGGCATGCTACAGCCACCCCACGTATAGCCAAATGACTCTCAAGCTGCTGGAGTACACCTATGACGTGGTGTACATACCTGGCACGTGCAACAAAGTAGCTGACTATCTTAGCAGGGCCTCAGCCATGGAAGAGGCCCCGATCCACATATCAGAGAACGAAGAGATGGTAGCAGTGATGGAGGACACAGAAAATGCCATCAGCAAACAAGAGTGGATGCAAGCGTATGAAGAGGACGTAGACATTCTGGAGGTCAAGAGCTATCTCATCAGAGGTTGGCCGGACAAGAAAAGACTAAAAGAGACACTCAGAAAGTTTTATGAAGTGCGGGAGGAGTTATCTATGTGCGACACGGGTACCTTCCTGTATCGCGGTGACAAAGTCGTACCCCCAGAGAAAGTGATTCCCACCCTCCTATGTCAACTGCACGAAGGTCATCTCTGCATTGTAAAGACCAAATTGAGAGTGAAACAAATGTACTGGTGGCCGGGCATGGACATCCAATTGGAGAGGCATGTGAGGGACTGCATCCAGTGCCAAAGTGCCGACAAGTTGCTCAAACCGTTAAGACCAGCATTAGGAAGATTTGACCTGCCCTGCAACCCCTGGGAAGAAGTCGCCGTTGACATCCTAGGGCCAGTACTGGATAACCAAGGGACCTCAAAGTACCTATGTGTGTTGATAGACAAATACTCTAAGTGGCCTGAAGTGCAGGTACAACGAGGAAATGGATCCTGAGGTGGTGATCAAGTTTCTCACCTCCGTGTTCCTGAGAGAGGGAATCCCCCGAACAATCCTGACCGACAACGGCCCGCAATTTACTACGGAAAAGTGGCACCGATACATGGAAAGAAATGGAATCAAGTCCAAACACACCTCAGTGTACCACCCAGCTAGCAATGGACAGGTGGAAAGATTTAACCGGGTCCTCATGGGATCTATACAAGCTGCAATCATGCAAGGAAAAGACTGGGAGACAGAAATCCAGAGAATGATGTGGGCATATAGGATCACTCCCTCATTGACAGGTTACAGTCCCTTCCAAACCCTAAGGGGCAGGCACCCGTTCACGAAAGACAATGTTGTTTGGAGAGAAAAAACAATCACCAGCAAGTGGTCCCCGGCCGTGGTCCAGCACAACCTGGAGAAAGCCCAAAAAATCTACACCGAGCATTACAACAGGAGAAGAAATGTAACTGAAACAGCGCTAGAAAGAGGGGAGTGGGTGAGAGTCAAACAGGCGGTACTGAGAAAGAAAGGAGAAAGCAAGTACAGCCCACCCCTGCGAGTGGAAGAAGTTTATGACCGAGCCGTGTTGCTCAGTGATGGAAAAGTGTGGTCACATGATCGCATGGCAAAGATCAATAAAATTGTACGATGGCCAGCGGACGAAGAAGGTGAACCGCAAGATGGAAGGCAGAGGAGTGATACAACAGAAAGGAAAGTAGAGAGTAAAGACCTAGCAGGAGAAGGAGTGCATGTGGAGAGAGAAGAACGGGAAAGACCGAGTGTGGAGGAGACAACCGCTGGAAAGGAGGTGACGCCCAAGAGAGGTGAACCAGGAGTGCGGAGAGAAGAAGCTATGAGCCCTTCGCCAGGTGTCCAAGAAACCTCCACACCGGTAAGACGCACTCGTGCTGGAAGGGTAGTTGTCAGACCTGCCTATCTCAGAGACTTTGAATGAGAGGACTATTGAACTTTCCGGCATTTATAATGTTGTATAAAAAAGGGAGATATGTAGTGTTAGCGTTCTAGTTCTGTTGTGCGCGAGTGACGTAGCACGCACGGAACTAGACGCGTTACGAGTGCGCATGCACGAACTGCGGTTCGCGCCACACAGAGCGGCCCGGAGCGCACAGAGCCAGCCGCCCGGTGCTCTTCCTAGCAATTATCTTGTTAATTAAATAAAGCATTTCTGCCCACACCAGCACGTGTCCAGCAACCTTCTTTAAGGTGGGAACTACATCATTACATGTTATTTACCCAGATGGGTGAATGCTGATTGGTGGATAGAAGGTGGGCTATGCCTTATGGGTTATGTAGTTTAAAGTTTTATTGGCTGCTGTAATTGCTTCATTAAAGAAATAGAAGCATAATCCTGGCCTCCCTGTGCTTAAAAGAATTTTAAATTCTTGGTGCGTCAGCTAGAAACGTTTTCAGTCTCCTGCCTGATTAGAGTCTACGGGCATGTATGCTGGTCAGACATGCCAATCGTTATTTAGTTGTGTTTAATTGTTTTATTGACAGTCATGGTGGCCCCTGCTAAATAACTAGAAGAAGGATAAATCATAATACTCGTCTACTTGTCCTTAATACAATAGAAAATCCTTGTTAAAATAATATGCATATCTTTATTATAGCCAAAATGGCCATACTCCCTATGCTAGTTTTCAAATCATCCGTTGTTACCATGGTAGCTTCCACTATTTTTTTTAGTACAAATGATCGTCTTTTGTCTCTTTTTACTGTCTTTCGACTCCCCCTTCTCTGTGACGTAACACTCGCCTTCCCAGAGTTCTCAGCGGCTTCTTCTTTGTGCCTCGCGCGTTTATTCCTCCATTTTACCTTCTGATCTCTAAACGTAACAGGCAGGAAATGGCGTCCGACGGCAAAGGCGAGAGCAAAGGGCCCAAGGATGGCATGAAGAGGTGAGGCGACTGAAATGCGGCCAGAGGCTGGGGGGCGGAGGGCAGCTGGGTAAATTTAAAGGTACGGGGTGCAGCTGGCCTTCTGGTGACGAGGCTTTAACGTTTCATGGAGACAGCCGCGTCACAAATATTAATAAGGGAGCGTAGCCTGAGGGACAGTCTGGATCATAGACCGGGTCAGAGGGTGGACCAGGACTGGTGGATAAATAGTGCTAACGAAGACGGCAGGTACAGCTGCAACCAAAATGGGGATGGGGGTCCCTCTACCCGATAGAAAGGTGTTTCCCGGTTCGAGGGCCGGGCCGGGTAAAATAAACAGCGGTATGTTCGGGGTGGCTGAACTCCCGGTGCCGCAGAAGGAACGTTAAGGAGATCATCTATAACCGAATTTGTGTCTGGGCGTCGGCCAGAAGTCCAGACACGGAGTGTCTGCTGCGGGGCATGCAGACGTGTGATTCAGCGGAGGGGATTGCGTTGAAACGGGTGTTGGGTCAGAACCTTTGGGAAGGGATTCGGCAGGAGGCTGTAGGGGAAATCTCCCCTTTTCCTGGGTTCATGGTTTTTGAATGCGCGGGGATTCGGTGATGTGACCCCGTTGATCGGGGTGGTCCTTTTGAGGTCCGAGTGCGGAAACTTTTACATCTTCAGGTCGATTAGAGCGGGTAATATTGATGTGCATCTGCTGCCACAGGTGATCACAAGCCATCCCAACGGCCCTTGAAGGGTGTGCCCCCCCACATTAAATGGCCCCTGGTTAATGTTTGTAACGGAGGGGTGGGGGGCTATTACTATATATATTTTTAATCTCCCACTTGTTAAATGCTGCCATTTACACGGGCGGCTGGTAAAACGCGCTTGTGACTATCTTTGTCCAGCATTTGGTAACAATCGTCTTTCCTGTTGTATTTCTGATTCCGCTTCCATCCAGTTGGAGAGTGACATGCTACAGATCTGTCTAGCCGATTTTAAATTTTAAGCAGTTTGTTAGTTGTTTTGTACGGGTTTAGGTGAAACAAAGGCATAGGGCAGTAACCGATTTCGGTACAGTGTGGCTCACTGGTTAGAGGCTGCAGGGCTGAGAGCAGAAGTCAGCCCAGGACCAGGGTTCAATTCCCGACGCGGCAGGGTTGTGGACCTTGGTCAGCGGACTCGATAATTCTCGCTTCGGTGCTTACTCTAATCAGGGGTTCCACTCGGCAACTCTGGGCATTAGCTTGCCTAATCTCCCACCAATTCCGGGGATGCCTGGCTCCACCTTGGGGACTCCCAGCAAGGGACCATCCCACAGGGAAAGCCAGGACGGGTTCCCCAGAGTTATACAGCGCCTGGACGCCCCGTTGCTGGGGCAGCTGTGCGCTTTACAAGTATACTACATTTACATACATTTGAATGCACGGTAATTTTGATCGCCATAACTTTCATTTTTGATTGGCTGCTCAGTATCATTGGTCGTATTGGCAATTTTTTCTTATGGTGACCACTTAATATTTGTATTTTTTTGCAGTGAAAACCAAAATGATAGAAGAAAAGAGAGAAGTGTCAAGAAATTCAACCGCTTTGAGCCGTACGGCCAGCCTCGCCAGAGAAACAAGATTTTCATTTCAAACATCCCATTTGACGTAAAATGGCAAGCTCTGAAGGACTTGATAAAAGAACTAGGTAAGGCACCAAGTAGGTTTCACTTTTACCTTTTCAATAGGACACCCATCGTTTCTTAACGTCCTACCACCGCCGAACTGGTCTGGAATCCCGGTGGATGTCTCAACTAACGTGGTCGTGGATATCTGCTGCCTGCTCGTCCTGATGGCCTATTAAAGGTCTCTCATAGATTGGTGGTTTTTATGTTTTTTTTTTTTGGAGGGAATGAGGTTTCCTTAACTTTTATCAAATGACGCCAGTCACACTTGCTGTGCGCGCGTTTTGTTGTCAACGTTTGGCTCATGTATGTGATGGAGTAAAGTTTTGTAGTCCTTGTAGATTGTCTTAAAATTAACCACGATTTTCAATTTCGGGTGGCCACTTTGCCAAAATTTTAGAGGAAAATTATAATTTATTTCGTCATCTGAATTGCAACCAATAAGCATCATGCTTCACAATTTTGAGATGTTGACCAATCATAGTCTCCAATATATATTTTTTTGGTCACCATTTTTTTGTTTAAATGGTTTTTGTGGGTAGTAAGTAGCCTCTTATATTACAATAGCTAAACCGTTTGTTTGGGGTGGATTTTTCTAAGGTACTTTCTAAAATCGTCTGCCGTGTAGTACTCTTGTACTGGAATGCAAACAAATATAAGTTATCAATTTATTCACGTTTGTTACCAGTTTTTTGTGGTTTCTCTTCAGTGCACATGGATGAACATTTCCAACAAAGGGTTGTTTCCTGACTTCGATAATACCCGCCTTTCTGCAAATGGGCACAATGGAATCTGACTGCTCTTCAGTTTGGTTGCAGGGCTCCTTCATATTCAGATTGTTTAGTGGTGGTTTCAAAATCAAAATATTAGTTATGTTTGCTATTTTTAGAGGAGGAGTTCTTTGCATCCAAAGTACAAATTGCTTTAGTGTATTGTATACCTACACACAAGGCGCTATTTTCATAACTGGCAACGAAGCCATGAATGAATTGTGGAGGACTTTCGAAATCGTCTGTTTACTTGCAGTGTTTGCTTATTGGCATTGGCACATAAATTGTGGCAGATCTGACTACTTCACAGTTAAGCTCTTACATGTGTTAACTGGCTCCTGTGCCAGCATACAGCTTGCAGAATATTGATACACATCATCAACGCTTGCTGGCTCTTAGCTGTGGTAACTGTTGATCATGTAATATGTGATCCATAGTCAGACGTTTGTCATAAAATCTGCAATGGGCTAAAGGTCAATTTAATGGTTTGCAAAAGGTCACTTTAATGGGGTAAGCCAATCCCATTTGTACAGCAAGGGGGCTTGTTTTCAATACCTCTCCGCACACTGAGGCTTTGTCAGTATCTAAATCAGTTGACCTGTGTTGTATTGACATGGTTTTTGATGGCTAATTTCTGTAAACCTTTAGCTGAAGCACTGTTCTAATCAAATTGCCATTGTCCACTCATAACACCTAGCTTACTTAAAAAAAAGTCTATCACACAAGCTATTGTGCCAAAATTGGCTTCAAATGTTGGTGTCGCAGTAGTCCTTAAAGAGGCAGTTCCATTTGTAAACCGGGATGATTCACAATTACATGCATCTGTACGTAAAATACATTGCTAGTATTTAACCTACTAGCACACAATTTTGTTGAACAGGTCCAAAAATTGGAAATGTGAATATTACATCGATATTCATGTACAATTAGGCTAAATAGAAAGGACTGATTTTACTTAGGGAGGTTTTGGGCCAATTCACAAACACGTAGGTGTGCTGAGGTGGATGTGCCCAATATAGCTGTTAATGAACACTGACAACGCTGTCCAAATGTGTGGTTTTGTTGTGAACTCCAAGAGTGTATCTTTTATGGTAACAATATTACCGAAATAAAGATTTTATGATGATGATGAAAT
Organism: Lissotriton helveticus; assembly: GCF_964261635.1. Taxonomy (NCBI): domain Eukaryota; kingdom Metazoa; phylum Chordata; class Amphibia; order Caudata; family Salamandridae; genus Lissotriton; species Lissotriton helveticus. Next base: position 825,690,417 of record NC_136073.1, read on the forward strand.
ATAAAGACCTACATGGTTTTGCATCTGTAGGTAACATACCACACTACAAGCAAAATAATTATATTTGCAACAGTGAAATTTCAGTGTCTAGACTGTTAGGCTGAACAGTATTTAGGAACAGACCACCAAATCTTACTCTTCCTGGGAACAATCTAGCACATCGCCTAAACCACGCACTGCGCCTTCCATTAAAATAAGCACTGAGGAATCCTTTCTGTTGATTTTCAACAGCACAGCATTGTGCAGAATTTACGCCATATTTTGCAGTGTCCATGGAAGAGCCACTAGTCGTGAAGGCATGCTCAGCGGGATAGTCAGACCCCTTCACTAAAAGATATTTGAGCCCCTGGGGTTTATCTTGCTAGTCGAACGTAAGTTGTCTGTACATAGAAACCTAAATCGTGCTACTCAAAAGGTTTGATTTTGTCACTGTTTACGTTAAAGGATGCACCTTTAATACTCAGTGGAGTTGCTTGTATACTGCCAAGGTGATTTGAAAAGGCAACAAATGTTGCTTGCTCTGTTTATATCTGGTTTATGAGATTTGCCTTCAAAATCCATGTCTCTTATGGTGGTACCCTGTTAGTAGTGGGCTTGTAGATCAGCAGTTTTGATCATTCCATATCATTAGTTTTAATACATGTTCTGTGTAAATGTGAGTGCAATGGATGTAGAGAGAGAGCTCAAACAGATTCTATTTCAAATTAAAGTTGGCATGTTGCTCAGAAATGTCTGGTTCACTTGTCATTCGGCGTTGATTTGGATTACAGGTGTGCAGTAGATGACAGCTTTTTTTATGTTAACCATGTGAATGCTTACTTTTTAAGATGCTGCCCCCCCGAATGAGGATGCGCTGTGGGCGGCTTAATTTGGTTGTTTACACTTGGGATGCCAAACCGTCATGTGGCAGCACCATTTTTAAATTAGTTGTGTAACCAGTGCATATCCTACTGTTGAAAGGTTATATCCATTTGTGTACTCGAGTTCTTGAGGGACAATTCAATTTCCTCATGACTTCATGAGAAGCATCAAGACAATTTTCCTGATAATGATGGAAATTTAGGGCTTTCATTGGGCTTAAATCTTAGGTTTTAGTAATGTCGAATATTAAATTAAGTGCTTTCTTGTCTACTTGTAGGTAGACATTAGTGTATTCGGCCCGAAGAGGTAATTTCTTTTTTTTTCCTTTTCTAAATGGGAGCCCAACATGGTGAAGAAAGAGGCTGTTCTGTTGACTTTAAGGCTGGCAGCTAATGCCAACTTCAAGTGGGCTTTGTTGGAATGTTCAGCGGATTACTTTATTTAAGTAACCATCCCGTTTTTAATGAGTTTCTTTTTTTGTTTTTGTTTTTTTTATAAAGTAAAGGTTTTCACAAGTGCAGGAGAAGCCAAAGTTTTTGTTTTTTTTCCCCTTCTGGGGGTTTGGTACTTCCGTGAAGTCACAAGGATTCTGAATTCTTTCTTGGCTGAACTAGTGTGCTTCGTGCAATCAGTGGAAGGAAGCACTGGATATGATTATGGCCATGGACGCTATGGGGGACATGTGGGAATCTGGTATCTCGATTTTTCTCAATGATTGTTGTCCTTGCAGGCTGTGGAAAATTAGCTTGTTGTGCCGAACTATCAAAAGAACTGCAGTTCATTCAACAGATTGGTTTTCTTTTTGCGAATAATGGCTGCTGCTGTTGTCTTGCTTCTCTTAAAAATGGACACCGCGTCACTTTTTTTTACCATTCGCCTTTAAAACCATCCTGCGGAGAAGCAGTCATTCAAGAAAAAGGTATCTTTTTGTTGAAAAATTGTTCCCATCCAGAAGCGTACGTCTCCTTTAAAACGCAATTGCAAGGTCCTCAAGTGGTCAGATGCCCCTAAAATGAGTGAACCAAAGTCTGGATTAATTCTTTATCAAACACTTAAACTGGTTCTCTCAATGATTTATATGCTTCTGAACCAGTGTCAGTCCATTTTCTCAGATGCTGGGCTTGTTTTTTAAGTTCTGCATTGCACTTAAAATCCATTTTCAATTCTGGCTACACAATGCCTTATTGCAGGAAAGCATTGGTATTTTTTGTTCATTAGTTAGATAATATATGGTGCTTTCATTGTTTTTGAGAAGTTGGAATTTTTAAGCTGATAGACCTCTTACCAGTAAAGCACCACATTAATTACATATCCAGTACGTTTATAACACCTTTACTATGTGCTCTCTAACTTAAGTGAGCAAACATTGTACATGATTGTACCTCTTCCACCTTTACTATGTGCTCTCTAACTTAAGTGAGCAAACATTGTACATGATTGTACCTCTTCCACATTTTATAGCCTAACACTTAGTGAGTGCTTGTTGGCTATATGAGAACTCCATTCTACATAAAGGCACAACGGTGGTTGATCATGTTTTGGAACACAGCATACCAGTTTATGTATCAAAAGATGCCAGCAAGAGGCAACTCGTAGTCATTCACACTTTACGTTGTAGAGGGACACCCCACTTTTTTTTATTCCAGGATTGAGGGTCTGTCTTGGTGTTAATTTTGGTGACAAGGGATCCATCTATACCTATGACTTCTTGCCATCAGCTTGCAACTCAGCAGCCATATTTGCTTTTGATTGTACAAACTTTCGCAGGTTCTTATTGATTAACCTATCAATAGTGGATGGTTGTTATGGACTTGCCAGTAGCTTGTTTTTTAAATTGGAGGACATGTTGACATGTTCGTGAGTTTACTGCACACCTGTAATGTCCTACGTGGTAGATCAGGGTTCTTGGAGTGTACTAGGCTGTTATTGGCCCAGCCTCCTAACAAGGAAAGTTGTTGATGATTGTTCTAAATTCCCATTATTTTCTTGGCTTTTCTCCCTTGGTATGTATCGTCTGGAATCTGATTTGTAGTTGGTGAGGTAACATACGTGGAACTCTTAATGGACGCAGAAGGAAAGTCAAGGGTAAGTGTTTGTGAGACCATTTCTTCTGTGGTTATCTACATGAGCGATGTAAATATGGTGCGCCGAATTTGGGAAGGCAGGTTACTGGGGTTCTAGATTTGATATATATACTTTAATATTTTTTGGGGAGGGTATTAGCAGGATTTTATGGGAGATCACGCATGGGACTTGAAACCAGCAGCGTTTGTTTTACTATTGTGTATTTGTTGTAGACTTCTAGGATTTTTGAAGTTGGGCCACTTTTGAAACTCTCGGTATGACACTTAAAGTTTGAGCCATATTTATAAAATGTATATCGTTTGACGAGTTAAGGCTTCAGGGCTCAGAACTGCAGTGTTGGAGGGTGTAGATATGTGGGTACAGGCAACTGCTGGTATTGCTTCTTTCAATGAGTTTCGATACCAACGAATAATATGCTTAATTCTTAAATACCAGCAAATTCCTCCCTGTAGGTAAAAAGCTAGGTAATTTTTTTTCCTTAAATGAGCTTTACATGTGTTAGTTAACCTTCTACTTTCTTACACTTGGTTTTTTTTCTTCTCTTCCTCCCCCCCCCCCCCCCCCACCACCTCCCCAAAATCTGGTGACCTGTCTATCTGCACATCCAGGGATGCGCGTAAGTCCTTTATTTTGTACAACAAATGGTACTTCAATGGAAGATCCGGAACAATGGTTTGAGTAATGAATGATATTTTTCATCCATAGGGCCGTTGAATTCAAAACTGAAGAAAACTTGAAGAAAGCTGTAAACCTTTTAAACAAGCATGTGCTTAGTGGGCGGCCCTTAAAAGTGAAAGAAGTGAGTTTTCCCTAATCTTCTGCAGCTGCGTTTGTTTTATTGTATGCTTACAATTTTGCTATTTCAGATAGTATCTTTTTAACAAGCATTTGCACTGCCAAGAGCTCCTGTTAATGAAATTAAGCTTTCATACGGAGATAGAAATCCTGTTAACCTCCTTCAAAAATTATTTTGACTCCTAACATATGGTATCCACAATCATTGTCTTACTGGGTTTATCATAACCTTTCATAATAAACAGATCACACCTATGGCATCAGAAATGTTTTGCTGTGAACCAATTACAACAACCAACTGAGTCCTGCTCTTAAACTTTCCCAAAATGCAACGACGAGGCATAAAGTAATAACATCCCAATTCTGTTGGCAGAACATAAGGAAATCTCTACTAAAATGGCCTCACATGTTCTTGCAGTGCAGAACCTATTTAAAAACCTATTCGATTCATTTTTAATTTCCGTGCACATGTAGCAGATTTTCCTCCCTGATCAATCTTATTGGCATTTCCTTTCTATATCAATTTAAAAGCATAGGCACAAACTTCTCATCCATGCAGTGCAAATTGAGACCATGCTGCCTCCATAGACATACACGTTTGAGTCAATTACCACATTTATTGAACATTTAGCAATGTTCTGGTGTTCGCTACCGCTTGTCGGCACATACACTCCCTTAATTTCTTCCAATTACTGTTTTTCATAGCCAAAGATTGAGGGCATCAGTGTACTTTGTATGGTGTATTCCACCTAGTAAACCCATATTTGGGCCAATTAATGTTTGTCAAGTTAACAAATGTGTTAATCATTTCAAAAGCCCTCGAGCTGGATTGAGGTTTTGCCAAATACAATACAGTACTAGGTTATCTGCCTATAAGGAGATACTGGGTCCCAGTGCAGGCCTCTCACCAGTGCTTCACGTCGCACCCATTCTTTACCATTGACCTACACTCTGGTCATTTGGTGAGTATAGCTGCTAGACCCACCCCCAAATCCCCTAACAATTTTTTGTCTTTGGGAGGACAGCCATCAGATATGGCCCTTCAAGAGGCTTTTAGTCATCAATCGACAACCGCATCCGGTGCTTGCATTTTTTATTTACTTAGTTTTCATTGCTCCTTTGTGCCAATTGTGCATTTTATTCACTTCTGACTCGGTCCACGGGCCAACGTGGGGGAGGGCTAGGGGGCTGGTCAGAGGCGTGCAGCTGGCGCACTGACGTGCAAGCCTGTCTGTTGCAGACGACTGGTAATATGAATTGCAAGGTCATTTACCCGGGGCGACATAGTTTACCTGCAACTCTGCCTTTTCCACTCATGCTAACTCTGGGGTTGCTTATGCGGTACAACCCCTGACTAATCAATTACTGACTGAGAGGCATGATGGCGAGGACTTCTGATGGATGCCATCTTACTCAAACCATTTATGTTCTTTGTCTGAACTGTTGTTCGCTACCTAAACATCAACATTTAATTTCCTCTGCGATTACAACCCAGATGTTCCTCACTGAGACCTGGTTACATGCAGGTTCTCTGCGGACAATATTGCTGCACTACCTGCTAATTATTCTTTAGTTATATACTGCAGAGGTTAAGTCTGAATACAGGAATCAATCTTATGCTCTTTAACTCTGCTTGTGCTACGTACTATACAGGGAAAATAACCCATGCCCAGAATTGTCAGAAGACATTTAAAGTGGTGAATTATCGAATGGCAGTAACATAACATCTCGCCTACGCCCCTTCTTTCACAGTGCCATTGTAATAAGTTAGCTTTTTTTTTTCACTCAAAGTGGAAAATATTCACTTATAATTATGCAGATATAAATTCCAACCGTAATATGGATTTAACAAATGCATCTTTAGTGGAGGCTTATCACTTGGCAACCAAGGCAGAGTACTCCCCAAATTAAGTGAATGGTCTCCTTTAGATTTGGCATCCTTCCTGGCTGCCTTGCAGTCTATTAAATCAGGATCTTCTCCCACCAGACAAGCTGATTACTGGATACTACAGTCTTAACTGATTTTGGAGCTCCTTAATTCATCTTTGATGGAAGGGTATGTGCCTCAGTAGTGTACGCCTGGTTTTGCAGCGTGAATCTTTCTGGATTCACTATGCTGTGCATTATTCCGCGGTCTTGTGGTTGGGTCCGGATTCGTAGTCTTTTCTTTGTTTTTTTTTGTTTTTTCTTAGCCCAGGTGGGCGTCGGCGTCACACCCCCATGGGTGTATTTCCGGTGACGTCGGCATGCTTCCTGCGGAAGCTCCCACTCTTGGGCGCCATCTTCAGATTCTTTTTTTCCGCGGTCGGGTCTGGATCGTTCCCGTTTGGGCTCCAGACATTTTTGGAGAAAGAAGAAAGAAAATACAGAAAAGACGAGGAGAAGTCATCTGAAGACTCCAGGGGACTTCACCGACGAGAAACAAGCAAGGATAAGGCGTTTTCCATCGAGATCTTCGACGACCGTCGACGAACACGCGACCAGAGAGGCCCTGGACGCTCGAGGATGGACAACACGCCGTTCAAGTTCTGCCGTAACTGCCACCACAAGTACGCGCAGAAGGACCAGCACCCGGTATGCAACCTTTGCCTACCGGTGGACCACGAAAGCGGAGACTGCAACGCCTGTTCCGCCTTCACCCCGAAGACCCTTCGTGTGAGAGAGAGGCAGAGGGTAGCTCACGCCGCCCTGCAGGGGAAGGCCCCGACTCCGTCACTCTACGAGCTGGGGATGTCCTCCGAGGAAGAAGACAACGCTGCCGCCGAAGACGACAGCTACACGGTCGTAGAGACCGATTACACGAAGACTTCTGACAAGGTAGGAGACTCTTCGGCCCCCAAGAACCCGAGAGACTCTGAGTCTAGAAAAATCGAGGGCAAGACCCCGAAAGCGCCGACGCCAAAAAAGGCGGCGTCCGCAACTACTCCCAGGCCCAGCGGATCCTCCGAGAAGGAGTCCCCGGCGCCGAGAGCTGCTGATCAGCAGAAAACGTCGAAAATCGTCCCCGAAAAGGATCGATCGACGAGGGAGAAAGACCCGAAACTGGCGACGACGACCAGAGACCCGAAATCCGGTTCGACGTCAAACTTCGACTCCGAGAGGCATGGCGACGAGCCATCCGTCGAAGAGAGCGGCCGACCCATCCGACGCGGAACACGCGGCCGAGATGGAAAAGAAAAGAAGGCGCCTCGAGGCAGAAATGGAGAACATCATGCAGCGGAAGAAAGATTTCGACGCAAAGATGAAAGCCTTCACGATCCCTCACAAGGCCAAGCCACCAGTGATGGAGGCGGTCGAGGAGGAAGAAGAGGTCGCCGAAGTCACCGAGCAAGACCAGGACGTCGAGGTGATCGACGACCAGGAGGAGTACGAGAATCCCTACGAAAGTTACAGCTATGGGGAGGAAGATGAGGGCAGGACAGACACAGAGTCGGCACCCTCTGACCTTCAGGAGGTAGATTACATCGATGTCGACACCGACAGCCCGGAGGAGGTGGTCGACACCTACCCCTCGAGGCCCTCGCCGCCGGACGACATCGGGGCCGAGGCCCTCGCCGCCGGACGACATCGGGGCCTACAACTCGGTGATACAATCTGCCGCAGCAGCTTTCAAGCTCAAGCTCGACGAAGAGAAGCAGAAAGCAGACTTCCTTCTAGAAACATTACTCCCAACACAAACGAGGAGCCAGTTCCTTCCAATGCTCGAGAGCGTCTTGGCCCAGGGGAAGGAAGCTTTCAGGGAGCCCGCAACATGCAAGGCAGTAACTCCCAGAACTGAGAAGAAGTACAAGCATGCCACAAAGGACCCGGCCTACATTCAGGGCACGGTCTCCGCAGACTCCATTATCACGGCCACAGCAAGGAGGAGGGCTAACGTACCCACTACCTCGGGCCCACCACCGGATAAGGAGAGCAAAAGGATGGATCTGGTGGGCAGAAGGATCGAACGGAATGCCGCGACCCACTGGCGCATGGCTAATTCCAACGCCCTGATAAACAGGCACATGTACCAAATCATGGAGGGACTGGGGCAGTTGGTGAAGGACTTGCCCCAGGATGCCAGGCAGAAAGCCGAAAAGCTGATTGAAGAGGGGAAGAATGCGGCAAATTCTTGCCTTAAGACGGCCCTGGATGGGGCAGACACCGCCAGCAGGCTCATGATGATGGGCGTCACGGAAAGGAGGCACGCCTGGCTCAGGATATCCGGTTTCAAACCGGAGGTGCAACACAGCATCCTGAACACACCGTTCAACGGCAGCACGCTTTTCGGACCAACAGTTGATGAACAACTCAGCCAACTGAAGAAAGATAATGAAACAGCAAGATCCATGGGGGCATTGCAGTTCAGAGGGAACAAGAGGGGCACCCCGTCACGGAGGCCCGGCGGGAGAGGCGGAAACCAGCCAGGTACATCACACCAGGCTTTCCAGCAAACGCACCAGGCAGACGAGCAGACTCAGCAGGGTCATCAGAAGCAGCCCTGGCAGTACCAACAAAGAGGCCAGTCCTTTCGAGGGAGAAATGGACGGGGGCAAAATAGAAGAGGGGGCCAGCAGCCCACCTCCAAGTGACTTCAAAAAACTCCGTGTGCCCGCCCGCAAAAAAGAACCCAGGGGGAAGCACGTACAGATGGGTCAAGACAAACTAGACACCTACGACCACAGGACACCAGTGGGAGGAAGATTAAGATACCACCTCCAGGAGTGGAGAGAAATCACATCAGACAAATGGATCCTCAACATTATCCAATTCGGATACTGCATAGAGTTGGAGGGGAGGCCAACAAGCAAAAAACCAAAAAGAAAGCCACTAGCAGGCAAGCAGCTACAGTGCCTTCAGGAAGAAGCAAAAGAACTCCTGCAGAAGCAGGCCATAGAACGGGTACCCTTCAAGGAAAGAAACACAGGAGTATACTCCACGTACTTCCTGGTACCAAAAGTAGACGAGACAATGAGACCCATTCTCGATTTAAGGTTCATGAACAAATTCATAAGAACACAAAAATTCAAAATGACCTCCCTGCAAGAGGTGCTCCCACAATTGCAGATCGGGGACTTCATGGTCACTATAGACCTCAAAGACGCATACCTGCACATCCCAATGAACAGAAAGCACAAACACATGCTCAGGTTCACCGTCGGAGAAAGCCACTACCAGTTCACGACACTGGCCTTCGGTCTGAAATCGGCACCAAGAGTTTTCACAAAGTGCCTCGCAGCAGTCGCAGCGCACCTAAGAAGGCAAGGGATACACGTATACCCTTACCTGGACGACTGGCTGGTGAAAGCAAACTCATACCAGAAATGCAAGCTGCACGCACATACAGTGACCAGCACGCTCAGAAACCTGGGGTTCTCCATCCATTGGAAGAAATCATCAATGGAGCCAGAACAAGTGAAGATCTTCCTGGGAGCACAGATCAACACCTTACAGGGCAAGGTGTTCCCCAGCGAGAAGAGGGCGAGGGCGCTGGTGAAGGAAACTCGCCTCTACCGGAAGGGACAAGCTCGGACAGTGAGGACTGCGAGCAAAATCATGGGGATGATGGCATCATGCATCCACCTGGTACCGAATGTACGACTCCACATGAGACCCATTCAAGAATGGCTACAGGGGCAATGGTCACAAGCTACAGGCAGTTGGGAGGATCTAGTGGTTGTAACGCACGCAGTGCAGAAGGAGATGACATGGTGGACCATGGAGAACATAGCAAGGGGAAAGCCTCTAACGCCCCCAACGCCAACAGTGACCATCACCACAGACGCATCCCTGAAGGGATGGGGCGCTCACATGGAGGAGCTCAAGGTGAGAGGACTGTGGACACCGACGGATGCCACAAAACACATCAATTACTTGGAATTGAAGACAATCTTCCTTGCACTGAAAGCCTTCCAGACAAGACTGTACAATCACAAGGTGTTGATACAAACAGACAATACCACTGCGATGTTCTACATCAACAAGCAGGGGGGCACCCAGTCAGCCCCGCTTTCAACGCTAGCACAGGAGATATGGAGGTGGGCAATCCCTCTCAAGATAGACCTGCTGGCCATACACCTGCCAGGGAAGGACAACATACAAGCAGATTGGCTCAGCAGGCAGACTTCAGCATCCCACGAGTGGGAGCTCAATGCTCAGGAGACGAGGCACCTATTCGACAGATGGGGAACTCCATCGGTGGACCTGTTTGCCACACGCCAGAATGCAAAATGCCGAAACTTCGCATCCAGGCAGCCCGAGGAGGGGTCACTGGGGAATGCCCTATGGATAGATTGGTCAGGGACATTTGCCTACGCCTTTCCCCCGATACCACTGATGCACAGAGTACTGAGCAAGTGCAGAGCGAGCAACATGACACTGATACTGGTCGCACCACAGTGGGCGAGGCAGACATGGTACTCGCAGATCATGGAGATGACACAGTGTGCACCCCACAGATTCAACAGGAGGAAAGACTTACTCTCCATGCAGAACGGAGAGGTGCTGCACCCAGAGCCAGAGAGCATGAGCCTAGTAGCGTGGCTCCTGAGGACATAGAGTTCGCACATTTAAGATTGCCAGAAAGTACACTGAAGGTCCTGCGGGAGGCAAGAAGGCCTAGCACCCGGAAGTGCTATGTTGCGAAATGGAAGAGGTTCACAATATGGTGTAGACCAGAAAGACTTCACAATAAAATGAAGAGGGACTCCACAGTGCTAAAGTACCTGACGCACTTGCTTGAGAAGAACCTTAGCTCATCCTCCTTGAGGGTTCACTTAGCAGCAATAGTCGCCTACACAAGGGGTGAAACGTGCAGGAGTTTCTTCACATCACAGGTGGTGAAGAGATTCCTAGAAGGGGCGAAAAGGATCGCACCGCCCAAGCGGGTGCCGCCACCTGCATGGAACTTGAACATAGTCCTAACGGAACTCATGAAAGAGCCCTTTGAACCGCTCCACAGGGCGTCCTTAAAGATGCTGACTATGAAAACAGCTTTTCTGGTTGCAATAACGTCCCTACGCAGAGTAAGCGAGCTTCAGGCTCTGACGCTACAAGAACCCTACATACAAATACACAATGACAGGGTTGTGATGAGGACTGACCCAAACTTCATGCCGAAGGTGGTATCTAAATTCCACATGAACCAGTCTATACAGATACCGAGTTTTTTCCAAAAACCAACAACTGCCGCTGAGCGAGCTCTGCACACCCTGGACGCCAGAAGGGCAGTCATGCACTACATCGAAAGGACAAAGGGACACAGGAAAACAAAACAGTTCTTTGTGTCATTTGCCAACAGTTACATGGGAAAAGCAGTAACCAAAAAGACAATTGCACGATGGATCGCACAGACAATCCAACTCTGCCACAAGCGTGCAGGACAAGAGCTAGCAGAGGGGACACGTGCCCACTCCACTAGGAAAAAGGGCGCTACAATAGCCTTCCTGGCTAACACACCCATACAAGACATATGCCTGGCGGCAACATGGGCTTCGGTGCACACGTTCACGAAGCACTACTGTGTGGACATACAGATGAACAAGGAAGCTCAAGTTGGACAGAAGGTGCTACAGCACATATTCAATACCCAACGCTCATCTTCCACCCAACCGCCACAGAAATGAGAAACCGCTACAAAATCTATGCACAGCATAGTGAATCCAGAAAGATTCACGCTGCAAAACGAATAGTTTTCTTACCTGTCGGTGTAGTTTTGCAGCTTGAAGATCTTTCTGGATTCACTAGATGAGGCTGGAGAGAGAAGAGGTGGTTAACAAAAGAGAGGTTTTTAAAAAAAAAGTACAAAGCGGTAAAATACCAACTAAATAGAACATTGCCATTACTTCGGAAACGAGGAGAAACACGGAAAAAAAGAACCCGAAGATGGCGCCCAAGAGTGGGAGCTTCCGCAGGAAGCATGCCGACGTCACCGGAAATACACCCATGGGGGTGTGACGCCGACGCCCACCTGGGCTAAGAAAAAAAAAAAAAAACAAAGAAAAGACTACGAATCCGGACCCAACCACAAGACCGCGGAATAATGCACAGCATAGTGAATCCAGAAAGATCTTCAAGCTGCAAAACTACACCGACAGGTAAGAAAACTATTCGTTTTGTCATCCCTCTTCTGAAAAAAGCCCATTTAGATCCTTCTTGCTTGTCAAATTTTCAACAGATCATCCTGTTACCAGTCTTTTCCAAAGTTTTGTGAAAACAGATCAACACCCATCTTGCTTTATTTGTTGATGTATTGTTGCGGCGGGATTAATAGGCAACACGTTAATTTTAGTCTTCTTGGGTTTTATTTTTATATGCAAAGAGTCCGAGCTCTTCTTCCTGGTGGATATAGTTCCTCTCGGTGATCGACTTCTTGCAGCCTTTCGGATACCGGATTCTGCTGATTCCGTTCTACGCCCTCTGTCTGGTTTCCGTCGTGGTCTTGGCTCTTGGGATTCCGTCTTGCCGCTCGATGTAAACAGAGGGAGACAACAGGATATCAGTTGCTTGTTCGCGTGGTCTAGCGCATTAAGGGAAAAAGGTGTGGGCACCAAACAACTCGTGACACACACTTAACTACTGCCGACGTGAGGCTTCAGTGCTCGGGGGGGGGGGGGAGGATACCAGGAATAGTGGATACCCCGGTTTATTCGGTAAATGCTCCTTTACGGTTGACCCAGCCCTTGAGTTTATCCCGTACCTGTGTGAGCCATACACCTCCCGCGGGTGTATGGCTGGGCGGCTCGTGGTGTCGGTGGCCTCCTGGCTTCTCCTTCGTCACGTCCCTTTCTTCGGCTGATTACCTCTTCTCCTCACACTCCGATAAACTCTTCTCTACTTCGCTTCCTCCTTCCACTCCGTTCTCCCGCTCGCTCCCTCCGGGTGAATAAACACACCTCTGATACGTCGTCTCTCTCTCTCTCTCTCTCTCTCTCTCTCTCTCTCTCTCTCTCTCTCTCTCTCTCTCCCTCTCCCTCTCCCCTCTCCCCTCTCCCTCTCCCCTCTCCCCTCTCCCCTCTCCCCTCTCTCTCTCTCTTCTCTCTTCTCTCTTCTCTCTTCTCTCTTCTCTCTTCTCTCTTCTCTCTTCTCTCTTCTCTCTTCTCTCTTCTCTCTTCTCTCTTCTCTCTCTTCTCTCTCTTCTCTCTCTCTCTCTCTCTCTCTCTCTTCTCTCTCTTCTCTCTCTTCTCTCTCTTCTCTCTCTTCTCTCTCTTCTCTCTCTTCTCTCTCTTCTCTCTCTTCTCTCTCTTCTCTCTCTTCTCTCTCTTCTCTCTCTTCTCTCTCTTCTCTCTCTTCTCTCTCTCTCTCTCCTTCCCCCCTTCAAGAAAAATATTCCTAAGGGGAACCAATGTCCCTGTGTGATTTCCAGAATCAAAACAATGACTTTGACACCATTCTGATATTGTGCATGTAACATTGCTATGCACTAATTTTGACTATTGCAATGAGCTTATTCTATGTCCATGTGTGTCATTATATGTTGTTGTGTATAGTTTTTTTTCTTCCCCTCCACAGGTTTTTTTATGCCCCTGCAAATCGCAGTGAGCTACCACGGCTACTAACCGTGACTAACACTAAACTTCAAAAGAATTTTTCACATTTAGAGCCTCACGGGAGGGTGCGCCTTAGCGCACGTACACCAACCGGAGGACATAATTTAGGTCCTGACGAATGCAGACCGAATTTGCAGTTGTAGCAGCAGAAACATGTTGACCAGTTGTTTGTTTTAAAGGACACAGATTTCCTAAGATAGAACCTAGCTGTCCGTCGCTTTGTTTGTAACCTAATACAGGTTGGCCAGTATTAAAGTTTTTTGTATAGGCAACAACCTTGTATTTTTTAATTTCTGCACCCATAGTTCCACTCACACCTTAATTTGGGCACTGTTGCACTCCCCACATCCCGCTCCGCTGTAAATCAGGCGTTGTAGCACGCTGGGGGGGCATTCGGCCACCCCAGCGGGGACCCAATGATAAAGCATGTCACCAACTAGTGGTGAGTGAGGGTCCTTTTACAAAAAGATAAGATTTCCTTTCCTTCTGGAAATCACACAGGGACATTGGTTCCCCTTAGGAATATTTTTCTTGAAGGGGTTTCTTTGTTCTTGAGGGGGTTAAAAATCACTAAAAAGAATTTTTGTTTAAATATTTTTTATTCGTTTCCACTTAGTCACTCCTTAGTTGTTAATTTATTTGTTGATGCCCACTTTCTTCTCCACTCCTCAGTCTGTTTTTTGGGCCGGACACAGTACGGAGTCCATCCTTGTGGTCTTAGATGTCCTGTCACGATCTTGATATGGGAGGTACTGCCGTGCTCATTCTGCTCTACTTTAGCGCGGATTTAAACACCATATGGCACTCGGTCCTTGCAGATAGACTGGAATCTCTAGGCTTTGGAAGTTCAGCATTTGGGTGGCTGGTTCTTTTCCTAAAAGACTGTATGATTTGGGTCTTCTCGTCTAACTTAAGATCCAAATCACTAGCTCAGACTTGTGAGTTCCACATGGTTCTGTTCTGAGCCCCATGTTATTTAGCGTCAATGGCGGACCTATGTAATTCTGGCTCTAGTCGTATCCAGATTTGATTATGGCAATACTGTATCTGGTCGCAGACAAGACCTCTGTCCATCGCTTGCAGATTGTTCAAAATGCTGCTAGGATATTACTTTGTTTACTTACAATTGTTTCAGTTCCTCACTTGTTTCAGGAACTGCACTGGTTTAAGGTTTCCAAACATTAAGTGTGAAGCACTGTTATATGTTTATGGCTAAGCTTCCTTGGCGCTATGTTACATCCAGGAACTGGTAGTTCCTTACCAGCTTACTCAGGGCTTGAGATCCTCAAATCAAGCACTGTTTACTGTACCATGATTTTATTTAACCTGTATGAATGGCCGCTCCTTTGCCTACCTAGGTCCAAAATTTGGAAATTATCTGCCCAATGTTCTTGAGACCTGCAAGTAATTGGTCGCCTTTCGTAAAAGTCTGAAGACCTGGCTATTTTAAGTCCTTGTTCTGGGACACCCTATCTGCGTCTGCAAACCCTGTGCGCATTTTAAGTCTCAAATTATTACTATGTTCAGCTAACGCTGCAAAGTACTGAGATTGTGGCGGGTAGATCTGTGTGGCATAAAACCTGATTTATCCTTTGATAGGTTTTTCATCACTAGTCAATTGGTCGGGACTTTGCCAATATTTTGGCATACATATTAAGCAGTGCAAATGGGTCTATACGATGAACACTCTTCTGCCACTACACCTTTTTTTTGTGCCCTACAACTGGGTTGGCTGTCCAGATGAATGTTCCTTGGCAGACACACTTCCCTGCTGTCCTTGTACGTGAATGAGTAGTTTGCCTAATTTCCACCTCAGCATTTGAAAAATTCAGGGGAGTTGCACGTTGGGCTAGTTCTACATCTTTGGCAATCTCTGCAGGCCCTCGAGTTATAGCTCCCTATTACTCTTCAGGCTTGTGGTGGGGATGTCCTGTTCAAATCTTAAACTGTTCTTTAGGGCATCTATTTCTGGGTTAATAGTTATCCTAGGTATATGCTATTTCTGGTGCAGATTACACCATCACACCTCTATTCCGCAACAAACTCATGCGGACTATAGCAATCTGAAATTGTATGTAACAAAATACCTACCTAAAAGCTTTAGCATATACAAGAGCACTCCACTGCTGAAAACCAGGACAGCTGGAATAATGCATTGCAGTGCTGTTTTTGTCATAATCATGGATTGTTACATAATTCATCTGCCTCAGCAGATTCTAACGTCAGTTGTTGTTCCTAGGTCCAATGGATCAAGTTATAATTATGAAAGTAAAAAATGTAGCAAGTGTTGCCACACAATGAAAGCCTGCTGCTGTGTGTAGCAGGCAATCGGGTATACATTTTATAAAATTACAAATGTTCGAAATTACAGTTGCAAAATGATGTACGGCTCCTCTCAATGGGACCTAAGAAGAATCGGTGACTGTCTAGTCCCAGGGTTTCAGTGGGTGACCGCATCAAAACCATGGTGATCTGAGAGATTACATATAATCAGATAACTTTTTACGACCTGTATGCTCAATTTACTGCCTCTTACCTTAACTTCAGTAACAGTCAGGCCTATAGCCTTTATTATAGACTTGTCTTAACCAACTCACGCCTACAATACGCAGCATAATCCTAAAAGTACAGATGTATGAAAAATGTTAGTTACCTCGCCAAAAACTGCCTAGCAAGGGTTATTGTATTGCATATCTTCTATCCCTGCAGTTTGTTCGGGTGGATCTTATCGCTGTTAGTGTAATTCCATGTAACAAAAAACCTGCCTACAACCATAAAGCCTATTGTCTTGAACACATTTGTTTAACAATAATTGGTTCAGGCCTGCTGGCTTTGTAAAAATGTTTTACAATAAACAGATCAAACCTATGAAATCAGGCGTGACTTCCCAAAGAACAAATTAAGCCTTTCTCTATTGGCTTTACACTTTAGGAAACACCCCATTTAAGTGCACCTAAACTGGCAGCCACTCTACATAAAATTACGAATATGTAGAAAAATATAGCTAGCAATACAAAGATCCCCCTCCCCTTCTTTCTGAACTCAGTCCAACAAGAATAATCACAGTAGAACACTCGGTTTTCCAGAGTGGTTGGCTAATGCCTAAACAAGTTCCTACTACACTGTGACGTTGCATGTATCAAATACCTGCCTAAATCCTGTAGCGCAATGTAATGCCCATTGTAATGCCCATCTGTTAAAAGCTTACTGGCTTTAAGTAAAGGCTTTTCACAATCAGCCAGACGAACTGCATTTGTCATAATTGTATAATACAGGCCTGTGGCATAGGACCGAATGTTTACTGGTGCGCGCATCGGGCCTATAGCTCCAAAATATTTTCAGGCTTCGTGTCAACTTAAGCTTTTCCTTAACCTCTCCCAGGCCGTCTGCTGTGACGTGTGTGGAGGATGGCCAATGGCCGTTCCAACCGCGCACACGTGGAATTCTTCTTCACCGCGGGGGAATTCCGGCCGCAGCGAAGCGGCTAAGTATCTGTATCGCAGTCTAAATTGGAATGATAGTCAAAATTAGTGAGCTAACCAAAATTCTAAAAGGGCCTAGCTAAGATTCTCACAAAGCAAGAGTAATAACCCAGACGTAAATGCCTATTGACTTTTACCATATGCCTTTCATAATAAATGTTGCGTCTAGTGATGTTAGTATAACATTTCATAATAAACAGATCAGGCTTATTAATGCCGTGATCATTGGCATGCCACAGCTGTATAGAGTATACACTCTGGTGCAATAAAAGAGGCTTTAATGTAAGCACCAACATTTTCCGGGTCAAGTCCTGGGAACAAACATCGGGGTGGAGCTTCAACCACTTTCGTAGTAGTACTCTTAAATATCTTTTTATTGGTGGTAGCAGCTGTCAAGCCAGGCCTGTTGAGCTCTCTTTTGCCCGAGATGCAGCTTAACATGGCCTTCATGTTATGCTTTTTTAAAGTAGTATCATAAGTAAATATTTGAATGGGTTACGACAAAGCAACTTGTTAAATGTAATGTTTCACAGGGCTGACAATAGCGTTTCACTTGCCACAAAGTACAGTTAGAGGTTAATCGTCTTTCTAATTAAGATTAAAAATTTTTTTTTATAGCACATATGTCAAAGTTGTTCATGTGGCAGAAGTATGGGTGACAGTAGTTGGTGCTGCAGTGTTGGTTTGTGAGTGGTAAGGTGTTTTCTACTTCTGCATCGAATGGGAAAGCAATGTATGGCTTGCTAATGAATGAGTTTCGTAGGCCAAGTGGACTGCTAGCATTGTGGACACTAGCGCTTTCTGTGTATGTAAAAAAGCAATCTTGAGTTTATTCTAGAGTACCAGTTGTGTTCCGTTTAATTTTTTTAAATATTTTCTTAAACTGTTTGGTACGAGTCGTTATGCGTGCAATATATGGTGATAGTGCAGTAGTGATTGGTAATATATTTCAACTTTTTTTGTGTAGGATCTTGACGGTGAACATGCAAGAAGAGCAATGCAAAAAATGATGGGTGGTCCTGGTGGCATGGGAGGACCCATGGGCATGGGAGGTCCGATGGGCATGGGCGGCCACATGGGTATGAGTGGGCCAGGCGGCATGTCTGGACATATGGGCATGGCAGGGCCCAATGGTATGGGTGGTCCTTTGGGACCGGGTCCTGCAGGCCCTGGAGTCCACATCCCACCAAGCATACTCAATAACCCGAACATTGCAAATGAAATTATCCATGCATTGCAAGCTGGAAGACTCGGGAGCACAGTGTTTGTGGCAAACGTAAGTCAAATGTTCCTCATTTACTTGGTATAAATGCATAACATTCCCTCGTTTTATTCTATAAATCAAAACCTTGTAAGTAAATCTGTTGTGAAATTGTCCCATCTTCAATGTGTTTGGCCTAGTTACCATCTAGGTCTCGCCTACAGAGATTTTTAACTTTTCAAAGAACAGTCCACAATAAATCAAAGCAATAGTGGGTGTTTTCACCCACTTACTCATAACTCGATGGATTGTCAGTCTTTCCTCTCCCTGCTCCTTAGTTTGTACCTGTTTGTATTACTTCTGTAGTATTCTGTACTTTCTGTTGCATCCTTTCACTACTAACAAATGTAAATGTTGTCTCACATGGGATGAATGTCATTCCTTAATCTCACCTTTATCTTCACTTTTATAAAAATTTGCCACATACAAGGGAAGCAGTGAATGGGTAAAAGCCACCCAAACAAAAGGATGATACATCTGTTTCAGTGGGTGAACAGGCATAACATGCGGGAGGAATAGATAAACAAATGATTGTGACAGCCGAGCAGTGGGCTGAGCATAGCCCACTTTGAGCCACACTGCACAGCATCACGGATTATCTGCAGCATGGCGGGAGACTTGGCTTTGCCTATTTTCTCAAGGAGTGGCTTTTAAATAACTAAATTTGGGTGTTGAGCAAGAAGGTGGAGGTGGGTGAGGGGCGTAGTGCCAGTGGACGAGAGCAGTGTGGAGCGGGTGAGAACTAACTTGGTGGGGGAGAAGCAGCACCGGGTGAGAGGGTGAAGTTGTAGGAGGAAAACAGCAAAGTGAAGCACACTGAGAAAGCAATGGGGGTGGAATACACTAGGAAGGGTATAACATGAGGTGGGCATAGGAGAATTCGTGACATCTGAGCAACAGGGAGTGGAAAGGGAGAAGTATACAAGGGAGACAACAGAAATATGCACTCTCGGAGTGCATAGTACAAAAGGGTGAAAAAAGGCGGTGCTTAAAAAAGCAAGTAGTGGAAGCACAGAAGCAAGGCAGTCGTGATGGTAAAGTGTATTCTGAGACCAACACAAGGTTATCTGAATTGAAAACAGAATATTGTACGCATTTTACACTACAAATACAATATTTTGAAGTGGAACACCACCTTTTTTATGTTCGGACTTGCACCATTTTGGACAGTCTTTCAGTGTTAATGTTGAATGTAATTGTTTTCTAGTTGGATTACAGTGTTGGCTGGAAGAAGTTGAAGGAAGTCTTTGGAATGGCTGGCGTTGTGGTTCGAGCCGATATTCTAGAAGACAAGGAAGGAAAAAGCCGCGGCATCGGCACAGTTACTTATGAACAAGCTATTGAAGCTGTGCAGGCCATCTGTATCCTTTTCTGGCTCGAAGCCTTGAAGAAACCTGAAATGTCTATTTAGAGTTCCTACAGTAGCATGACATGTTTGTACTAGACCATCAAGATGTCTGAAGTTTGTGCAATACTGCAGGGTGTCACTCAGATAAATGTTCATAATTGCTTTGCATTAGAAGGGACCCCCCCTTAGTAATGAAGCAGTTATTAATCGATGTGGCATGCATACATCACCTCAGAGACGAATCGTCTATTTCTGTTTCACAGAGTTGATGAGAACGCTGTTTATGGGATTTCCTTATTGGTGGGGATGGTGACGCTCCTAACAATGTAGGTGTTGCAATAATTCTGTGCCATGGCAGTGTTGCACAGGGTCATGAAGAATCTGAGACTAAAGTATTGGTCTCTTGTCCTTGTTAAGAATAAGGGGAATGGTTACCCTGAAGGGGAGCAGTTGAGGGGTTGCTGACCCAAACCTTTAAGCACCCTCCATTCTTTTCCAGTTGTTGCAGGTTTTTTGTATTTGTATAAAACTTTGGTTAAAGTGCTCCTCAAGTGTTGTGAAAATCAACTGAGCATGTTGAGGAGTGGCACAATCTGGACAACACTTCTAAGTGCAACTATATACATATTGTAAATGCAACCTAATTTTTCCTTAATTTAAAATTAGCGATGTTCAACGGTCAGCTGCTTTTTGATAGGCCGATGGTTGTCAAGATGGTAAGTGACAGTGTGTATGCTAGCCATGTTGGTGTCAAAATGCAACTTAAACTAATGTTTTGTTACATGTGGATACAAGCCATACTGTTTATTTGTTGGTGGTGGTTTATGTAAGGTGTTGAGTAGTTATGAAACTGTCTACAGATGTTTGATGGTGGTGTTTACCTGTAGTGCAACAGCTGGATGTTCGCAAAGTCCTGTGAAGCCGGCAGTTAAAAAAAAAGGGAAAAAAAGAAAAATTGTATAGGGCTGTTGACATGTATTGCTGCCTTGCCTGCAACAGGCTTATCAAGTGTTTATTTCATCCGTTCATTTTATTGTGCACTTCATATGGGCGAAGTACTGTGAATTTGTATCCTATTCCTAGCGGCTATTGCTTACTTGGAAAAAAGTGGAGCGTTGCTCCACTCAGGTTATCTGTTTGAAGTAACAATGTGTAGTCCAGTTCCTTTGGTGAACAGTTAAATTCTTTCTTCAAATATTCAAAAAGTTGTGCAAAGAGTCTCAGCCAACGCGTTTCGTTCAGAGTGAACTTCGTCAGAGCATGTGTATTGAGAAGGATCTACTACGATGAATCCAAATGCTTGGTAGTCCTGTTTCGCTGCAGTAGAGAAAAGTACGGCGCAACCGAAAAAGGGCAGATGTCTCCTTGATAAGGGCCCCGTGTGCGGTGCTGGAGCCGTTCGGTATCCAAGCTCCTTCCTCGCACCGCCTCTGGATGTCTTATAACGTTTAAAATGAGGGCTTGTCAAGACCGTAAATAAGTTTAGTTCAAGGTATGAGCGCTGTAGGTCACTTGCTATGCATAGATCGCCATCTGGTGTTGGGCCCGGACGTTTGCACTTTGTTTTTGTTTGAAGAAGTCTTTCCAGTCATGAGGTAGGTGACCTCTCCTTTCCGTGATAGTGCGCATGGGCATCGACTCATTGGTTTTTTTTGTTGTTTTTTTTTCACCATCGGGTTTGGACGTGAATTGCTGTGCTCCAGTTTGACGCCGTTCTTGTGTTCCCCTCGGTGTGCAATTTACTACCCCCTCCGGTATCTTTTCTCGATCGCGTATTCCTGCCTCTGCGTATCGAATCGATTTCACAACTTCGATCGGAAAACCTCGTGCGAGGCCCTTGGGCCTAGCTGCGTCAACCGAATTTGCAGTAGATGGAACTGACTCATTCCAATTCAGCCCTGGGTGCCACTCAAAGTACTGCCGCACCGATTTTCACGACTAGTGCAATTTGTGTTTATCCCCTGAACACAAGGAGACCACTGCGAAGCCTGCTGATCCAAGATGCTCTGACCGTCTGGCTCAACGTCACAAGATATATCAACAGAAGGACTCCGCTCCAGACTTGTACGGAGAAGATGTTTACCTAGAGATCTCGAAGCATATGGAGCTGAGGCGGAGGAGGTACAAGAAATTGACGTGTCCGAGAGACTCCAACATCGAGGAAGATATCACACCCGGTCAGTGTACTGTGAGTAAAGATACCCCTCTTCCCCAAAAAGTACCCTTTAAAATGGCTTCGGGCCAAGGTCTGCACTGAGAACGTTTCTAACGCCCCACCTTTTGGGCTCTGCACCGAAACAACTAGTAAAGCCTTCCGGCTCGGCACAAAGTCTACCTTCAGACCCCGAATCCAAGACTTCGGCACCGAAACATAAGCCAACTGTTCCCTCCAAAACTTCGGCACCCAAACGCACCACAGATCCAAAATCCTCTGCTCCGACAACGTCCATACCAAAATATTCAACATCAGATTATGGCCCCAAAAGAAAAGTCAGTTCCTCCTCCACCCAAGGAGCTTAGTTTGGATCTTCCGCCTGCACAGTACTCTTGGCAAGATAGAACAGAGCTCATTATGATGAGCTAAAGCAACTGATGCAATATCTGCCTGATGAACATACATCCAAGGCTCATGACCACATTCAGGAAGGGAAACTTATTTCTAATATATCAATCTGATGTGCTCTAGATGCAGCAGACACTGCTTCACGTGCTATTAACACCAGCATTCTTCTCAGACTTCATGTGTGGCTTGGAGTATCCGGTTTTAAACCAGAAGTTCAAACATCAATTTTAAATGCACCTTTTGATAAGGAGCATTTATTTGGTCCTTCAGTGGGCACTTCATTAGAAAAAAATAAAGGATATACTATTGTGTAGATGTGTTAGCAAGACAACAAGCTAATGTGGGCCAGTCAGTTTTTCGTACACTATTTCACAATCTAACAATGGATTTGATGCCCATGCGAACTATCCCCGAAAGGAGTCTCCGCCTACCTTGTGATTGGAAAGACTTTTTCGTACAAAAACAAAGTGCAAAGGTCCGGGCCCAACACCAGATGGTGATCTATGCACAGCATCGGACTCTACATGCCAAGAAAAGATGCATACTGGGTAAGTAGCATTTTCCTTTTTTGTACACGTCTAGCCTTCATTTTAGTGCTCCCTGCAAAATCTGACCCCTTTTTCAGGGCTTCTCAGTTTACTGTGAAGTGTCCCAGCATAGGGAAAGGGCATATTGCTATCCCTTAAACAAACTCCCAGCTAGGTAGTACATGATATGATAAACGGTAATTGATATTTGGTCCATGAGGTCAGCGGAAGGTACAATACGTGCTCACTCTTGACACTAGATATAAAGACAATGGGTGCATTGGAAATGTTGTGGTGCAGGTTATGCTGCTAAGTGTGACAGCAGTTAGGCGCATCTAAACCCTGGGAAGCATTCTTCTGGTTGTTGCTGTTCTTATGCTTTGTGTGGCTGCTTTAAAATGCATTGTTCAGAACGTGGTGTGGATAGGAATTTATTATTATTTTTTTAATTTTCCTTGGATAAGGTTGGCCTGTCTTTCCCTAGCCTATTTAATTAATTACTTTCCTTTTTAGGATGATAAAGCCATGCCAAAAGGTGACAATTTCCCCCCCGAAAGGCCATCTCAACTCCCACGTAAGTGTTTTGCATATGAATATTTTCTGGTAGTGTTATTTAGGAATTGGTGTGAATGAGTGGTCCATTCAGTAGCACAACTGCAAAGGGTAGTCCCGGGCAGTTAATGGCAGAGGCCCCCAGCCCTCCCAAAAATATGAAGAAAATGCTGGTCTCCTATGTAACCTGGAGAAACAAACCCATCATAAGACTCGGAGGCATGGTTGTAATGCACGTGCAGTGTATCTTCATATTGATTGTATGTTACTGTGCACCAAATGCGTAAGGCCAACAGTCAATCTGGGTAGTACATATTTAAATGGTGGGGGTGAATGTTTCTCTTGCATGTATTGCTGTTCAGTAGGGTAAATCTAAATATCCAATACTTCATTTTGCAGGTGGACTAGGAGGAATTGGTATGGGCCTAGGACCTGGTGGACAACCTCTTGATGCTCATTTACTAAATAGAGGTAGTGCTCTAGGCCCTTCAGCAGGCGGTATGTGCGTTTTAGCTTGTTCAAAATACGAAATACTATAAGAAATATTAGTATTCTAGTGTCTTAGGTTATTTTAAGACTAAGAACACTTTCCTCTCCATTTTAGGAATGGATGGCATCGGGTATGGCATTAACAAAATGGCTGGTAAGTTTTTTGCTTTGGTAACCATCTTGAACGTAAGTGTTCCCTGTCTTTTTTTGGGGGAGGGGGGGGGGTGTCCCTCGAAGTTCCAGAAACTAGGAAACCTAAATATTGCTATTATGATTGCAATAGTAAAATGTTTAAGTCTGTGGACAGGTCTGGAAAACATTGTGTGGTATAGTTAGGTTTGATGTGTAGTCTGACACATTCGAATTTAACGCGGCTAAGGGCCATATTTTGAGTGGCAATGCGGACTAATTCCCCAGTTTTCACATTATGGTTCACAAGGGCTATCCTTTATTTGATCAGATTTTTAATAAAGAAGGAAGCTCCCTTTACAGGGCCACTGGAATTACGTTGCTTGGGTGGAACAAATTATTCATTCGGGTAAAAAGGAAAATAATGCAGCTTGATGTAGGGAGGTTCATAAGTAGAAAGCACCCCCTCCCACCCCAAGTCTACGTTCCACAGCATTTTGCCCAAACCAGTGTGCAGCATCGCTCCCCCCCCTACCACGTGTTGTCAGTTTTGGTGATTGTCTTATTGTATTGCACCTATTTATTTAACGTGTTTTGACCAGTTCTGCCTGCGTGACCGGAGTGCTTCATTAACGTGGCACATACTCCGTTCAACCACAGCCATGTTAATACCAGTTGGACTCAAGGTTACTGTCCACAACTTCTGATGACAAACTTTTCTATAATCAAAATCTTGGCTTTTGACAGTTATCTGCTGTGTAATGACTTTACTCGGACTATTTCAGCCGTGAGAGGCAGTGATTACTTTTAATTTGAGATGCCCAATTCTGGGGTCCTGCCTGGTCACTGCATGCGATAGAGGCGAAAGTGGGCTCCCTTACTCAGTCTTCTATTTTCTTGGTTGGGTTACCCGACGTGGTGTGCTCACCAATTACTCTGGAAACAGACCTCCTTTAGTTTAACATTTCCATTCATAGAAATACAGGGACTGGTGTTTCTGTTATAACTGCTGTATTCTTGGTCTTTTTTTTTTTCATATGGCTCACCTTTTCTTGGTTCTTGCCATAATGTCTGCCACCAGGGTTACTGAAGTGCAAAGACCAGGCTGGGTGACTGAGCCAGTGAGTGGATGAATTCATCCACACAGTCAGTTTGGCCATTTTAAGATCATGTTTGTTTGGTTAGATACTTGATTTTAAAAGTACTTGATTTTGAAAGTTGTTGCATTTTATAAGGCTGGGTGGGCCTAGAATACGAGGTGCCGGAACACTTTATCCATTATTGGATTATACGTATTCGATCATACTCGTATGTTTTAAAATTATCCTCAGACAGCCCTTTCTTTTGTGTATCATGACTTCTAGATTGATGTCATTGTATGTTGTAAATAACAATTGTAACTTATTTCAGGTATGGATGGACCGTATGGTGGCAGCAGTGGGGGTAGCAGCATTGAACGCTTTGCTGCTTCTGGACTTGGTATGGGAAGATTACCTGGTATGAAAATTTACAGAAGCTTTTTTTTAGGGCATGTAAACCTAAAATGTCACTGCAGAAAATCTACTTTCAGATATTAATTTTGAGTCTTGGTGTCGTTTGCTATTTTATGCTGTTCTAAAAGTTGGTTTGATGGGAAGTTTGATATAACTTTCTCTTCAATCAAGCACCCCTTCATCACCCAAGGCCTGTCATATTACTTGGCGTATTAAAGTTATTGAATTCATCTAAGCTCTGACGTTTGAAATGTAGAAGCTCCTGTAAGCATAGGAGCCCTGGTAGTAATTGACAGATTTGGATAGGTAGTCTAAGGTGAGCAACCAGTTCCAGTAACCAGTCGTGGGTAAATTAGGAAATCTATTTAGCTCCATTAACTAAGAGTAAATATCTTAACCATTCAATCTACGGGTTTGTCATGAGATGTACATGATCTTCCTGGAGAAGTCTTGTTTAGATTTTAAAGGATGGATTTGGTTACTGGATTATATGGTTGAATAACCGTGAAAACTGCAAAAAAAAAAACCTGTAATTTAGGGTTGTATTATCAAGCCTTCCTAGTTTGTTTGCTTTTTTTTGGGTACTCCTGTGATTCTATAAAAAGCCAATGCTGGAGAGCTGCGTTTGCTTGCAAAGGCATTCGTTAATTAACAGCATTAAGTCCCGATGCTCTAGTTCTTAATATCCCTTTGCACACATGTGGCTTTAATGTGTACTTACGTGGGGAATTTATGTGGTTTTATGTTCTCTTGGTAGTGAAACGTTAATCTTTACATTTTTAGATGTTGAACGTGGAGCTGGTGCAGGATTTGAGAGGGAGTTTAGCCGGAGTGGCATGGGAATGTCTGGCGGCTTTGGAGACACACTGGACAGAGTGATAAGTAAGTCTTTGCTACTGAAGTTTAACTTAACTTCGAATTAAGTGTACAATGTATTCCCTTTATAGCAGAATTATTCCTCGTTCAGGTCTGCATGTTGATTCATGGTGTGTAGGCTTGCAATACTGGTTTTATTTAAAATGTATTGCCTTTTAATGTGCTAGGCCAGTGGTTCTTTACCTTTTGGCTTCTGTGGACCTGCACTTGATCATTACTGGAATCCAGGGATACCACTGAGTCCTTAGTAGAAGCTAAGGGTGATGGGTCTAAGCATTTGTAATTAATTTACCACAAATGTACAGAAATAAGCATTTATCAAACCTATACAAATGGTGACGTTTAGTTCACAATGGTACTGGCCTGCTCCCATGAATCAAAATAATTATGCAAACTTAATTTTTAGCCTCCATTGTCCAATTCCTACGCCTGTGCAGAGCATTTTAACTCTTATCCAAACTTACGTTTTGCTTATTTAGTGTTATACCCTTGATCAATCTGTTAATATTTAATTTTCTAAGCATTGGTCGATTCCCGGAGTAGGTGTCTGGAATCCCCAGACCATAAGCTTAACATGCTTTAATTGGCTTGTGACTGTGCACTGAGTGTTAGCCAGGCAATGAAGAAAATACTTATTCAGGGATGTGAATGTTTTCATTAGATTTGTAAGAGAGGCCACTTTTTGCACTCAATCTTTCCTTCTGATTAAGGTCTGAATCAACATGCATAAAAGTACAGCAACCTCCCTTGTACAGCTCACATCTTGCCACCTTTGGAGAAAAAAAGGAGGCCTTTGCATTTGTGCGGTACAAAAGGGGGTGGTGATGGACGGAGCATCTGAAAAAAATCAAACACTCACACCCAGTCAACAGATCTGGGTTTATTCCATCACTGTTCTTTAGCCCACTCTGCCACCCCAGTTCAGACATTGCATTTGTGTGCAGTACTTCTCGAGTATCCTTGTTGGCTTTAGCTTCCATAGGCTACATACATGCTTGGTGCTAAGACCTAGTGTCTGCTTTAAAGCGAAGTTCTGTCCTTAAAGTGGATTACCTTTGTAAGTTTTGTTTACACTTTGTACTGTCCGACAGTGGGGTTAAAATCTTGCACTAAAGGGGCGTGGCCAGACGCCAGCAAAGATGGCCGCCTGAGAGGGGAGCTCCGCCGCAGCCAAGTCTGTCCCCTACTATATCTGCTCCAAATCCGCCCGAGACACACTCCAGCGCGATCCCTAAATTGCCACTGCGGAGATGAGTCCGGGTGTGAGAAGCGCCTCCGGCGCGGAGAAGAGCTCCCGAGGGCCCGGGAGGCCGGCGGAGATGTTGGAGCCTCACGGCCGGGAAAAGTGGTTACGTGAGACCCCGGCTTGAGGCCTGCACGTGAAGAGGCGGTGCGCGCCGAGGCCTGGTTTGGAGCAGCGCCTCAGGGTCCATAACAGCGGAGAGGTGCACGGAGGTGTGGTGACCCCCCTGGGACATCCTGGACCTCCGCGGGGGGCTGACCCTGGCCCCAGGGAACACAGCACCACTCCGGTAGGAGGCGCGTTGCAGTAAACCTGAAAATAGACTGGGGCCTCGCGTCGATAGGAGAAGAACCTGAAGGTTGTGGGGCCGGGTGCAACACGGTGAGCGGCCACCACAGAGAAGGCGACCCCCGAGGGCTGGGGCAGAGACTGTCATAACAGAGTAAGCCCCGACCCCCCCCCCCGGGAGACAGGTGTGCGCGCAGACTGTGACGTAGGCCCGGTGGCGTGGTGCGCCTGGGCCTGCAGGGCTGCATGGACTGTCTTTGACCCGGCCTTGGAGCGCAGCTGCACTACCCCACAGGAGGGTAACACCGGGTGAGACCGACCGTCGGAAAGGTGACCCGAGACTGGGTGCCGAAGAGACACCCGAGCGCTGTGCAAGTTGTGAAAGATGCCAGAGTCCCGTGTGGGCTGACCGGGGCTGCACCGAACGCAAGGAAAGCCTGAGGGAGGCCGTGGTGGAGACCCCGGAGACAGCGCATCGCCTCCCGAACCCGGTACGAGAGACAGGACCAGGACCCACGAGGCAAATCCCTGCTAGCCGGAGGGGGTGGCCGATCTAGAAGTGGGGTCCAGCCGCCTTGCTCCATCACGATTGAAACTGGGAGGGGTGAGGCCCACGACACAACTCTCTGTGCGGACGGGCCGCCATCATGAGGCCGAAAAACGTTGCCGCCCAGACCAACAAGTTGGACAAATACGCAGTCCCTGTGGGGCAGGCCCAGGCAGGGAAGACCAAGCAGGCCCGAAAGAGCCGTCTTTGGCCTCCATTATGATGGCGATACAAACACTGGGTACTAACTTGGAGACAAAAATGGATAAAATATTAATCGAGGTCAACCTTCTCCGAGCGGACCTCGGCAAGACCACGGAAAAGGCCAAGGCAAACGAGTCCTCCATACTGGAGCTCCAGACCTCCTCAAAGACGCTGGAAAAACACGTAAGCGAACTGGTACACCAGCAGCGACAAATAGCCCTCAAGCTGGAGGATCAGGAAGGGAGAGATCGCAGAAATAACATACGTGTGGTGGGAGTGCCGGAAGGAATGGAGGGGCCCAGCGTGGAACTTGTCCTGGAAGACCTAATCCTCGCCCACCTCAGGCCTAAGCGCCTGTCCAATATCTTCACTATAGAACGCGCCCACCGGTCCCAAAACCCAAGCTGGGAGCGCCGCCCAGGACAATCATTGCGAAAATCCTGTCCTACAGGGATAGGGACGCCATCTTCCAGGCGGCTAGGCAGGTGGGTGACTTGCAACATAAGAACACCACGATCCGCTTCTTCCCGGATTTCACGCTTTAAGTCCAGCGGGAAAGGCGCTCCTTTGCTGGTGTGAAGGCAGCACTCCGAGAAAGGGGATTCAAATACATGATGTTCTTTCCTGCCAAACTGAAGGTCCTCGCAGGGGGTAAATCCCTGTTCTTCACCGCACCATCAGAAGTGCAGGACTGGCTTGAGAGGGAGTCATTGCGAGCGCGGGACCGGACAGAGGTTGGAGAGAAATCAGGACGCCTCGCCGGGATCTACAACCAGGAGATCTGAAGCGGATGTCCAAAGTCAGCGCTCCTGGCGGTCAAGGTCGGCCAGCCCCAAGTGGGGTCTCTCCAGGACACGGATGGCCGCTAATGGATGCAGACGCGCGACATGGACCCCGACTAGCTGTAATGTATAAAGTAGTGTCACGTCAGGACTATGGGCCTCTCCCAATTGGCGGGTGGGAAACCGGGGAGGGAGACTCTCAGGTAGGTGGGAAAGTGCGCCCCCCCCGGTGGTGCCAGGCTGTGAAGGAAGAAAGTCCACTACCCCTCCGACCTGAGGGCTGGTACGGAACTCTGGGGGGTTGATACATCGAAGTGCCAGGGGCGGGACAAGAACTGATGTGACTGCGATCAAACTCTTTAGGAGTGTATACTCCTTGTAGGGTGACTTTAACGCTGTGGTGTCGGGGGAATTGGACAGGCGCCCGGCCAGAGATATTGGTACAGGACAACGATGGCTCCTCAATCTTATGGAAGCATTTGGTCTAGTGGACCTCTGGCGTCTCAAACACCCTACTCAAGAGCAATGCACCTTTTTCTCAGGCCCGCATCACACTTTCTCATGAAAGACTACCTACTAGCACCCATGTACCAGGATGTCACAATCCGGGAGGTTGCCCATTTGGCACGCGGAATCTCGGATCACTCCCCATTATGGGCGCACGTAACCGTAGGTAGCCACAGGGTGGGATGTATGGCACCGATTAATGCCTGGTATATCAAGGGCGAAGACACGAAAAAGACTGTCACAAGTGATCGATGATTACTTCGGGGAAAACGAGGGCACGGTTGACTCGCCGTCGGTATTGTGGGAGGCCTTCAAAACTGCTGAGGGGGGGGAGGCCTTGTTGGTTATTGCGGGTGTAACCGTAAGGAACGGGAAGCCCAGATTGCAGCAGTAGAAACAGATTTGCTGGTGCTCGAAGGCGCCGCCCAGGAGGGTGAGGACCAAGAAGCGATACACCAAATTCAAGTAAAAACTGCATAGTATAAGGCCCTGGCCACGGACGCGGCCAAGACGCTGGCACGAGATAGGGAGGGCAGGCTATATGACCAAGGGGACAAAGCGAGCAAGCTTATAGCCTGGCTAGACAAGAAACAACAAGCACAGAAAGTGGTAGCGGAACTTAAGACCGACTTAGCGGCCGTTCATAAGGAACTGTGCGAGATTGTTAAGGTATTTGCGGCTCATTACCGACTGGTCTACACGAGGAAGTCCGAACGATCGGAAGAGTAGATGGCTTTCCTGAGCGACATCACATTCCCCGCTTTTAACTGCCGAACAGCGGGAGATGCTTGAGGCACCAATAAGGGTGTACTTATTAATTAAGGCCTTTCATAATCTTCGTTCTGGGAAAGCCCTCTGACCGAATGGCATACCTGTGGAGCTTTACAAGCTTAAACCTGACAGTATCAGAGCACCCCTCCTGCGGATGTTTAATGATAGTAGGGCGCAGGGGGCACTACCGAAAGACCAGCGCGTAGCTACGATTGTGGCTATTCCCAAGAAGGGGAAACCTAAAGTTGTGTGCCTCTTATAGGCCGATCTCAATGCTAAGCCGAAAATCCTAGCCAAACTGCTGGCCAACAGGCTTAAACCCGTCCTCCGTACACTGGTACACCCCGATCAGTCGGGCTTCATGCCACACCTCAATACCGCGCTTAACTTGCGCCGGCTCCACGGAGTGTTGGGTAGCTGTCATCAGCTCCACGAAGACGCGGTAGTGGTGCCGTTGGACGCGGCAATGGCGTTCGACACCCTGGAATGGCCGTACATGTTGGTCGTTCTACGAACGCTGGGATTTGGCCTGGAATTTGTGAGCTGGGTGCGCATTCTATATTCGGAACCGCTAGCGCAGGTGGTAGTCAACAATAAGGTGTCGGACGTCTTCGTGCTTGAGAGAGGGACACGACAGGGGTGCCCCTTCTCGCCTCTACTTTTCGCTTTCTCCCTAGAACCGCTTGCAGCTTGGATTCGGCGAGCCTCCCTGACGGGGGTTCGATGGGCGGATGGTTAAGGGGAAAGGATTTCGCTATAGGTGGACGACATCTTCCTCTATCTTACGAAGCCGGGTGAATCCATTGTGAGGGCGCTGGAAATTTTCACTAAGTTCGGCCACTACTCCGGCTACAGTATTAAACTTGGGCAAATCCCTCCTCTACGTCCTACATGGCGAACCCCCTCTGATTCCGAGCGAATGCCCGATCCAAATAGCTGCTGAGGGCTTCACATATCTAGGGGTTTTGTATCACCAAGGACCGGTCTGTCTGCTATGAAAGAAACGTTTTGCCGCCCCTGCACCGGCTCCAAAGAGACACGGCCACATGGAAAACCCTCCCTTTGTCCCTACTGGGAAGGGCAGCACTGTTTAAAATAGTGGCGCTGCCACGGTTACTGTACGCTCTTCAAAATTACCCGGACCTGGTGCCTCAGAAGTACTTCGCCACAATCGAGACAACCCAGAGGGGTCTGTTCTGCTCTGGACTGGACTGCCCTGCATCTCCCTGCAAAAACTGGCGCTGGGTTGGTTTGACGGAGGAATAGCGCTCCCTGACATCCGCAAATACTATTGGGTGGAGCACCTCTCGGTCATAAACCAGGGCACATATTGTGCGGGAAATGACCCCGGGTATGAAATGGATAAGTGGCTCCTTCTGGGGGGAAATTATGAGGTGGCCCTTTACTCGCGTCCAGGTAGATACCGCTTAACTGGACCTACCAAACACTCGGTCCAGCTATGGCACATTGTACAGAAGAAATTGGGGTGGGTGGGTAAACTTACCCTAGCAGCCCCGCTCTGAGCTTTGGAAATGCTTGGCTCTCTCAGACGAACCAAAGTGTTCAGAAACTGGGACTTGATTGGAATATCACAAGTCAAAGACCTATGGGGCCCGACTGGGGTGGTATTATTTGACACACTACAACAAACATGACTTGGCCCAGACGGAACACTTCCGCTACATGCAGGTCCGGCATGCACTCCAGACTAACATCCCCCCAGGGACACAACTCCCAGAGTTCTCCCCACTGGAGGACAGGCTGTTGGATGGCCACCTCCCGGACAGGGCCATCTCACTAACATACAAGAAACTCATAAATCACACCCCAGACCCGCTGACGGCCCTTAGGGGAAATGGGAAGCAGATGGACTCGAACTAGATGGCGAGGAATGGCGAGAGGCGCTGGCGTCCCCTAAAGAGGTACCAATCTCTGCAAAATTGTGCCTCATCCAACTGAAAATCCTGCATAGTCTATCTGTCTTGCACTAGGATGGTTCCTATGGGTCACAGTGAGAATGGGCTGTCGTAGGTGGTGTGAGGAGGTGGGTACCTTTTTGCACATTTTATGGGAGTGCCGAGAGATACAGGCCTACTGGTCCCGGGTGCTACACTGCATGTAGGAGGTGTGGGGAGTGGAGTTGCGACTTGAGGTTAAGAGGTGCCTCCTTAATGTATGGGAGCCCTCTGACCTTTCATCTAGGGGTAAACTATGAGTCACACTAGGTCTAGTGATTGTGAAGAGGAATATTGCAAGATTGTGGGGGGACGGCTGCGCCACCTACGCTTTGCTCCTGGAAAAAGGACATGGACTGGAGCATGGTTCAGGGGAAGACTGTGTATGTGGCCCGGGGATGCCCGCGGAAGTGGGTTGCTATATGGTCTAACTGGAATGAATATAGGAAATATTTGTGAACCTCCGTGTACTGCCCGTGACGAAGAGCTGACCACAATTGGATTATAGAGAATCAGTAGTCACCCTGTACTTTATTATGATTGGACCGCAGTGTACTCCCTGTGATTCTAACATGTACTGATGTTCTGTTTGTAAGCCTCGGAAGTGACAACCTATGTTTGTTTTTGTATTTTTCACTTTTGGAAAAATATCTCTGAGAAAAAAAAAAATACTCGCACTAAAAAGCACATTGAACTTAAGAAAAGTAAGTGGGCATTCCCACATAATCCGGTGCAACACCTTTGTACTGGTAGCCGCACGCTTTCTCTGGTAGCTTCTTTGTTACCAATCGGCGAGACTTGGGCAGTTTTGCGTTGGTGAAGCTTTGACATTTGTTTTTGTCACAGTGCTAAGCAGGTAGGCTGAAAATTAAACCCTATGGGCGAGAACCGATGTAGAGATCGAAATTGGCCACTAACGTACTACAGTTAAATATTAGCCTATTCATATTAAACAAAAGATCCATCATTCAGGGCTTTCCAAATTATTTCAGAGCGCACCTTACTGCTAGCGTTTTTTTGTTTTTTTTTTAAAGCTTTGGCAAAAGCATAGTGGCATGAACCGTAGGCTTGGAGATCCAGTTATTCTAAAGGGGTAGACCTAATAAGTAAATTGAGTGCTGATAAGATGTCCATGCTGGAGTAGTTCTCAATCTGTACCAATCAAACGGCCTACGTTTCAACTTGTGGCAGATGCATGAAAAATGTATATGTATGAGGGAGTTTGGCTAGAAGTAGTTAAACTCTCCCAGTATTAGATGGTCATGGAGTTCTGACACGTGTATTGAATTAGCAATCATGGCCCTTCTTTTAAGCAACAGTCAGGTGACTACTGTGAGAGCACGTGTGGTAGTATTCTAACCCAAGTTGGAAGACTGGCTGAGAAACAGAGTTTTAGGATTTAACTCCACATCCTGCACTTGAATCTCAAGACTAGGAAGCATTAAATTACTGCAAAGGCTGAAGATAAAGTATTAATTTGCTTATGTTAGTATCTTGTTTTGTGGTGTAATTTTCAAATATAAAATGAGTTCTAACATTCACATTTATAATCTTTATTTTCTTTTGCAGACTCTGGGAGTGGCCTTTCTGGAATAGACCGAATGAGTGCTGGTATCGGGTCTGGGGTAGAGCGGATGGGTTCTGGGATGGGACATGGGTTGGACAGGGTGCCTTCAGATATAGATAGGCTGGGTTTAGTTATAGATCGCTTGGGTTCCAGTGGTGATAGGCTATCGAACTCCGGGATTGACAGACTAGGCTCCCTTGGTATGGATTCTATGGCTCCCAGTGTTGAAAGAATGAGCCACAACCTGGACAGAATGTCTTCGGCAGAGAGAATGGGCCCTGGCATGGGATATGGGATGGAGAGAATGGGTTCTACTTTGGAACGTGTAGCTTCTGCTTTGGATAGAATGGGATCTGTAGATAGGATGGGACCAGCAGCTATGGATAGAATGGGTGTCGGCATGGTTTCTTCATCAATGGATCGAATGGGCACTGGAATGGACCGTATGGGTCAAGTTATTGATCGAATGTCTGCTCCTGTAGATCGTTTGGCATCAGGGTCCATGGGTAGAATGGGTCTAGATCGTGTCAGTGCAGGTGCTATGGACAGAATGGCAGCTGGTATGGGACAGCCAATGGGGGCAGGAATGGATCGCATGGGACTTGCAATGGGAGTTGGTTTTGACAGATCAATGGAAATGGAGCGTGGAAACTTTAACCCCGGCTATGGAGGTGGCTATGGAGGAGCTGCTGCTGGAGCTTCAGGAGCTCCAAGAAAAGGATGCCAAATCTTTGTCAGAAACGTAAGTGGTTTTTAGTTATGCATTTAACTAGACAATAGGTGGTTGAAAGCAGGAATGTAGGAATTTTATTTGCGCGCTATGTAGCTTTTTGTGGTACTCGCTCATGCATCGAACTCGTGACACCTGGCTCCAGGTGGTTTGAAGCGGTTTCTTCAGTTGGGCTTTTTTGGAATCGAGATTAGCCGTCACCGGTAGCTTCAAGCCGGCTTTATCTGAGTAGATTTTCTTGTAGTAGGTTAAGGGTCCTTTGAAAACATTAAATTCGCTCGAACTAGCTTGCTATTGCTATAGTCAATATCTGCTTTTACGTATAGAAAATGTGGTAATTAAAGTTAAGCCTCATTGGCTAGTAAAGGGTCTTAGAAATTGACGACTTGTCCACTGAAGAAAATTGCTACTGTCAATTATAACACTGCTCCAAGAACGTTTTCAATACCCCTGCACCCTTCTCTGCCCTTTTTGTTTTCCCTCTTTACTTTGTCAAAACTATTAGTATGTGGAGGATCACCTTGGACTGACTGGGAGTATTCATCTTCTGCTGGACATGATTTTTCATTCCTAAATACCTCGTGTGATTTCAGAATGATAGATAATGGGCTGTATAGGTAGCATATGCAGACTGGAGGGATGCCTTCGATTAACACAAATACAGCTTGGCCTCCATTGAGTCACTATTTTACAAATGATCTGTGCGTCTTTTTTCGTCAGATGTTTTTAGAGTGAAATCTACCACCTAGTTCAGGCTAGCACTCGAGAATTAATCATGGAAAATGCAGTGCTCATTTGAACTTGCACACATCTGACCTCCTTCAGTATGTGTTGAATGTGTAGATTTAAGGCAGAGACAACCCAAGCATTCCGATGAAAGTACATGGTCCCATTTGCTACACCACTCCTCCTATAGAAAGCTACTAGCTATAGAAAGCTACTAGCCTACGCTCAGCTTCTCCATCTCTGTTTACCACTGACAATGCCAGTGTTAGCCTAATGACAGGGCTGCATTTGCTGCTGAACCAAACATTAGAACCGTGCTATTTTTCAAATGAGATAGCCTTATGGCAGCCTGCTGCTAGGGGACCCCCCTCCCCCATGGGATTCCCTTTTCATCTAATCCAGCATAGACAATCTTCAGATAACTTTCTTCTGGGTTAGGTTTCACATATTGACATTCTTCGCAGTATACATGGTCAGTAAAGATGCATTGACGCACCAGCTTATTGAAATTTTTTTTGTCTGGTTTAAAGTATTTTCTTCCACCCTTCACTGACCTTTTCCCCTGTATAGAAGGACCATACAACGATGTGCAATGCAAAACAAGAGGGGTGTATTCCTAATCTCACCAGGGATGCACTAGCTATCTGCCAGTGGCGAATATCACAATGGTTCACTTTCCAGATAAACAGAATGCAGAGGAAAGTTAATTTTGCATTAAGTTCTTGAGTGGACTTCTTCAGATGTGCTTTTCCACAGTTCAACCTATTTACAGAAAAAAAGTTTAGTTATCCAGCTGGTATCCATTGGGTTGGAGTAGGAGTCTCTTGATAGTAGCCAAGGATTTCCTCCTGCTTGCATTATTTTGCATTTATCCTGGTTATCTTTTTCTTATATTACCATGTGGCTATTAAAAGAACAAAAAAGTAAATGTCAATTCAGCGTTCCATTAAAATGCTAAAATATATGTAAACACTCTGGGATCCAGTGTTGGATATGCCAATTTAGTGCTGTTGACCATTCCCCTTGAGAGGAGAGCTAGCATTACAGGTACCGGAACGCTTCCTTGTTGCCCCTGATGCTAGTTGGGGTGTAAAGCCATTGACCCCCCCGACAATGAAGTGTCCTTCATTCCAAGTGAGGGATGACTTAAATGGTAAGTTCTAGATGGTTGTCATCAACTCAGGAGGTGTCCCAGCATATTCAGCAAGAAACAATTCTTAGCGAATGGCAAATCCCAAAACTACATCCAGGGATCAGCAAGCCTTTGTGAATTCAGAAATTTGGGTTGCTTTTATTAGGAAAAACACTGAACAGGTCGAGCTTCAACGGAAGAATAGCCAGGAGAGCCCTGCTCTTTAAAAAAATAAAATCGTATGGCTCAAAGAACCATGTTTGTTTTGCCACACATTCCCATTCCATTATGTGGACTGTAGAGCTATGCCAAGACCTGTTTTAAATCCGTTTAAGCTTGATTTTTGAAGCCTAATGGCCAGCATTCTACCAGCTAAGACAAATTTACATGAAACATTTACTTTGTGTGGAAGTTGCACTCATTACTGAAACATTTGATGCACTTAATTTTTCATGAAGTGTTGTAATCCCAGAAAAGTTACATTTTCTTTGTAATGTGGGATAATTTATCTACGGATAGGACATGAGTTCTAGATTTACAGATGGCTTAACCTGAAAAATTACCAGATGTTAAAAGTATTTACTTAATCACATTCCTGTATTAAATATGATATTGAAATGCCTTTTTATAGCGTTTATCTTGCCACCATTAGGTATATTTTAATACTGCACGGTTCCTTAAATATGAGGGTGCAATTTAATCAAAGCACTTAACCAGTGAGCAATTTTGGATGCCTTCTACAATGTAGTGCATAATAATCTAATCAACATTTCCTTTCTAGCTTCCTTTTGACTTCACATGGAAAATGTTGAAAGACAAATTCAACGAATGTGGTAAGTACTCTTCAAACCTGTTAACCTGTTAAACGGTTAATGTGATATGTTGATCAGATACACAAGCTTGTGATTGTAAGATACTGCACCCAAGTAGCATTTCAGATAAATGTAATATTTTTTTCGCATGTCGCTGGCTTTTCTGAAGCTCAAATAAAGCAAAGGGAGTAAGTGTGTGAGTGGACATGTAGCAGTTAAATCTGCTCCTTGGTTTACCAGCTTTTTCTTTCCACCCCATAGGTCATGTAGTATATGCTGATATCAAGATGGAGAATGGCAAATCCAAAGGTTGTGGGGTAGTTAAATTCGAGGCACCGGAAGTTGCTGAGCGAGCATGCAGGCTGATGAACGGAATTAAACTTGCAGGCCGAGAAATAGATGTCCGCATGGACCGAAATGCTTAAATTGTTTTTCTTATCAATTTGTACTTTTGTTTTAATTGTTGGCTGGATGTAAAAAATGTGAAAATGCTTTTTGGGGACATCTTGTACTTTTTTAAAGACGTGAAATTTTACTGTTTTGCCTCCAAAAAAATGTGCCGACTGTGTCTCTGTGATAGTCCATTCCTTGTACAAACCGATATTGTTATAAATACTGAGGTATTCACATATGTTAACTTAGAATGTATTAACTTCCAAGATTGTGTAACAGACCATTTCAGTAAAATGTTTTAATCTATCCTGTTTGGAATTATTTCATATCTTGCTAGTGTCACTTAGCTTTCTATAGGTCTAATGTACTGGAGAATGCTCATGCGGAGACATTGATCTTCTACTTGTGAGCCATGACTTTATGCAGTGTTTATACTATCGTAGACTTACTCAATTCGAACTGTTGAAAGATGAAACAAAAGCTGTATAGAATTAGACCAGCCAGAATTGGTTGAAACGTCGAATGGCTTCTATGCCGTACATAGTTCTATATGAAACAATTAGACTGCAGATCCACAAGTTCTGGACCTTGTGACTCAGTGTGCTTTAAGCAGTTTTTCTTATTTTATTCAGGAGTCCGTGGGGGTGGTTTCAACACTGGCTAAATGTGGTTGGCTCCCTTATTATTGAGAGAAAGTTGAGACTAGACAACGACATACTGAATTTAGAGGCAACTGCCAGATTTTCAACTGCTTATCTTGCAGCAGGGACTACTGAGCTCTTTTACTGAACCCGATCTACACTTAAAATCGCCAGACATCACTTTCTACCCACTTGGAGTTCCTGCTGGATGAAGGTTGAATCCACACACTAAGAACTCCTTGAAACTTGACCGTGTGAGGGCATTGGTGGCTGGCACATACTACTGGGCCATGCAACGTGGAATGACTGCATGTGGACAAGCAGGCGGTCTTTGCACTTTTCAAGCCTTAAAACTTGACAGTGGTTGATTGGGTTAGGTCTTCCAAGTTATGGATTTGTAGAGGAATGATCATATGCAGGCTGATCCTGTCAAGCGTCGGCAGCAAGCTGATTCTGGTTTGTATCTAGATAGCTCAAAACCTGAAGCAAACGTATTGCCTAACGTAAACCTTGCTCTTGTATTAAACTTCTGGTGTTGGATCTACTGTTCTGTAGTAGGGGATCTCTGTTGTAGCAGGGTTTCTGTTCTCCCACAGAACTGTGCAGAGGATTGGAACCTCAGCGAATTAGGGTGACCCAAAACTCACCTTAGTACCCAACAAACCCCTTACCGAGCTAGCTACAGTGTCTCATTGGTCATAACCAACTCCCAATGTTTAGACAAACCAGAACATGAACTCACCAACCTCAGGTTACGTGGAACACATGAGCACTCTTTCGTTATACAATCATTACAAACCAGAACATGGAGTAAAGAACACGTGAGCATTTGAAATGTTTATTTACTAATGCCGTCTTCTCAGGCGCAGTATCTTAGATAATACAAGTAAACATATTATCAGCAACAAAGCTACAAGCATAGTTACTAGTCCATAGAAAGCGAATGGTGACAGCATGGGTAACATGCTGTAAATCAATAAGGGTTAACAACACTTATTTTTGCAGCGTGAATCTTTCTGGATTCACTATGCTGTGCATTATTCCGCGGTCTTGTGGTTGGGTCCGGATTCGTAGTCTTTTCTTTGTTTTTTTTTTTTTTTTTCTTAGCCCAGGTGGGCGTCGGCGTCACACCCCCATGGGTGTATTTCCGGTGACGTCGGCATGCTTCCTGCGGAAGCTCCCACTCTTGGGCGCCATCTTCAGATTCTTTTTTTCCGCGGTCGGGTCTGGATCGTTCCCGTTTGGGCTCCAGACATTTTTGGAGAAAGAAGAAAGAAAATACAGAAAAGACGAGGAGAAGTCATCTGAAGACTCCAGGGGACTTCACAGACGAGAAACAAGCAAGGATAAGGCGTTTTCCATCGATCTCGACGACCGTCGACGAACATGCGACCAGAGAGGCCCTGGACGCTCGAGGATGGACAACACGCCGTTCAAGTTCTGCCGTAACTGCCACCACAAGTACGCGCAGAAGGACCAGCACCCGGTATGCAACCTTTGCCTACCGGTGGACCACGAAAGCGGAGACTGCAACGCCTGTTCCGCCTTCACCCCGAAGACCCTTCGTGTGAGAGAGAGGCAGAGGGTAGCTCACGCCGCCCTGCAGGGGAAGGCCCCGACTCCGTCACTCTACGAGCTGGGGATGTCCTCCGAGGAAGAAGGCAACGCTGCCGCCGAAGACGACAGCTACACGGTCGTAGAGACCGATTACACGAAGACTTCTGACAAGGTAGGAGACTCTTCGGCCCCCAAGAACCCGAGAGACTCTTGAGTCTAGAAAAATCGAGGGCAAGACCCCGAAAGCGCCGACGCCAAAAAAAGGCGGCGTCCGCGACTACTCCCAGGCCCAGCGGATCCTCCGAGAAGGAGTCCCCGGCGCCGAGAGCTGCTGATCAGCAGAAAACGTCGAAAATCGTCCCCGAAAAGGATCGATCGACGGAGAAAGACCCGAAACTGGCGACAACGACCAGAGACCCGAAATCCGGTTCGAC
This sequence comes from Lissotriton helveticus, assembly GCF_964261635.1. Classification (NCBI taxonomy): domain Eukaryota; kingdom Metazoa; phylum Chordata; class Amphibia; order Caudata; family Salamandridae; genus Lissotriton; species Lissotriton helveticus. Next base: position 825,730,694 of record NC_136073.1, read on the forward strand.
GTCAAACTTCGACTCCGAGAGGCACGGCGACGAGCCATCCGTCGAAGAGAGCGGCCGACCCATCCGACGCGGAACACGCGGCCGAGATGGAAAAGAAAAGAAGGCGCCTCGAGGCAGAAATGGAGAACATCATGCAGCGGAAGAAAGATTTCGACGCAAAGATGAAAGCCTTCACGATCCCTCACAAGACCAAGCCACCAGTGATTGAGGCGGTCGAGGAGGAAGAAGAGGTCGCCGAAGTCACCGAGCAAGACCAGGACGTCGAGGTGATCGACGACCAGGAGGAGTACGAGAATCCCTACGAAAGTTACAGCTATGGGGAGGAAGATGAGGGCAGGACAGACACAGAGTCGGCACCCTCTGACCTTCAGGAGGTAGATTACATCGATGTCGACACCGACAGCCCGGAGGAGGTGGTCGACACCTACCCCTCGAGGCCCTCGCCGCCGGACGACATCGGGGCCTACAACTCGGTGATACAATCTGCCGCAGCAGCGCTCAAGCTCGACGAAGAGAAGCAGAAAGCAGACTTCCTTCTAGAAACATTACTCCCAACACAAACGAGGAGCCAGTTCCTTCCAATGCTCGAGAGCGTCTTGGCCCAGGGGAAGGAAGCTTTCAGGGAGCCCGCAACATGCAAGGCAGTAACTCCCAGAACTGAGAAGAAGTACAAGCATGCCACAAAGGACCCGGCCTACATTCAGGGCACGGTCTCCGCAGACTCCATTATCACGGCCACAGCAAGGAGGAGGGCTAACGTACCCACTACCTCGGGCCCACCACCGGATAAGGAGAGCAAAAGGATGGATCTGGTGGGCAGAAGGATCGAACGGAATGCCGCGACCCACTGGCGCATGGCTAATTCCAACGCCCTGATAAACAGGCACATGTACCAAATCATGGAGGGACTGGGGCAGTTGGTGAAGGACTTGCCCCAGGATGCCAGGCAGAAAGCCGAAAAGCTGATTGAAGAGGGGAAGAATGCGGCAAATTCTTGCCTTAAGACGGCCCTGGATGGGGCAGACACCGCCAGCAGGCTCATGATGATGGGCGTCACGGAAAGGAGGCACGCCTGGCTCAGGATATCCGGTTTCAAACCGGAGGTGCAACACAGCATTCTGAACACACCGTTCAACGGCAGCACGCTTTTCGGACCAACAGTTGATGAACAACTCAGCCAACTGAAGAAAGATAATGAAACAGCAAGATCCATGGGGGCATTGCAGTTCAGAGGGAACAAGAGGGGCACCCCGTCACGGAGGCCCGGCGGGAGAGGCGGAAACCAGCCAGGTACATCACACCAGGCTTTCCAGCAAACGCACCAGGCAGACTCGCAGACTAAGCAGGGTCATCAGAAGCAGCCCTGGCAGTACCAACAAAGAGGCCAGTCCTTTTGAGGGAGAAATGGACGGGGGCAAAATAGAAGAGGGGGCCAGCAGCCCACCTCCAAGTGACTTCAAAAAACTCCGTGTGCCCGCCCGCAAAAAAGAACCCAGGGGGCAGCACGTACAGATGGGTCAAGACAAACTAGACACCTACGACCACAGGACACCAGTGGGAGGAAGATTAAGATACCACCTCCAGGAGTGGAGAGAAATCACATCAGACAAATGGATCCTCAACATTATCCAATTCGGATACTGCATAGAGTTGGAGGGGAGGCCAACAAGCAAAAAACCAAAAAGAAAGCCACTAGCAGGCAAGCAGCTACAGTGCCTTCAGGAAGAAGCAAAAGAACTCCTGCAGAAGCAGGCCATAGAACGGGTACCCTTCAAGGAAAGAAACACAGGAGTATACTCCACGTACTTCCTGGTACCAAAAGTAGACGAGACAATGAGACCCATTCTCGATTTAAGGTTCATGAACAAATTCATAAGAACACAAAAATTCAAAATGACCTCCCTGCAAGAGGTGCTCCCACAATTGCAGATCGGGGACTTCATGGTCACTATAGACCTCAAAGACGCATACCTGCACATCCCAATGAACAGAAAGCACAAACACATGCTCACCGTCGGAGAAAGCCACTACCAGTTCACGACACTGGCCTTCGGTCTGAAATCGGCACCAAGAGTTTTCACAAAGTGCCTCGCAGCAGTCGCAGCGCACCTAAGAAGGCAAGGGATACACGTATACCCTTACCTGGACGACTGGCTGGTGAAAGCAAACTCATACCAGAAATGCAAGCTGCACGCACATACAGTGACCAGCACGCTCAGAAACCTGGGGTTCTCCATCCATTGGAAGAAATCATCAATGGAGCCAGAACAAGTGAAGATCTTCCTGGGAGCACAGATCAACACCTTACAGGGCAAGGTGTTGCCCAGCGAGAAGAGGGCGAGGGCGCTGGTGAAGGAAACTCGCCTCTACCGGAAGGGACAAGCTCGGACAGTGAGGACTGCGAGCAAAATCATGGGGATGATGGCATCATGCATCCACCTGGTACCGAATGTACGACTCCACATGAGACCCATTCAAGAATGGCTACAGGGGCAATGGTCACAAGCTACAGGCAGTTGAGAGGATCTAGTGGTTGTAACGCACGCAGTGCAGAAGGAGATGACATGGTGGACCATGGAGAACATAGCAAGGGGAAAGCCTCTAACGCCCCCAACGCCAACAGTGACCATCACCACAGACGCATCCCTGAAGGGATGGGGCGCTCACATGGAGGAGCTCAAGGTGAGAGGACTGTGGACACCGACGGATGCCACAAAACACATCAATTACTTAGAATTGAAGACAATCTTCCTTGCACTGAAAGCCTTCCAGACAAGACTGTACAATCACAAGGTGTTGATACAAACAGACAATACCACTGCGATGTTCTACATCAACAAGCAGGGGGGCACCCAGTCAGCCCCGCTTTCAACGCTAGCACAGGAGATATGGAGGTGGGCAATCCCTCTCAAGATAGACCTGCTGGCCATACACCTGCCAGGGAAGGACAACATACAAGCAGATTGGCTCAGCAGGCAGACTTCAGCATCCCACGAGTGGGAGCTCAATGCTCAGGAGACGAGGCACCTATTCGACAGATGGGGAACTCCATCGGTGGACCTGTTTGCCACACGCCAGAATGCAAAATGCCGAAACTTCGCATCCAGGCAGCCCGAGGAGGGGTCACTGGGGAATGCCCTATGGATAGATTGGTCAGGGACATTTGCCTACGCCTTTCCCCCGATACCACTGATGCACAGAGTACTGAGCAAGTGCAGAGCGAGCAACATGACACTGATACTGGTCGCACCACAGTGGGCGAGGCAGACATGGTACTCGCAGATCATGGAGATGACCCAGTGTGCACCCCACAGATTCAACAGGAGGAAAGACTTACTCTCCATGCAGAACGGAGAGGTGCTGCACCCAGAGCCAGAGAGCATGAGCCTAGTAGCGTGGCTCCTGAGGACATAGAGTTCGCACATTTAAGATTGCCAGAAAGTACACTGAAGGTCCTGCGGGAGGCAAGAAGGCCTAGCATACGGAAGTGCTATGTTGCGAAATGGAAGAGGTTCACAATATGGTGTAGACAAGAAAGACTTCACAATAAAATGAAGAGGGACTCCACAGTGCTAAAGTACCTGACACACTTGCTTGAGAAGAACCTTAGCTCATCCTCCTTGAGGGTTCACTTAGCAGCAATAGTCGCCTACACAAGGGGTGAAACGTGCAGGAGTTTCTTCACATCACAGGTGGTGAAGAGATTCCTAGAAGGGGCGAAAAGGATCGCACCGCCCAAGCGGGTGCCGCCACCTGCATGGAACTTGAACATAGTCCTAACGGAACTCATGAAAGAGCCCTTTGAACCGCTCCACAGGGCGTCCTTAAAGATGCTGACTATGAAAACAGCTTTTCTGGTTGCAATAACGTCCCTACGCAGAGTAAGCGAGCTTCAGGCTCTGACGCTACAAGAACCCTACATACAAATACACAATGACAGGGTTGTGATGAGGACTGACCCAAACTTCATGCCGAAGGTGGTATCTAAATTCCACATGAACCAGTCTATACAGATACCGAGTTTTTTCCAAAAACCAACAACTGCCGCTGAGCGAGCTCTGCACACCCTGGACGCCAGAAGGGCAGTCATGCACTACATCGAAAGGACGAAGGGACACAGGAAAACAAAACAGTTCTTTGTGTCATTTGCCAACAGTTACATGGGAAAAGCAGTAACCAAAAAGACAATTGCACGATGGATCGCACAGACAATCCAACTCTGCCACAAGCGTGCAGGACAAGAGCTAGCAGAGGGGACACGTGCCCACTCCACTAGGAAAAAGGGTGCTACAATAGCCTTCCTGGCTAACACACCCATACAAGACATATGCCTGGCGGCAACATGGGCTTCGGTGCACACGTTCACGAAGCACTACTGTGTGGACATACAGATGAACAAGGAAGCTCAAGTTGGACAGAAGGTGCTACAGCACATATTCAATACCCAACGCTCATCTTCCACCCAACCGCCACAGAAATGAGAAACCGCTACAAAATCTATGCACAGCATAGTGAATCCAGAAAGATTCACGCTGCAAAACGAATAGTTTTCTTACCTGTCGGTGTAGTTTTGCAGCTTGAAGATCTTTCTGGATTCACTAGCGAACCCACCCACCTCCGCCAGAAAGATGAGGCTGGAGAGAGAAGAGGTGGTTAACAAAAGAGAGGTTTTTAAAAAAAAAGTACAAAGCGGTAAAATACCAACTAAATAGAACATTGCCATTACTTCGGAAACGAGGAGAAACACGGAAAAAAAGAACCCGAAGATGGCGCCCAAGAGTGGGAGCTTCCGCAGGAAGCATGCCGACGTCACCGGAAATACACCCATGGGGGTGTGACGCCGACGCCCACCTGGGCTAAGAAAAAAAACAAAAAACAAAGAAAAGACTACGAATCCGGACCCAACCACAAGACCGCGGAATAATGCACAGCATAGTGAATCCAGAAAGATCTTCAAGCTGCAAAACTACACCGACAGGTAAGAAAACTATTCGTTTATCCTCCCTAACTCGCATATTATATTAATAGCTAAGAAGGTCTCTTTGGGTTGAATTAGGGCGGGCCCATACCTCAGGATCCTAGAATGAAGAGATCACATCAGCATACACCAGCTTTCTCTGCATGCGAACAGCATCAAGTGTGTTTGTGCCTCAAGCAAAGCAATATAAAAACCCGCCTCAAGCCCAAAGTTAGCAGAAGCTGCACTTACGTTATGTCTATAAAGGCACGAAGATCAGACCTCATAACAACAATTCTGTATCGTGTTGTTCCTGAGGCTTCAGCACTCTATGTACAGACATAGTTTATTAAGCAAAGCTGATATCAGAGTAATATCATATTATTCTCAAGTAAACCACAACGAACTACTAGGTTGAAAGCTAAATCAACAATTAAGTGTCGTGTGCAGAAGCAGCAAAAGGAAAAATGGCGTTTAAACATTTAATGAACCTATGCTAACTTAACACATAAAGATATACAGCAGCTATATGACACCCCCCCCCCCCCCATGATCCGAGGACGGATAAGATAAGGGCAACTTCATGAAAGCAGAGTTCAAGAACTGCGAGCCATGAAAATACTTAAAAAAATTCTAATATTTTGCTCAAGTCAATAGGTCTGTGAAATTGATCAATGTACTAAAAATCGCAAAATATGCAAGCTGAAAGTCAAATGGTCGGAAATAAACCATGGAAAAGTTTTTAGGACAAGACGTATAAGCAAAATATGCAGCAACAGCCTCCAGCATGAAATCACCGTCTTCATCAGAAAACAGTTCAGCCATCCAATTCAAAAGTGGAAAAGAACATACGTGTTCCCCAAGTATCGGAGCCTCTATTACCATCAGAGGACAACTCGGTGGGTTCTCCAGAAAGCTCAGTTCCAAGAAATCCTGCGCTGCCGTGAATATATCCCAGGGACCCATTAGTCCATGCACCGCTGCTATGGCCACAATCCTTTCGTCAGAACAAACCAACTCGTGAGTAGTGATAGGACTCATCAGCTGATTGAAATCGACGCCAGGAGAAACCGGTCCGCAGAGACACAAATCAATGGCTCAATCAAAATCACAGCTCAGGCAGTGAAACACAGGCTGGCACAGGTGAAGTAGGAAAATCGAAACGATAATCCATATGCCGTGCTTAAAATCGCAAGCGGCAGTGTGCCAAAATATTCAAGCATTCGGTTACGAAACAGCGGCAGCAGAGGCTGGGCCGCTTCTTCCACATGTGGGGCATCCATATTTAAGAAAGCAGAGAACAACTAGGACGCCTGCCGCTAGTGCCAGTAAAACTGGGAATCCACCAAACAGACTCGAGAAAATGGAATGAAAGAAACTAGGGATTACTCCAAATATTTTTTCAAATGAAGTCACAAGGCCGCTGCTAACTGCTTTAAAAAAATGCGCTAGCCCAGATGTCAAGGACGCGTTAAAGATAGAATGTATCATTTCGCCAAAATGCAACGGTAAATCAGTATTTAAAAAGGCCTGAACCTCGGTCTGGGTGTTAGCTATGTGAAGCACGAAAGTTTCCCGAGCCGAACTCAAGGCCACTTCTTTCTGGGACAATAGAGCCCTCAGTCTAGTCATGCCGTTGAACTCTGCCTTCAAGGTTGGTATGCGTGGCCAAATGGAAACCTCCCTATTTTCATGTGTGGGTGGGTACAGGACATTTCTGCAGCAAACGACATGTTCACTTACTGTTACCACATAAGCTACACCTTTGATTAACCCGCAACAATCTTCATTATTCAAAAGTAAATAACTTCCGTTCCCTAACAAGGTAAAAGTCGGGGTAATTGCTGGTACAGGAGTGCCTTTTAAAACACAGGCCAAGTTTGGTCGGTCCTGGTTGCAAGAACCGTGTAATTGTATGTGTCTACACATTAACGAATGATCTGGAGTTTCTGTACATTCCTCCCCATTTAGATAAACTTCTTGGCCGTCCCTCAAACATCTATAGGGAAGGGACCATACTTCATGGAGAAAACCACTACCCAAAGGCTCATAGCGACCTATGGCAACATATTTCATACAGTTAGTAAATTTATACAAAGCAAAAGGTAATGTTAACAGACCGTGGATAAGCCACGTTGCAGCTGAGGCTTCTGCCGCAGAAAAAGGCAAGGATTCCAATTTCTCAATATGTAACATAGAAAAAGCCCCATGGCACCTTGCCAGATTTAGGGCGTTTGCAGGGTCCATGCAAATTGCATGATAGAACGTAATTGATTCTGACCATGGTACAAAACGGATACCTCATCATGCACAATATCCACTACAGAGGACACCATGTTATCCAAAGTGTAAATGCGTGAAGAAAGCATGTTAATACTATTGTCTACCACTGCAAGGACTTTCTCTAGATTTGCTTGATCTATAGCCCTAAGTCGTGTTGCAGCCTCAATCTGCGATGTTTTCCATATTTCATTGTACACAGCATATATCCATCTTTTCGACCTACCACTAGCCGGGCCTTTTATGAAATCATTTAAATCTACATCATTTAGTTTTGCAAGTTGTAATTTAACTGCAGATAATTTAGAATGCTTCAGCCAAGTTTGACATTTACCCACTGAGTAAGTTGTGACAGAATGCCCAGTTTCAAAACGTGAATCTGGTTTAACCTGAGCAAAGCCGTCAGACAAACCCAGAAAACGCGCTGGCACGAATCAGCACTCTTGTGCCACACTAGCCAACCTTTACGGTCTATACTGGATATGTTAAAAGAAGAATTCAGCAACAGGGTCTGTAATTCTCTAATCGAAAATGGAGTATGATTACTCCAGCCTGAATATTCCTTTTAACTCTGGGATAGAAGGCAAATTTAGTTTTTTAGCAGTAGCCAATCCAAAGCATGTCGTTTGTGAAATAGTAGAATTCAAAAACAAAATCTGATTAGGGATGAGACATGCACGGTGCAAAGCCTCAGCGCCTTGTACCTGCCAGTCCTTAGAACCCCAAACTGATTTTAGGTCAATTATTTCCTTCCATACTTCATAACCGCCAATAGCCAGCTGATCAAGAAAGGACTTCGAATACAATAGTTTGGTATCGGTAAGTCTAACCTTGGACATAGGCTTCTGTGTCATTTTGAAATAAAAGGACTCTGGATTAGACTGATTGAAGTCAGTAAAATATGTGTACTTTTTCAAAAAAGTACTGGAACTGCCTTGTATAGGAGCCGGACAATGCTCCCGTTGTGTATAATTCACAGTATTCCTTTTGGATGTCGTTTTATGTAAGAAATGATTGCCAAAATGTTGAAAGCAAAATAAATCACCATAATTAGCAGATTCTAAATATAAATCTTCAGCATCAAAGGCAGCATAGTATTTCAAATCAGAAAATAAAGACTACGGCCTGAACATCCCAATCATCAGAACGTATGTTTTGTTTCACCACATCCCCCATATTAACTCTAAGTACGTTAGGGACATTAACAACTTCCGTAGGGCCATGAATTTGAAATCAAACGGCATCCCACACGATCCCATCAAGGACAGGCCAAGCAGTGATGTTAACAAATGTTAAGTCTCTTCTCAGTCTATGTGCAGAATGCGATGAGGAAAGGGGAGCCAAAGTTCTGTAGTAGGGGGATCTCTGTGTATAGTCATAATCTAGTGAATAGTCCCGCCCATGTGCGTGGACCCCGGAGCAATCAAAAATAATCTTACAGTGTCAAAAAATGCAGAAAATGCATAGACACTTAAGAGAGAATTTAAAGACAGATAATGCAGCCAAAAAGGCTACACTGTCCAGTACTTCAACTAGAAATTCCACCATAAAATCCACAAAACAGCAAAGCCTGTACAGATTTCCCTTGCTTAAAAGCAAAATCCCTCAGGAATGATAGAGAGAAGAACCTGGACAGACATCCCCATAGGCTGCCATTATGTGGCTTAATTAGGATACTGTGCCTTTAAGGAACCTTCCAGAACCTTCTCCCAGTATCCCAGAATGCATAGCAGGTCCAACTTAGTTTCAGTTCTTTTTTCCGGCTCCTGCAAGCAGGACCCTGGAGCATTGAGCTCTCCCTTTTCAAGGGTTTTTGTTGGTGTTTTACACTAATTTCGATTTTTGGTGCTTTAAAAGTACTTTGGTGACTTTCTTCTTGAGTTTCTGCACTCTTTTTTTTTTTGTCCATAATGCCTGCATTATTCGACAAATGCCCGGAGTGCTCAAGGAAGAAGGCCAAGTCAGACCCCCATGAGGTCTGTATTCTCTGCCTTCCCTCTTCCCTGAGGACTGTGTGATCTGCAAAGGCTTCTCTGGAAGGACCCTGAAGGAGAGGAAGAAGATCAGACTTCAGGGACTTGAAGAAAGGAGGTTAAAGGCACGAGGTGGGTCAGGAGGGGCTCCTTCTGCCCATGCTGAGGCCTCTGGGGGGCTCCCCAGGGGCAGGAAGACCAGCCCTCGCCCAAGATCTCCGTCTGGGTCAGTTGCTCTGACCACGACGTCGAGAGGACGGTCAACGGCCAGTTCCAAGTCTCCCCAGGGCTCTGGGTTGAGAAAACGTCGCCCGTCGAGGAACGTGTTCCGGCCGCCGTCGAAGCCGGTGTCGATCTCCTCGTCGTCGAGTGGTCGACATCGGAGGGCCCGGCGTCGGCGCTCGCCGTCGAGGCGACACCGCCGTTCGCAGTCGAGGACATCGTCGTCGAGGGGATCCTCGTCGTCGAGGCCGCCGTCGAGACGGAAGAAGTCTCCGGCGCCGAAGAGGTCGACGTCGAAGCATTCGAAAAGACCGACGTCAAGACGCTCAAGGAGATCGACGTCGAGACGGTCCGAGAGGTCGACGTCGAGACGATCCAAAGGGTCGACGTCGAGACAGGCGTCGAGGTTGCCGTCGAGGCACCATCGCCCGTCGTCGAGGTTTCGTGGTTCGTCCATCTGGTCGGGGTCGACGTCGAGACGCAGGCACGGTTCGACGTCGAGAAGTGAGAAACGGTCGACGCCGAAGGGCCGTTCGACGTCGAGGGACCATCGGTCGTCGTCTGGGCACCGATCTTCGGCGTCTGGAGGTCCTAAGGACAGGCCCAGGACTGTGGGGGGCTCCCCACGCTCCGGACGGGATGGTGGCTCGCCGGGAACGGCGCATTCCGGGGTGGATACTCCGATGAAGCCCTCTGCACCTCCTTCGCGGCCTGCTTTGCCGAAGGGTCCGCCTCCGAAGGCCCCGACCCCACCTCCGAGGCCGGCTCCGCAGACCCCGCGTCCGGTTACTCCTCCACCCCCGGTCCCGCCGAGGGCGGTGTCGATGCCCAAGTTTCCGACGCCACCGAAGAAGACTCCTAGGAAGCCTAAGGCTTCTGAACCAGGGAGGCCAATGGAACGTCCGAGACCCAAGAGATCGAGGTCTCGCTCGGGGAGACGGGACAGATCGAGGAGTGGACGTGGATCTTCCTCAAGATCCAGGCATCACCATAAGAGACGTCGGTCCAGGTCACGGTCTGCCTCTGGGACCCGTTCCTACTCGCCCACGTTGTCCGATTCGCCGGAGACTAGAGTGTCTCCTATAGACGATATTGGCACGTTTCAGGAGGTTCTCCTGCGTGGAGCGGCGAAGTTGGGAATCAAGGTTGAAGCGCCTACAACTTCTACTTCTGTGATATTTGAGACATTACACAAAAGGCACTTGTCTCGCCCCCTGTTACCTCTGGTGCCAGGGCTCCTTGAGCCCGCTGAACAGCTATTCCTGACGCCGGCAGTGGTGAAGTCTGCGCCTTCCAGGATCCTAAAAAAGTACAGGGCTCCGGACTCGGACCCAGCCTTCTTGAGGAAGGACCCGGTACCGGATTCAGTGATCGTGACAGCTGCACGAAAGCTTCATGCCACCTCCCCTGCGTCCACGGTGCCTCCGGACAAGGAGAGCCGCTGGATCGACTCTGCTGGTCGTAAGGCGTGTGGGACGTCCGCCTCTTCAATGAAGGCCGCCAGTGACTCGGCGTTGCTGGGGCGTTACGACCGGGCACTGTGGGACTCGATGGAGCAGTTTGCGGACCTTGTCCCTCGAGACCGCAAGGAGGACTTCATGGAGATCGTCCAGGAGGGGATGCTGGTCTCTAACCAGGCCATCGGTGCCGCAGCGGACATCTCCTTGCTGTCAGCGCACGGATACTGCCACGGGATTCACCAGAGACGCCCTGCTTGGCTCAGGTTGACGTCACTGAAACCACAGCAACGTGTGGCGAATCTCCCGTTTTCCGGAGATACCCTCTTCGGAAAACACGCTGATGACGAGATGGCCAGGATGAAGGCCGAGGCGGAGACCCTGACGGTGGTGGGCTTGGAGAAGCCCAAGGAGAAGAAACCCTTCCGACAGTTCCAACGTCGGTTTGGGTCGCAGGGTCGTGGAAGGGGACAGTCTGCTGGACAACATCAACAGCAGCAACAGCAGCAGCAGTACAGGCGGCCCTTCCAGAAACGCCAAGGGGGTAGAGGTCGACAACAGTCCTCTACCGCGACCAAGGGCCCGGCCGGGTCTCGACCCTGAGCGGTTACTTCCCCCTCGTCCGTTACCCGCTCCGGTGGGGGGAAGCGTTCAATTTTCTGGCAGAGTGGAGAAAAATTACTCAGGACAAGTGGGTGCTGAATATTGTTTGCAATGGATACAGTCTACGTTTCACCAGCCCTCCTCCATCGATTCCTCCCGTCAGCTCGCAGTATCAACTGCGCGAGCTTCAGGCGGAGGCGGACATTCTGCTAAGGAAGAGGGCGATCGAAGACGTACCTCTGTCTCAAAGAGGAAGAGGTCTTTACTCTCGGTTCTTTCTTGTCCGCAAGAAGGACAAAAACGAGTTCAGGCCCATTCTGGATTTGCGACAGGCAAACAAGTGGATTCGCAGAGAAAAGTTTCGCATGCTGTCGTTGCATCAGATCTACCCTCAGCTGCAACGAGGAGATTGGATGTGTGCCATAGATCTACAGGACGCATACTTCCACGTGCCCATTGCATGCAAACACAGGAAGTTTCTGCGCTTTCAAGTCGGCACCAATCACTATCAGTACACGGTGCTACCCTTCGGGCTGAAGTCTGCACCCAGGACATTCTCGAAATGTATGGCAGTGGTAGCAGCACACCTGCGGAAGAACAAGGTGTTTGTCTACCCGTACCTGGACGATTGGTTGATCAAGGCCTCCTCCTTCTCGGAAGCTCAAGCACACTTCCAGAAGACGTGCGTTCTCTTGAACAAGCTGGGGTTGCACATCAACATGTCCAAGTCGGTCCCGATTCCGGTCCAGTGCATCCAGTACTTGGGAGCCTCCATCAATACGCTGTCAGCAAGCGTGTCTCCTTCGGAAGAGCGACGTTTATCACTCGTTCGGAAGGCTCAGGCTCTCATGAACACTCAGTCTACGACTGTGAGGACGGTGTCTTCTCTACTGGGATCGATGGCCTCTTGCATCTTTCTCACTCCTCACGCACGGCTACAGATGAGACCTCTGCAGGAGTGCTTGGAGGATCAGTGGGACCAGAGGAGAGGTTCTTGGGACGACAAGATACGACTGTCTCTACATGCTCTTCAGTCTCTGAAGTGGTGGTGCTCGAAGGAGAATCTCCTCAGAGGGGTTCCCTTCCACAAGGACATTCCCACACAGACCATCGTGATGGATGCGTCTCTCCAAGGCTGGGGAGCGCACTCCGGAGACCTACAAATTCAAGGGACGTGGTCTCCGACGGAGTCCACGTACCACATCAATTTCCTGGAACTGAGAGCTGTTCACTTGGCACTGAAGGCCTTTCATCAGTCCTTTCAGACCAACTCTCTGCTTGTTCAGACGGACAACACGACAACGATGTATTACCTCAACAAGCAGGGGGGCTCGAGATCGCGCACTCTGTCGCAGGAGGCGCAGGCGATCTGGCACTGGCTTCTGGCTCGAGGACTGTCGATAACGGCCACCCATCTGCCAGGTGTGCAGAATGTTCAGGCAGACGAACTGAGCAGACTCATTCAGGAAAACCACAAATGGGTCATAAACGACGAAGTACTAGGAGAAGTCTTCGCAAGGTGGGGAACTCCAGACGTAGATCTGTTCGCCACCGCCGAAAACAGCAAATGCCGAGGCTTCGCCTCCAGGTACTACCAGCCGGGGACGCTGGGGAACGCGTTATGGATCAACTGGTCGAACAGCTTTCTGTACGCTTTTCCACCAATTCCCCTGATTCCGGCGGTTCTCATCAAGCTGTCCCAATCCAGGGCGAGAATGATTCTGATTGCCCCGGAATGGCCCAGACAGTGGTGGTTCACGGACCTGCTCCACCGATCTCTCCTTCCTCACATGAAGCTGCCGTGCAGGCCGGACCTTCTCACGAAGTTCGGGGGGCGGATGGTGCACCCCAACCTCTCGTCTTTGAGTTTGGCGGCATGGCTCCTGAAATAGTGCAATATGGCCATCTGAATCTCCCAGAGGATTGTATGGACATACTGAAGGAGGCTAAGCGTCCTTCCACTAGGACTTCTTATGCTTACAAGTGGAAGAGGTTTTGCATCTGGTGTAGGTCTAAGAGCTATGACCCTACGACATGCAAGGAAGATGTCATCCTTCCATATCTGCTACATCTGGCGCAGTCGGGCCTTAATGTCCATTCCATTAAGGTTCATCTGGCTGCTTTGACTGCCTACAGGAAAGGCCCTTCACAGACTTCCTTTTTCCAGATCCCTGTGATCAAAGATTTTTTGGAAGGCTTGAAGAAAGTGTTCCCTCCTGTCAGGCTGCCTTCGCCTTCATGGGACCTGAATGTGGTGCTGTCCAGATTGATGAAGGAGCCTTTTGAACCCATTCATAAGGCTTCGTTGCAGCACCTGTCCTGGAAGGCGGCGTTCCTCGTGGCCATTACATCGGCCCGCAGGGTGAGTGAGATTCAGGCATTGTGTTGCCAAGAACCTTATACTGTGTTTCATAATGCTAAGGTTGTTATGCGTACTCACCCTAAGTTTCTTCCCAAGGTTGTTTCTGATTTTCATATCAACCAGACTATCACTTTGCCTACGTTCTTTCAGAACCCTTCATCTCCAGCGGAAAGGTCTTTACATTCCCTGGATGTGCGGAGGGTGCTGAAGTTTTATCTTGATAAGACTAAAGATATTCGTAGGTCAGACCAATTGTTCATCAATTATGGCTCAGTCAGGACAGGTCTTGCTACATCTAAACAGTCCATCTCGAGGTGGATTGTGTCCTGCATACAGTTGTGTTACTACAAAGCTAATAAGACCTTAGGGGGCAAGCCTAAGGCTCATTCCACCAGGGGCTAAGCTGCTACGACAGCTATGCTCCGTAATGTTCCAATTGCAGAGATCTGCAAGGCGGCCACTTGGAAGTCGGTCCATACCATTGCTAAGCATTACTGCCTGGACACTGATGCCAGGGCAGACGCTCAGGTTGGGCAGGCTTCGCTGCGGAATCTGTTCGCACAGTAGTGGCGTTATTTTATTCTCCACCGCCGCTTGGTGTGGGGATGGGCTTGCCATTCTATTCACTAGATTATGACTATACACAGAGATCCCCTACTACAGAAGGAGTAGTTTCTGTCCTGTAACTCCAGTTCTGTAGTAGGGGTATCTCTGTTATAGTCATAAGCGCCCTCCCGCCTCCTCGGTGGAGAGTTATTCATGTTCATAATGCTACAGGTCTGGCGTTTTCTACGCCTTCAAAAAGAACTGAAACTAAGTTGGACCTGCTATGCATTCTGGGATACTGAGAGAAGGTTCTGGAAGGTTCCTTAAAGGCACAGTATCCTTATTAAGCCACATAATGGCAGCCTATGGGGCTTGTCTGTCCAGGTTCTTCTCTCTATCATTCCTGAGGAATTTTGCTGTTAAGCAAGGGAAATCTGTACAGGCTTTGCTGTTTTGTGGATTTTATGGTGGAATTTCTAGTTGAAGTACTGGACAGTTTAGCCTTTTTGGCTGCATTATCTGTCTTTAAATTCTCTCTTAAGTGTCTATGCATTTTCTGCATTTTTTGACACTGTAAGAGATTATTTTTGATTGCTCAGGGGTCCACGCACATGGGCGGGACTATTCACTAGATTATGACTATAACAGAGATACCCCTACTACAGAACTGGAGTTACAGGACAGAAACTACTCCTTCCATTGAGATGGCGAATGCATGTTCTTTCCTCGACATAGTGTCCATTTACCAACCGGAAAAAATAAAACACAAAACCAATTGACATAAAAAGATATATCGAAAAAAGCACCAGCCAAATATATGTCCAAGGGGGAATCAAAATTTTTTTTTTGAATAAGGTAGCATAAACTGCAAAACGAGAGGGTTTCTTCGAGGCAAGGGAAACCGAGTCAAAGGAAAATCTGGAGTCTGTGGCTAAACGTGCTTGCAGGTCAGGCATGGAAAAATCAGTGGGATATGTATAGTCTATTTCATTTAGATCTGCACCTGGCAAAGTACTCAATAAAGGACTGGAAATCGCAGGTAATTCAATGGCCACTTCTGATTCATGATTAAAAGCAGTGGGCACAACTGAATTTCTCACAATGGAAGGACAGGAAACTGCCGGTGTCATACTAAGAAGAATCGGCCACTCTGTGTATCTTGACATTGTCAATTGAAATAAACCTGTTTTCCTTACGACCAGGAAGCGGTGGTAAAATGACTGTTCTTGTGCCCTTCACTCCAAGAACTGGAGCTCGATAGGACGGACCAAATTCTTTTTTGTTATCGATCTTCTCACGAACCAGTTTTCCAACTTGGGGTAGCCAGCCGACTACCGGGATCTGCAACGCAACATCAGACGTGGAGGGCAAATGTTCCTTTGCAAGACCGTCTCTGATCTTTTGTAGATTCTGTAAAACATTGCAATGTTCATCTGCGTCAAAGGAAGTGGCGCGAACCACACAGTCTAGACCGTCAAGGTCAGGGACGTACATCTTGATGCCAAAGAGCATTTCGTATGGGGTCCGCCCACCCAGAGACCTTCTAGGGAGATTATTAAGCGCACGCTGCACGCCATTGAGGTGGGTCAGCCAGTTTCTGCCAGTGCCTATAACTCGAGCTGTCAAAGATTGCTTTAAATCACGGTTCATTCGCTCCACTACACTGTTACCCTCAGGTCTGTGGGGAGACGAAAACTTGACTTTGACCCCCAACGAAGTCATGGCATCCTTATACGCCTTAGAGGCGAAAGCCGGACCCTGATCCGAATGGAAGGTACCACAGGCAAAAATCCCTACAAAGACACGCAAATCTCTAATGACAGTCCGTGAATCAGCGCTGCGATGGGGCCATACCCACACAAAGCGTGTGCATGAGTCAACTGCTACTAAGATGTACTTATACGCAGTATCAGATGAAAAAGGACCGCAGTGATCCAAATAAACACAACCTAGTATTTTATTAGAAATGTACAACTGTGTCTGTGGCGGACGCGTGGCAGTTGAAGGATTAATCTGCTGGCAAATGTCACAAAGAAGGACATAATCGCGCGTCTGTTTGTACAGTCCCCGCCACCAGAAGCGTTGTTGTAATTGACTTACAGTGGCCGAGACGCCCGCATGCGCAGACTCCACACCTTCATGTGCCGCTGTAATCAAGTCAGCTCTGCAATCCGAGTTGGGAATCAAACGTTCTCCAACATCAGGAATTTTCACAAAAGGAACCTTTTCGGGACTTAAGTGGTATGTGTACTTCGAAGGGAATCCAGTAGGATGTTTACCTCCCTTCTCAGTGGCAGCAACAGCCGCCAAGATTTCACTATCAATCTTAGTTTTGGACCTAGTAACTGCTGCAACCAAGTATGTAGATACTGCTGATTTCGCCGCCTCATCAGCAAGCGAGTTACCAACAGCGTGAACCCCAATACGCTGGTGGCCAAGAGTATGAATCACATAAACGAGCGGCAACTTAGCCTTAAGTTCCGCCACTCGAACCCAGATCATCTTGTGTTTTATTGTGCTACCCTTGGAATCACGAAATTCATTCTGAATCCAAAAGAACAAGTTTTCATTGTAAGACTGGACACAGTAATAAGAATCACTCACAATAAGAGTAGTAACACTAGGATCAGCGTACTCCAACGCTAGTAAGAGAGCACGAAGCTCTGCCAATTGTGCGGTGCAATCGCCCAGTGGCAACGTGTGCACTTCCCTGGAAACTAACTCATCGTTCAACATGGCACCTACCACAATGGCGCATGCGGAAACGTAGGCGTGTTTAGAGCCCTGCGCAACCTGCGCCGAACCATCAGTGTATATGATGCAATGGAAGTCCTCCAAAGGTCGCATAGCCAGAGGAGCAGGGTGAACAAACTCATACTGCAAGAACTCTTGCGACCGTAATGAGGCGTCAAAAATAAACGTGACATCCGTGGACGTCAAGGACGCAGCCCATTGAATCCACCGAGGGTGCAAAGCTTTTGAATTTGGTACACTGGCTTTCGTGACTGCCTCCAAATGAGGACAGGGTGTTACAACCAACATGCGTTTCCCCTGTGACAGAGCTCGTTCTTTAAGAATCGCCATCTGCACAGCTGTTAAAACCTTTTCCACAGTGGGAAACCGCATTTCAGCCGAAGTGTACAAGTGCGACTTGTAAGCAATAGGTACTGTGTCTCCCTCATTAAAAGTGAGGTACGTGAAACCCACTGTCCCAGGGACAATCCTTATCACCAGGTTTGTGTGGTTATCACGAGTCAGTAAGAATTTAGAAGCGAGCAGATCAGCCTGCAAGGACTGCAAGATGGCTGAGTGGTCAGGCAGCCAGCATGATTTCGAAAAATGTGGTTGTATCAAAGCATACAAAGGCTTGATACGCTGGGCATATTCCGGAATGTATGTCCTCCCGAAATTTAAAAAACCCAGCAAAGATTGTAATTTTTTCAGTGTAGTTGGAGCGCTCAACTGTGCGCATTTCTCCAAGAAGTGAGGAGCCAAACCTCTACCTTCATTGTTGAGCTCGTAGCCCAAAAACAACACTGTGTGCTCAGCAATGTGCGATTTTGCAAAGTTAAATTTGTAACCCATATCTGCAAAGTTACAAATAACAGAATTTACACGACACAGATGCTCCCAAATATCGTTGTCTGTGAGATATATGTCATCCACATACGAACAAGCATCTGGGTCGAGTGCCTCCAGAATAGAGACAAAGCGAGCGGTAAATATACCAGGACTATTCTTATAGCCCATTGGGAGACGCCGGAATTGTTTTTGGTCCCCAGCGCACGTAAAACTGGTCCATTGGGAGCTAAAGCTGTCCAATCTGTGGGCATAGAAACCGTTGGATATGTCAAGCGTTGTCTTAAAACGCTTACGCACGAGACTATCCACAAGGGCAGAGCCGTGAGTATTCTGTACTGCGCAGTTACGGCAATGCGAGTTCAAATGTCGGTAATCCAATACCAAACGATATGATCCGTCAGGCTTGGTCACAGTAAAAAGAGGATTATTCATCGGTGACACACACGTTTCAATAACTCCCTGATATTCTAATTGTTCAAGGATTTCCGCGACGGAAGCTTTGGCTTCACGCCGAATGGGATATTGAGGTTGAGGCTGCGGCTGAGACCGCAACGGAATTTCGTGGCAAGGCGACAATTTATCCCAACCACATTGGTTACGGTACAGAGCCGGTGCGAGAGCCCGAGCCCACTCTTCTGCAAAATGCTGCGCATGCTCTTTTGAGACTGTGTGTGCGAAACTGGGAAGGATTACCTCCTCCCCTCGCGGCGCCGCGAGCACAAAAGGTGGGGGCCAATCAGCCTCCGAAAGCAAAATATCATATGTAGACGAAAGATTTTCCCAAAACACCCCCTTTACAGTACGCTGTATGTCACCTTCAATTAACAGGACAATTTCATAAAGTCGCTCAGGGGGAGCAAGTCTCGTGTCTGCCGTTTCAATTACAACATAGACATCAGTCGCTGTCACCCTCAGTAGTGGACGCAGCGCCTCTCTGACTATGGTAATCTCCGCCGCGCTGTCCAGCAAGGTCAGAGCCCACGTCAGATTCCGAAGCCGCGTTCTCACTATCTGTGGCATATCGATGCGCAGTTAAGGCTGCGAATTTCTTTTTCGCAAACTGCGGTCTCTTTGGCATAGAATCCTCCTGCTTCCCTGCGCCTTCTGTCTGGCGGGGCTGGCCACGTCCTTGTTGGCCACCACGTCCCTGTCCGCCTCCTCCTCCACCGGTCTTCGGGGCCGATGAGTCCTGAAAGGAACGAGGAGAGCGTTGATCAGAAACCTGAAATCGATCAGGTGATTTAATCATCGCGCGATCGCGCAAATCATAAACTTTCTCAGCCGGCGCAGGGACCTGTGACGCAGGATATGATTCCTGAGTCTGCTGTTGTTGCTTCCCCTGTTTCTGAGGCCAATTCTGTTTCTTGGCCTTGGGTTGTACATCTGCCGCAGCAGATTGCACTTGTGGTTGTTTCTTCTCCTTAACCGCGAAGTACTTCAAACCCTTATTTGTGCGACCGATTGTTTTATAAGCGGCCACCACAATCTTCGCCAACTGGCGGGGCTTTTCGGCATCGGGTAACGCCGCCAAGGCATTAAAAACCTGGAAGTTCACTGCATCTCCCTTGATGTTGGAGAGTATGAGATCACTTACAATCTCAAAAGAACCACACAGGCGCATACCCAATTCAACCGCTGCCTCCGGACCGTGATCATCCTGAACACGTTTTATGATCGTAGGCAGTACAGCCATAGATGGGGTGCCGAAACACCTCGCATAAACAGCCGCAAAAGTTTTACCCCAACTTTCACAGTCAACGAGTTCGGGAGTGATATCCTTGGGTAAAGTAATCGTCAACATTCTATGTTTATCAGCAGGAGTAGAATTTGGAAATACGGCTTCCAGTTGGTCAAATTTCTCGGCCAGCCAAAAAGGAAAATCATCCTTATTATCAGGGCGTTGACCAAAAACCGAATTTACCATAACCGGATTGAGCCGTAAAACACCACGTTCCGTTTGAACGTCCGGACCCCCTGGGGACCACCCGGGAGATGTCGACCAATGTATTGCACTAATGCACGAATCACGGCAATTGAGACAACGTGTAGCCTGCGAATATCAGCAAGGGGACAAGCGCCGTGATTCGGGTGCGGGGTGAATCCACCCAAAGCAGGCCAATTTGTACCTGGAATGGAAAGTGGACCTAACCTCGCAGCTGACAAAGAGTGGGGGAGGGCGCCATCAAACCAAACGCGATGCTGCCAATGATCAATAGGTATTTCCAGTGCCCTGTACGGTGTATACTCAGCCGGTACAGGAGAGGGTGTGTAGTGGAGGAACACTTGAGAATTCGTGTCCACTTCCGGAAATGTGACCCACGAGTAAAACAGTTCGAAAGGGTATGCCGGATCTGCACACACCACCAATATCACAGCCATGCCTTCCAAAGGGACTTGGAAAGTTTGTAAATGGTTGCGCACCGCAATGCGACTATGCTGCGCAATGGCCACAGCCATGAGTCCACCGGAACTACTGAAAAACAAAGTGAACTTTGTAGCACAACTGGGTAGTAATTCAAGGAAACCGTTTAGAAAGAATCAAGCTTGAATAAAGACCTATTTCAAAAAATAGGTAGGTTTCACCGACACCACCGTTTTCCGGACGACAGTGAAGGGGTTAAGGTTTGAATGATATACTACTCGAGTGCCATGATATACGACCACCAACGTACGGGCGCCATGTAGCAGGGTTTCTGTTCTCCCACAGAACTGTGTACAGAGGATTGGAACCTCAGCGAATTAGGGTGACCCAAAACTCACCTTAGTACCCAACAAACCCCTTACCGAGCTAGCTACAGTGTCTCATTGGTCATAACCAACTCCCAATGTTTAGACAAACCAGAACATGAACTCACCAACCTCGGGTTACGTGGAACACATGAGCACTCTTTCGTTATACAATCATTACAAACCAGAACATGGAGTAAAGAAGAACACGTGAGCATTTGAAATGTTTATTTACTAATGCCGTCTTCTCAGGCGCAGTATCTTAGATAATACAAGTAAACATATTATCAGCAACAAAGCTACAAGCATAGTTACTAGTCCATAGAAAGCGAATGGTGACAGCATGTTACCATGCTGTAAATCAATAAGGGTTAACAACACTTATTTCTCACCCTCCCTAACTCGCATATTATATTAATAGCTAAGAAGGTCTCTTTGGGTTGAATTAGGGCGGGCCCATACCTCAGGATCCTAGAGTGAAGAGATCACATCAGCATACACCAGCTCTCTCTGCATGCGAACAGCATCAAGTGTGTTTGTGCCTCAAGCAAAGCAATATAAAAACCCGCCTCAAGCCCAAAGTTGGCAGAAGCTGCACTTATGTTATGTCTATAAAGGCGCAAAGATCAGACCTCATAACAATTCTGTATCGTGTTGT
Source organism: Lissotriton helveticus (assembly GCF_964261635.1). Classification (NCBI taxonomy): domain Eukaryota; kingdom Metazoa; phylum Chordata; class Amphibia; order Caudata; family Salamandridae; genus Lissotriton; species Lissotriton helveticus. The sequence goes on from NC_136073.1 coordinate 825,752,061, forward strand.
TCCTGAGGCTTCAGCACTCTATGTGCAGACATAGTTTATTAAGCAAAGCTGATATCAGAGTAATAACATATTATTCTCAAGTAAACCACAACGAACTACTAGGTTGAAAGCTAAATCAACCATTAAGTGTCGTGTGCAGAAGCAGCAAAAGGAAAAATGGCGTTTAAACATTTAATGAGCCTATGCTAACTTAACACATTATAAAGATATACAGCAGCTATATGACACTGTGTGTAGTCATAATCTCGTGAATAGTCCCGCCCATGTGCGTGGACCCAGGAGCAATCAAAAATAATCTTACGCTGTCTTCATTACAGTCCTGCATAGACACTTAAGAGAGAATTAAGACAAATAATGCAGCCTAACATACACAAGGCTACAAATGCCACCACTTCATCTAAACTGAAAAGGATAGCCCACCATGTCCGGTTTAACACTATTTTACCAAGTTTTCCTCACAGGGAAAACTCCCCTTCACCAAAATCCTTGAAATGATAGAAAAGGAGGGTTGGACAGACAAACCCCCATAGGCTGCCATTATGTGTCTTGAAAAGGGATACTGTGCCTTTAAGGAACTCTCCAGAGACCCTCAGTATCCTAGGATGCACAGCTAAAGTCCTTTTACTTTCAGTTTTTTTTCCGGCTCCTGCTTTCAATTTTTTGGCACTTTTCAAGTGCTTCGAGTGTTTCACTCGACGTCTGACTGCTTCTTCCTTTTGCTGGGGTTTTTGGCCAGTTTTGGCCACTTTCCTGTTGAATATGCCTCTTGTTCTAAAAGTGCCCTGAGAGTTCCAGGAAGAAGGCTAAATCGGACGCTCAGTGTATCCTTTGTCTACCATCCTCTCATGTCCCTGAGGACTGTGAGATTTACAGATCCTTCTCCAAGAGGACCCTGAGGGACAGAGAGAAGATCAGTCTCCAAGGCCTGGAGGTAAGGAGACATCAGGACCATGGTGGGTCTGGGCATGGAGGGACTTCTTCCTCTGCCCGTTATTCGGCCTCTGAGGGGGCTCCCCAGTCAAGTTAAGGCCAGGAAAAGGCACAGATCTCCGTCGATGCTGATAGCCTCGGCGTCGAGAGGGATGACCACTATCTGCTCCCTGTCGTCCAGGGGCTCTGGGGCGAAGCAGCGTCTACGTCGATGGGACGGACGTCGAGGCCTCGGACGAGGTTGATGTCAAGGACTACATCGTCGTCGAGACATCGACGTCGAGTGGTCCGAGAGGCACCAGCGCTCGCCGTCGAGGCGACACCACCGTTCGACGTCTAAGGCGAGAGTCTACGTCGAGGAGATGCGAGTCTACGTCGAGACAGTCTACGTTGAAGAGATCGTCGTCGCGGAGGAAAACATCGACGTCTAGGGGGCAGTCAAGGGCCAAGACTGGGTCCTCTGCCTCAGTGGTCAGCCTGTCCTCTGCATCCACGAGCCCACGGTCGTGGCGCCGGCGCTCAGCTTCACAGAGGTTGGCTTAGAGGGCTTAATCGTCGAGGCCTGCGCTGAAAAAAGAGTGGTTAGGTCTCCGGGTTCTGCATATTCGCAGACCTACTCGCCTTCTAGGCCCAGGACGCCTACACCTCAATTGCCTAAGGAGAAGCCTCCTCTTCATACTTATCCTCCAGTTCCCCCTCATCAACCTCTTCTTCCTCCACCGCGGCCTGCTTAGCGGTCTGTATCTCTGCCGTTCCTCCTGTCACCACCCACGAGGCCTCCACAATCTATGGTTCCGGTCCTGCCTCTGCAGCTTCTGCCTCCTGTACGGCCAGTGGATCGCCCGAGGCCCAGGAGATCGAGGTCACGGTCCAGACGGAGACACCGGTCAAGGAGTGACCATCTGTCTTTGACAGTGCGAGTGAGTACTCGCCCACCCTATCGGATTCCCCCCGTTCGAGGGTGTCACCGGTCGATGACATCGTGTCTTTTCAAGACGTGTTATTGAGAGGGGCAGCGAAGCTGGGGATTGCGGTAACTGTTCCCACACCTTCGACATCGATAATTTTCGAGACTACACAAGCGGCAGTTGTCTCGACCCTTATTGTCACGATGATGCCTCCGCGGGATCAGGATGATGCTTAAAAGGGGTCCACCTCCAGATCTCCCTACACTCTGACTATTAACATACACAGAGCATAAAGGAAATCATTGAGGGAAAAGGTAAGGAACGGGAAGGAAGGCTGAAATGAGAAGAAAGACACAAAGATAAGTACATATAATTCTAACTACTCTCAGTAGTCTCGCTAGTATATTACGTACCAAAAGCAGCTAGCTGTAGGCTGTCCTTCTCCCTTCGTAGTAGGTATCGGAAACTTCTCTCTATAGCCTATCATAATATTCTATAAGACCTAAAAGCCAGAACAAATGATCATTCAGACATTCAACGCCCAAGGGATAAAGGTCATACCACTGTTTCAGACATACCTTCCAGCCTTCCCAACCTGAAATAATAAAAAGAAAACCACCCTTTACCAATATCCAAAAATAGGGTGGAAAAAACTATAACTAATGTTCCAACGACTGTCATAAATGGCAACAGTTTTGCACCAAAGGAATATCCAAGAACAAGTGAATAACTGATCCTCCTTCAAAGTATTTATATCCAGGACAAACAAAGTCTCGAACATCACGTTCTCAAAGTTACTATCAAGATAGCAGGCACAGAATTCTCCAAATCCCAGAGAAACGGGGAGCGTCTCAGCCGAGAACGCAAAGTACTCGCAAATACCAATGGAACTGCTTGTCCCTTCCAAAAGCACGATCCGGAATACTCCTACTGCAGCCGCAGTCCAACGGAGTACGAAGATTCAGGGAATCCTCATCATCCAGCAGCCGCCAGACGTAAGAGCCTCCCAACAGCAGAAGGTGGCTCCTCCAGCGTCTCGTCCGAGAACGCTACTTCTGTAGTAGGGGATCTCTGTGTATAGTCATAATCTAGTGAATAGTCCCGCCCATGTGCGTGGACCCCGGAGCAATCAAAAATAATCTCTTACAGTGTCAAAAAATGCAGAAATGCATAGACACTTAAGAGAGAATTTAAAGACAGATAATGCAGCCAAAAAAGGCTACACTGTCCAGTACTTCAACTAGAAATTCCACCATAAAATCCACAAAACAGCAAAAGCCTGTACAGATTTCCATTACTTTAACAGCAAACTCCCTCAGGAATGATAGAGAGAAGAACCTGGACAGACAAGCCCCATAGGCTGCCATTATGTGGCTTAAATAGATACTGTGCCTTTAAGGAACCTTCCAGAACCTTCTCCCAGTATCCCAGAATGCATAGCAGGTCCAACTTAGTTTCAGTTCTTTTTTCCGGCTCCTGCAAGCAGGACCCTGGAGCATTGAGCTCTCCCTTTTCAAGGGTTTTGTTGGTGTTTTTACACTAAATTCGATTTTTGGTGCTTTTAAAGTACTTTAGTGACTTTCTTCTTGGGTTCCTGCACTCTTTTATTGTCCATAATGCCAGCATTATTTGACAAATGCCCGGAGTGCTCCAGGAAGAAGGCCAAGTCAGACCCCCATGAGGTCTGTATCCTCTGCCTTCCCTCTTCCCACATCCCTGAGGACTGTGTGATCTGTAGAGGCTTCTCTGGAAGGACCCTGAAGGACAGGAGAAAAATCAGACTTCAGGGACTTGAAGAAAGAAGATTGAAGGCACGAGGTGGGTCAGGAGGGGCTCCTTCTGCCCATGCTGAGGCCTCTGGGGGGCTCCCCAGGGGCAGGAAGTCCAGCCCGCGCCCAAGATCTCCGTCTGGGTCAGTTGCGATGACCACGACGTCGAGAGGGAGGTCCACGGCCAGTTCCCGGTCTCCCCAGGGCTCTGGGTTGAGAAAACGTCGCCCGTCGACGTCGAGGGACGTGTTCCGGCCGCCGTCGAAGCCGGTGTCGATCTCGTCGGCGTCGAGTGGTCGACATCGGAGGGCCCGGCGTCGGCGCTCGCCGTCGAGGCGACACCGCCGTTCGCCGTCAAGGACATCGTCGTCGAGGGGATCCTCGTCGTCGAGACCGCCGTCGAGACGGGAGAAGTCTCCGGCGCCGAAGACGTCGACGTCGAAACATTCAAAGGGATCGACGTCGAGACGTTCAAAGAGATTGACGTCGAGGCGATCCAAGAGGCCGACGTCGAGACGTACGAAGAGGTCGAGGTCGCCGTCGAGGCACCATCGCTCGTCGTCGAGGTTTCGTGGTTCGTCCATCTGGTCGGGGTCGACGTCGAGACGTGGACACCGGTCGACGTCGAAGAGTGAGAAACGGTCGACGCCGAAGGGCCGCTCGACGTCTAAGGATCCACGGTCGTCGTCTGGGCACCGATCTTCGGCGTCGGGAGGCCGTAAGGACAGGCCTAGGACTGTGGGGGGCTTCCCACGGTCCGAACAGGATGATGGCTCGCCAGGAACGGCGTATTCCGAGGTTTATACCCCGAAGAAGCCTTCTGCACCTCCTTCGCTGCCTCCTTTACCGAAGGGTCCGCCTCCGAAGGCTCCGACCCCTCCGCCAGTGCCTCCTCTGCCGGCTCCGCAGGCCCCGCGTCCGGTTACTCCCCCACCCCCGGTTCCGCCGAGGGCGGTGTCGATGCCCAAGTTTCCGACGCCACCGAAGAAGACTCCTAGGAAGCCTAAGGCTTCTGAACCAGGGAGGCCAACGGAACGTCCGAGACCCAAGAGATCGAGGTCTTGCTCGGGGAGAAGGGACAGGTCTAGGAGTGGACGTGAATCTTCATCGAGATCCAGGCATCGCCATAGGAGGCGTAGGTCCAGGTCACGTTCTGCATCTGGGACCCGTTCTTACTCTCCCACACTGTCTGATTCGCCGGAGACTAGAGTGTCCCCGATAGATGATATAGGCACATTCCAGGAGGTTCTCCTGCGTGGAGCGGCGAAGTTGGGGATCAAGGTTGAAGCGCCTACACCTTCGACTTCGGTGATCTTTGAGACATTACATAAAAAACACATGTCTCGCCCCCTGCTGCCTCTGGTGCCGGGGCTCCTCGAGCCGGCTGAACAGCTCTTCCTGACACCGGCGGTGGTGAAGTCTGCGCCTTCCAGGCTCCTCAAAAAGTACAGAGCTCCGGACTCGGACCCAGCCTTCTTGAGAAAGGACCCGGTGCCGGATTCGGTAATTGTGACGGCGGCCCGGAAGCTTCATGCCACCTCCCCTGCATCCACGGTGCCTCCAGACAAGGAGAGCCGCTGGATCGACTCTGCTGGTCGGAAGGCGTGTGGTACGTCCTCCTCTTCGATGAAAGCTGCCAGTGACTCGGCGTTGTTGGGACGTTACGACCGTGCACTGTGGGACTCAATGGAGCAGTTTGCAGACCTCGTTCCTCGAGACCGCAAAGAGGACTTCATGGAGATCGTCCAGGAGGGGATGCTGGTCTCTAACCAGGCCATCAGCGCCGCGGCGGATATTTCCTTGCTGTCTGCGCACGGATACTGCCACGGGATTAACCAGAGACGCCATGCTTGGCTCAGGTTGACGTCGCTTAAACCGGAAGCACAACAACGTGTGGCGAATCTCCCGTTTTCCGGAGATACCCTCTTCGGAAAACACGCGGATGACGAGATGGCCAGGATGAAGGCAGAGGCGGAGACCCTGACGGCGGTGGGCTTGGAGAAGCCCAAGGAGAAGAAACCCTACCGCCAGTTCCAACGGCGGTTCGGGTCGCAGGGTCGTGGAAGGGGGCAGTCTGCCGGACAACATCAGCAGCAGCAACAGCAGCAGCAATACAGACGACCCTTCCAGGAGCGTCAGAAGGGTAGAGGGGGACAACAGTCCTCTACCGCTTCCAAGGGCCCGGCCGGGTCTCGACCCTGAGCAGTTACTTCCCCCTCGTCCGTTACCTGCTCCGGTGGGGGGAAGCGTTCAATTTTTTCTGGCAGAGTGGAGAAAAATTACTCAGGACAAGTGGGTGCTGAATATTGTTTGCAATGGATACAGTCTGCGTTTCACCAGCCCTCCTCCATCGATTCCTCCTGTCAGCTCGCAGTATCAACTGCGCGAGCTTCAGGCGGAGGCAGACATTCTGCTAAGGAAAAAGGCGATAGAAGACGTACCTCTGTCTCAAAGAGGAAGAGGTCTTTACTCTCGGTTCTTTCTTGTCCGCAAGAAGGACAAAAACGAGTTCAGGCCCATTCTGGATTTGCGACAGGCAAACAAGTGGATTCGCAGAGAAAAGTTTTGCATGCTGTCGTTGCATCAAATCTACCCTCAGCTGCAACGAGGAGATTGGATGTGTGCCATAGATCTACAGGACGCATACTTCCACGTGCCCATTGCATGCAAACACAGGAAGTTTCTGCGCTTTCAAGTCGGCACCAATCACTATCAGTACACGGTGCTGCCCTTCGGGCTGAAGTCTGCACCCAGGACATTCTCGAAATGCATGGCAGTGGTAGCGGCACACCTGCGGAAGAACAAGGTGTTTGTCTACCCGTACCTGGACGATTGGTTGATCAAGGCCTCCTCCTTCTCGGAAGCTCAAGCACACTTCCAGACGACGTGCGTTCTCTTGAACAAGCTGGGGTTGCACATCAACATGTCCAAGTCGGTCCCGATTCCGGTCCAGCGCATCCAGTACTTGGGAGCCTCCATCAATACGCTGTCAGCAAGCGTGTCTCCTTCGGAAGAGCGACGTTTATCACTCCTTCGGAAGGCTCAGGCTCTCATGTCTACTCCATCCACGACAGTGAGGACGGTGTCTTCTCTGCTGGGATCGATGGCCTCGTGTATCTTCCTGACGCCACATGCGCGGCTGCACATGAGACCGCTGCAGGAGTGCTTGGAGGATCAATGGGACCAGAGGAGAGGATCTTGGGACGACAAGATACGACTGTCCCTGCATGCTCTTCAGTCTCTGAAGTGGTGGTGCTCGAAGGAGAATCTCCTCAGAGGGGTTCCCTTCCACAAGGACATTCCCACACAGACTATCGTGACGGATGCTTCTCTCCAGGGCTGGGGAGCGCACTCCGGAGACCTACAAATTCAAGGGACGTGGTCCCCGACGGAGTCCACGTACCACATCAATTTCCTGGAACTCAGAGCTGTGCACTTGGCACTGAAGGCTTTTCACCCGTCCTTTCAGACCAACTCTCTGCTTGTTCAGACAGACAACACGACAACTATGCATTACCTCAACAAGCAGGGGGGCTCGAGATCGCGCACTCTGTCGCAGGAGGCGCAGGCGATCTGGCACTGGCTTCTGGCTCGAGGACTGTCGATAACGGCCACCCATCTGCCAGGTGTGCCGAATGTTCAGGCAGACGAACTGAGCAGACTCATTCAGGAAAACCACAAATGGGTCATAAACGACGAAGTACTAGGAGAAGTCTTCGCAAGGTGGGGAACTCCAGCCGTGGATCTGTTCGCCACCGCCGAAAACAGCAAATGCCGAGGCTTCGCCTCCAGGTACTACCAGCCGGGGACGCTGGGGAACGCGTTATGGATCAACTGGTCGAACAGCTTTCTTTACGCTTTTCCACCAATTCCCCTGATTCCGGCAGTTCTCATCAAGCTGTCCCAATCCAGGGCGAGAATGATTCTGATTGCCCCGGAATGGCCCAGACAGTGGTGGTTCACGGACCTGCTTCACCGCTCTCTCCTTCCTCACATGAAGCTGCCGTGCAGGCCGGACCTTCTCACGAAGTTCGGGGGGCGGATGGTTCACCCCAACCTCTCGTCTTTGAGTTTGGCGGCATGGCTCCTGAAATAGTGCAATATGGCCATCTGAATCTCCCAGAGGATTGTATGGACATACTGAAGGAGGCTAAGCGACCTTCCACTAGGACTTCTTATGCTTACAAGTGGAAGAGGTTTTGCATCTGGTGCAAGTCTAAGAACTATGACCCTACGACATGCAAGGAAGATGTCATCCTTCTATATCTACTACATCTGGCGCAGTCGGGCCTTAATGTCCATTCCATTAAGGTTCATCTGGCTGCTTTGACTGCCTACAGGAAAGGCCCTTCACAGACTTCCTTCTTCCAGATCCCTGTGATCAAAGATTTTTTGGAAGGCTTGAAGAAAGTGTTCCCTCCTGTCAGGCTTCCTTCGCCTTCGTGGGACTTGAATGTGGTGCTGTCCAGATTGATGAAGGAGCCTTTTGAACCCATTCATAAGGCTTCGTTGCAGCACCTGTCCTGGAAGGCGGCGTTCCTCGTGGCCATTACATCGGCCCGCAGGGTGAGTGAGATTCAGGCGTTGTGTTGCCAAGAACCTTATACTGTGTTTCATGCTGCTAAGGTTGTTATGCGTACTCACCCTAAATTTCTTCCCAAGGTTGTTTCTGATTTTCATATCAATCAGACTATCACTTTGCCTACGTTCTTTCAGAATCCGTCATCTCCAGCGGAAAGGTCTTTACATTCCCTGGATGTGAGGAGGGTGCTGAAGTTTTATCTTGATAAGACTAAAGATATTCGTAGGTCTGACCAATTGTTCATTAATTATGGCTCAGTCAGGACAGGTCTTGCTACCTCTAAACAGTCCATTTCTAGGTGGATTGTGTCCTGTATACAATTGTGTTACTGCAAAGCTAATAAGACCTTAGGGGGTAAACCTAAAGCTCATTCCACCAGAGGCAAAGCTGCCACGACAGCTATGCTTCGCAATGTTCCCTTTGCAGAGATCTGCAAGGCGGCCACTTGGAAGTCGGTCCATACCTTTGCTAAGCATTACTGCCTGGACACTATTGCCAGGGCAGACGCTCAGGTTGGGCAGGCTTCGCTACGGAATTTGTTCGCACAATAGTGGCGTAATTTTCATATTCTCCACCGCCGCTTGTTGTGGGGATGGGCTTGCCATTCTATTCACTAGATTATGACTATACACAGAGATCCCCTACTACAGAAGGAGTAGTTTCTGTCCTGTAACTCCAGTTCTGTAGTAGGGGTATCTCTGTTATAGTCATAAGCGCCCGCCCTCCTCCCCGGTGGAGATTTGTTCAGATACATAATGCTACAGGTCTGGCGTTTTTCCGCCTTCAAAAAGAACTGAAACTAAGTTGGACCTGCTATGCATTCTGGGATACTGGGAGAAGGTTCTGGAAGGTTCCTTAAAGGCACAGTATCCTATTTAAGCCACATAATGGCAGCCTATGGGGCTTGTCTGTCCAGGTTCTTCTCTCTATCATTCCTGAGGGAGTTTGCTGTTAAAGTAATGGAAATCTGTACAGGCTTTTGCTGTTTTGTGGATTTTATGGTGGAATTTCTAGTTGAAGTACTGGACAGTGTAGCCTTTTTTGGCTGCATTATCGGTCTTTAAATTCTCTCTTAAGTGTCTATGCATTTCTGCATTTTTTGACACTGTAAGAGATTATTTTTGATTGCTCCGGGGTCCACGCACATGGGCGGGACTATTCACTAGATTATGACTATAACAGAGATACCCCTACTACAGAACTGGAGTTACAGGACAGAAACTACTCCTTCCCAATTAGCTAAAGCTCGTGTCTCAGCCGAGAACACGAGACGCCAAATTCCGCAGCAGCTTCTGTTCCCGGAAATGGTACAAATCCTAAGGAAATGCGTTCGGCAGCCGCCGAACGAAAGGACTGAACAAGCAGGAAAATACCGCCACAACAGCGCCTCAGCCAAGAACGCTGTGGATTCTTCCGAGATGAGTGAAACCAAACACTGACTCGGTCCAGATTCAGGCAACGAATCACTTATGACCTGCGAGGCGTTGACTTCCTAAATGGTGTTCCAGGCTCCTCCCAGACGCTGAGCCTTATGGGACTTGTAGTTCTGCAGGTGCAACTGGCATGTCATGACAGTATGCCCTCCTCCCAAGCGCCTCCTAGCACCAGGCTTCTCCGGATGACAAGCATAGAACCTGCGCACCGCACTGGGGGCATGGACACCTGAACACTGCTCCCACGAATTATCCTCCGCAGCATATCCCTTCCACGAAATCAGGAACCAGAGTTTACCCTGTCGATACCGGGAGTCCAAGATCTGACTCACTTCATACTCCAGGTTCCCATCCCGAAGCACAGGAGGTACCAACTTGCGCCGAGCAGATCGGGCCGGCTTCAGCAAACTACAGTGAAACACTGGATGGATTCTCAAAGATGCAGGGAGCCGCAGTTTGTATGCCACTGGGTTCACACAGCGAACCACCGTATAAGGCCCGATGAAACTGGGATGGAAGATACCACGGAAGCGAGTGTTCTTCGTAGAGAGCTACACCCGATCACCCACCTTATATATCGGACCTTCTCTACGATGTCGGTCTTCCCATATTTTGTAGGTTACCATGGCCTTAACCAAGTGTGCATGCACCCTCCGGTGAATTTTCAGAAGGGCCTTCACCTGACCAGCCACGGTGGGATGATTCAGTACATCACTAGGGATTGTCACAGGCAGTATTTGCATGGAAACCTGAGTTAGCCCTAAAAGGCGTCTCACCAGTGGAACAATGCCAGGCGTTGTTATAGGACAATTCAGCCAACCACAACAAGGATACCCATGTGTGAGAAGTTGGCCTGATGTGCAGTGTTCACTATTCTAGTGATCACTATATATCAGTCCAAACAACCCTTATTGATGATTGGTTGTAAGTCAACCTTATAGACCAGCTATCCTAGTAGCATGGATACGAGCAGTCTAAGGCTAAGACTCTAGAGGGCGTGTTAAGCCAGCTGTTTTACCATCACATTACCCCTTGAACACCCAGTGAAAGGACACCACACAAGTGTTATGAAAATAAACAGTGTATTTATTAGAATCACAACAACCCTGTACTCTTTATGAGGACAGGGTGCTAGGCACACAACAAAACTCTTACGAAAATACTTAAGTTAGCACGTTATACACAAATGCCCGAGGGGCACGAAAAACCATATACTCTAAAAGTGGAATGCGAAATTACTAGCAGGTAAGTACAGTACTAATAGGCTTTGGAATCGCTAGGACTTGACTATAGAATCGTTAGATTACTTCTAGGAGGCCTAGGGGACTCGGGTGCAGAGTGTGCACTCTCACGCGGGATGCGGGACAAAGTCTATGGAAGCTAGTAAAGGCAAAGTTAGTGTTCACGGGCGAACCCGACCTGGTAGGGAGAAAACGACAGTGGATCCTGACCCTAGGATAGTGAGGCTATGCTGGGACACCGAAGTGCCGAAGTTACCTAGCCCAGGGGCTGCAGCTGCATAGGTCTGAAAAGACGTCGGGAATCTCGTTGCCGGACCAGGAGCCTGGAAGAAGGAAGTTGCTGGCAGGCGACCAGTGAAGAAAAGTTCGATGGATCCAAGCCTGGATCAAGGAAGAAGAAAACCTGAAAGCAGAGGGGACCAAGTTCTTGAATCACTAGCCAGTGATTAAGTGGGCACCAGGATGGCACCGGGCGAAGTCACCGCAGTCAGGTGAGTGGGCGCTGCTGGGCTCTGCAGTCTCTCGGACCAGGAGGCGTTGTCGGCGACCAGGATGGAGGTGCGAGCTGTCCCACGAAGGTTCTTGCTGTCGACGTCGCTGGACCCAGGATTGGGCAACAAGTCTTGGCAAATGCAAGGCCCACGCGGTGGACCTAAAATGGCGTCTTAGCCGGACCAGGAGGGTCCAGGGTACTTCTCCGATGGAGGGAAGCAAGGGCCAGTCTGGAGCAACCAGACTAGCAGCAGTGATGTCGTCGGGCGTCGTTCAGAAGGCCACAAGCCAGCGGGCTAGTAGCCAAACAACGCGGTGAGCAGCAAAAAGCAGAAGGGCCCCACGCAGATCGTGGAGATGCTGGGAGGCTGCACTTCGGTGCTGGAGCTGCTCAGGGTCGGGGCTTCTCGGACCCCAAAGCACTCACCAGGAAATTACTCGGCGGGCTTGCTGTGCAGAAGTCGTGCAGTCTTGAAGATGGCCGGTCCCTCGAGGTCTCGTCACACCCACGAATCTCAGCGTGACTGATGATGTAGGTAGAGGTCAGAGGTGCCAGGGAAGCCGGTTCTCGTCGAGCTGGGCAGTCTTGATCCGGAGGAGAGACTTGCAGCAGACCGCAGTGTTCTTAAGATGGTGCCTGCGGATGCAGGGTGACTACTCCTTAGTCACAAGGGAGAAATCTTAGGAAGAAGTCTTGAGTTCCTTCCGTGGAAAGTAGTTTCAGGATTCAAAGATGATCTGATTTGGAAGGGGGCCAGTTCCTACCTTTATCCTGTAAAAAGGGGCTGGCACGCGACTAAGTCCTGCCCTAGGGGTGGGACTAGGAGGGGGGTGGTTACACCCACTTCCTTGGCGGGCTTTTCCCCAGCACAGGGTCTGGAGTGACCCTGGAACTGGTTCCAGCCAGCCTATGCACAGTGAGCACCGGGGTGCCACGTGCAGTCACCTTCCTCTGAAGCCCTGCCTACCTACAATACACAAAACCTGTCTGGGACGGTGCTGGCACCGCCCCGGGCAGGAAACCCTTTGTCCTTATCTCCTGCTCTGGGAGGACTCCCAGCAGCAGGAGGGCAGACTTGTGTCTCGGTGGCAGCATCCATTTTGTGGATGCTAAGGCTCTGTCTGACTTTTAACCGGGTTATAGATTACATGCATATCGTGTCCCTCTAGAAGGGTGGAATGCTAACCCCGTCGCCAGAATTGGCGAGGGGTTAGTATTCCAATTCGTATGACACCTTACTCGACATGTTTTGATAAAGCGATACCAGAGTTGGCATTTAACCGCGAGGATTATAATGCACTTAAGAGTATATGGTATGCGATATCATGGAAACGGCTAAGGGATGGATCCCGAAAGCCGCAGACAGGCTCAGCTCATGCCAGAGCACCATCTCACACGATTCCAAGCACTCTGCCTTCAGGATTGTTAAGGCCTGCCATAGGAGTGACTGATAGGAGATCTGTGTGTCCATTTTAGGGTTAGATATAGGTATACTATATCTAAAACAAAGGGTGATTACACCACCTTGCCCCAGCTGTCGTGCAGCCAGTTGTGTCAGATTTGGATGGCCAGCTAGGGGTGGCATAATACATGCTGCAGCCCCTGGTTGGCCCTGGGTACACCTATGCCCTGGGTACCTAAGGTACACTGTACAGGGACTGATAAGGTGGCTCAGTATCCAATTTAGATATGTACCTAAGGTACATGGAATCCATTTTACAGAGAGAGCAGTGGGCCTGAGGTCCTGAATAGCAGGGCCTCAGGTCAACTAAGTCAGAAAACCAGCAAAACACCAGGCAAAAAGTTGGGGGCAACCATAGTCAGGGATCTACCTTCCTACACCATGAGTCTGCTGCTTCGTCAGCATAGCAGCGCAGATACTTCTTAAGAGTCTGGTTCAGCCTCTGTCTGTCCATCGGACTGAGGATGGAAACTTGTCGATAGAGCAGCAGAAATTTTCAAAGCTTTACACAACATTTGCCAGAACCTGGCGATGAACTGCGGACCCCTATCGGAGATTATGACCTGGGGTATCCCATGGAGACGAACCACTTGAGTCAACAGTAACTGCGCAGTTTGCGAAGCTGTAGGGAGATTTTTGCAAGGAATAAAGTGTTCCATCTTTGTGAATCTGTCCACCACCACCACCAGGATGGCGTTGCTACCCTTATCCAAAGGTAGACCCAACACGAAATCCATACTGATCACTTGCCACGGTCTGGAAGGAGTAGGAAGTGGCATGAGTAATCCTGTTGCTTTCACTCTTTGCACGTGCACATGGTTGTATGTCTAAACAACTACTGCCTAAACCACGGCATCCTTAACCACGAAAGCCTAACCACGAGATTTTCTCAACCACTACCTTTTTTTAACACGACTTCCTAAACCACAAAATGAAACATCTCGTGTTTGGCCAGTAGATGGCACTATTGTAATTACAATACTTCTTTGTGTGAACCACTCGTAAAAAAATAAACTGATCAGAATCTACTTTTTTTTTCTTTTTTAAAACTTATACCATTAGCTTTTTTATTTTTCCTTTTTTGGGGGGGGGAAGACACCCCCCCCCCCCCACACCCCCCTAATGTTCCCTTAATTCTGAGGAGTGTAGTGGAGAGACTCGTGGTTCAGGGAAGTCGTGCTTAATGAAAGTCGTGGTTCCGGCTTCATTGTTCAGGTAAGTCGTTATAAAATGATCGTTGTTAAGGATGTTTCCCGTGCACATGTCTCTCACTGATTAATCCATAGTTTCACATCATTTGTCATGCCTTCCCACCAGAAATGACGTTGTAATGCATGAACTGTTTTCTGATGTCCCTGGTGACCTGCCACCATTGCATTGTGACACCAATTGAAAGCCATTAACCTAAGGGCTTGAACAGGGAGGAACAATCTATTCCGAAACATTGGTAGACCATGTTTAAGAGAACGCTGTAAATCTGCATCAGCCCACTCCTTCCATTGCAGAGGAATGTTTAGCAACCTCCTCCAAGAACTGTTCCACCTGTATGGAACACAACACGGCCTCTGGAGACAGAATGGGCCTTGGATCAGTTTTCTGGTGACCTTCCGAATCCATTTGCCTAGATAAAGAGTCTGCTTTCCTGTTCTCAGCTCCCGTACGATGTGTTATTGTGAACTCATATTCAGCAAAGAAAAGCATCCATCGCATCTGACGCTGAGACAAATGCCGTGCTGTTTTCAGAAATTGGAGGTTGCGGTGGTCAGAATACACAGTTTTGCAGCGTGGATCTTTCTGGATTCACTATGCTGTGCATTATTCCGCGGTCTTGTGGTTGGGTCCGGATTCGTAGTCTTTTCTTTGTTTTTTTTTTCTTTCTTAGCCCAGGTGGGCGTCGGCGTCACACCCCCTTGGGTGTATTTCCGGTGACGTCGGCATGCTTCCTGCGGAAGCTCCCACTCTTGGGCGCCATCTTCAGATTCTTTTTTTCCGCGGTCGGGTCTGGATCGTTCCCGTTTGGGCTCCAGACATTTTTGGAGAAAGAAGAAAGAAAATACAGAAAAGACGAGGAGAAGTCATCTGAAGACTCCAGGGGACTTCATCGACGAAAAGTCAGCAAGGAGAAGGCGTTTTTCATCGAGATCGACGACCGTCGACGAACACGCGACCAGGGAGGCCCTGGACGCTCGATGATGGACAACACGCCGTTCAAGTTCTGCCGTAACTGCCACCACAAGTACGCGCAGAAGGACCAGCACCCGGTATGCAACCTTTGCCTACCGGTGAACCACGAAAGCGGAGACTGCAACGCCTGTTCCGCCTTCGCCCCGAAGACCCTTCGTGTGAGGTAGAGGCAGAGGGTAGCACACGCCACCCTGCAGGGGAAGGCCCTGACTCCGTCCCTCTACGAGCTGGGGATGTCCTCCGAGGAAGAAGACAACTCTGCCGCCGAAGACGACAGCTACACGGTCGTAGAGACCGATTACACGAAGACTTCTGACAAGGTAGGAGACTCTTCGGCCCCCAAGAACCCGAGAGACTCTGAGTCTAGAAAAATCGAGGGCAAGACCCCGAAAGCGCCGACGCCAAAAAAGCGGCGTCCGCGACGACTCCCAGGCCCAGCGGATCCTCCGAGAAGGAGTCCCCGGCGCCGAGAGCTGCTGATCAGCAGAAAACATCGAAAATCGTCCCCGAAAAGGATCGATCGACGCCGAGGGAGAAAGACCCAAAACTGACAACGACGACCAGAGACCCAAAATCCGGTTCAACGTCAAACTTCGACACCGAAAGGCACGGCGACGAGCCATCCGCCGAAAAGAACAGCCAACCCATCCGACGCGGAACACGCGGCCGAGATGGAGAAGAAGAGAAGGCGCCTCGAGGCCGAAACGGAGAACATCATGCAGCGGAAGAAAGATTTCGATGCAAAGATGAAAGCCTTCACGATCCCTCACAAGACCAAGCCACCGGTGGTGGAGGCGGTCGAGGAGGAGGATGAGATCGCCGAAGTCGCCGAGGAACAAGACCAGGACGTCGAGGTGATCGACGACCAGGAGGAGTATGAGAATCCCTACGATAGTTACAACTATGGGGGGGGAAGAGGAAAGCAGGACGGACACAGAGTCGGCACACTCTGACCTACAGGAGGTAGATTACATAGATGTCGACACCGACAGCCCGGAGGAGGTGGTCGACACTTACCCCTCGAGGCCCTCGCCGCCGGACGACATCGGGGCCTACAACTCGGTGATACAATCTGCCGCAGCAGCTTTCAAGCTCAAGCTCGACGAAGAGAAGCAGAAAGCAGACTTCCTGCTAGAAACATTGCTCCCAACACAAACGAGGAGCCAGTTCCTTCCAATGCTCGAAAGCGTCCTGGCTCAGGGGAAGGAAGCATTCAGGGAGCCCGCAACATGCAAGGCAGTAACTCCCAGAACTGAGAAGAAGTACAAGCATTCCACAAAGGACCCGGCCTACATTCAGGGCACGGTCTCCGCAGACTCCATTATCACTGCCACAGCAAGGAGGAGGGCTAACGCACCCACTACCTCGGGCCCGCCACCGGATAAGGAGAGCAAAAGGATGGATCTGGTGGGCAGAAGGATCGAACGAAATGCCGCGACCCACTGGCGCATGGCTAATTCCAACGCCCTGATAAACAGGCACATGTACCAGATCATGGAGGGGCTGGGGCAGTTGGTGAAGGACCTGCCCCAGGATGCCAGGCAGAAGGCCGAAAAGCTGGTTGAAGAGGGAAAAAACGCGGCAAATTCTTGCCTTAAGACGGCCCTGGATGGGGCAGACACCGCCAGCAGACTCATGATGATGGGCGTCACGGAAAGGAGGCACGCCTGGCTCAGGATCTCAGGTTTCAAACCGAAGGTGCAACACAGCATCCTGAACACACCGTTCAACGGCGACACGCTTTTCGGAACAACAGTTGATGAAACACTCAGTCAACTGAAAAAAGATAACGAAACAGCAAGATCCATGGGAGCATTGCAGTTCAGAGGGAACAAGAGGGGCACCCCGTCACGGAGGCCCGGCAGGAGAGGCGGAAATCAGCCAGGTACATCACACCAGGCTTTCCAGCAAACGCACGAGGCAGACTCGCATGGTCAGCAGAAGCAGTCCTGGCAGTACCAACAAAGAGGCCAGTCCTTTCGAGGGAGAAATGGACGGGGACAAAATAGAAGAGGGGGGCAGCAGCCCACCTCTAAGTGACTTAAAAAAACTCCGTGTGCCCGCCCACAAAAAAGATCCCAGGGGGCAGCACGTACAGATGGGTCAAGACAAACTAGACACCTAAGACCACATGACACCAGTGGGATGAAGATTAAGATTTTACCATAGAACGGGTACCCTTCAAGGAAAGAAACACAGGAATATACTCAACGTACTTCCTGGTACCAAAGGTAGACGAGACAATGAGACCCATTCTGGACTTACGGTTCCTGAACAAATTCATAAGAACGCAAAAATTCAAAATGACCTCCCTGCAAGAGGTGCTCCCACAATTGCAGACCGGGGACTTCATGGTCACAATAGACCTCAAAGACGCCTACCTGCACATCCCAATGAACAGAAAGCACAAACACATGCTCAGGTTCACCATTGGAGAAAGCCACTACCAGTTCACGACACTGGCCTTCGGACTAAAATCAGCACCAAGAGTTTTCACAAAGTGCCTCGCAGCTGTCGCAGCGCACCTACGAAGGCAAGGAATACACGTATACCCTTACCTGGACGACTGGCTAGTGAAAGCAAACTCATACCAAAAATGCAAGCAGCACGCACATACAGTGACGAGCACGCTCACAAGCCTGGGGTTCTCCATCCATTGGAAGAAATCATCAATGGAGCCGGAACAGGTCAAGATCTTCCTGGGAGCACAGATCAACACCTCACTGGGCAAGGTGTTCCCCAGCGAGAAGAGGGCGAGGGCAGTGGTGAAGGAGACTCGCCTCCACCGGAAGGGGCAAGCTCGGACAGTGAGGACTGCGAGCAAGATCATGGGCATGATGGCATCATGCATCCACCTGGTACCAAATGTACGACTCCACATGAGACCCATTCAAGAATGGCTACAGGAGCAATGGTCAAAAGCTACAGGCGATTGGGAGGATCTAGTGGTTGTAACGCACGCAGTGCAGAAGGAGATGGCATGGTGGACCATGGAGAACATAACAAGGGGAAAGTCTCTAACGCCCCCAACGCCAACAGTGACCATCACCACAGACGCATCCCTGAAGGGATGGGGCGCTCACATGGAGGAGCTCAAGGTGAGGGGACTGTGGACGCCAACAGATGCGGCAAAACACATCAATTACCTAGAACTAAAGACAATCTTCCTTGCACTGAAAGCCTTTCAAACAAGACTGTACAAACACAAGGTGTTGATACAAACAGACAACACCACTGCGATGTTCTACATCAACAAGCAGGGGGGCACACAGTCAGCCCCGCTTTCAACGCTGGCGCAGGAGATATGGAGATGGGCCATCCCTCTCAAGATAGACCTGCTAGCCATACACCTACCAGGGAAGGACAACATACAAGCCGATTGGCTCAGCAGGCTGACATCGGCATCCCACGAGTGGGAGCTCAATGCTCAGGAGACAAGGTACCTGTTCGACAGATGGGGGACCCCATCGGTGGACCTATTTGCCACACGCCAGAATGCAAAATGCCAAAACTTCGCATCCAGGCAGCCTGAGGAGGGGTCACTGGGGAATGCCCTATGGATAGATTGGTCAAGGACATTTGCTTATGCCTTTCCCCCGATACCACTGATGCACAGAGTGCTGAGCAAGTGCAGAGCGAGCAACATGACACTGATACTGGTCGCACCACAGTGGGCGAGGCAGACATGGTACTCGCAGATCATGGAGATGACACAGTGTGCACCCCACAGATTCAGCAGGAGGAAAGACCTACTCTCCATGCAGAACGGAGAGGTACTACATCCAGAGCCAGAGAGCATGAGCCTAGTAGCGTGGCTCCTGAGGACATAGAGTTCGCACATTTGAGACTACCAGAAAGCACCCTGAGGGTACTTCGGGAGGCACGAAGGCCCAGCACTCGGAAGTGCTACGTTGCGAAATGGAAAAGATTCACTATATGGTGCAGACAGGAAAGGCTCCACAATAAAATGAAGAGGGACTCCACAGTGCTAAGGTACCTGACCCACTTGCTGGAGAAGAACCTTAGCTCATCCTCTTTAAGAGTTCACTTGGCAGCGATAGTCGCCTACACAAGGGGAGAAACGTGCAGGAGCTTCTTCACATCACAGGTGGTGAAGAGATTCCTAGAAGGTGAGGAAAGGATCGCACCACCCAAGCGGGTGCCGCCACCTGCATGGAACTTGAACACAGTCCTAACGGAACTCATGAAAGAGCCCTTTGAACCACTTCACAAGGCCTTCCTAAAGATGCTAACTATGAAAACAGCCTTCCTGGTTGCAATAACGTCCTTACGCAGAGTAAGCGAGCTACAAGCGCTGACGCTACAAGAACCCTACATACAAATACACAATGATAGAGTTGTGATGAGGACTGACCCACACTTCATGCCGAAGGTGGTATCGAAATTTCACATGAACCAGTCTATACAGATACCGAGTTTTTTCCAAAAACCAACAACAAGCGCAGAGCGAGCTCTACACACCCTGGACGCCAGAAGGGCAGTCATGCACTACATTGAGAGGACACAAAGGGACACAGGAAAACAAAACCGTTTTTTGTGTCATTCGCAAACAGCTTCATGGGGAAAGCTGTAACCAAAAAGACCATTGCACGATGGATCGCGCAGACAATTCAACTCTGCCACAAGCGTGCAGGACAAGAACTGGCAGAGGGGACACGTGCCCACTCCACCAGGAAGAAGGGCGCTACAATAGCCTTCCTGGCTAACACACCCATAGAGGACATATGCCTGGCGGCAACATGGGCTTCGGTGCACACGTTCACGAGGCACTACTGTGTGGACATACAAATGAACAAGGAAGCTCAAGTTGGACAGAAGGTGCTACAGCACATATTCAACACCCAACGCTCATCTTCCACCCAGCCGCCACAGAGATGAGAAACCGCTACAAAATATATGCACAGCATAGTGAATCCAGAAAGATTCACGCTGCAAAACGAATAGTTTTCTTACCTGTCGGTGTAGTTTTGCAGCTTGAAGATCTTTCTGGATTCACTAGCGAACCCACCCACCTCCGCCAGAAAGATGAGGCTGGAGAGAGAAGAGGTGGTTAACTAAAGAAAGGACTTTAAAAGTACAAAGCGGTAAAATACCAAATAAATAGAACATTGCAATTACTTCGGAAACGAAAGAAACACGGAAAAAAAGAACCCGAAGATGGCGCCCAAGAGTGGGAGCTTCCGCAGGAGGCATGCCGACGTCACCGGAAATACACCCAAGGGGGTGTGACGCCGACGCCCACCTGGGCTAAGAACAAAAAACAAAAGACTACGAATCCGGACCCAACCACAAGACCGCGGAATAATGCACAGCATAGTGAATCCAGAAAGATCTTCAAGCTGCAAAACTACACTGACAGGTAAGAAAACTATTCGTTATAGGATGTTGCCCTCCCCACAGGTAATGTCTCCATTCTTGGAAAGCCTTCTTCACTGCCAAAAGCTCCTTCTCTGCTATTGTGTAGTTTGCTTCTGCAGGATTGAGTTTTCTTGACAAAAACGCCACCGGATGCAACTGTCCAGACTGTTTATCTCTCTGTGAAAACACTGCCCCAATAGCCACATCGGCAGAATGTCGTCGATGTAAATGACAACGAAACGATCCAGATACTCTTTCATAATGCCATTCAAAAAATACTGGAATGCCGCCGGGGCGTTACACAACCCGAACGGCATTACCAGGTATTCATACACGCCAAATCCGGTTTTAAACGCTGTTTTCCACTCATCGCCCGCCCTGATACGGACCAGATGATAGGCCCCCGCAGATCCAAACGAGTATAGATAGCTGCCTCTCTCACCTGATCTAACCGAACGGGAATGAGTGGAAGTGGGTATCTGTTGCTGATCGTGATTTTATTGAGCTGTCTAAAATAGATACATGTACGCAGCTCACCATTCGCTTTCGAAATAAAGAAAAGCGGAGAGGCTGCCGGAGAACGTGATGGGCGAATAAAGCCAATGGAACAAAAATGTTCCAGATAAGCCTTCAGATGTGTTGTTTCCGAAGCGGACAAAGCATATACCCTACACGAAGGCACCACTGCCCCTTCCACCAAATCAATCCGGCAGTTATAATCCCTGTGAGGTGGGAGTATTTCTGCCTTTACCTCACTAAACACCTCTTGGTATCTTGCATATTCCTGGGGCAACACCACTTCCTTCTCAGCAGCTGTGGCAACCGTAAAGGCTTGAGCCAATGAAAACACATGCGGCACTGATGATTTTAAACATTGAGACACACATCCTTCTGAGTCAAAACAAACAGATTTCTGTTTCCATTCTATGGAAGGATTGTGTTGCCACAACCACGGCATGCCTAAGATCACCTCGTATTGAGGAGCCTCAACTATATTCAACACAATTCCTTCAATGTGATCTGTTGAATCCCCAGGCATGGTGAGTTCCAGAACTTCAGTGTGTGCTACGATGGGACCTGATTTCAAAGGAGTGCCATCTACAGCCAGGACTGCTTCGGGTTTAACCGTCGCCACTCTCACCAACCCCAATCTATCTACTAGCCCTTGATCTATAAAAATTTCCGGTTGCTCCGTAGTCGATCATAGTCGATACAAGGTGTCTGGTGCTCTGCGTTTAAGAACATGGACAACACTATGGGTTTCTGTGCTCTTTCGGGTGGAAACCTCCAAGGAAGGTTTCTTCCACTCTTGGGATAGACTTTGGTTTGGCAGAACCGTCATACTATCAAGAGGAGCTTCAGGAACTATGGCTGCATTCATGACGGCTACTTGTTTACCGGAATAGAAGGGTTTTTTCTTTTTAGGCTTCAAAGTACATTCTCTAACATAATGCCCCTTTCTACCGCAGTACATGCAAAGACCCTGAGCGCGTCTTCTCTCTCTCTCTCTCTCTTAGTCAAAGGAGGTCGAACAGCCCCAATCTCCATAGGCTCGGGACCTGTTTCCTGAGTACCTGTACGTCCTGTTAGTTACAACCCACCTCCTGGTCTGTCTCCTCTCTTACGATCTCCACCCCTCTCAGACATATGATGATCTAACCTTAGTGTGAGGTTGATTAAATCAGTGCAATTGGTGGGTTGATGGTCTATCTGCGCCAACACGTCCTTCAGGTCCTCGTTCAAACCTTGGTAATACAAGGCCATTCTTTTTTCCTCCGGCCAGGAGGTTTCTAGTACTAACCTATAGAAGGTGGTAATGTATGATACAAGCTCTTTCCTGCCCTGTCGCAAACCCAAAAGTTCCCTGTCCGCGCTAAGCGTGGTTGCTCGTCTATCAAAGACTCTTTCAAATTCTTTACGAAAATCATCCCAGTATGCCAACAAAGGATCATCATTGCGTACTAACTATACTGCCCAATCGGCCGCATCCCCGGTTAAATATGAAATTGCAAAAAGTCACTTTTGACAAATTAGTAAGAAATGACGCCGGTCTACATGAAAAATGCAGTGTTATCTGAGTCAAGAAGGTCTGTATCTTAAGAGGGTCACCAGCATACCTTTCTGGACTAGCCAGAGGTATGGGGGGGGGGGGAGGTACTGTCACTTGAATTTAAGAACCACCAGCTTACATCAAATGGGTTCCTAGTTTGTCTATCTAACCTTTCTTTTAAGGCTGCTGTTTCTGCACGTGATGCTTCCAATTCTTGTTGTACCACAACTAAAGCCTGTAATGCATCATCCATTGTGGCCATCTTTTAAACACCCCTGACCGGGAGGAAACTATACTTGGGTATGTGATTCTATTATGATGATGCATCCTCGGGATCAGGATGATGCTTAAAAGGGGTCCACCTCCAGATCTCCCTACACTCTGACTGATAACATACACAGAGCATAAAGGAAATCGGGCGAGGGAAAAGGTAAGGAAGGGGTTGGAACGGGAAGGGAGGCTGAAACGAGAAGAAAGAAACACAAAGATAAGTACATTTAATTCTAACTACTCTCAGTAGAGTCTCGCTAGTATATTACGTACCAAAAGCAGCTAGCTGTAGGCTGTCGTTCTCCCTTCGTAGTAGGTATCAAACTTCTCGCCTATCATAATATTCTAGAAGACAAAAAAGCCAGAACAAATGATCATTCAGACATTCAATGCCCAAGGGATAAAGGTCATACCACTCTGCTTCAGACATACCTTCCAGCCTTCCCAACCTGAAATCATAAAAAGAAAACCACCCTTCTCCAATAACCAAAAATAGGGTGGAAAAAACTATAAGTAATGTTCCAACGACTCATAAATGGCAACAGTCTAGCACCAAAGGAATATACAAGAACAAGTGAATAACTGATCCTCCTTCAAAGTATTTATATCCAGGACAAACAAAGAGTCTCGAACATCACGTTCTCAAAGTTACTATCGAGGTAGCAGGCACAGAATTCTCCAAATCCCAGAGAAACTGGGAGAGTCTCAGCCGAGAACGCAAAGTACTCAGATACCAATGGAACTGCTTGTCCCATCCAAAAGCATGATCCGGAATACTCCTACTGCAGCCGCAGTGCAATGGAGTATGAAGATTCAGGGAATCATCATCCAGCAGCCGCCAGACGTAAGAGCCTCCCAACAGCAGAAGTTGGCTCCTCCAGCGTCTCGTCCGAGAACGCTACTTCCCAATTAGCTAAAGCTCGTGTCTCAGCCGAGAACACGAGACCCCAAATTCTGCAGCAGCTTCTGTTCACAGAAATGGTACAAATCCTAAGGAAATGAAAGGACGGAACAAACATGAAAATACCGCCACAACAGCGTCTCAGCCGAGAACGCTGTGGATTCTTCCGAGATGAGTCAAACCAAACACTGACTCGGTCCAGATTCAGGCAACGAATCACGTACGACACGTGAGGCGTTGTGACTTCCTAAATGGTGTTCCAGGCTCCTCCCAGACGCTGAGCCTTATGGGACTTGTAGTTCTGCAGGAGCAACTGGCAGGTCATGACACTTATTGCCCTTGGTGCCAGGGCTGGAGGAACCGGCAATGGAGCTCTTAACTCCAGCGTCGACTAAATCTGCACCTTCCCAGCTGCAGAAGAAATACAGGGCCCCAGACTCTGATCTGGCGTTCCTTCGATCAGAACCAGTGCCGGATTCGGTGATCGTCACGGCGGCCAGGAAGCAGCAGGCTTCTGTCTCCGGATAAGGAGAGCCATCAGATGGACTCAGCGGGGCGAAGAGTCTGCTGGACGGCTGCTACGTCTATGAAAGACGCTAGTGCCACAGCTCTTTTGGGTCGGTATGACCGGTCTTTGTGAGAGTCCCTGCTGCAGTTTCTGGAGCACCTTCCGAGGGACAAGAGGGAGGACTTCCAAGAAATCGTCAATGAGGGCATGATGGTATCCAATCAGGTTATCAGCTCGGCTGCAGATTCCTCTCTTGGTGGCTCATGGTTACTGCCATGGGATTAATCTGAGATGCCATGCCTGGTTGCGCTTGACAGAGGCGCAGCAGAGAGTCGCCAACTTGCCGTTCTCTGGGTCTACGCCCTTTTGAAACATGCGGATGAGGAGATGGCCTGTATGAAGGCGGAGGCAGAAACCCTGACGGCTGTCTGGTTAGAGAAGCCGAAAGAGCAGAAGAAGACCTTCCGTCCCTTCCAGAGACGTTTTGGTGCCCAGGGAAGAGGGCAAGGTCGTCAAGCTGGCCAGTAGCATCAACAGCAGCAGCAGTTCCAGCGGCAGCCTTTCCAGAAGCACCAGAGGGGGCCAACAGTCCTCCTCGACGCCTAAAGACCCGGCCGGGTCTAGGCCCTGAGGTGCTACTTCCCCCTCGTCAGTTATCCGCACCAGTGGGGGGAAGCATACAACATTACTTGGCAGAGTGGAGAAAAATTACTCAGGACAAGTGGGTGCTGAATATTGTTTGCAATGGATACAGTCTACGTTTTGTCAGCCCTCCAGCTATTCCACCGGTTTGCTCGCAGTTCCAACTGCGTGAGCTCTAAGTGGAGGCCGATACGCTGTTAAGGAAAAGGGCGATAGAAGACGTCCCCCTGTCTCAAAGGGGAAAGGGTCTTTACTCTAGGTTCTTTCTGGTACGCAAGAAGGACAAGAACGAGTTCAGACTCATTCTGGATTTGCGACAAGCAAACAAATGGATTTGCAGGGAAAAGTTTTGCATGCTGTCTTTGCCCCAGATTTATCCTCCGCTGCAAAGGGAAGACTGGCTTTGCGCAATAGATCTGCAAGATGCGTACTTCCATGACCCCATTGCACGGAAACACCGGTAGTTCCTGCGCTTTCTAGTCGGCACCAATCCCTATCAGTACACCGTACTACCGTTTGGACTGAAGTCTGCACCCAGGACATTTTCGAAATGCATGGCAGTGGTGGCAGCGCACCTGAGAAAGAACAAGGTGTTTGTCTACCCGTACCTGGACGACTGGTTGATCAAAGCCTCCCCCTTCCTGGAAGCGCAACTGCACTTCAACAGGACAGCCGCTCTGTTGAACCAACTGGGGTTGCACATAAACATGTCCAAGTCTGTTCCGACGCCTGTCCAGTGCCTACAGTACTTGGCAGCCTCCATCGATACTCTCAGCAAGTGGGTCTCCTTCGGAAGAGAGATGCTGATCGATCCATTGGAAGGCTAAGGCTCTCATAGCTGTTCCATCTACAACAGTGAGGACGGTGTCTTCTCTACTGGGGTCGATGGCCTCTTGCATCTTCCTCACGCCACACGCACGCCTACACATGAGGCTGTTGCAGGAATGTCTGGTGGATCAGTGGGACCAGAAGCGGGGGAGCTGGGACGACAGGATCAAGCTGTCCCTCCACGCTCAACAGTCCCTGAGATGGTGGTGCTCCGCAGAGAATATCCTCAAGGGGGTTCCATTCCACAAGGACATTCCCATTCAGATTGTCGTCACGGATGCTTCTCTGCACGGCTGGGGAGCGCATTCAGACCATCTACAGATCCAGGGAACGTGGTCCCCGGCGGAATCCACGTATCCCATCAATTTCCTGGATCTCAGAGCTGTTCACTTGGCACTGAAGGCCTTTCATGCGTCCTTCCAGACCACCTTCTTGCTTGTGCAGACGGACAATGCGACCACAATGTATTACCTCAACAAGCAGGGGGGCTTGATCACGCACTCTGTCACAGGAAGCGCAGGCGATCTGGCACTGGCTACTAGCCAGGGGACTGACGATAACTGCTACCCATCTGCCAGGTGTGCAGAATGCTCAGACAGACACACTCAGCAGACTGGTGCAAGAAAACCACGAGTGTGTTCTAAACGACGAAGTGCTAGGAGACCTCTTCGACAGGTGGGGCACTCCGGACGTAGATCTGTTCTCCATCACCGAAAACAGCAAATGCCGAGACTTCGCCTCCAGGTATTACCAACCGGGGATCCGGGGGAACGTGCTATGGATCAGCTGGTCAAACAGCTTTCTGTACGCTTTTCCACCCATTCCCCTGATTCTGACGGTGCTCATCAAGCTGTCTCAATCCAGAGCCATTACATCGGCCCGCAGGGTGAGTGAAATTCAGGCTTTGTGTTGCCAAGAACCTTATACTGTATTTCATGCTGCTAAGGTTGTGATGCATACTCACCCTAAGTTACTTCCTAAGGTGATTTCTGATTTCCATGTCAATCAGATCATAACTTTACCTACGTTTTTCCACAATCCTTCTACTCCAGCGAAAAGGTCTCTCCATTCCCTGGAACTCAGAAGGGTGTTGAAGTTCTACTTGGATAAGACCAAGGACATTTGTAGGTCAGACCAATTGTTTGTTTATTATGGGTCGGTCAGGACTGGTCTTGCCACCTCAAAACAGTCCATCTCTAGGTGGATTGTGTCCTGTATCCAGGTGTTACCAGAAGGCTAACAAGACCTTAGGGGGTAAGCCTAAGGCTCATTCTACCAGAGGCAAAGCAGCTGTGAGAAGTTGGCCTGATATATAATGTTCACTATTCTAGTGAGCACTTTGTATCAGTCCAAACAACCCTTATTGATGATTGGTTGTAAGTCAACCTTATAGACCAGCTATCCTAGTAGCATGGATACGAGCAGTCTAAGGCTAAGACTCTAGAGGGCGTGTTAAGCCAGCTGTTTTACCATCACATTACCCCTTGAACACCAAGTGAAAGGACACCACACAAGTTGTTATGAAAATAAACTGATATTTATTTATAACAAGACTACCCTGAACTCTTTATGAGTCAGGGAGCTAAGCACACAACAAAACTCTTAAGAAAATACTTTGTCGCACAATTTACACAAATGCCCGAGGGGCACGAAAAACCATATACTACAAAAGTGGAATGCGAAATTACTAGCAGCTAAGTACTACTCTCATAGGCTTTGGGATCGCTAGGACTGGACTATTGAACCTTTAGATTGCTAGCAGGAGACCTAGGGACGTCGTGTGCAGAGTGGGAACTCTCACTTGTAATGCGGAACAAAGTCTATGGATCCTAGTAAATGCAAAGTTAGTGTTTTCGGGCGAACCCGACTAGGTAGGTCAAAAACGAAAGTGGATCTAGATACTTAGAGAGTGGGCCTACGCTGGAGCACCGGAGTACTTGGTTTACCTAGCCCAGGGGCTGCGGCTGCATAGGGTTCAAGTGTCGTCGGGTTTCTTCGTTGATGAACCAGGAGCCTGAAGAAAGAGTTGCTGGCAGGCGGCCAGTGAAGAAAAGTTCGAAGAGATCCAAGCCTGGATCAGGGAAGAAGAAGACCTGAAAGCAGAGGGGACCAAGTTCTGAATCACTAGCCAGTGATTAAGTGGGCACCAGGATGGCACCGGGCGAAGTCACCGCAGTCAGGTGAGTGGGCGCTGCTGGGCTCTGCAGTCTCTCGGACCAGGAGGAGTTGTCGGCGACCAGGATGGAGGTGCGAGCTGTCCCACGAAGGTTCTTGCTGTCGACGTCGCTGGACCCAGGATTGGGCAACAAGTCTTGGCAAATGCAAGGCCCACGCGGTGGACCTAAAATGGCGTCTTCAGTGGACCAGGAGGGTCCAGGGTGCTTCTCTGATGGAGGGAAGCAAGGGCCAGTCTGGAGCAACCAGACCAGCAGTGTTTGTTGTCGTGGAGAGTCGTGAAGGGGCCACTAGCCAACGGGCAAGCGACCTGGACAACGCGGTGAGCAGCAAAGAGCAGAAGAGCCCCACGCAGATCTCGTGGATACAGGGGGGCTGAACTTCGGTGCTGGAGCTGCTCAGGGTCGGGGCTTCTCTTACCCCAAAGCACTCAGTCGAGGGTCACTCGGGAGTCGTGCTGGACAAGCGTCGTGCAGTTCTGAAGATGGCCGGTCCCTCGAGGTCTCGTCACACCCACGGATCACAGCTGGGCTGATGATGCAGGTTGAGGTCAGAGGTGCCAGGGAAGCCGGTTCTCGTCGTGCTGGAGCAGTCTTGATCCGAAGGAGAGACTGGCAACAAACCGCGATGCTTGGTTGGTGCCTGCTGCTGCAGGGTGACTACTCCTTAGTCACAAGGGAGATTCTTGGGAAGAAGTCTTGAGTTCCTTTCGTGGAAAGTAGTTTCAGGATTCAAAGATGATCTGATTTGGAAGGGGGCCAGTTCCTACCTTTATCCTGCAAAAAGGGGCTGGCACGCGACTAAGTCCTGCCCTATGGGTGGGACTAGGAGGGGGGTGGTTACACCCCTCTCCTTTGGCGGGCTTTCCCCAGGCCAGGGGCTGGAGTGCCCCTGGAACTGGTTCCAGCCGGCCTATGCACAGTGAGCACCGGGGTGCCACTTGCAGTCACCTTCCTCTAAAGCCCTGCCTACCTAGAATACACAAAATCCTGTCTGGGACGGTGCTGGCACCGCCCCTGGCAGGAAACCCTTTGTCCTTGCCTCCTGGGCTGGGAGGACTCCCAGCAGCAGGAGGGCAGACTTGTGTCTCAGTGGCAGCATCCATTTTGTGGAGCTAAGGCTCTGTCTGACTTTTAACCGGGGTTACAGGTTACATACATGTCGTGTCCCTCTAGAAGGGTGGAATGCTAACCCCGTCGCCAGAATTGGCGAGGGGTTAGTATTCCAATTCGTATGACACCTTACTCGACATGTTTTGATAAAGCGATACCAGAGTTGGCATATAACCGCGAGGATTATAATGCACTTAAGAGTATATGGTATGCGATATCATGGAAACGGCTAAGGGATGGATCCCGAAAGCCGCAGACAGGCTCAGCTCATGCCAGAGCACTATCTCACACGATTCCAAGCACTCTGCCTTCAGGATTGTCAAGGCCTGCCATAGGAGTGACTGATAGGAGATCTGTGTGTCCATTTTAGGGTTAGATATAGGTATACTATATCTAAAGCAAAGGGTGATTACACCACCTTGCCCCAGCTGTCGTGCAGCCAGTTGTGTCAGATTTGGATGGCCAGCCAGGGGTGGCATAATACATGCTGCAGCCCCTGGTAGTGTATAATTGGGGGGGTTTTACCCAAAAAGAGTCCCTGGGACCTGGGTTGGCTAGGTATTATGAGGAAGGGGTCCCAAAGGGATAGAGAACACAAATTGTAGTTTAATAAAGAAAATAATCACATAGACATTGAATCAAACCACATTGTTTTAATCACAATGGGGATGTGTATCAAATAACGACCATAATCAAGTATTAGAAATGAAAGGTGGAGCAATGCCCCGGAAGGGGGGGGAGTGCGTGATATTGTGAGGATACTGTGATAGGAAAGGTGTAGGAGAGTAGGGTCTGCAATCCTATGATCACCCAGATTTTTGCTTTTTGCTGCACTGGTTTACGACTTTCCCTGGCTGTGGGCCTGCTAATCAGACCCACAGCCTAGCTGTTCTCTCTATCCAAATTGTACTTAGGTACTGAATTGGCACTGGGCCCTCTCCAAGTCCCTGTACCCAGGGCTGAGGTGCACCCAGAAGTCTCCCAGGGGCTGAAGCATGTATTATGCCACCCCTGGATTGACTAACTAAAACTGACACAACTGGCTGCACGACAGCTGGGGCAAGGTGGTGTACTCACCCTTTGCTTTAGATATAGTATACCTATATCTAACCCTAAAAATGGACACACAGATCTCCTATCAGTCACTCCTATAGCAGGCCTTAACAATCCTGAAGGCAGAGTGCTTGGAATCGTGCGAGATGGTGCTCTAGCATGAGCTGAGCCTGTCTGCGGCTTTCGGGATCCATCCCTTAGCCGTTTCCATGATATCGCATACCATATACTCTTAAGTGCATTATAATCCTCGCGGTTATGTGCCAACTCTGGTATCGCTTTATCAAAACATGTCGAGTAAGGTGTCATACGAATTGGAATACTAACCCCTCGCCAATTCTGGCGACGGGGTTAGCATTCCACCCTTCTAGAGGGACACGACATGCCTGTAACCTATAACCCGGTTAAAAGTCAGACAGAGCCTTAGCATCCACAAAATGGATGCTGCCACCGAGACACAAGTCTGCCCTCCTGCTGCTGGGAGTCCTCCCAGAGCAGGAGATAAGGACAAAGGGTTTCCTGCCAGGGGCGGTGCCAGCACCGTCCCAGACAGGGTTTTGTGTATTGTAGGTAGGCAGGGCTTTAGAGGAAGGTGACTGCAAGTGGCACCCCGGTGCTCACTGTGCATAGGCCGGCTTGAACCAGTTCCAGGGTCACTCCAGACCCTGTGCTGGGGAAAAGCCCGCCAAGGAAGTGGGTGTAACCACCCCCCTCCTAGTCCCACCCATAGGGCAGGACTTAGTCGCGTGCCAGCCCCTTTTTACAGGATAAAGGTAGAGACTGGCCCCCTTCCAAATCAGATCATCTTTGAATCCTGAAACTACTTTCTGCGAAAGGAACTCAAGACTTCTTCCTAAGATTTCTCCCTTGTGACTAAGGAGTAGTCACCCTGCATCCGCAGGCACCATCCAAGAACACTGCGGTCTGCTGTAAGTCCTTCCTCCGGAATCCGACTGCCCAGCTCGACGAGAACCGGCTTCCCTGGCACCTCTGACCTCTACCCACCTCTACAGCCCAGCTGAGAACCGTGGGTGCGACGAGACCTCAAGGGACCGGCCATCTGCAAGACTGCACGACTTCTTTCCAGCAAGCCCGCCGAGTAATCTACTGGTGAGTGCTTTGGGGTCCGAGAAGCCCCGACTCTGAGCAGCTCCAGCTCCGAAGTGCAGCCCCCCAGCATCTCCACGATCTGCGTGGGGCCCTTCTGCTTTCCGCTGCTCACCGTGTTGTTTGGCTACTAGCCCGTTGGCTTGTGGCCTTCCTGACGACGCCCGACGACATTTCTGCTGCTGGTCTGGTTGCTCCAGACTGGCCCTTGCTCCCTTCCAGAGGAGGAGCACCCCGGACCCTCCTGGTCCACTCAAGACGCCATTTTGAGTCCACCGCGTGGGCTTGAATTAGCCAAGGCTTGTTGCCCAATCCTGGGTAACTTCGACGCCAACGACTTCATCCTTCGTGGGACAGCTCGCACCTCCATCCTGGTCGCCGACAACGCCTCCTGGTCCGAGAGACTGCAGAGCCCAGCAGCGCCCACTCACCTGACTGCGGTGACTTCGCCCGGTGCCATCCTGGTGCCCACTTAATCACTGGCTAGTGATTCAAGAACTTGGTCCCCTCTGCTTTCAGGTTTTCTTCTTCCTTGATCCAGGCTTGGATCCATCGAACTTTCCTTCACTGGTCGCCTGCCAGCAACTTCCTTCTTCCAGGCTCCTGGTCCGGCAACGAGATCCCCGACGTCTTTTCAGACCTATGCAGCTGCAGCCCCTGGGCTAGGTAACTTCGGCACTCCGGTGTCCCAGCATAGCCTCACTATCCAAGGGTCAGGATCCACTGTCGTTTTCTCCCTACCAGGTCGGGTTCGCCCGTGAACACTAACTTTGTGAATTCTAGCTTCCATAGACTTTGTCCCGCATCCCGCGTGAGAGTGCACACTCTGCACCCGAGTCCCCTAGGCCTCCTAGTAGTAATCTAACGATTCCCTAGTCCAGTCCTAGCGATTCCAAAGCCTATTAGAACTGTTACTTACCTGCTAGTAATTCGCATTCCACTTTTAGCGTATATGGTTTTTCGTGCCCCTCGGGCATTTGTGTAACGTGCTAACTTAAAAGTATTTTCGTAAGAGTTTTGTTGTGTGCTTAGCTCCCTGTCTCATAAAGAGCCAGGGTAGTCTTGTTATAAATAAATATACTGTTTATTTTCATAACAACTTGTGTGGTGTCCTTTCACTGGGTGTTCAAGGGGTAATGTGATGGTAAAACAGCTGGCTTAACACGCCCTCTAGAGTCTTAGCCTTAGACTGCTCGTATCCATGCTACTAGGATAGCTGGTCTATAAGGTTGACTTACAACCAATCATCAATAAGGGTTGTTTGGACTGATATATAGTGATCACTAGAACAGTGAGCACTGCACATCAGGCCAACTTCTCACAAAAGGGTTGAAGGTGACAGAATAATCAATACTTCAAGCCAAAATAGTTATAATGGTTACAAATTATGTACACGAACAAAACAAGAGAACTTAAATTTCAAATCAAGACATATCATACTCCACACAGTACAGTATATGAACAGTTGGGCCGTGGAGTTGACGATTAAAAACAGATAGTTGTCGACGTTTCGACCCTCTCAGATATGCAGGTGTTATTGTATCCTTGCAGCGGGGTCTTCTTCAGGACAAGGGAGTGGGGGCAGACCACCTATTTAATATACAATTGCTGGTATTATTTTGCGAGTTTAAGCTAAAGGAAATAAATTACATTAACTGGATATTGAGAAAGCACACGGCCTGAATTATGTAGGAAGGGAAAACATGCACCAATATGGAACGCATTGTGACCCCCTGATTATGGGGTGCCAATTAATCAGATATCATGTCACCATGAATAGTGGGATATAATTCAAAAAAGAGAGGGAGAGCGTGGAAAGGTTGTGGTTCCATCGCGTATATTGACCCCCAATTGGTCGCGTGTCATTTGTCGCATATTGCATCACCGTGAATGGTGGGATATAATTAAAAAGAGAGAACGTGGAAAACTAGTGGTCCGTCACCAGGTGGTGTGTGATTGGCATGACGTTTCCGGACTAATATACAGTGGAATATCTGTAGTTACCTTACTAACAACGATTCAGGAGTTGAGAAGGTAAGGGACATCCGGTCTGATGTTCCTGTGGAAAAATAGAGAGGGGATCCGACAGGTTGCTATATGTCGGGACGGACACAACTTATAATTGCGGCATATCGGCGGAGAGCACTGAGGAACTTACCCCGTCAGGCTGAAAGCAATGTTCGGTTTCTGGATAGATCGTCACACAGATCTGTGCAGTAAGTAAAGAGAGAATATAATCGTACGGGACGCTACCTCTAACGTTGGAACAATGGACATGAGAGCCCGGACGTGCCGCATGTAAAGCTTACCGGAGGCCGAATGAATCAGGCATGGAATCCGCTCGAGTTCGCAATGGCGAAGCTCGGTTCCTGATTCATTATGTTACCATGGTAGCGCAGTCACGTGGTGACCCGAGCTAGTATAGAGCTAGACAAAAGACTAACTTGCTGTTTGGCGGTTGCTAGGAGACCGCGTAAATAGATTCGAAGGAAAATTTACTATGGGTGAGTGCTAATTAAAAGGAAACATTCCGTGAAACCACAACAGGGTAATGATTGAGTATGGATGTATGTAATCCGGTGGAAAGATCAACCAGTATGGGCCGATATTTTGCGGTGACCACAGAGTTCAATTAGCATAGGTAGTGCCATAGTTGATTATACACCAAGTAAGTATAACATGTCAAGTGCCAGGAAGAATAATTACAGGTGCATCGTATCACTTAATGGCGTACCTCTCACATGAGGGTAAAGGCCAGTTGGTATTTAGACGAATGATATAACTGACATATACATCTGGCTATTAGAGGCAATCTGTCAATACCTGGCGTACCTCTCACAGGAGGGTAAAGGCCAATGGTAGGGCGAAGTTTGTCACATCAAACGCACAGAAAAACAGACATCAGGGGATCCATATCAATATAGTAGCTGAATGGCGTACCTCTTACATAAGGGTAAAGGCCATAGTGTCACACATTGAATGGACTCTAAATTCAGATTCACGGCAAGGTGGCCAGCTGGGAGAAGGAGCTATCATGCTCGTTAAGACCCTTTTCAATGGAGTTAAAGAAAAACATCCATTTTAGTTCACGGGTGTTTAGAATACTCGAGATGTTCCCACCCCGGGGTCCCAGAACCGCTCTTTCTATTACTACCCATCTGAGACTATCTGGTGAGTGTGAGGACGTGGTGAAATGATCAACCAAGGGGGCTCCCTGTACCTCACATCTAATTCTGCTCATGTGTTGGAGAATGCGCACCTTGATCTTCTGTTGCGTTTGGCCTATGTATATCTGTTGGCATGGGCAGAGTATCGCATATATAACGTTCGAGGAATTACAGTTCGTCTGTGCCTTCAGCTGTATTTTCAATTGACCGTATTGGAATTCCTTTCCTTGGATGGTGGTCTCACAGGCTTTGCAGTTTCCACATTTCGAGTGGCCGGTCACTGGAGGCAGGTTCCACAAAGTCGCAATCGTGGGATCCTGAGGTGTTGGTAACAGAGATCTTACCACGAAATCTTTCACACTTTTGGCCTTTTTAAAGGCGTGTAGAGGTGCTGATGGTTGGTCGATATCGTCCGATATTAATTTCCAGTGACGATTTATAATCCGTTTGATTTGGTTGCTCCTGGTGTTAAATGTGGTAACACAAACGATCCTTGATGCCTGTTGGTTCCTGTTAGCGTTTGGAGATAATAGTTCCTCGCGGGGATAAAACCAAGCTCTTTTTCTGGATTGCTTCACTAGACGCCTGGGGTACCCTCTCGCCAGCAGTCGATTGGTGAGCTCATCAGATTCCGTGAGGTAATGCTCCCGGTCCGAGCAGTTTCTGCGGACTCGGAGAAATCGCCCGAAGGGCAAATTGTCCCGGAGGGCTCTAGGATGGTGACTGTCGTAATATAGCAAGGAATTCCTCTCTGCTGGTTTTCGATAGAGCTTCGTCAATAGGACTCCTGCATTTTCGTAGATGGTGAGATCTAGGAAGTTTATCATGTGATTGTCCGATTCTATGGTGAACTTCAGAAAATCAGATTGATGATTCAGCCAGGTGAAGAAGGACAATAGATCGTCTGAATTCCCATTCCAAATTATGAGGATATCATCGATATATCTCATCCAGAGACCTAGTTGGTCTCTGAATGGATTTACTGGATTGAGTATAGTATCCTCCTCAAATGCGGCCATATAGAGAATGGCTACATCTGGAGCAAAGGGAGCCCCCATTGCTACACCAGACGTTTGGATATAGAACTTGTTCTTGAAAATAAAAAAGTTCTTAGTCATCGCAATCCGGAGCAAGGACACGATGAATTCAGTGGGTACTTGCACCGGTGCCGGGCGGCGTTGTAAGCAGCGTGTTATTACATTCAAGGCTTCTTGTTGCGGGATAGATGTATAGAGCGATACCACGTCGCATGTCGCCAATCTTTGGAGCTCTGAGTCGAAAGGAGAATTCTCAACAATATTAATCGTATGCATCGTATCACGTAGATAGGTAGGAGTGGATTCCGCCAACGGTAGATTCAATGTCTATGTGATTATTTTCTTTATTAAACTACAATTTGTGTTCTCTATCCCTTTGCAGCCCCTGGTAGGCCCTGGGTACACCTATGCCCTGGGTACCTAAGGTACACTGTACAGGGACTGATAAGGTGACTCAGTTTCCAATTAGATATGTACCTAGGGTACATGGAATCCATTTTACAGAGAGAGCAGTAGGCCTGGGGTCCTGAATAGCAGGGCCCCAGGTCAACTAAGTCAGAAAACCAGCAAAACACCAGGCAAAAAGTTGGGGGCAACCATAGTCAGGGATCTACCTTCCTACATAACCCCCCCCCCAAACGAAAGGAGATAAGGCTATCCTTGCCAGGTAAGCCTATATTGCCTGAGTGGCCATATAAGGAAGTACCAGCACTGGCATGGTTACCCCCTATCTCATGGTCCACTAAGCAATCCCTCACCCTAAGGGTGTCTGAGGGTCTCCACCATAGAGAATCTCTACCTGTGGTGTGTTTTGGCAAAGTAAAAGGCTGGTGCTGAGATGGAGTACTGAAGTGAGGCTCCACTAATTTTGGGCTCAGCTTCCTCCAATCATTATCCACCATAGAGGCCTTTCTTTCCAAGACTGAGTTGTGTTGAGCTCTCAGGGTCAACCTCTGGCTACCTAAAGCTGGAGGCTGAGTCCCTCTGTTTGGCTTACTGGAGGGACAGGTCAGGTCTAGGGCCCTCAGGTCCCAAGTTTGGCTGTGCCCAACAGTGTCCATCTGTGGGAGGTCCCTAACTAGTTTTAAGGGGGATCCCTCAGGAGTATGTTTTATTTTCACTTGGCTAGGACTACTAGCTTCAGTGCCCTTAATCTGCTGATTGGGAAGTTCTTTTGGACAGGGGGCCCTTTGGGGTCCACCACTGGCCTCCCTGACCTCTACAGCCCTGGGCTGGCTGAGGCAGGGTAGAGAGGGGCAGGTTACCTGCTCCAGACTGGGCCCCACCTTGGAAGGGTCCACTGACATCAGGGGTTCTGCCAGGCTAGGCCTGACTACCTCTGTGGCAGTTTCTTCACAAGGGGTCAGATCAGTTCCCTGAGGAGGCTGACCCTTTCCTAAAGTCTGGTGGGAGGGAGATTTCTCTTCCTCCTCAATGCTCTCTGTCTCAGTGGAGTGATCCATAGTTTCAGGCTTCACAACACTATCATCTGTCTGAGTTTGAGCTGTGGCCATCACAACTCTCCCAACCTTTTCAGGAGGGGGCTCAGTTTGGGTGTGGGCTGTGACCATCACAGCCTTTACAACCTGTTCTGGGAAGGAAGTTGTCTGAGATTGGGCTGTGACTGGCACAGCCCTCCTGACCTGTTCAGGGAGGACATCTTGGACTGGGGCTGTGGCTATCACTGCCCCACTAACCTTACCATGGAAGTTTACCATTTTAGAATGGGTTTCTTGCTCTACTTCAGCCCAGGCTGAGAGCTCTAAATCATTCCCCAGTAGGCAATCTACAGGCAAGTTTGGTGACACTGCCACTCTCTTGTGGCCAGTGACACCTCCCCAGCTGAGATTGACCACTGCCATGGGATGATCTCTCTGTACTCCATCAATATTGGTCACCTGGTATGTGGCACCAGGTAAAAGTTGCCTTGAGGGGACTAGACTCTCAGTCACCATAGTGATGCTAGCCCCTGTATCTCTATAGGCCTCAACTTTTATACCATTGATGAGGGGCTCCTGTCTGTACTTGCCCAAAGTGTTGGGACAAGTTGTGAAGTTGGCAAACCCCATGCCAGTCTCACAGACAAGAGTATCTAAGTTTGGGGACCTGGTTAGGCCAGAGTCCCCAGGAACTCCCAAAGTAAATGCACCCAAATTCTTGGGGGCACTCCCACCACCTGGGGGATTACTACTAATAGTAACAGGAGGTTTGGGAATGTTACTTGGGGGTATGTTCTCCTTATTGTTATTCTTTGGGCAACTGCTGTCAGTTTTCAAATGACCCACCTGTTTACAGGGATAACAATAAGGTTTCTTCTGGGCATTGGAAGGATTCTGGGACCCACCCCCCTCAGAGGATTTTTGGGGCCCTGATGTGGTTTGATCTGAAGATTTATTCCCACCCTTCTCATGAGGCTTGGTTGATTCCTTTTTCTGGTCACCACCTTGGTTCTTAGGCCTAATCCTGGTTCTGACCCATTTGTCTGCCCTCTTACCCAATTCCTGTGGAGAGGTCAGATCAGAGTCTACTAGGTGCTGGTGTAATAACTGGTTCTGACAATTATTTAAGACTTGCTCCCTCATAATAAGATTATACAATCCTGTGAAGTCAGTAACCTTGCTACCCAGTAGCCAGCCTTCCAAAGCCTTAGTGGCACAATCAACAAAGTCAGCCCAATCCTGAGACTGAGTTTTCTGGGTATCCCTGAACAGCAACCTGTACTGCTCAGTGGTTAAGCCAAACCCATCAACCAGTGCATTTTTCAGGACTTGGTAATTGTTAGCATCCTCAACTCTAGTAGTGAGGAGCTTATCTCTACCTTTTCCATCAAAGGAGAGCCACAGTATAGCTGCCCACTGACTTTGGGGGATGCACTGTACAGTGCAGGCCCTCTCCAAAGCAGCCATCCATTTCTGGATGTCATCCCCTTGTTTAAAGGGGGGCACTATCTTTGTCAGGTGTTTAGTATCTAAACCCTTCTCTTTTTCTCTTGGGAGATTGCTGCCACCAGTGGGAGCTAACCCACTCATCTGCTGCTCTCTAGCAAATGCAAGCTTTTCTTTGGCCAGGGCAAGTTCTTCCCTTTCAATCCTCAGAGCAGCCTGTCTCATTCTGGCTTCATGCTCTATTCTCTGAGGGGAAGTCAATCTCCTCTGGGGAGAGTTCCTTCTCCTCTGAGAAGAGGCATTAGAGTGCAGAGATCTATTGGAGTCCCTAGAAAGAGATCTATCTCTCCTAACTCCAAGGTTAGGCCTACTTAGGGTCAGTACTGGGGGTCCCCCAGATCCTAGCCCAAGCAAGTCTATGTTGGCCCTAGTTAGCCTTCTGACTACCTCAAGACCTTTGTCTGCCTCATCCCCAGAGAGTTCCTCAGGATCCTCCTCCTCAACTGCATTTACAGTGTTGTGGAGGTCTGGATCCCCAGTGGTACCCTCTAAGGCTGGCATATTCCCATCTAGCTGAGAAATCTTTCTCGCATCATATGTCTCTAAGAGACCTATCAGAAAGGGAATGGTGGGGTTAGACCCCTGTTTCAATTTCCTGGAGGTACACACTTGTCTCATCTCCTGGAAACTGAGAGCTGCATATCTTGATTTGACCTGTGGAGGGTCAAGATCCACAAGGGGAGTCTCAGTAGATTCTCCTTGGGTAGACATGCTTTTTCTAGTGAGGTGTAAGTGGTGCACTTACCTACACTATATGTTTGCCTACTGATCCCTTGCTAGAGTTGTAGTTTAGGGTGTGCTAAGCCCTAGGAGCTACAACAGCTGGTTCAGTAGAACTCAGAGTATTCTAAGCTAAGTTATATGTACCTTAGTACTTATGTGATCTTTCAAATGATATTCTTAGGATATGTGTGGTAAAACAACAGCAAGCTCAAATCCCAACCGCTGCTCACCAATGTGAGAAGTTGGCCTGATATATAATGTTCACTATTCTAGTGAGCACTTTGTATCAGTCCAAACAACCCTTATTGATGATTGGTTGTAAGTCAACCTTATAGACCAGCTATCCTAGTAGCATGGATACGAGCAGTCTAAGGCTAAGACTCTAGAGGGCGTGTTAAGCCAGCTGTTTTACCATCACATTACCCCTTGAACACCAAGTGAAAGGACACCACACAAGTTGTTATGAAAATAAACTGATATTTATTTATAACAAGACTACCCTGAACTCTTTATGAGTCAGGGAGCTAAGCACACAACAAAACTCTTAAGAAAATACTTTAAGTCGCACAATTTACACAAATGCCCGAGGGGCACGAAAAACCATATACTACAAAAGTGGAATGCGAAATTACTAGCAGGTAAGTACTACTCTCATAGGCTTTGGGATCGCTAGGACTGGACTACTGAACCTTTAGATTGCTAGCAGGAGACCTAGGGACGTCGTGTGCAGAGTGGGAACTCTCACGCGTAATGCGGAACAAAGTCTATGGATCCTAGTAAATGCAAAGTTAGTGTTTTCGGGCGAACCCGACTAGGTAGGTCAAAAACGAAAGTGGATCTAGACACTTAGAGAGTGGGCCTACGCTGGAGCACCGGAGTACTCGGTTTACCTAGCCCAGGGGCTGCGGCTGCATAGGGTTCAAGTGTCGTCGGGTTTCTTCGTTGATGAACCAGGAGCCTGAAGAAAGAGTTGCTGGCAGGCGGCCAGTGAAGAAAAGTTCGAAGAGATCCAAGCCTGGATCAGGGAAGAAGAAGACCTGAAAGCAGAGGGGACCAAGTTCTGAATCACTAGCCAGTGATTAAGTGGGCACCAGGATGGCACCGGGCGAAGTCACCGCAGTCAGGTGAGTGGGCGCTGCTGGGCTCTGTAGTCTCTCGGACCAGGAGGCGTTGTCGGCGACCAGGATGGAGGTGCGAGCTGTCCCACGAAGGTTCTTGCTGTCGACGTCGCTGGACCCAGGATTGGGCAACAAGTCTTGGCAAATGCAAGGCCCACGCGGTGGACCTAAAATGGCGTCTTCAGTGGACCAGGAGGGTCCAGGGTGCTTCTCTGATGGAGGGAAGCAAGTGCCAGTCTGGAGCAACCAGACCAGCAGTGTTTGTTGTCGTGGAGCGTCGTGAAGGGGCCACTAGCCAACGGGCAAGCGACATGGACAACGCGGTGAGCAGCAAAGAGCAGAAGAGCCCCACGCAGATCTCGTGGATACAGGGGGGCTGAACTTCGGTGCTGGAGCTGCTCAGGGTCGGGGCTTCTCTTACCCCAAAGCACTCAGTCGAGGGTCACTCGGGAGTCGTGCTGGACAAGCGTTGTGCAGTTCTGAAGATGGCCGGTCCCTCGAGGTCTCGTCACACCCACGGATCACAGCTGGGCTGATGATGCAGGTTGAGGTCAGAGGTGCCAGGGAAGCCGGTTCTCGTCGTGCTGGAGCAGTCTTGATCCGAAGGAGAGACTGGCAACAAACCGCGAAGCTTGGTTGGTGCCTGCTGCTGCAGGATGACTACTCCTTAGTCACAAGCGAGAAATCTTAGGAAGAGTCTTGAGTTCCTTTCGTGGAAAGTTGGTTCAGGATTCAAAGATGATCTGATTTGGAAGGGGGCCAGTTCCTACCTTTATCCTGCAAAAAGGGGCTGGCACGCGACTAAGTCCTGCCCTATGGGTGGGACTAGGAGGGGGGTGGTTACACCCCTCTCCTTTGGTGGGCTTTCCCCAGGCCAGGGGCTGGAGTGCCCCTGGAACTGGTTCCAGCCGGCCTATGCACAGTGAGCACCGGGGTGCCACTTGCAGTCACCTTCCTCTAAAGCCCTGCCTACCTAGAATACACAAAATCCTGTCTGGGACGGTGCTGGCACCGCCCCTGGCAGGAAACCCTTTGTCCTTGCCTCCTGGGCTGGGAGGACTCCCAGCAGCAGGAGGGCAGACTTGTGTCTCAGTGGCAGCATCCATTTTGTGGAGCTAAGGCTCTGTCTGACTTTTAACCGGGGTTACAGGTTACATACATGTCGTGTCCCTCTAGAAGGGTGGAATGCTAACCCCGTCGCCAGAATTGGCGAGGGGTTAGTATTCCAATTCGTATGACACCTTACTCGACATGTTTTGATAAAGCGATACCAGAGTTGACATATAACCGCGAGGATTATAATGCACTTAAGAGTATATGGTATGCGATATCATGGAAACGGCTAAGGGATGGATCCCGAAAGCCGCAGACAGGCTCAGCTCATGCCAGAGCACTATCTCACACGATTCCAAGCACTCTGCCTTCAGGATTGTCAAGGCCTGCCATAGGAGTGACTGATAGGAGATCTGTGTGTCCGTTTTAGGGTTAGATATAGGTATACTATATCTAAAGCAAAGGGTGATTACACCACCTTGCCCCAGCTGTCGTGCAGCCAGTTGTGTCAGATTTGGATGGCCAGCCAGGGGTGGCATAATACATGCTGCAGCCCCTGGTAGGCCCTGGGTACACCTATGCCCTGGGTAGCTAAGGTACACTGTACAGGGACTGATAAGGTGACTCAGTTTCCAATTAGATATGTACCTAGGGTACATGGAATCCATTTTACAGAGAGAGCAGTAGGCCTGGGGTCCTGAATAGCAGGGCCCCAGGTCAACTAAGTCAGAAAACCAGCAAAACACCAGGCAAAAAGTTGGGGGCAACCATAGTCAGGGATCTACCTTCCTACAGCAGCTACAACAGATTTGCTTAGTAATGTTCCCATTGCAGATATCTGCAGGGCTGCCACTTGGAAGTTGGTCCAGACAGTTTGCTAAGCATTACTGTCTGGACTCTTGATTCCAGAGCAGATGCTCAGGTTGGGCAGGATTCATTGAGAAATTTGTTTGCACAATAGAGGTGTTGTTATTTCTCTCCACCGCCGGGTTAGTTGTTTGGGATGGGCTTGCCATTCTATTCACTAGATTATGACTATACACAGAGATCCCCTACTAGAGGAGTAGTTTCTTACCTGTAACTCCCAGTTCTGTAGTAGGGGTATCTCTGTTAGTCATAAGCGCCCGCCCTCCTCCCCGGTGGAGAAAATGGTACTGTACTATATGCTACAGGCCTTGCTTTATACACCTTCAAAAATAACTGAAAGTAAAAGGACTTTGGCTGTGCATCTTGGGATACCAAGGGTCTCGGGAGAGTTTCTTAAAGGGACGGTATCCCTTTTCAAGACACATAATGGCAGCTTATGGGGGCTTGTCTGTCCAACCCTTCCTCTATCATTTCAAGGATTTTGGTGAAGGGGAGTTTTCCCTGTGAGGAAAACTTGGTAAAATAGGGTTAAACCGGACATGGTGGGCTATCCTTTTCACTGTTTAGATGAAGTGGTGGCCATTGTAGCCTTGTATTTGTTAGCCTGCATTATCTGTCTTAATTCTCTCTTAAGTGTCTATGCAGGACTGCAATGAAGACAGCTAAAGAGATTATTTTTGATTGCTCCGGGGTCCACGCTCATGGGCGGGACTGTTCACTAGATTATGACTATATCAGAGATACCCCTACTACAGAACTGGAGTTACAGGTAAACTACTCCTTGCTTTTGAATGAATGGTGCGCTACTAATTCAGCCATAATCACTGCATTCTTTTGACATTGCATTAATCAGACTTATATATATATCTATACACCAATATCTGCTAGTGTCCTCCCAGCGAAAATATAAAGCAGGAAAGCAATTTATTTACAAGGAATACAAAAAAGAATAATGCATGTAAAATGCCATGCCACAATTGTGTTAAATAAGAATTGCATCATGCTGACACCTTTGCAAGTGTGTATGTATGTGTGTGTGTGTGTGTATATATATATATATATATATATATATATATATATATATGTGTATATATATATATATATATATATATATATATATATATATATATATATTACTTCAAAAGGTGACGACGCTATGTGCGATTTTTACTTCTTTATTTCGCCGCTGCCAAATGCGTTTCGACTGCCGAGCAGTCTTGCTCACTGGCTAAATGTTGTCTCCCTTGATTTTGAGAGAAAGTTAAGACTAGACAACAACATACTGAATTTAGAGGCAACTGCCAGATTTTCAACTGCTTATCTGGCAACAGGGATTACTGAGCTCTTTTACTGAACATGATCTACACTTTAAATCTCCAGACATTGCTTTCTACCCACTTGGAGTTCATGCTGGATGAAGGTTGAATCCACACAATAATCCCTTGAAACTTCTGGATTTAAAATCGCCTTAGCCAGCCAGGGATAACTGACACTCGATGAAACGCTTGAAATACTTGTCAACAAAGACTTTTGTTAGAAAATAGATCTCTAGTTGGCACATGTCCAAGTAGGGACCCTCCCTCTAGTCAGGTTAAGGAAGTCATAGCTAAGACGGCCTTGCTCGCCCCCCTTGGTAGCCCGCAGAGCAGTCCAGCTTATCCTAGAAGAAATGTTTAAAGTATTTGTACACATGCAATAACACAGGGAAAACACTACAAAAGAAGTCGCCTATGCGAATCCTCAGGGCTGAAATAACAAATAAGTAACAATGGAGCAACCTATATGTAGTTGTGCAGTAATATTAACAACAACATCTCATCGTGTGTGGAAACAAATCGTGGCTTCCACTGGTGTGTAACAAACAATGCATTGGCAAATGAGTGCACCCAAACGTATACATAGTGATTGTGCCTCTAATGCGCGATTCACGGTTTGTGCTGGTGGTGTGTTGTGTGAAAAAGTGAAACGGATCCGGGTAAAGAGAATCTAGGAGTAGACTCCTTGATTACACCTCGACGTAGTAAGTGTCTCCTCATAGAATATAGAAGTTTGGTAAAAGCGTCCAGTGTAGGCTATTGTGCAAACGAGTGTAGCTAATTGTGATCGATTCATTCATACACTTAGTGCAAGGCAACATAAAATCGTGGTGACGTGAGGGTGCGGCTTCATCATGGAAATAACACATACCTATTCGTGGCTGTGTCAAACCGGGAGGTCTGTGTAAAAGAAACCTAAAGAAGAAAGGGGAGGAAGACCTCATAAGTCAAAAATTCTCTCTGAGAGCTAAGGCATATATAATTAGAATAAAAAATCTAAGGAAGTAGCTCACCGCTCTGCTGGTGATATTTCTGACCCAGCAGGGCCCGTGACCTCGGTTGTATGTCTCAGGGAAATGAAGTCCACACTGTACAGGGATCAAACAATGTAGGTAATGAGATAATGAGGGTAACAAGCCGGAGTCTCAATTAATTGGGTCCGAGAGTGAGCAACGACGTGACTATCAAGAACAACAACTTGCTCAAAGGAACAAAAACAATGTGTCAATATATAGTGATTGGAGTGTCAATCACAGTGAGAGTCCTCAGCAGTTCTATTACTAATTCGAAAGCATGTGTTTCTTTTTAGTATTGCACACAGGAACGCAAAG
This sequence comes from Lissotriton helveticus, assembly GCF_964261635.1. Lineage (NCBI taxonomy): Eukaryota > Metazoa > Chordata > Amphibia > Caudata > Salamandridae > Lissotriton > Lissotriton helveticus. The sequence goes on from NC_136073.1 coordinate 825,796,645, forward strand.
GCACTGAGTTGTACTTGTCATCTGAGTATAGGACAAGCACTCAATAGTGTACCGGGAATAATGTTAAAGAATTGTCGATCAAAGAAATTATCCAAACCATATCCGGCATTATCAAGTATTGGCAAACAGTGCTTACCCCTGAGTGGAGTGGGTGATCCCTATGAGGAGTCACGGTATTCTGCGTTGGCAACGCGTGGAAAAATCGTGGAAATTGTGCGATTCTGTAATATTAAAATACATAGGGATCGGTACCTGTTGGAACCTGGGATGTCAGGTCACCTAGGGTAGCCTGGCCTAGGGTAAGCCACACAAATACTAGAGGCACATGTGCGAAGGTTGCAAACCACCCAGCAGTAAATCAACGCAATAACACCTAAAAATGACACAACACCATTGTTGGAAAAATACGTGCTTGTTTATAAAAATAATATACTCTGCTTTATACCTTTGGAAATTACAACTCAGCACATACAGTTGTCATGAAATTTAGTGATAGCACTTTCAGAAGTATCAACTTATCTCATTAATCAGCATCAACAGTACGTTTCATTTAGTCAGGAATATTAAAAGACTTTCTCAAGTTCACAGCACAATCCCCTTACTGCTCCATTTTCAGATGCAGAATTACACTTCCCACCAACTCCACTCCTTCTGAGGACAAGCTGCCACAAATTGTCAAGCACCAGAGGCTAGAAGAGAATGTCACAGAAGACTAAATAAGCCTCAGTCTCCTTCTGCCCCTCATGAATATCTTAAGTTTCCTGAGACTGTAGTCTTGGCAGATGTGCGGTTATACCAGTTCCTCTACCCCTTTCCAAGCGCAGGAATCAGTTAGCGCTGCACTGTGAGAAGTTGGCCTGATATATAATGTTCACTATTCTAGTGAGCACTTTGTATCAGTCCAAACAACCCTTATTGATGATTGGTTGTAAGTCAACCTTATAGACCAGCTATCCTAGTAGCATGGATACGAGCAGTCCAAGGCTAAGACTCTAGAGGGCGTGTTAAGCCAGCTGTTTTACCATCACATTACCCCTTGAACACCAAGTGAAAGGACACCACACAAGTTGGTATGAAAATAAACAGATATTTATTTATAACAGGACTACCCTGGCTCTTTATGAGACAGGGAGCTAAGCACACAACAAAACTCTTAAGAAAATACTTTAAGTCGCACAATTTACACAAATGCCCGAGGGGCACGAAAAACCATATACTACAAAAGTGGAATGCGAAATTACTAGCAGGTAAGTACTACTCTCATAGGCTTTGGGATCGCTAGGACTGGACTACTGAACCTTTAGATTGCTAGCAGGAGACCTAGGGACGTCGTGTGCAGAGTGGGAACTCTCACGCGTAATGCGGAACAAAGTCTATGGATCCTAGTAAATGCAAAGTTAGTGTTTTCGGGCGAACCCGACTAGGTAGGTCAAAAACGAAAGTGGATCTAGACACTTAGAGAGTGGGCCTACGCTGGAGCACCGGAGTACTCGGTTTACCTAGCCCAGGGGCTGCGGCTGCATAGGGTTCAAGTGTCGTCGGGTTTCTTCGTTGATGAACCAGGAGCCTGAAGAAAGAGTTGCTGGCAGGCGGCCAGTGAAGAAAGTTCGGAGTGATCCAAGCCTGGATCAGGGAAGAAGAGGACCTGAAAGCAGAGGGGACCAAGTTCTGAATCACTAGCCAGTGATTAAGTGGGCACCAGGATGGCACCGGGCGAAGTCACCGCAGTCAGGTGAGTGGGCGCTGCTGGGCTCTGCAGTCTCTCGGACCAGGAGGCGTTGTCGGCGACCAGGATGGAGGTGCGAGCTGTCCCACGAAGGTTCTTGCTGTCGACGTCGCTGGACCCTGGATTGGGCAACAAGTCTTGGCAAATGCAAGGCCCACGCGGTGGACCTAAAATGGCGTCTTGAGTGGACCAGGAGGGTCCAGGGTGCTTCTCTGATGGAGGGATGCAAGGGCCAGTCTGGAGCAACCAGACCAGCAGTGTTTGTCGTCGTGGAGCGTCGTGAAGGGGCCACTAGCCAACGGCAAGCGACCTGGACAACGCGGTGAGCAGCAAAAAGCAGAAGGGCCCCACGCAGATCCCGTGGATGCAGGGGGGCTGAACTTCGGTGCTGGAGCTGCTCAGGGTCGGGGCTTCTCTTACCCCAAAGCACTCAGTCGAGGGTCACTCGGGAGTCGTGCTGGACAAGCGTCGTGCAGTTCTGAAGATGGCCGGTCCCTCGAGGTCTCGTCACACCCACGGATCACAGCTGGGCTGATGATGCAGGTTGAGGTCAGAGGTGCCAGGGAAGCCGGTTCTCGTCGTGCTGGAGCAGTCTTGATCCGAAGGAGAGACTGGCAACAAACCGCGAAGCTTGGTTGGTGCCTGCTGCTGCAGGATGACTACTCCTTAGTCACAAGGGAGAAATCTTAGGAAGAGTCTTGAGTTCCTTTCGTGGAAAGTTGGTTCAGGATTCAAAGATGATCTGCTTTGGAAGGGGGCCAGTTCCTACCTTTATCCTGCAAAAAGGGGCTGGCACGCGACTAAGTCCTGCCCTATGGGTGGGACCAGGAGGGGGGTGGTTACACCCCTCTCCTTTGGCGGGCTTTCCCCAGGCCAGGGGCTGGAGTGCCCCTGGAACTGGTTTCAGCCGGCCTATGCACAGTGAGCACCGGGGTGCCACTTGCAGTCACCTTCCTCTAAAGCCCTGCCTACCTAGGATACACAAAATCCTGTCTGGGACGGTGCTGGCACCGCCCCTGACAGGAAACCCTTTGTCCTTGCCTCCTGCTCTGGGAGGACTCCCAGCAGCAGGAGGGCAGACTTGTCTCTCGGTGGCAGCATCCATTTTGTGGAGCTAAGGCTATGTCTGACTTTAACCGGGGTTACAGGTTACATACATGTCGTGTCCCTCTAGAAGGGTGGGATGCTAACCCCGTCGCCAGAATTGGCGAGGGGTTAGTATTCCAATTCGTATGACACCTTACTCGACATGTTTTGATAAAGCGATACCAGAGTTGGCATATAACCGCGAGGATTATAATGCACTTAAGAGTATATGGTATGCGATATCATGGAAACGGCTATGGGATGGATCCCGAAAGCCGCAGACAGGCTCAGCTCATGCCAGAGCACTATCTCACACGATTCCAAGCACTCTGCCTTCAGGATTGTCAAGGCCTGCCATAGGAGTGACTGATAGGAGATCTGTGTGTCCATTTTTAGGGTTAGATATAGGAATACTATATCTAAAGCAAAGGGTGTTTACACCACCTTGCCCCAGCTGTCGTGCAGCCAGTTGTGTCAGATTTGGATGGCCAGCCAGGGGTGGCATAATACATGCTGCAGCCCCTGGTAGGCCCTGGGCACACCTATGCCCTGGGTACCTAAGGTACACTGTACAGGGACTGATAAGGTGACTCAGTATCCAATTAGATATGTACCTAAGGTACATGGAATCCATTTTACAGAGAGAGCAGTGGGCCTGGGGTCCTGTATAGCAGGGCCCCAGGTCAACTAAGTCAGAAAACCAGCAAAACACCAGGCAAAAAGTTGGGGGCAACCATAGTCAGCGATCTACCTTCCTACATGCACCACCTTAGTTAGTAGGGAGTTGAACGACCCAGGGCACAGTCAGCTCTCCTATGCCACCCCCTTGGGCTTCCCCGCTTACTTGTCAGTGGGCCAGAAGGTGCGTTCCACGGTAACACCCCCTCGAGGTAGGGTTATTTCTGGGCAGAAATCGGGCCTCTTCGCTCCCTCACGGAGGAGCGGAGGCCCTTGTCAGGGAAACTTGAGGCACTTCGTCAAACACCAGCCGCTCGGCGGAGCCGCTCCTTCCTTGGCGCTCTCTCGCAGGGCCTGCCGACGGTTCTCCCACCAGGGCGCAATCGCGCATGCGCGGAAGAGAGGCGTCTCGGCCTCAGAGACTGCTCCGGCGTCCTGCCACCAAGTAGCGTCTTCACCGCGGGCCTGCTCGACCCTAGGCCCCTCCTGTGCTAACCACTGGCTCAGCTGAAATCATGCGCAGTAGCGCTAGAGAGAGTTGGTCAGCTTGCTAGCTTTTCTCTCTCCTTTGGAGGCGCTGACACGGAGCGCGATCGATGCCCCAGGGGTCCCGCTCTCAGTTTAAACAAAGAGAACTAGATCCTAACTCCTCACTCTTCTACCTCATAGGATGAGAGGCTTGCCACACGCCACAGGACCAGTCACTAGTAAGGAAACCTCAATGTCATTTAGAGGAGGTGCTTCCTTCTCACACTAGAGAGAGGAGGGGGGAAAGGGGGGCTCCTCCAGGATAGAGCCACAGAGCTCTTCTATAGCACTAATCCTCTAACCCTCCTTACTGGACAGACTTAGGGGCACAAGGGATCTCTTAGTTCAGTTCCCAGTGCAGGGTCCTTCTCAGCTCCACAGACTACTGGAATTAACCCCCTCACCTAACTGTCCAGGGTCAGCAGGATGAACTAACTTGGCTAGGACAACAGGAATGGGAGGTAGAAAAGCCTTGACAGAGGGCTACCCTTGTAGAGCAATCCACCCTTCAGGATCCTACCCCTACCAGTCCTCAGCCTTCACTCTAGCTGCTCCTCACTGACAGACAAAATGGCTGTCCAGCATTCCGCCTTTTATAGGCTGACCCTCAGAGGTCCAGAAGGGACCAGAAGGTTCTGGAACGCCCTATTCTACTCTATGGGACAGGTTCTAGGTTTGGCAGTTAGGACAGTTGGTAGCCACCATTTTGTGACTCCAACTATTTCCCTGTCAGAAAAGGCCTCTAGGCCTGAGGTGAAAAACTATGAGAGGGGGAAGAACACCTATCCCCTTGACCAACACCTTGAAAAAGCTAGTGGACACAAAAATTAATAAAGGTTTGAGGGGCAAAAAGGGGACAAAATAAATAATAAATTGGAGGGACTACGCAAAAAGCCAGACAAGTCTAACACGCGTCCCCCCCAGCTGAAAGTGGGGAGAGCTACCCAACCCCTTGGGAGTCCTCATCACTAAGGCGGAAATACCTGGAGGGACCGTCTGCGTTGGCGTGGTCCACTCCAGGCCGATTTTCCACCCGGAAGTCCATTCCCTGTAGGGAGATGGACCACCTCAACAGCTTGGGATTCTCCCCCTTCATCTGCATTAGCCAACGAAGGGGGCGATGGTCAGTCTGAACCAGGAAGTGCGAGCCAAACAGGTATGGCCGCAGCTTCTTCAGAGCCCACACCACCGCAAAAGCTTCCCTCTCAATTGCACTCCACTTCTGTTCCCGGGGAAGCAGTCTCCTGGATAAGAAGACCACAGGCTGATCCAGGCCCTCTTCATTTAGTTGCGATAACACTGCCCCAATGCCATGTTCTGATGCATCTGTCTGGACAATGAACTCCTTGGAGAAGTCTGGGGCCCTCAGGACCGGTGCTGCACACATTGCCTGCTTCAGTTTCTCAAAAGCTTGCTGACAAGCTTTCGTCCAAACTACCCGTCGAGGTTGTTTCTTTGAGGTGAGCTCTGTGAGGGGCGCTACAATAGTGCCATAACCCTTCACAAAGCGACGGTAGTAGCCTGTGAGGCCCAGGAAAGCTCGGACCTCAGTCTGTGTCTTGGGGGGTTCCCAGGCCATGATTGCCTCAATCTTTGCCTGCAGGGGCTGCACTGACCCCCTACCCACCAAGTGTCCAAGGTACACAACCGACCCCTGCCCAATCTGGCATTTGCTGGCTTTGATGGTCAATCCAGCTTGTTTCAGGGCCTGGAGAACTGCTTGCAAATGTTGCAAATGGTCCTCCCAACTGCTACTGAAGACAGCAATGTCATCCAGGTAAGCAGCAGAGAAACTCTCCATTCCAGAGAGGACCTGGTTCACCAGCCGCTGAAATGTGGCAGGGGCATTTTTGAGCCCAAAGGGCATCACGCAAAATTGGAAGTGTCCCTCAGGCGTGGAGAAGGCTGACCTTTCCTTTGCTCCATCTGTCAAGGAGATCTGCCAGTACCCTGAAGTGAGGTCAAAGGTACTTAGATATTGGGCAGCTCCTAGCCGGTCAATTAATTCATCCGCCCTAGGGATCGGATGAGCATCAGTCTTTGTAACTGAGTTCAGTCCCCGGTAATCTACACAGAACCTCAGTTCTGGTGTGGTGCCTGGTGGAGCGGCTTTTGGCACTAGCACCACCGGACTAGACCAAGGGCTGTTGGAAGGTTCTATGACTCCCAGCTCTAGCATCTTGGCAACCTCTCCATGGATGCTAGCCTTCACCTTGTCGGACAGCCGGTAGGTCTTCGACTTCACTGGTGGGCTGTCCCCTGTGTCCACATCATGGGTACACAGGTGAGTCCTTCCCGGGACAAGGGAGAACAACGTAGAGTACTGCTCCAGTATCTGGTGGCAGCCCTCCCGCTGCTCAGGAGTTAGAGTGGGAGAGAGAATTACTCCCTCCACTGACCCATCCTTCTCTTGAGACGAGAACAAGTCTGGGAGAGGTTCGCTTTCCGCTTCCTCTTCCCCATCAGTCACCATCATCAGGATGACCTCTGGCCTCTCATGGTGGGGTTTGAGGCGATTGGCATGCAGCACCCGTAGGGGCTGTCGAGGGGTCTTAAGATCCACCAAGTAAGTGGCCTTACCCTTCTTTTCCAACACCTCAAATGGGCCTGTCCAACGATCTTGAAGGGCACTTAGCTCTCCAGGTTCCATCACCCACACTTTCTGGCCAGGCTCCAACTCCACCGGGTGAGCATTGTGGTCGTACCATTCCTTCATTACTGCCTGGCTGGCCTCCAAGTTGTCAGAAGCTTGCTTCCACAACTTTGCCATTTGGCTCCGGAAGGCCAGCATGTAGCTCACCACATCCTGAGGAGGCTTTCTGGGAGACTTTTCCCATCCATCCTTCACCAGGCTAAGAGGTCCACGCACAGGGTGCCCGTACAACAGTTCAAAAGGGCTGAAGCCCACTCCCTTCTGCGGCACTTCTCGGTAGGAGAACAGCAAACAGGGCAGGACGACGTCCCATTTCCTCCGTAGGCTCTCAGGCAGACTTCTTATCATGCCCTTCAGGGTCTTATTGAACCTCTCTACCAGTCCATTGGACTGGGGGTGATAAGGAGTGGTGAACCGGTAAGTCACTCCACACTCCTTCCACATCGCCCGCATGTAAGCTGACATAAAGTTGGTCCCCCTGTCGGACACAACTTCCTTGGGGAATCCCACTCGGGTAAAGATCCCCATCAGGGCCCTAGCCACCACAGGTGCAGTGACAGTCCTCAGAGGAATGGCCTCTGGATACCGTGTGGCATGATCCACCAGAACCAGGATAAACCTGTGACCAGCTGTTGTTGGTGGATCCAATGGCCCTACAATGTCGATGCCCACCCTTTCAAAGGGGGTGCTAACGACTGGAAGTGGTTCCAGGGGAGCTTTCAACTTCACCCCTGTTTTCCCACTGGCCTGGCAGGATACACATGTCCGACAGTAAGTGTTGGACGCCACTTTCATTTGAGGCCAATAAAAGTGGAGGACAAGCCGAGCAAAGGTCTTGTCCTGACCTAAGTGTCCTGCCAAGGGTATAGCATGAGCCAATTCCAGCAGAAAGGCTCGGTATTGTTGCGGGACTACCAAGGCCCTTGATGAGCCAGGTAAGGGTACCTTGGGATCACTGTAGAGGAGTCCATCCTCCCAGTAAATATGGTAGTATCCCGTAACATCACCTGCTGCCTGGGCTTCAGCCTGACGCCTCAGTCCCTCAAGGGTAGGGCACTCCCTCTGCCCCTTACAGAATTCCTCTCTGGTAGGTCCTCCCTCCACATGCCACTCAGCAGGGATGGGTAAATCCTCCAGAGAGTCTACTTCCCCCTCCACAGACTCCTGGTCCACCACTGCAGGTGGCCGATCCGTCACATGGGGTGCGGAAGCCGAAGCAGGCTCTTCCTGTCTTCGGATCTGTCCCTTTTTGGCAGCGGGTTGGGCCATTGTTCCAGGCTCCAACCCAGGCGAACTCCCTCTCCGGGCAGTCGCAGACCTTGTGCTCACACAGGCCCAGTCAGGTGTACCCAGCATCGCAGAGTGCGTCCGGTATTCCACCTCTCTCCAAGTGTTGTGCTCCATGTCATTCCCCAGCAGACAATCAACTGGCACGGCAGGGCTTACGGCAACTCGAAGTGAACCTGCAACCCCTTCCCACTCAAAGGGAACCTCAGCCACTGGATAGTGGCCCATTCTGCCGTCAGCCATCGCGGCGGGGTGGAGTACATGGGGAACCACCTGCTCTGGAGATACCAGTTGACTTCTCACCATAGTCATACTGGCTCCTGTATCTCTCAGAGCCTCCCCTCTCTGGCCATTGATGGTGACCCATTGCCCATACTTTGCAGTATTTGGGGGCACCTGGATCTTAGGAACCATCTCCCGTTCTCCCAGGGACACTAAGGTGACACCCGCCCACTCACCCCCCTTATCTAAGGGCAACTCCTCCCCGAGCGCTACACTAGCTACTCCCGGTGGTTTTCCTCCGGTGGGAGGGGGTGGTCTCTTTGGGCATCTGACATCTCCCTTATAATGTCCAACACCACCACACTCAAAACAGTGGAGAACCCTTGGCTGCTGGCTTTGGCCAGGATTAGGGTTTCTGGGCGGGTTTACCTTAGGGGTGAAACCTGTTCCCTTTCCTTGGAAATTGTTTTGGGGACCTTTAGAGAACTCCCTCTTTTTATCTCCCCCCTCCTTCTTCTGGGGGGCGCCCTGTCCGGCCTTTTGGAAATCCCCTCCAGTCCCCTTTGAGGACACCCGGGTACTTGCCCAGATGTCCGCCTCCTTTGCAAGCTTCCGGGGATTGGTCAGCTTGCTGTCGACCAGGTGTTGGCGCAGCTCGGGAAAACATTTCTTGAGGAGGTGCTCTTTCAAAAATAGATCATACAACCCCTCATAATCCTTCACCTCACTGCCCTTGACCCAGCCCTCCAATGCCTTACGTGCCTAATCAAGGAAGTCCACCCAGTTCTGGGTGCTTAACTTGTGGCTCCCCCTGAACTTCTGGCGATACCTTTCTGGGGTAAGCCCAAACTTCCTTACTAATGCTAGCTTCATGGTGGGGTAGTTGGTTTGCTCCCCTGGTTCCAGGGCCAGCAAGGTGTCCCGACCAGTAGGAGGCATGTACTTATACAAACCACCCCCCCCAGTGCTTCTCCTGCACCCCATGGGCTCTTAAGGAGACCTCATAGGCAGCCAACCACTTGGCTATGTCATCTCACTGACTAAAGCTAGCAATAAGGTCTTTTGGCAAATAGGGTCTGGACTCCCTGGCTGTTTCTTTGGATTCGCTGCCACCATTCATTACAGGAGAGGGCCCCCGTTGTAGGGCCTGGAGTTCCAACTCTTTCAACCTGAACTCATGAGCCATCCTCCTCTCTTCCTTCTCCTGCTCCAGCTTAGCCAACTCCCATTTTAATTGCCTCTTTTCCCTCCTGTCAGCGAGCTCTGCTTCAGTTAAGCTTCCCCCAGAGGAACTACTGCCCTTCCTGGAGTGGGACACTGGTCCTGGGATTAGGTTTTCCCCCTCAGAGTGGAATAATCGTTCTATCTCCACAACCGTGTCCCGGTCTGTCCCTTCATCCTCCTCCTTCCCTTCTTTGTGTGCCTCCACCCAAGCCCTTAGACTGGTCTGGAGTTCCCCCTTCTTGGCACCATGGTTAAAAAATACCCCCATTTTCTGGCAGAAATCTTTCAGCTGAGCCACAGAATAGATGTCTAGGTTTTCTAGTGCAAACTCCATTTTACAATAGACAATACCAAGTTATACACACAAGGAAATTTGAGTTGCAAGGGCAACCTGAAGCTACCTCCACCCCACCACCAGGAACAAATTTGGAAAAACAAAAGCACAAATTAGGAGGGCCGCTAGGAGAAAACTCCTGGTGTAGTCTAGTGAATTACGCTCAATTACTACTGAGTAGTTGCAACCACAGTCAGGATCCCACCGCTGCACACCAACTTGTTGGAACCTGGGATGTCAGGTCACCTAGGGTAGCCTGGCCTAGGGTAAGACACAAATACTAGAGGCACATGTGCGAAGGTTGCAAACCACCCAGCAGTAAATCAACGCAATAACACCTAAAAATGACACAACACCATTGTTGGAAAAATACGTGCTTGTTTATAAAAATAATATACTCTGCTTTATACCTTTGGAAATTACAACTCAGCACATACAGTTGTCATGAAATTTAGTGATAGCACTTTCAGAAGTATCAACTTATCTCATTAATCAGCATCAACAGTACGTTTCATTTAGTCAGGAATATTAAAAGACTTTCTCAAGTTCACAGCACAATCCCCTTACTGCTCCATTTTCAGATGCAGAATTACACTTCCCACCAACTCCACTCCTTCTGAGGACAAGCTGCCACAAATTGTCAAGCACCAGAGGCTAGAAGAGAATGTCACAGAAGACTAAATAAGCCTCAGTCTCCTTCTGCCCCTCATGAATATCTTAAGTTTCCTGAGACTGTAGTCTTGGCAGATGTGCGGTTATACCAGTTCCTCTACCCCTTTCCAAGCGCAGGAATCAGTTAGCGCTGCACCACCTTAGTTAGTAGGGAGTTGAACGACCCAGGGCACAGTCAGCTCTCCTATGCCACCCCCTTGGGCTTCCCCGCTTACTTGTCAGTGGGCCGGAAGGTGCGTTCCACGGTAACACCCCCTCGAGGTAGGGTTATTTCTGGGCAGAAATCGGGCCTCTTCGCTCCCTCACGGAGGAGCGGAGGCCCTTGTCAGGGAAACTTGAGGCACTTCGTCAAACACCAGCCGCTCGGCGGAGCCGCTCCTTCCTTGGCGCTCTCTCGCAGGGCCTGCCGACGGTTCTCCCACCAGGGCGCAATCGCGCATGCGCGGAAGAGAGGCGTCTCGGCCTCAGAGACTGCTCCGGCGTCCTGCCACCAAGTAGCGTCTTCACCGCGGGCCTGCTCGACCCTAGGCCCCTCCTGTGCTAACCACTGGCTCAGCTGAAATCATGCGCAGTAGCGCTAGAGAGAGTTGGTCAGCTTGCTAGCTTTTCTCTCTCCTTTGGAGGCGCTGACACGGAGCGCGATCGATGCCCCAGGGGTCCCGCTCTCAGTTTAAACAAAGAGAACTAGATCCTAACTCCTCACTCTTCTACCTCATAGGATGAGAGGCTTGCCACACGCCACAGGACCAGTCACTAGTAAGGAAACCTCAATGTCATTTAGAGGAGGTGCTTCCTTCTCACACTAGAGAGAGGAGGGGAGTAAAAGGGGGGCTCCTCCAGGATAGAGCCACAGAGCTCTTCTATAGCACTAATCCCCTAACCCTCCTTACTGGACAGACTTAGGGGCACAAGGGATCTCTTAGTTCAGTTCCCAGTGCAGGGTCCTTCTCAGCTCCACAGACTACTGGAATTAACCCCCTCACCTAACTGTCCAGGGTCAGCAGGATGAACTAACTTGGCTAGGACAACAGGAATGGGAGGTAGAAAAGCCTTGACAGAGGGCTACCCTTGTAGAGCAATCCACCCTTCAGGATCCTACCCCTACCAGTCCTCAGCCTTCACTCTAGCTGCTCCTCACTGACAGACAAAATGGCTGTCCAGCATTCCGCCTTTTATAGGCTGACCCTCAGAGGTCCAGAAGGGACCAGAAGGTTCTGGAACGCCCTATTCTACTCTATGGGACAGGTTCTAGGTTTGGCAGTTAGGACAGTTGGTAGCCACCATTTTGTGACTCCAACTATTTCCCTGTCAGAAAAGGCCTCTAGGCCTGAGGTGAAAAACTATGAGAGGGGGAAGAACACCTATCCCCTTGACCAACACCTTGAAAAAGCTAGTGGACACAAAAATTAATAAAGGTTTGAGGGGCAAAAAGGGGACAAAATAAATGATACATTGGAGGGACTACGCAAAAAGCCAGACAAGTCTAACAGTACCCTTGAACCATATGGGAACACGTCTGGAAAGTAGAACAAAGTGCATCACAGGGATCACATTAATAATGACCCTGGACGCCAGCTCACCATCTTACCTACAGATAGTGTAAAGTCGTGTAGTACCCAGGAGTCGTGTGCGAACTCGATACAAATAGCCGATTGTCTCCGAAAAGTCTGGGAACAACAGAGACAACGTGCTGTCAAATCTTAAGCTCAAAATATAAAAGATCAGCCTAACTGACAAACGCAAACAAAGTTTCTAGCTCAGGTAACCAGATTCTCACCTAATGAACGTGAGTGCAGTGAAGCCGCGTACTCCCGGGTCGCCGTGTTCCTGTTTGGACATGTGACCCGGAAGTCGTGCAAGTTAAATAGGAAGTGTAACGTGACGCACGCCCAATGAAAGATGGACCGCTAACCATATTGCGCGCGACCAGCGTACAAGAATGTATGAACAATTTAGCTTTTCATGATCCCGATGGACGGCGTACACATTGTCACAATAGCTATGTTCAAGCGGAGTCATAAAATGAAATTGATTCAAGCGGATCGCTCTCTAAATCAATACCCTGAAAAATACAACATGAAAACCAGGCCGGCGGGATGATCAAACAAAATATGAAAAAAACGTGAAAAGAAAGGCAAACATTCATTACTGTGTGCGCGCGAGTATGTGCATGCGTGCAGGTGCCACTCATACGTGGCTAAGTACAGTACATTATGATATTGCCACATCGCTAATTAACAGTTGTATGGCTCATAAATACATAGAAGACTTAACAGCTTCATGATATCTGAAGGTATATAGTAGCACCATCCGTGTCTGATTGTGTATAGCATTATCTCGCATAGATAAAAAACACTTATTTCTTTATAATGGCGATATCTATAGCCATAAGATATCCAATTGTACAGAACAGTAAAAGATCATCCCAAAACATTGTTATCGTGTTTAGTACATTGTACATCTTGAACACCAGTGGATTAAAACGCTGTTGTATAGTATTAATATAGACTGTCATACAGAACGGACAAGAAGCTCAAAAAATGGTCACTAAGCGGAATATATCAAAAAGAGAAAGGGGGAGTCTGTTAGATGGTCATATAGAGCTGTATATGTGTAAATTTGTAATGGAGTGATACTCTACGACAATACGATAGAAAGAACACTGGACAAGTGTTAACCTCTTTGACCAGTAAGTAGTGCATCTGATGACACGCTCAGATTTCCATCCGGAAAATTGTTACATAAATATCAATCACCTAAGAAATATTGCAGCTCATGATCATAATTCAGTCCATGCTTGACCGTACGTAAGTGCATGATCCACATGGCCTCCGTGCGACGTAGCTTAAGTTCCCTATTACCACCCCTAACTCCTTGTGGGACCATGTCAATGCCAAACAAGCACTTGCAATGCAATAGGTCTCGCATTAGGAAAGTTTGAGCTATTGGTCTTGTAAATGACATTTTTTTTTATTTATGTGTTGGTTTTGAAAATAGCAAAATTAATAGCTTTGTCATTTACAATGCCATTAGTTATAACTTTCGCAAATGTGACACCTATAGCATTTGTAATGCAACATGTTTTGTATTTACGTGACTTAGATGTATTGATATTACAAATAACAATGGCTTTTAATTTTTATACATAATTAATACTTAAAAGTGATTGTAATTTATAATGGCAATAGCTTAAACCTTTGTAAATAACTTTTGTGAAGATTATGTTCAGTGTATTTTATTGTGACGAAAATCCAAGAACAGAAGTGAAATATTAACATCTTTTTGTGACATTTGTAATAAAGCTTGAAACATTGAGAGAACATATTTGAACCAGTTGTTGTTGAATGGTTGCACAGATTGTTGCTGGGGTGGCGCTGAGTGATGCTGTGGTGGCGCTGAGTGATGCTGTGGTGGTGCTGTGGTGGTGCTGAGTGATGCTGGGGTGATGCTGGGGTGGTGCTGTGGTGGTGCTGGGGTGGTGCTGGGGTGGTGCTGTGGTGGTGTTGAGTGATGCTGTGGTGGTGCTGAGTGATGCTGTGGTGGTGCTGAGTGATGCTGTGGTGGTGTTGAGTGATGCTGTGGTGGTGTTGAGTGATGCTGTGGTGGTGCTGAGTGATGCTGTGGTGGTGCTGAGTGATGCTGTTGTAGCGCTGAGTGATAATGTGGTGCTGAGTGATGCTGTGGTGGTGCTGAGTGATGCTGTGGTGGTGCTGAGTGATGCTGTGGTGGTGCTCAGTGGTGCTGAGTGATGCTGTGGTGGTGCTGAGTGGTGCTGTGGTGCTGAGTGATGCTGTGGTGGTGCTGAGTGGTGCTGTGGTGGTGCTGAGCGATAATGTGGTGGTGCTGAGTGGTGCTGTGGTGGTGCTGAGTGATAATGTGGTGGTGCTGAGTGATGCTGAGTGGTGCTGTGGTTGTGCTGAGTGGTGCTGGGTTGGTGCTGAGTGATTGCGGGGTGGTGCAGAGTGATGCTGGGGTGGTGCTGAGTGATGCTGGGGTGGTACTGAGTGATGCTGGGGTGGTGCTGAGTGATGCTGGGGTGATGCTGAGTGGTGCTGTGGTGGTGCTGAGTGGTGCTGTGGTTGTGCTGTAGTGGTGCTGAGTGATGCTGTGGTGGTGCTGAGTGATGCTGTGGTGGTGCTGAGTGATGCTGTGGTGGTGCTGAGTGGTGCTGAGTGATGCTGTGGTGGTGCTGTGGTGGTGCTGAGTGATGCTGTGGTGCTGCTGAGTGATGCTGTGGTGCTGAGTGATGCTGTGGTGGTGCTGAGTGGTGCTGAGCGATAATGTGGTGGTGCTGGGGTAGTGCTGAGTGATGCTGGGGTGGTGCTGAGTGATGCTGGGGTGGTGTTGAGTGATGCTGGGGTGGTGCTGAGTGGTGCTGTGGTGGTTCTGTAGTGGTGCTGTGGTGGTGCTGAGTGATGCTGTGGTAGCGCTGAGTGATGCTGTGGTGGTGCTGAGTGATGCTGTGGTGGTGCTGAGTGATGCTGTGGTGGTGCTGCTGAGTGGTGCTGCTGAGTGATAATGTGGTGGCGCTGAGTGATGCTGGGGTGGCGCTGAGTGATGCTGGGGTGGCGCTGAGTGATGCTGTGGTGGTGCTGAGTGGTGCTGTGGTGGTGCTGAGTGATGCTGTGGTAGTGCTGAGTGATAATGTGGTGGTGCTGTGGTGGTGCAGTGGTGGTGCTGAGTGATGCTGTGGTAGTGCTGAGTGATAATGTGGTGGTGCTGAGTGATGTGGTGGTGCTGAATGATAATGTGGTGGTGCTGAGTGATAATGTGGTGGTGCTGAGTGATAATGTGGTGGTGCTGAGTGATGCTGGGGTAGCGCTGAGTGATGTGATGCTGGGGTGGCGCTGAGTGATGCTGGGGTGGTGCTGAGTGATGCTGGGGTGGCCCTGAGTGGTACTGTGGTGTTGCTGAGTGATGCTGTGGTGGTGCTGAGTGATGCTGTGGTGGTGCTGAGTGGTGCTGTGGTGGTGCCAAGTGGTGCTGGGGTGGTGCCGAGTGGTGCTGTGGTGGTGCCGAGTGGTGCTGTGGTGGTGCTGAGTGATGCTGTGGTAGTGCTGAGTGATAATGTGGTGGTGCTGAGTGATGTGGTGGTGCTGAGTGTTGCTGTGGTGGTGCTGAGTGTTGCTGTGGTGGTGCTGAGTGATAATGTGGTGGTGCTGAGTGATGCTGTGGTAGTGCTGAGTGATAATGTGGTGGTGCTGAGTGATGTGGTGGTGCTGAGTGTTGCTGTGGTGGTGCTGAGTGATAATGTGGTGGTGCTGAGTGATAATGTGGTGGTGCTGAGTGATGCTGGGGTAGCGCTGAGTGATGTGGTGCTGAGTGTTGCTGTGGTGGCGCTGAGTGGTACTGTGGTGTTGCTGAGTGATGCTGTGGTGGTGCTGAGTGATGCTGTGGTGGTGCTGTGGTGGTGCCAAGTGGTGCCGAGTGGTGCTGGGGTAGTGCTGAGTGATAATGTGGTGGTGCTGAGTGATGTGGTGGTGCTGAGTGTTGCTGTGGTGGTGCTGAGTGATAATGTGGTGGTGCTGAGTGATAATGTGGTGGTGCTGAGTGATGCTGGGGTAGCGCTGAGTGATGTGATGCTCAGTGATGCTGGGGTGGCGCTGAGTGATGCTGGGGTGGCGCTGAGTGATGCTAGGGTGGCACTGAGTGGTGCTGTGGTGGTGCTGAGTGATGCTGGGGTGGCGCTGAGTGATGCTAGGGTGGCGCTGAGTGGTGCTGTGGTGATGCTGAGTGATGCTGGGGTGGCGCTGAGTGGTACTGTGGTGTTGCTGAGTGATGCTGTGGTGTTGCTGAGTGATGCTGTGGTGGTGCTGAGTGATGCTGTGGTGGTGCTGAGTGGTGCTGTGGTGGTGCCAAGTGGTGCTGGGGTGGTGCAGAGTGGTGCTGGGGTGGTGCCGAGTGGTGCTGGGGTGGTGCCGAGTGGTGCTGGGGTGGTGCCGAGTGGTGCTGGGGTGGTGCCGAGTGGTGCTGGGGTGGTGCCGAGTGGTGCTGGGGTGGTGCAGAGTGGTGCTGGGGTGGTGCCGAGTGGTGCTGAGTGATGCTGGGGTGGTGCTGAGTGATGCTGTGGTGGGGCTGAGTGATAATGTGGTGGTGCTGAGTGGTGCTGTGGTGGTGCTGAGTGATAATGTGGTGGTGCTGAGTGGTGCTGTGGCGGTGCTGAGTGATAATGTGGTGGTGCTGAGTGGTGCTGTGGTGGTGCGGAGTGATTATGTGGTGGCGTGTGAGGAAGAATGTAGAGTGAAAAATAATGTACTGAAAGAGGATTGTGGAAAATTAAAAAGTCACCATATCTCAAAATGTGGTGCGTGATACAGAGACAGCAAGACGTGGAATGGAAGTATTTTTTTTTAAAGCAAAGCAGATAAAGGGGTGAGAGAGAGCCTCCAAAATAGTAGTTATTTCAGTATAACGAGAATTAGAGAAGGAGATAGAGAAGCAGAGAGATTATAAGCTATTGCAGTGTGTGATATTTTAAATCATGAACGGTTTAAAGTTGCTAAATTGAATTTCATGCCGACTTTAATTTCAATATAGTGAAAGGCTGAAAGTATTCCACTATGTTTATAATAAAATGTGACCACACTAACAATACTGTTTAAAACAGTATCCTTTAAAAATTACATGTTTTTGCTGATTCAAAATGTCCCGAGTAAAGCGTGAATTAAGGACATCATTAAAGGCGGATGTCTGTCTAGCTTGTGTTTTCCTGGCGCCTCCGGTCGGTTTGGTGTTAACACGTAATTGACAAACCCATCATCAAGCAGGATGTCTCAGTCTATGTTGTTGCCCGCTGGCGCCTGCTGTCTGTTTCAAGCAGAGAGGAAAGAGCTGGATTAGGCGGATGCACACGCTGCTAAGGGAGAAGGCAGGGGATTAATAGGCAAAACCTAAAAATAATTAGAGAGAACACTGGCGCACATCTACTTGAAAAGAATTATGCTTCGGTTCTTGGGCTGGTAGGTCCACCATACCTTGTCAACGCTTTTTATTTCAACTATTTAGTCTTTTTTTATTTTCTTGAATGGTCATTGTGTATTTAAACTATGTCTTCAGGTTAATGCTAATTACAGCCAATAGTACTCTTTCTTTGTGCCAAGGGGAATTTTTTATTAATGTGATGTGCATTAAAACTAAAACGGGTTGCAATATCTATTCAAACTACACCTGCCTTCTAGGAAGCGCTCGTAGTGTTCTATTATAATTATGTTCAAAGTAGTTTGTTTTTATTGTTAGTGGTGCAAGCGGTAGTTAGGCGGTAGCTGCATTAATTTTGGTGCAATATGCTTGAAATAAACTAAAACATTATCCACTTCATCAGGTTGCCATTGCCAACCTGTTGGCTTTGCCAATGCTTATTTGTGAATCCAGTCTGCCCCAGATGTCAGCATTAGAGCACTTATTTCAACTGCTTGCGAAACGATGCCAATCAAATCATCACGCAAGTGACATAGAATGTATTTGAGGCAAAGAGCAAACCTATAATTGTCACGTGTATGCACACTGTACACTTGACAGCCAAGGTCTTGTCAGTATTTATCGCATGCGTGAAATGCTTTCGCAAGTGTCCAAGAATGCTAAAGGCCAGAGCTGCCGACTTTGGAGCAGGGTAAAAAGGTTCAATCCTCGGCGTCCGCTCAACATCCGGTGATTCTAGGCAAATCACTCAATCGCCCCTTGCCTACCAAAAATGAACGTGTATATAACTGGTGCTCGTGTAAAGCGCTCCAATGCCTTCAAGTCGAGTTCGCGCTATATAAAACTGCAACAAAAAAGAGCCTTTCTCTGCAGTTTATTCGAATACTAATCAGTAGTTGTCATCTTAGCTCAGGAAACAATGCTTTACTCCTTGCGTGCCGCGGACGTCTTGGAACTGGAAGTGCAATGCGCATGTTGCTCGTAGTTGCAGCGCCAGTGGATGCCGGAAGTAAGCCGGACATGTGAAGGTAGGGGGCAGGAAGTGTTTCTTTTGCTGCGTGCGTCGGCTTCTTTCTTCCGGTGCTGGTCTCACATGCTGTAATCATGTCCGCGTTCGAACAGCTTCGAGCCAATTTGGGCAAACTTCTAAAAGGCATCGACAGGTAACGCATACATGTACCATGCGAGCTCCTGGGGAAAGAACGAAAGGAAAGCCAATCGGAGAGAAGTGCTACTATTCTAGGAGCTCCTTCAAGAGATGGGATCAGCGCTCTCCCCTTCATAAGACTGCTATTATCGGCTGTTGAGCCACTCCCTCATTAGCGCCTGGATCATGATAGGATGAGACCCTCCTTGTTTATGTATTCAATCTATATTATTTGTATTCTGGTATACTTGTCCCTGTGCAACCACTACACACCGTGAAACCCTGCCTAGTCAAGTCGCTCTGCAGTTGTTTCTAATTACATTTATTTTTTCGTTGTTTTTGCAGATTTCTGGAGCATTATTTTTTATTCTGGTCATTATTTCGCAAGATCTATGCCGGAGGTAATTCATTGCCTTAATAGTCATTTAACATCATCTAATTATACATTTACATATAAAATGCATATACATTTATATTTATAACCTCGTACATCTCCAAATAAAAGAAGTGCACAATTGGGAGCGATCATACTCTTCGTATACATCTTTATTATATTGGCGGTATTTATAGAGCACATACATAGCCTTGAATAGCAGCGCAGTACTGTGTGTAAGTACCCCCCATGAAAAAGACTTGCTATTGAACTTTCCAATAGGAGATTGTGCAAAACAAATGGGTAGTAAAATTTTAAAAATGCGAGACACGGCCTGGCGGCCGTGAAAAGTGTGAAGCAGGGGGCGGGGGAATGGATCCCTTTGAAGCACGGCCTCTCGGCCGTGAAAGTGAAACAGCCTGAGGCCGAGCGCACGCTGGGGGATGCCTGTGGGAGGGAAGCTGATGAATTTGATGTGGACGCGCTTTCCGCTCGAGTAATCCACAGGCACTGTCCAAAATCCGCGATGGTTTCAGAGCTTTGATGGCCCACTATACTCTCGTCTATTTATTCCTTGCGGAATATAATAGACGAGACCTAAAAATCGTGCATGTATGTCACTTTCTTTACTTTGGCATGTAGCGACATGTAATGCCACAGGATACTTGACTCCTCATAGGGATCACCCACTCCACTCAGGGGTAAGCACTGTTTGCCAATACTTTATAATGCCGGATATGGTGCGGATAATTTCTTTGATCGGCAATTCTTTAACATTATTCCCGGTACAGTATTGAGTGCTTGTCCTATACTCAGATGACAAGTACAACTCAGTGCCTTTGTGTTCCTGTGTGCAATACCAAAAAGAAACACATGCTTTCGAATTAGTAATAGAACTACTGAGGACTCTCACTGTGATTGACACTCCAATCACTAGATATTGACACATTGTTTTTGTTCCTTTGAGCAAGTTGTTGTTCTTGATAGTCACGCCTTTGCTCACTCTCTGACCCAATCAATTAATTGAGACTCCGGCTTGTTACCCTCATATTATCTCATTACCTACATTGTTTGATCCCTGTACAGTGTGGACTTCATTTCCCTGAGACATACAAACAAGGTCACGGGCCCTGCTGGGTTGGAAATATCACCAGCAGAGCGGTGAGCTACTTCCTTTGATTTTTGATTCTTATTATATATGCCTTAGCTCTCAGAGAGAATTTTTGACTTATGAGGTCTTCCTCCCCTTTCTTCTTTAGGTTTCTTTTACACAGACCTCCCGATTTGATGAAGCCGCACCCTCACGTCACCACGATTTTTATTGCCTTGCACTAAGTGTATGAATGAATCGATCACAATTAGCTACACTCGTTTGCACAATAGCCAACACTGGATGCTTTTACCAAACTTTTATATTCTATGAGGAGACACTTACCACGTCGTGGTGTAATCAAGGAGTCTTCTCCTAGATTCTCTTTCCCCGGATCCGTTTCACTTTTTCACACAACACCCCACCAGCACAAACCGTGAATCGCGCATTATAGGCACAATCGCTACGTATATGTTTGAGTGCACTCATTTGCCAATGCATTGTTTGTTACACACCAGTGGAAGCCACGATTTGTTTTCACACACGATGAGATGTTGTTATTAATATTACTGCAGAACTACATATGGGTTGCTCCATTGTTACTTATTTGTTATTTCAGCCCTGAGGATTCGCATCGGCGATGAAACACGTGTCGGCTGGCTGTCTAACACAATAAAGGATTTCATCGGACTACTCTCCCACAGGAGATCCCTACAACATTCTGTTGCTTTGTTTCTTTGTTCACTGTATACTGATTGTTACATATCTTTTGATTGGTTTCTTGAGTGTGCATAGGGTACTTCCGTTATTCATTTAGTTGGTAGATTTATTTACTAACTATTGAGTGGTTCCAAGGGTTTCCCACTCACCCAGTTGCACCATCTTTACACAGCGCGCTATTGATTGATGCGTCTACGAATGGCAGTGCACCCTTTGCTAATCTGACATCTAAAACCTTTCAGGATTTGTCTCTATTCTAGTCAGTACAGGGTAGCCGCCGCGCATTTAAAATCTATCATCTTCTGGTCTACTCCCGGGCCTATAGCTTATTGACTTTTTAATATGGACCGTAACAAAGTGGCAGAAGAATTGTTCGAGAATCTAGCCAAGGGTATGTCTACCCAATCAGCTTCCACTAGTACTAACCCCCCGCGCAATGAGGGATTGAAAGAGAAGTTTCATAAACTCGAGACACTCAAGAAACAAGAGAACTCAAAGTGGTGGGATGGAACCACATTTAAACAGTACTTATGACTTAAACGTATTCCCAGAGGGCTAAGAGGTCAGATCTTCCCTACATATGATGACCTCGATATAGATCTATTGAATAAATGGGAGGAATCACTCATCAACAATTCCATGACTCTAATGAATTTGTTGATAGAAAGTGCAGAACGCAAGGTCACTAAACTTCAGGTGGAAATTTCTGTCCTGGAACAAGAAATTAAGGACCTAAATTTACCTGAAGCTACAGTGAAAAACTATACCATTCTGGATGACATCCTACTCAAACATCAGTCAGACATAAAAAATAGAAAAGCGAGACAACTCAGGAGAGATGAGTTGGATTATACACAAGGTAGGATTTTTACATATGAGAAAAAATATGACTATGATCCCTAGCACCTCCAGAGTGGACAAGACTAACAAAGCCAGTGCACAAACTGTTTCTATCTCCTCCAGCAACACCTCACTTAACTCAGTCAGCACCAATGGCGGTGATACTGACAATATGGAAGGGGCGGAACAAAGCAGCTCTGCTTTTTTTCGCGAGGTTTTGCGTATCAGGAAAGGCAACAGGTTTATTCCTCAAAGAAATCAATCAGATCCAAAACCCGGAGGGGTAGGAGGATCAAGCTCAGAAGAATACAGGAGGAAACTGAGGTCAGGGGCCAACAAGAATTAGAGAGTGCATGTGCTAGGGAAGTACAAGTTATTAACCTCTCTTCTTTTCATCTCACACCAGATATGATTACATTACTGAGTAAGGGTCTTAATTTCAACACCTATGCCACAAGGGATATCTGTAAATTAAAGATAGACCTTTTTAAATTTGTGAGGAATCTAAAGCTTAAGAAACATTTTTTTGGGATGGATAAGAGCAGCAGAGGGGCTAGAAATATTCCTGCACTTGTCAACACAGAATCTTTATCAATAAAGGACATTCAAACAACACATCTCCTTTTGTCTCTTACTGATATGGAAAATACTCCTTATGATATGGACAGACTATTGGAAGAGCTAAACATCGAATCTGATTACAGCATTGCCAGCGGTTTAAAATCCAAATCTAGATGGATTCCGACCTTGCCTGGTGGCAATGCTATTGACAATTGTCATAAGCGCGTAATAGAGGACATTGATAATCTGAATTGCCTGCATAAAGACAGGAGGTTCAAATACAGAGACAATCTGACTCATGGAGAAAGGTTGGCTCTAACCAGAATTATTGACAATGACAAGATTACTATTAGAGAAGCTGACAAGGGGGGGCAACGTGGTGGTGATGGAGCGCGTTGACTACCACCAAGAGATTCTTAACCAACTTGGAGACGATTCTTGCTATGAGCGCTTGACTTACAACCCCATGGGTCCACTAACACTTGAGATCAACTCTAAATTACTGGTCTGGAAACAGTCAGGACTTTTTAATGATGATGAATACCTGTACCTGAAGGTCTTCAGACCTTCTTATCCTTGGCTCTACACCTTACCCAAGGTACACAAGAACCTTTCGTTTCCACCGGGGAGGCCAATAGTTTCTGGAATGGGAGGACCGACAGAAAGAATCGCTGAATATGTCGATCTCTTCCTTGGCCCCTTGGTGAGAAACTTGCCCTCCTATATACAGGATACTAAGCACATCTTGAGCACCTTGGCAGACATCCAGTGGCAACCGGGGAAGATACTGGTGACAATGGATGTAGTGTCATTGTACACCAGCATTTACATGGACCTGGGTCTACAGGCTGTTAATAAACTGTTGCACAATAGACCAGCTTCATTGTGGCAACACACTATGAGGTTATCTACAATGACGGAATTAATACTGAGAAACAATTTCTTTATTTTCGACCAGACGTGGTATCGCCAAAAGAAAGGTGTCGCCATGGGGTAAAAATTTTCACCCTCTTTTGCGAACCTATTTATGGGTACACTGGAGTCGGATCTAATTTGGGGCAAAAAAGGCGCTCAGTATATCGACTCAATTATTTTTTGGGGTCGATATATTGATGATTGCATTTTACTATGGTCGGGTTCAGAGGAACTTCTGACCAGCTTTTTTCAACACTTGAACAACAATACATGGGAGGTCAAGTTTACAATGGAATTCAGCAGGACACACATTGAGTTTCTTGATGTTGAATTTTATGTCTCCAACGATTCCTTACAGAGCAGGCTTTTTAGGAATTCCACTCCATGTAATGCTATTCTGCATGCTTCTAGTTCGCACCCTCCGCACCAAATAAACTCCATACCCTATGAGGAATTTCTGAGGGCAAGGAGGAATTGCAGTGAGGACTTGGAGTTCAAAAAATGTCTGAACAGTATGAAGGACAGATTCTTTACAAGAGGCTACCCAACGAATGTAATCCACAAGGCTGAGAAAAGAGTTGGGAAAGTGAAGCGAACTGACACATTGCATTCACAAACATTATGACTACCATGTAATGGCACTTTAAGACTGATCACTGATTTCAATTCCCTCCATGGTGCATTACGTAAAAGCGTGACCAAACATTGGGGGCTTTTGAAATCGGAGAGAGCCATCAGAGACTTTATTTCTGACAAACCTCAGATTACTTTCAGGAAAGGTAACACACTTAGGACTAGACTAAGTCCAACTGTACCTCGTGGTACCAACCTTACAACCTGGATGACACAACACAGTCTTGGATTCTATAAATGTGGATTGTGTACCATGTGCAGATGGGCCAAACATTGCACCACACATTTCATGGGTCCTAGAGGGGAGAATTTTTCCATCAAAACAAACAGAAACTGTACCACCAAGTTTGTGGTATACATTATTGAATGTAACTGCGGCAAATACTATGTGGGCAGCACAATTAGACCCCTCAAAGACAGAATAACTGAACATCTCAGAGCTATACACAAACGAGACCCCAAGTATCCTGTGGCATTACATGTCGCTACATGCCAAAGTAAAGAAAGTGACATACATATACGATTTTTTGGCATTGACATGGTCCCACAAGGAGTTAGGGGTGGTAATAGGGAACTTAAGCTACGTCGCACGGAGGCCATGTGGATCATGCGCTTACGTACGGTCGAGCATGGACTGAATTATGATCATGAGCTGCAATATTTCTTAGGTGATTGATATTTATGTAACAATTTTCTGGATGGAAATCTGAGCGTGTCATCAGATGCACTACTTACTGGTCAAAGAGGTTAACACTTGTCCAGTGTTCTTTCTATCGTATTGTCGTAGAGTATCACTCCATTACAAATTTACACAATGCAATGTACTAAACACGATAACAATGTTTAGGGATGATCTTTTACTGTTCTGTACAATTGGATATCTTATGACTATAGATATCGCCATTATAAAGAAATAAGTGTTTTTTATCTATGCGAGATAATGCTATACACAATCAGACACAGATGGTGCTACTATATACCTTCAGAGATGTCATGAAGCTGTTGTTGATACCTCTTCTATGTATTTCTGTAGTAGGGGATCTCTGTGTATAGTCATAATCTAGTGAATAGTCCCGCCCATGTGCGTGGACCCCGGCAATCAAAAATAATCTCTTAAGGTGTCAGAAAATTGCAGAACTGCAAAGACACTTAAGAGAAAATTTAAAGACAAATAATGCAGCCTATATCCACAGGCTACACTGTCCAGTACTTCAACTAGAAAAATTCCACCAAAAATCCACAAACAGCAAAGCCTGTCCAGATTTCCCTTGCTTTAACAGCAAACACCCTCAGAAATGATAGAGAGGAAGGCATGGACAGACAAGCCCCATAGGCTGCCATTATGTGGCTTAAATATGATACTGTGCCTTTAAGAGAACTTTCCAGAACTTCTCCCAGTATCCCAGAATGCATAGCAGGTCCCTCTCACTTTCCGTTCTTTTTTCCGGCTCCTGCTTACAGGACCCTGTGCATTGAGCTCTCCCTTTTTCAAGGGTTTATTGGACTTTATTACACTTTTTGGATTTAAAAGTGTTCTCATTTGATTCTTGGTGTTTCCTTTTCACTTCTGTGTGTTTGTTCAGGCTTTTAGGGATCTAAAATGCCTGCTTTATTCGACAAGTGCCCAGCATGTGGAAGGAAGAAGGCCAAGACTGACTCACACGACGTCTGCATTCTTTGCCTCCCTGATGATCATGTCCCTGAAGATTGTGACATCTGCCAGACCTTCTCTACGAGGACCCTGAGGGAAAGGCAGAAGATTAGGCTCCAAGGCCTGGAAGAGAGGCGACTGCAGGCTGCAGGTGGGTCTGGGCAGGCTGGGAAGGCTCCCTCTGCCCCTGCTGAGGCCTCTGGGGGGCTCCCCAGAGGCAGGAAGACCAGCAAAAGGTCCCGGTCTCCGTCGACGTCGATAGCATCGACGACGACGTTGAGAGGGATGACGACGGTGTGTTCCCCTTCTCCCCGGGGCTCCGGGTCGAGACAGTGTGGAAGATCGACGTCGAGAGGCCTGGCTAGGCCGCCGTCGAAGTCACCGCCGACGGCGTTGTCGACGTAGTCGTCGTCGAAGTCGAGGCATCGCCGTCGACGAAGACACCGGCGCTCGCCGTCGAAGCGACACTGCCGGTCGCCGTCGACCAGTTCGACGTCGATGGGATCCTCGGCGTCGAGGACCGCGAGGAAGCGGTCCTCGAGGAGAAAGAGTCGACGCTCGCCGTCGAGGTCTGACCGCTCGTCGTCGAAGGGACGACGTTCGTCGTCGAGGAAGAAACACTCGACGTCGAGGAGACGGCGTTCGACGCCAGAGTCGAGGGATCGCCGTTCCACGCCTGTAAAACGACGCTCGACGTCGAGCAGGAAGAGATCAGCGTCACCAAGGGTCTCAACCTCCTCTAAGAGGCGCAGAAGGGATTCTGGTGCCAAAAGTCACGCTGGATCTGATGGTGGACGTCGGAGGCGTCGCTCTCGCTCTGGAGGGTCTGGATCACAGGCCCCTCCCTCGAAGAAGTCATCGGGCACGGCGTACTCGGTGGTATATACGCCGCCAAGACCTGTGACCCCCTCCTCCTCCTCTACCGAAGGAGGCTCCTCCGGCTAAGCCGCCTCTCCCCTCCCTGCCTCCCCCGTCTCCTGCGGGGCAGCCTCCACCGCCGGTACCCCCTCATAGGCCGCCGAGGTCGGTGTCGCTGCCTCTGCTTCCGACACCTCCTAAGGGTACTCCTACCCTGAAGCCCATGGACAGGCCACGGAAGACGCCTCCACGGAAACCGGTGGAGCGCCCACGTGCTGGGAGGTCGCGCTCCCGCTCCAGGAGAAGGGAACGTTCGCGTCACAGGTCTTCTACTCGATCTAGACGGCGCCACAGGAGACACAGGTCTCGTTCACGGACCCGGTCGTCTGGGACCAGGGACTACTCCCCGACCTTGTCAGATTCGCCAGACACGAGGCTTTCACCGGTCGACGATCTGGTGTCCTTCCAGGACGTGCTGTTACGGGGTGCGGCGAAATTGGGCATTACTTTGACGGTGCCCACTCCAAAGACTTCGGTCATCTTCGAGACGCTCCATCAGAAGCACTTGTCTCGGCCGTTACTACCACTGGTGCCGGGCCTGGAAGAACCGGCCCTGGATCTTTTCCTCACTCCAGCAGTGACGAAGGCGGCGCCTTCCAGACTGCAGAAGAAGTACCGGGCTCCGGACTCGGACCCGGCCTTTCTCAGGCTGGAACCCCCTCCGGACTCGGTGATTGTGACGGCGGCGCGCAAACAGCATGCCACCACGCCTTCCTCCACAATTCCGCCAGATAAGGAATCTAGGTGGTTGGATTAATCTGGGAGAAGAGTTTGTGGGACATCGGCGACCTCAATGAAAGCAGCTAGTGCCACTGCCTTGCTGGGTCGGTATGACAGAGCCCTTTGGGAGTCCCTTCAACAATTTGCGGAGCTCCTTCCGCGGGACAAGCGTGAAGACTTCCAGGAGGTGCTCAACGAAGGAATTTTGGTGGCGAATCAAGTCATCAGCGCTGCAGCCGACTCTTCTCTTCTGGCGGCGCATGGTTTCTGCCACGGAATAAACCAGCGACGACATGCATGGCTCCGCCTTACGTCTCTGAAACCGGACGCTCAGCAGAGGGTTGCCAATCTGCTATTCTCTGCCGAAACCCTCTTCGGGAAGCACGCTGATGACGAAATGGCCCGCATGAAGGCGGAGGCTGAAACGCTCACAGCGGTGGGTTTGGAGAAGCCCAAGGAGACCAAGAAGACGTACCGGCCGTTCCAACGCCGGTTCGGTGGTCAAGGCAGGGGGCGTGGCCAGTCTTCTGGACAACAGCAGCAGCAACAACAGCAGCAGTTCAGAAGACCGTTCCAGAAACGCCAGAGAGGCAGAGGCGGCCATCAGTCGGCACCAGCGACAAAGGGCCAGGCCGGGTCTAGGCCCTGAGCACTTATGTCCCCGACAACTGTTACCCGCTCCGGTGGGGGGAAGCATTCAATCTTTTCTGGCAGAGTGGAGAAAAATTACTCAGGACAAGTGGGTGCTGAATATTATTTGCAATGGATACAGTCTTAGGTTCACCAGCCCTCCTCCATCGATCCCTCCGGTCGGCTCGCAGTATCAGCTGCGCGAGCTCCAGGCGGAGGCCGATATCCTGTTAAGGAAAAGGGCGATCGAAGTCGTACCTCTGTCTCAAAGGGGAAGAGGCCTGTACTCCCGGTTTTTTCTGGTTCGAAAAAAGGACAAGAACGAGTTCAGGCCCATTCTGGATTTGCGACAAGCAAACAAGTGGATTCGCAGGGAAAAGTTTCGCATGCTGTCGTTGCATCAGATTTATCCTCAGCTGCAATGGGGGGACTGGCTGTGTGCCATCGACCTCCAGGATGCTTACTTCCATGTGCCCATTGCACACAAACACAGGAAGTTCCTGCGGTTCCAAGTCGGCGCCAATCACTATCAATACACAGTGCTGCCATTCGGACTGAAGTCCGCGCCGAGAACATTCTCAAAGTGCATGGCGGTGGTAGCAGCACACCTAAGGAAGAACAAGGTGTTTGTCTACCCGTATCTGGACGACTGGTTGATCAAGGCCTCATCCTTCACGGAAGCGCAAGCACACTTCCAGAAGACGTGCGTTCTTTTGAACAAGCTGGGGTTGCACATCAACATGTCCAAGTCGGTTCCGACTCCAGTCCAGTGCATTCAGTACTTGGGAGCCTCCATCGATACGCTGTCAGCAAGCGTGTCTCCTTCGGAGGAGCGACGATTATCACTGCTTCGGAAGGCTCGGGCTCTCATGGCCGCTCCATCCACGACAGTGAGGACGGTGTCTTCTCTACTGGGATCGATGGCCTCCTGTATCTTCCTGACGCCGCATGCACGGCTGCACATGAGACCGTTGCAAGAGTGCTTGGAGGATCAGTGGGATCAGAGGAGAGGATCTTGGGACGACAAGATACGTCTATCTCTGCATGCTCTTCAGTCTCTGAAGTGGTGGTGTTCAGCGGAGAATCTCCTCAGAGGGGTTCCCTTCCACAAGGACATTCCCACCCAGGTTATCGTGACGGATGCTTCTCTCCAGGGCTGGGGAGCGCATTCCGGAGACCTACAGATTCAAGGGACGTGGTCCCCGACGGAGTCCATGTACCACATCAATTTCCTGGAACTCAGAGCTGTTCACTTGGCACTGAAGGCTTTTCACCCGTCCTTCCAGACCGACTCTCTACTTGTGCAGACGGACAATACGACCACTATGTATTACCTCAACAAGCAGGGAGGATCGAGATCACGCACCCTGTCGCAGGAGGCGCAGGCGATCTGGCGCTGGCTTCTGGCTCGAGGGCTGAGGATAACGGCTACCCATCTGCCAGGTGTGCAGAATGTTCAGGCAGACGCACTGAGCAGACTGATTCAGGAAACCCACGAATGGGTCATAAACGACGAAGTACTAGGAGAAGTCTTCGCAAGGTGGGGGACTCCAGACGTAGATCTGTTCGCCACCGCCGAAAACAGCAAATGCCGAGGCTTCGCCTCCAGGTACTACCAGCCGGGGATGCTGGGGAACGCGTTGTGGATCAACTGGTCGAACAGCTTTCTGTACGCTTTTCCACCCATTCCCCTGATTCCGACGGTTCTCATCAAGCTGTCCCAGTCCAGGGCGCGGATGATACTGATTGCCCCGGAATGGCCCAGACAGTGGTGGTTCACGGACCTGCTTCACCGGTCTCTCCTTCCTCACATTCGGCTGCCGTGCAGGCCGGACCTTCTCACGAAGTTCGGGGGGCTGATGTTGCACCCCAACCTCTCGTCTTTGAGTTTGGCGGTATGGCTCCTGAGTTAGTGCAATATGGTCATCTGAATCTTCCTGCAGATTGTATGGACATACTGAAGGAATCTAAGAGACCTTCCACTAGGACTTCCTATGCTTACAAGTGGAAGAGATTTTGTATCTGGTGCAAGTCTAAGAACTATGATCCGACGACGTGTAAGGAAGATGTCATCCTTCCTTATCTTCTACAGTTGGCGCAGTCTGGCCTTAATGTCCATTCTATTAAGGTTCATCTTGCTGCTTTGACTGCCTACAGGAAATGCCCTTCGCAGATTTCCTTTTTCCAGATCCCTGTGATCAAAGACTTTTTGGAAGGCTTGAAGAAAGCGTTTCCTCCTGTCAGGCTTCCTTCGCCTTCATGGGAACTGAATGTGGTGCTGTCCAGGTTGATGAAGGAGCCTTTTGAACCTATTCATAAGGCTTCGTTGCAGCACCTGTCCTGGAAGGCGGCGTTCCTTGTGGCCATTATATCGGCCCGCAGGGTGAGTGAAATTCAGGCGTTGTGTTGCCAAGAACCTTATACTGTATTTCATGCTGCTAAGGTTGTTATGCGTACTCACCCTAAATTTCTTCCCAAGGTTATTTCTGATTTTCATGTCAACCAGACCATAACTTTGCCTACGTTTTTTCAGAATCCTTCATCTCCAGCGGAACGGTCGTTACATTCCCTGGATGTTAGGAGGGTCTTGAAATTTTATCTGGATAAGACCAAAGATATTCGTAGGTCTGACCAATTGTTTATCAATTATGGATCTGTCAGGACGGGTCTTGCGACCTCTAAGCAGTCTATCTCTAGGTGGATTGTGTCCTGCATACAGTTATGTTACCAAAAAGCTAATAAGACCTTAGGAGGTAAGCCTAAGGCTCATTCCACCAGGGGAAAAGCTGCCACGACAGCTTTGCTCCGTAATGTTCCGATTGTAGAAATCTGCAAGGCGGCCACTTGGAAGTCGGTTCATACCTTTGCTAAGCATTACTGTCTGGACACGGATGCCAGGGCAGACGCTTAGGTTGGGCAGGCTTCGCTGCGGAATTTGTTCGCACAATAGTGGCGTTTCTTCTCTTTTCTCCACCGCCGCTTTGGTGTGGGGATGGGCTTGCCATTCTATTCACTAGATTATGACTATACACAGAGATCCCCTACTACAGAAGGAGTAGTTTCTGTCCTGTAACTCCAGTTCTGTAGTAGGGGTATCTCTGTTATAGTCATAAGCGCCCTCCCGCTTCCCCGGTGGAGAGAGATGTTCATGTAAGGAATGCGACAGGTCTGGCGTGTTGCACCTTCAAAAAGAACTGAAAGTGAGAGGGATCTGCTATGCATTCTGGGATACTGGGAGAAGTTCTGGAAAGTTCTCTTAAAGGCACAGTATCCTATTTAAGCCACATAATGGCAGCCTATGGGGCTTGTCTGTCCATGCCTTCCTCTCTATCATTTCTGAGGGTGTTTGCTGTTAAAGCAAGGGAAATCTGGACAGGCTTTGCTGTTTGTGGATTTTTGCTGGAATTTTTCTAGTTGAAGTACTGGACAGTGTAGCCTGTGGATATAGGCTGCATTATTTGTCTTTAAATTTTCTCTCAAGTGTCTTTGCAGTTCTGCAATTTTCTGACACCTTAAGAGATTATTTTTGATTGCCGGGGTCCACGCACATGGGCGGGACTATTCACTAGATTATGACTATAACAGAGATACCCCTACTACAGAACTGGAGTTACAGGACAGAAACTACTCCTTATGAGCCATACAACTGTTAATTAGCGATGTGGCAATATCATAATGTACTGTACATAGCCACGTATGAGTGGGACCTGCACGCATGCACATATTCGCGCACACACAGTAATGCATGTTTGCTTTTTTTTCCGCGTTTTTTTCATATTTTGTTTGATCATCCCGCCGGCCTGGTTTTCATGTTGTATTTTTCAGGGTATTGATTTAAAGAGCGATCCGCTTGAATCAATTTAATTTTATGACTCCGCTTGAACAAAGCTATTGTGATAATGTGTACGCCGTCCATCGGGATCATGAAAAGCAACATTGTTCATACATTCTTGTACCCTGGTCGCACGCAATATGGTTAGCTGTCCAGCTTTCATTGGGCGTGCGTCACGTTACACTTCCTATTTAACTTACGCGACTTCCGGGTCACATGTCCAAACAGGAACACGGCGACCCGGGAGTACGCGGCTTCACTGCACTCACGTTCATTAGGTGAGAATCTGGTTACCTGAGCTAGAACCTTTGTTTGCGTTTGTCGGTTAGGCTGATCTTTTATATTTTGAGCTTAAGATTTGACAGTACGTTGTCTCTGTTGTTCCCAGACTTTTCGGAGACAATCGGCTATTTGTATCGAGTTCACACACGACTCCTGGGTACTACACGACTTTACGCTATCTGTAGGTAAGATGGTGAGCTGGCGTCCAGGGTCATTATTAATGTGATCCCTGTGATGCACTTTGTTCTACTTTCCAGACGTGTTCCCATATGGTTCAAGGGTACCGATCCCTATGTATTTTAATATTACAGAATCGCACAATTTCCACGATTTTTCCACGCGTTGCCAACGCAGAATACCGTGACTCCTCATAGGGATCACCCACTCCACTCAGGGGTAAGCACTGTTTGCCAATACTTGATAATGCCGGATATGGTTTGGATAATTTCTTTGATCGGCAATTCTTTAACATTATTCCCGGTACACTATTAAGTGCTTGACCTATACTCAGATGACAAGTACAACTCAGTGCCTTTGTGTTCCTGTGTGCAATACCAAAAAGAAACACATGTTTTCGAATTAGTAATAGAACTACTGAGGACTCTCACTGTGATTGACACTCCAATCACTAGATATTGACACATTGTTTTTGTTCCTTTGAGCAAGTTGTTGTTCTTGATAGTCACGCCTTTGCTCACTCTCTGACCCAATCAATTAATTGAGACTCCGGCTTGTTACCCTCATATTATCTCATTACCTACATTGTTTGATCCCTGTACAGTGTGGACTTCATTTCCCTGAGACATACAACCAAGGTCACGGGCCCTACTGGGTCGGAAATATCACCAGCAGAGCGGTGAGCTACTTCCTTTGATTTTTGATTCTTATTATATATGCCTTAGCTCTCAGAGAGAATTATTGACTTATGAGGTCTTCCTCCCCTTTCTTCTTTGTTTCTTTTACACAGACCTCCCGGTTTGACACAGCCACGTATAGGTATGTGTTATTTCCATGATGAAGCCACACCCTCACGTCACCACGATTTTTTGTTGCCTTGCACTAAGTGTATGAATGAATCGATCACAATTAGCTACACTCGTTTGCACAATAGCCTACACTGGACGCTTTTACCAAACTTCTATATTCTATGAGGAGACACTTACTACGTCGTGGTGTAATCAAGGAGTCTTCTCCTAGATTCTCTTTACCCGGATCCGTTTCACTTTTTCACACAACATACCACCAGCACAAACCGTGAATCGCGTATTATAGGCACAATCGCTACGTATACGTTTGGGTGCACTCATTTGCCAATGCATTGTTTGTTACACACCAGTGGAAGCCACGATTTCTTTTCACACAAGATGAGATGTCGTTATTAATATTACTGCACAACTACATATGGGTTGCTCCATTGTTACTTATTTGTTATTTCAGCCCTGAGGATTCGCATAGGCGATGAAACACGTGTCGGCTGGCTGTCTAACACAATAAAGGATTTCATCGGACTACTCTCCCACAGGAGATCCCTACAACATTCTGTTGCTTTGTTTCTTTGTTCACTGTATACTGATTGTTACATAACGTTTGATTGATTTCTTGTGTGTGCATAGGGTACTTCCGTTATTCATTTAGTTGGTAGATTTATTTACTAACTACTGAGTGGTTCCAAGGGTTTCCCACTCACCCAGTTGCACAAACTTTACACAGCGCGCTATTAATTGATGCGTCTACGAATGGCAGTGCACCCTTTGCTAATCTGACATCGAAAACCTTTCAGGATTTGTCACTACAAAAGAAGTCCACACCAGAATAGAAAAATAGCCAAATTCTCTGGCGCGATAAAATAGTGCTTTGAAACTTAACCCTTAACGCACGATGCAGATTACAAAAACACAAATGTGCAGTTGATTGCAAGTAGACCGCATCGCATGTGCAACTAAAGAAAGATAACCCAAGAGCTGCCTGAAGGAAAGGCAACTAGATGATGGACCATATTTAGTTTTAGCCTTCTGAAATAAAATCTGTCCCGGGGGGTGATCAGCCAGGTTAAATAGGAATCTAGACCGGATGCATTAAAAATTTGCCAATACCTGATAATCGTACCCATACAGAGACCTTTCTATTTAACTATGTTCCCTATATGAGTCAAATTCTTTTGACTTCATTTGTTTGAGGACCTATTGCTTTGGGAGAGTCGAAAGTTACTCTGACCTAAATTATAAAAGCTATTTTTAACATAAGCCAACCAGGGAATGGTGGCCATATTATCCGATTTCAACAATCCTCTAGCACTTCCATCCAAGCCGGCCTTGGGAGTGCTCCATATCTTTATCTACATTAGTAAAGGAGCTATCCCAACAAAGACCTCCTAAAACCTATTCATAGTTTTGCAGCACGAATCTTTCTGGATTCACCATGCTGTGCATTATTCCGCAGTCTAGTGGTTGGGTCTGGAATCGTAGTCTTTTTTTTTTTTTCGTAGCCCAGGTGGGCGTCGACGTCCCACCTTCTGGTGTACTCCCTGTGACGTCGGCACGCTTCCTGTGGAAGCTCCCACCTTTGGGCGCCATCTTCAGATTCTTTTTTCCGCGTTGGGTCTGGATCGTCACCGAGAAGCTCCAGAGTTTTTGCAGGAAAGAAGAGGAAAAAGCCTTATTTTACACGGAAAGGATTAGAGAAGACACCGAGAAACAAGATCACTGAACCGGGACGACGAAGGAGGAGAACTTCGACGTCAAACGGAGAATGCGCACACGGGGGACCCCCTGAGCGCAGGAATGGACAAAACACCTTTTAAATTCTGCCGTAACTGACACCACAAATACGCGCAGAAGGACCAGCCCCCAGTTTGCAACCTCTGCCTACCGGTCGACCACAAGAGCAAGGATTGCAACGCCTGCTCAGCCTTCACCCCGAAGACCCTCGGGGTTAGAGAGAGAAGAGCCAACTACAACATGCAAGGCAAAGGCCAACCTCCGTCGCTTCGGAACCTGGGCCTCTCCAGCGACGAAGAGGACATCGCCAAGGGACCAAATGACTACACGGTCGTAGAGACTGATAAGAAAACATCTAAAGAGGTAGGAGAGACGTCGACCCCTAAAACTTCAACAGACTCTCGAAAGCCTGAGTCAGACTCTTGAAAAACAGAGTCTAAGTCCATGAAGGGAGCACTGGCGCCAAAAATCTCGACGGCCGCAGCTGCATCCAGGAACAAACAGCCCAGCGGATCCTTCGACAAGGACTCCCAGGCAGCGACAACTGGCGAAAAGCCACGGTCGTCGAAGCACGTCCCCGAAAAGGTCAGCTTGACTTCGAAGGAGAAGGACACGAAGGCTGCTTTAACGTCTACGACTACGTCGAAGAGGTCGGCCGAAACACACTACGCCGAACAGGCTGCCGAAATGGAGAGAAAAAAAGAGAAGGCTCGAGGCTGAAATGGATAACACCCTGCAAAGGAAAAGAGTTCGACAAAAATGAAAAGGTTCACGATTCCGTCAAAACCGCCGCCGCCGATCGTCGAAATAGAGGAGGAAGAGGAGTTTGACGCCGAAGAACCGCCGAAAACTCCCGAGCCCCAGGAACACCTAGAGGAAGAGGGCCTATACTACGATGAGGAAGACTACGACCAGCGGACGAGTTTTGGCTCTGCATCCTCTGTGGCACAGGACCTGGAGTGGCAGGACCTCGACGCCGAAAGCCCAGAAGAGGCCGTGGAGACATACCCTTTGAGGCCTTCGCCGCCAGATGACATTGGGGTCTACAACATGGTCCTCAGGAACGCGGCAACGGCTTATGGAGTCAAACTGGAGTAAGAAAAAACAAAGGCATGCTTCCTCTTAGAGACACTCCTGCCCACTCAAACAAGAAGTAAATTCCTCCCCATGCTTCCAAGTGTCCTGGACCAAGGGAGGAAGGCATTCAAGGACCCAGCGAACTGCAGGTCTGTCACACCTAGGACAGAGAAGAAATACAAGCACTCCTCTAAGGACCCCCCCTACATCCAGGGATCTGTCACGGCGGATTCCATTATTGCGGTAACAGCCAGGAAAAAGGCAAATGTTCCAACAACCTCAGGCCCACCACCAGACAAAGAAAGTAGGAGGATGGACCTAACTGGGAGGAAAGTAGAGAGGAAAGCAGCGGTGCACTGGCGCATTGCAAACTCTAATGCCCTACTAAACAGACATGCATACCGGTATTGGGACGAGGTTGGACAGCTGCTCAATTACCTCCCAGAGCAATACCAACCAAGAGCATCACCCCTGGTTGAGGAAGGCAGGAATATAGCACATTCATGCCTGAAATCAGCCTTGGATGGGGCAGACACATCCAGCAGGCTCATGATGATGGGGGTCACAAAGAAGGCATGCCTGGCTGAGGATCTCAGGCCTCAAGCCGGAAGTACAAAACAACATTCTGAGCACCCCATTCAATGGAGAAACTCTGTTTGGGGCACCGGTGGATGAGAAACTCACCCAGCTCAAAATAGAAAATGACTCTACAAGGTCCATGGGGGCCTTGCAATTCAGAGGAATGAGAAGGGGTACCCAGACACGGAGACCAAATGGAAAGGGGGGGGACCAGCTGGGAACGTCACACCAGACATTCCAGCATACCTACCAGGGGGACAATCAAGCGCAGCAGGGTCAGCAAAAACAAACCTGGCAGTACCAGCCTCGGGCCAGTCCTTTCGTGGGAGGGCGAATAGACGAGGGCAAACAAAAAGAGGGGGGCCAGCAACCCACCTCAAAGTGACTCTGTCCCACCAAGCGTGCCCACCCACACGACACCTCTAAGGGTGGGGCACAACAAGGGTAACAAAAGAGGATTACACTGACTAAGCACCAACGACCATGTAACACCAGTAGGAGGCAGGCTAAAACATTTCTTCCAGGAATAGAAGAAAATAACCACAAATGGATACTCGACATCATACAGTTTGGATACTGCATAGAACTGGAAAGAAGTCACCAAACAGAAAACCAAAAAGAAAGGCGCACTCAGCAAAAGAACTAGCGCTGCTCCTAGAGGAGGCACAAGAACGCCTCCAAAAGGAGGCCATCTAACTGGTACCATTCAGAGAAAGGGACAAGGGAGTGTACTCAAACTATTTCTTAGTACCAAAAGTGGATGAAACGCTTAGACCCATCCTGGATCTAAGGTTCCTAAACCAATACATAAAGACACACATTCAAAATGACATCCCTACAAGAGGTCATTCCTCAGATAAGGGACGGAGACTTCATGTCCACCAGAGACCTCAAAGATGCCTACCTACACATTCCCATGAACAGGCAGCACAAACCTCTACTAAGATTTGCTATCATCAAACGCACAACCAGTTCACAGCCCTAGCCTTCGAACTGAAATCCGCACCAAGGATCTTCACCACATGTCTCACTGCCGTGGCAGCGCACCTACGGAGGGAAGGGATTCATGTATACCCTTACCTCGACGACTGGCTAATAAAAGCAAGTTCCCACAGGACATGCAAGGAACACAGACAGCGGGTCACAAACGCTGACAGACCTGGGATTCTCCATACACTGGGGGAAATCTTCAATGGAACCAGAGCAAGGAGTAGTTTCTGTCCTATAACTCCAGTTCTGTAGTAGGGGTGTCTCTGTTATAGTCATAATCTAGTGAATAGTTGTAGGAGAGTAGGGTCTGCAATCCTATGATCACCCAGATTTTTGCTTTTTGCTGCACTGGTTTACGACTTTCCCTGGCTGTGGGCCTGCTAATCAGACCCACAGCCTAGCTGTTCTCTCTATCCAAATTGTACTCAGGTACTGAATTGGCACTGGGCCCTCTCCAAGTCCCTGTACCCAGGGCTGAGGTGTACCCAGAAGTCTCCCAGGGGCTGAAGCATGTATTGGGCCACCCCTGGGCTGACTAACTAAACTGACACAACTGGCTGCACGACAGCTGGGGCAAGGTGGTGTACTCACCCTTTGCTTTAGATATAGTATACCTATATCTAACCCTAAAATGGACACACAGATCTCCTATCAGTCACTCCTATGGCAGGCCTTAACAATCCTGAAGGCAGAGTGCTTGGAATCGTGTGAGATGGTGCTCTGGCATGAGCTGAGCCTGTCTGCGGCTTTCGGGATCCATCCCTTAGCCGTTTCCATGATATCGCATACCATATACTCTTAAGTGCATTATAATCCTCGCGGTTATATGCCAACTCTGGTATCGCTTTATCAAAACATGTCGAGTAAGGTGTCATACGAATTGGAATACTAACCCCTCGCCAATTCTGGCGACGGGGTTAGCATTCCACCCTTCTAGAGGGACACGACATGTATGTAACCCCTAACCCCGGTTAAAGTCAAACAGAGCCTCAGCTCCACAAAATGGATGCTGCCACCGAGACACAAGTCTGCCCTCCTGCTGCTGGGAGTCCTCCCAGAGCAGGAGATAAGGACAAAGGGTTTCCTGCCAGGGGCGGTGCCAGCACCGTCCCAGACAGGATTTTGTGTATTATAGGTAGGCAGGGCTTCAGAGGAAGGTGACTGCACGTGGCACCCCGGTGCTCACTGTGCATAGGCTGGCTTGAACCAGTTCCAGGGACACTCCAGACCCTGTGCTGGGGAAAAGCCCGCCAAGGAAGTGGGTGTAACCACCCCCCTCCTGGTCCCACCCATAGGGCAGGACTTAGTCGCGTGCCAGCCCCCTTTTCCCAGATAAAGGTAGGGACTGGCCCCCTTCCAAATCAGATCATCTTTGAATCCTGAAACTACTTTCTACGAAAGGAACTCAAGACTTCTTCCTAAGATTTCTCCCTTGTGGCTAAGGAGTAGTCACCCTGCATCCGCAGGCACCATCAAGAACACTGCGGTCTGCTGCAATTCCTTCCTCCGGAATCCGACTGCCCAGCTCGACGAGAACCGGCTTCCCTGGCACCTCTGACCTCTACCCACCGCTACAGCCAAGCTGAGAACCGTGGGTGCGACGAGACCTCGAGGGACCGGCCATCTTCAAGACTGCACGACTTCTGCACAGCAAGCCCGCCGAGTAATTTCCTGGTGAGTGCTTTGGGGTCCGAGAAGCCCCGACCCTGAGCAGCTCCAGCACCGAAGATCAGCCCCCCAGCATCTCCACGATCGGCGTGGGGCCCTTCTGCTTTTTGCTGCTCACCGCGTTGTTTGGCTACTAGCCCGCTGGCTTGTGGCCTTCTGAACGACGCCCGACGACATCACTGCTGCTGGTCTGGTTGCTCCAGACTGGCCCTTGCTCCCTTCCCGAAGAGGAGCACCCCGGACCCTCCTGGTCCACTCCAGACGCCATTTTGAGTCCAACGCGTGGGCTTGAATTAGCCAAGGCTTGTTGCCCAATCCTGGGTAACTTCGACGCCGACAGCTTCATCCATCGTGGGACAGCTCGCCTCTCCATCCTGGTCGCCGACAACGCCTCCTGGTCCGTGAGATCTGCAGAGCCAGCGTCGCCCACTCACCTAGTCGAGGTGACTACCATCCGGTGCCCTCCTGGTGCCCACTGACTACTGGCTAGTAGTCACGAACTTGGTCCCCTCTGCTTTCAGGTGTCATCCTTCTTCCAGATCCAGGCTTGGATCAACTCGAACAATCTTCACTGGTCGCCTGCCAGCATCTTTCTTCCAGGCTCCTGGTCCGGCAACGAGGATTCCCGACGTCTTTTGAGACCTATGCAGCTGCAGCCCCTGGGCTAGGTAACTTCGGCACTTCGGTGTCCCAGCATAGCCTCACTATCCAAGGGTCAGGATCCACTGTCGTTTTCTCCCTACCAGGTCGGGTTCGCCCGTGAACACTAACTTTGCCTTTACTAGCTTCCATAGACTTTGTCCCGCATCCCGCGTGAGAGTGCACACTCTGCACCCGAGTCCCCTAGGTCTCCTAGAAGTAATCTAACGATTCCCTAGTCAAGTCCTAGCGATTCCAAAGCCTATTAGTACTGTACTTACCTGCTAGTAATTTCGCATTCCACTTTTAGAGTATATGGTTTTTCGTGCCCCTCGGGCATTTGTGTATACTGTGCTAACTTAAGTATTTTCGTAAGAGTTTTGTTGTGTGCCTAGCACCCTGTCCTCATAAAGAGTACAGGGTTGTTGTGATTCTAATAAAATACACTGTTTATTTTCATAACACTTGTGTGGTGTCCTTTCACTGGGTGTTCAAGGGGTAATGTGATGGTAAAACAGCTGGCTTAACACGCCCTCTAGAGTCTTAGCCTTAGACTGCTCATATCCATGCTACTAGGATAGCTGGTCTATAAGGTTGACTTACAACCAATCATCAATAAGGGTTGTTTGGACTGATATATAGTGATCACTAGAATAGTGAACACTGCTCATCAGGCCAACTTCTCACATTGGTGGCAGCGGTGGGATTTGAGCTTGCTGTTGTTTTGCCACACATGCCCTAAGAATATCTTGTGAAAGATCACATAAGTACTAAAGGTACATATAACTTAGCTTAGAATACTCTGAGTTCTACTGAACCAGCTGTTGTAGCTCCTAGGGCCTAGCACACCCTAAACTACAACTCTAGCAAGGGATCAGTAGGCAAACACATAGTGTAGGTAAGTGCACCACTTACACCTCACTAGAAAAGCATGTCTACCCAGGGAGAATCTACTGAGACTCCCCTGGTCAGTGTTGACCCTCCACAGGTCACTTCAAGATATGCAGCTCTCAGTTTCCAGGAGATGAGACAAATCTGTGTCTCCAGGAAACTGAAGCAGGGGTCTAACCCCACCACTCCCTTTCTGATAGGTCTCTTAGAGACATATGATGCCAGAAAGATTTCTCAGTTACATGAGAACATGCCAGCCTTGGAGGGCACCTCTGGAGATCCAGACCTCCCCAACACTGCCACAGCAGTGGAGGGAGAGGAGGATCAGGAGGAACTCTCTGGGGATGAGGTAGACAAAGGTCTTGAGGTAGTCAGAAGGCTAACCAGGGCCAACTTAGACTTACTTGGGCTAGGAACTGGGGGACCCCCAGTACTAACCCTAAGTGGGCCTAACCTTGGAGTTAGGAGAGATAGATCTCTTTCTAGGGACTCCAATAGATCTCTGCACTCTAATGCCTCTTCTCAGGGGAGAAGGAATCCTCCACAGAGGAGATTCACTTCCCCTCAGAGAAGGGAGCATGAGGCTAGGATGAGACAAGCTGAACTGAGGATTGAAAGGGAAGAACTTGCCCTGGCCAAAGAGAAGCTTGCCTTTGCTAGAGAGCAGCAGATGAGTGGGTTAGCACCCACTGGTGGCAGCAATCTCCCAAGAGATAGAGAGAAGGGTTTAGATACTAAACACCTGACTAAAATAGTGCCCCCCTTTAAGCAAGGGGATGATATCCAGAAATGGATGGCTGCTTTGGAGAGGGCCTGCAGTGTGCAGTGCATTCCCCGAAGTCAGTGGGCAGCTATACTGTGGCTCTCCTTTGATGGTAAAGGTAGAGATAAGCTCCTCACTACAAGAGTGGAGGATGCTAATGATTACCAGGTCCTGAAAAATGCACTGATTGATGGGTTTGGTTTAACCACTGAGCAGTACAGGTTGCTGTTCAGAGACACCCAGAAAACTCAGTCTCAGGACTGGTCTGACTTTGTGGATTGTGCCACTAAGGCTTTGGAGGGCTGGTTGCTGGGTAGCAAGGTTACAGATTACACAGGATTGTATAATCTAATGATGAGAGAACAAATTTTAAACAATTGTCAGAACCAGTTGTTGCACCAGCACCTTGTTGATTCAGATCTGACCTCTCCCCAAGAATTGGGAAAGAAGGCAGACAAATGGGTCAGGACAAGGATCAAGCAGAACCAGAACCAGAACCAGGGTGGTCAGAAGAAAGCAGACCAGAAGGGTAATGTTAAGAATGAACAAAATGACCAGAAGTCTTCACCAGGTCCCCAACAAACCAAAGAGGGTGGGGGTCAGGCTTCCCAGAAGAAGAAGACTCAAGAAGGCCAGTCAAAAAGGTGGTGCCAGTACTGCAAAAGTAAATCTCACTGGTTTAGTGAGTGCACCAAAAGAGGAGGACAAACTCCTGCCACTACAGCCCCTAAGGCAACTGCACCCCCTAGTACAGTCAGTAGTGGTAGTGTACCTCCCAAGGCATTAGTTGGGTTAACCTTGGGTACTGAGGGGTCTGACAACTTAGTTGGCACACTCACTCAGGCTGTCCTTGTCTGTACAGGGGATATGGATATGTCCCCTGTGAGAAGTTGGCCTGATGTGCAGTGCTCACTATTCTAGTGATCACTATATATCAGTCCAAACAACCCTTATTGATGATTGGTTGTAAGTCAACCTTATAGACCAGCTATCCTAGTAGCATGGATACGAGCAGTCTAAGGCTAAGACTCTAGAGGGCGTGTTAAGCCAGCTGTTTTACCATCACATTACCCCTTGAACACCCAGTGAAAGGACACCACACAAGTTGTTATGAAAATAAACAGTGTATTTATTTATAACAAGACTACCCTGGCTCTTTATGAGACAGGGAGCTAAGCACACAACAAAACTCTTACGAAAATACTTTAAGTTAGCACGTTATACACAAATGCCCGAGGGGCACGAAAAACCATATACTTTAAAAGTGGAATGCGAATTACTAGCAGGTAAGTAACAGTTCTAATAGGCTTTGGAATCGCTAGGACTGGACTAGGGAATCGTTAGATTACTACTAGGAGACCCAGGGGACTCGGGTGCAGAGTGTGCACTCTCACGCGGGATGCGGGACAAAGTCTATGGAGGCTAGTAAAGGCAAAGTTAGTGTTCACGGG
Source organism: Lissotriton helveticus (assembly GCF_964261635.1). NCBI lineage: Eukaryota > Metazoa > Chordata > Amphibia > Caudata > Salamandridae > Lissotriton > Lissotriton helveticus. Next base: position 825,839,060 of record NC_136073.1, read on the forward strand.
CGAACCCGACCTGGTGGGAAGAAAAAGACAGTGGATCCTGACCCTTGGATAGTGAGGCTATGCTGGGACACCGGAGTGCCGAAGTTACCTAGCCCAGGGGCTGCAGCTGCATAGGTCTGAAAAGACGTCGGGGATCTCGTTGCCGGACCAGGAGCCTGGAAGGAAGAAGTTGCTGGCAGGCGACCAGTGAAGAAAAGTTCGATGGATCCAAGCCTGGATCAAGGAAGAAGAAAACCTGAAAGCAGAGGGGACCAAGTTCTTGAATCACTAGCCAGTGATTAAGTGGGCACCAGGATGGCACCGGGCGAAGTCACCGCAGTCAGGTGAGTGGGCGCTGCTGGGCTCTGCAGTCTCTCGGACCAGGAGGCGTTGTCGGCGACCAGGATGGAGGTGCGAGCTGTCCCACGAAGGTTCTTGCTGTCGACGTCGCTGGACCCAGGATTGGGCAACAAGTCTTGGCAAATGCAAGGCCCACGCGGTGGACCTAAAATGGCGTCTTGAGGGGACCAGGAGGGTCCAGGGTACTTCTCCGATGGAGGGAAGCAAGGGCCAGTCTGGAGCAACCAGACCAGCAGCAGAAATGTCGTCGGGCGTCGTCAAGAAGGCCACAAGCCAGCGGGCTAGTAGCCAAACAACGCGGTGAGCAGCAAAAAGCAGAAGGGCCCCACGCAGATCGTGGAGATGCTGGGGGGCTGCTCTTCGGTGCTGGAGCTGCTCAGGGTGGGGGCTTCTCGGACCCCGAAGCACTCACCAGGAATTCACTCGGCGGGCTTGCTGGAAAGAAGTCGTGCAGTCTTGCAGATGGCCGGTCCCTTGAGGTCTCGTCGCACCCACGGTTCTCAGCTGGGCTGTAGAGGTGGGTAGAGGTCAGAGGTGCCAGGGAAGCCGGTTCTCGTCGAGCTGGGCAGTCGGATTCCGGAGGAAGGACTTGCAGCAGACCGCAGTGTTCTTAGATGGTGCCTGCGGGTGCAGGGTGACTACTCCTTAGTCACAAGGGAGAAATCTTAGGAAGAAGTCTTGAGTTCCTTTCGCAGAAAGTAGTTTCAGGATTCAAAGATGATCTGATTTGGAAGGGGGCCAGTCTCTACCTTTATCCTGTAAAAAGGGGCTGGCACGCGACTAAGTCCTGCCCTATGGGTGGGACTAGGAGGGGGGTGGTTACACCCACTTCCTTGGCGGGCTTTTCCCCAGCACAGGGTCTGGAGTGACCCTGGAACTGGTTCCAGCCAGCCTATGCACAGTGAGCACCGGGGTGCCACGTGCAGTCACCTTCCTCTAAAGCCCTGCCTACCTACAATACACAAAACCCTGTCTGGGACGGTGCTGGCACCGCCCCTGGCAGGAAACCCTTTGTCCTTATCTCCTGCTCTGGGAGGACTCCCAGCAGCAGGAGGGCAGACTTGTGTCTCGGTGGCAGCATCCATTTTGTGGATGCTAAGGCTCTGTCTGACTTTTAACCGGGTTATAGGTTACATGCATGTCGTGTCCCTCTAGAAGGGTGGAATGCTAACCCCGTCGCCAGAATTGGCAAGGGGTTAGTATTCCAATTCGTATGACACCTTACTCGACATGTTTTGATAAAGCGATACCAGAGTTGGCACATAACCGCGAGGATTATAATGCACTTAAGAGTATATGGTATGCGATATCATGGAAACGGCTAAGGGATGGATCCCGAAAGCCGCAGACAGGCTCAGCTCATGCCAGAGCACCATCTCACACGATTCCAAGCACTCTGCCTTCAGGATTGTTAAGGCCTGCCATAGGAGTGACTGATAGGAGATCTGTGTGTCCATTTTAGGGTTAGATATAGGTATACTATATCTAAAGCAAAGGGTGAGTACACCACCTTGCCCCAGCTGTCGTGCAGCCAGTTGTGTCAGTTTTAGTTAGTCAATCCAGGGGTGGCACAATACATGCTTCAGCCCCTGGGAGACTTCTGGGTGCACCTCAGCCCTGGGTACAGGGACTTGGAGAGGGCCCAGGGCCAATTCAGTACCTGAGTACAATTTGGATAGAGAGAACAGCTAGGCTGTGGGTCTGATTAGCAGGCCCACAGCCAGGGAAAGTCGTAAACCAGTGCAGCAAAAAGCAAAAAATCTGGGTGATCATAGGATTGCAGACCCTACTCTCCTACATGACCCCCCCCCAAACTTTGGGACAATAAACTAACCTTGACCAGGTGAGTCTTCTTGCTCTAAGTGGAAATACCTGGAGAGCCCATCAGCATTGCTGTGATCAGTCCCAGGTCTATGCTCCACTGTAAAATCCATCCCCTGTAGGGAAATGGACCACCTAAGCAGTTTGGGGTTTTCACCCTTCATCTGATTTAGCCACAAGAGGGGCTTATGGTCTGTCTGAATGGTGAAGTGAGTGCCAAACAAGTAGGCCCTCAGCTTCTTCAGGGCCCAGACCACAGCAAAGGCCTCCCTCTCAATAGCTGACCAATTTTTCTCTCTGGGTGTCAACCTTCTACTAATGAAAGCAATAGGCTGATCATTACCATCAAAATTCAGTTGAGACAGAACAGCTCCCACACCCAACTCAGAAGCATCTGTTTGGACAATGAATGGCTTGGAGTAATCTGGACTCTTGAGGATAGGTGCTGTGCACATGGCCTGCTTTAGGTCATTGAATGCTTTCTGACAGCTTGCTGTCCACTGAACTTTCTTTGGCATCTTTTTGCTTGTCAGGTCATTAAGGGGGGTCACTATGGACCCATAATTTCTGACAAACTTCCTATAGTACTTTGTACAATCCAAATACCTAACACACGTACCAGCTGGGTAAGACCTAAAGTTATCTAATGCATATATTCATCAACATTTTATGTGGTGCAACATTGGAGAAACATCATTACAAATTCAAATTACCTACTGTCAACTAATTGCGTAGACCTTTTTGACAAAGGTCTACGCAATTAGTTGACAGTAGGTAATTTGAATTTGTAATGATGTTTCTCCAATGTTGCACCACATAAAATGTTGATGAATATATGCATTAGATAACTTTAGGTCTTACCCAGCTGGTACGTGTGTTAGGTATTTGGATTGTACAAAGTGTTTATCCCTGTCGTGTGGTCTTTACTCCTAAACAGGGGGTCCTTGTTTTTTGCACCAAAACTTCCTATAGTACCCAGTCAGGCCCAAGAAAGCTCGAACCTGAGTCTGGGTGATTGGAGGAGTCCAGTCCTTGATGGCCTGTATCTTACTCTCCAGTGGCTGAACCTGGCCTCCACCTACAAGGTGGCCCAGGTATACAACCTGTGACTGCCCTATCTGGCACTTTGTGGCCTTGATAGTGAGGCCTGCCTTTTGCAGGGCCTCTAACACTTTCCTCAGGTGGACCAGGTGATCCTCCCAGGTGGAGCTAAAGACAGCAATATCGTCAAGATAAGCTGCACAGAAGTCATCCAGCCCAGTGAGGACTTGATTCACCAACCTTTGGAAGGTGGCAGGTGCATTTTTCAGTCCAAAGGGCATTACCACAAATTGATAATGCCCTCCAGGGGTAGAAAATGCTGTTTTAGGTTTGGCTTCCTCAGCTAACCTGATTTGCCAATACCCAGCTGTCAAATCAAATGTGCTTAAGAAGTTGGCAGAAGCCAATCTATCTATAAGCTCATCTGCTATTGGTATTGGGTGGGCATCAGTCTTAGTGACTGCATTGAGGCCTCTGTAGTCTACGCAAAACCTCATCTCTCTCTTACCACCCTGGGTGTGAGGCTTTGGCACTAGAACTACTGGGCTAGCCCAAGGGCTATCTGAGGGCTCAATGACTCCCAGTTCCAACATTTTCTGCACTTCAGTTTTGATGCAGTCTCTAACATGATCAGGCTGTCTGTAGATTTTACTCTTGACAGGCAGACTGTCTCCAGTGTCAACATCATGGGTACACCAATCAGTTTGGCTGGGTGTCAGAGAGAACATATGTCGAAAGGATTGCAGAACTTGCCTGCAATCCTGTTGCTGATTTTCAGTGAGGCTGCCACAAAAGACAACACCATCAACTGACCCATCATCAGGATTCTGAGTGAGCAGGTCTGGGAGAGGGTCACTCTCTTCCTCCTGTCCCTCATCTGTGGCCATGAGCAAGCTCATGTCCTTCCTGTCAACATATGCCTTGAGCCTGTTAACATGGAGCACTCTGAGAGGGCTCCTGGGAGTTCCAAGGTCCACCAAGTAGGTAACCTCTCCCTTTTGCTCAATGATGGTGTGGGGCCCAGACCATTTGTCTTTCAGAGCTGCTGGGGCCACTGGCTCCAGCACCCACACCTTCTGTCCTGGCTGGTACACAGTCAGTACAGCCTTTTGGTCATGCCAAGCTTTTTGAAGTTCCTGGCTGGCCTCAAGGTTTTTAGATGCCTTCTCCATATACTCAGCCATCCTGGAGCGGAGACCAAGTACATAGTCCACTATGTTGGTTGCAGGCTTTTTGAGAGGTCTCTCCCATCCTTCCTTCACCAAACACAGGGGTCCTCTTACAGGATGCCCATACAGAAGCTCAAAAGGGCTGTAGCCAACCCCCTTCTGTGGGACCTCTCTGTAAGCAAACAAGAGGCAGGGGATCAGGACATCCCATCTTCTCCTAAGAGTTTCAGGTAGTCCATGAATCATCCCTTTCAGGGTCCTGTTGAATCTCTCAACAAGCCCATTGCATTGTGGATGATAGGGTGTGGTGAACTTGTAGTTCACACCACACTCTTTCCACATGGCAGTCAGATATCCTGACATGAAGTTTGTACCTCTGTCAGAAACGACCTCCTTAGGGAAACCCACTCTGGAGAACACTCCAACTAGGGCTCTTGCCACTACAGGGGCTGTAGTGGTCCTAAGGGGAATAGCCTCAGGATACCTGGTGGCATGGTCCACCACCACCAGTATAAACTTGTGTCCTGATGCTGTCTGGGGTTCCATTGGACCAACAATGTCAATCCCCACTCTTTCAAAGGGAACCCCCACCACAGGTAGTGGTATGAGGGGGGCCTTTGTTGTGCCACCTGACTTACCACTGGCTTGGCAAGTGACACATGAGCGACAAAACTCCTTGGTATTCTCATTCATATGGGGCCAGTGAAAGTGTGAGACAAGCCTGTCCCAAGTCTTTGTCTGACCTAAATGACCTGCAAGGGGAATCTCATGGGCCAAGGTGAGAAGGAAACCTCTCAGAGACAAGGGGATGACCAGCCTCCTGGTTGCACCAGGCTTGGGGTCTCTTGACTCAGAGTACAGGAGTCCATCTTCCCAGTATACCCTGTGGGCACCTGTGGCATTCCCTGCAGCCTCAGCAGCAGCCTGCTGTCTGAGGGGTTCAAGGGAAGGGCAGCTCAACTGTTCCTTCCCCAGGTCTGCTCTGGAGGGTCCCCCTGAGCCCAGAAACTCAACTTGATCAAGTTCAAGCTCTTTAGGCTCAGTTTCCCTCAGCTCTTCTAGATCAGCCTCCTCAGAGACTTGATCCTCAACCTGGGGCAATGGGGAAGGCAAAGCCTTACCCTTACTGCTCTTCTTCTTGGGAGGTGTCTGGTCCATAATTTCAGGATCCAGCACCTGTTCAGTGGGGCATCTTCTGGCCTGTGACCTAGTCACAGCAAGCACATGTGCTGGCAAGCCTAACATCTCCATGTGAGTCCTCTGCTCCACTTCTGACCATTGTGATGACTCCAAATCATTGCCCAACAAACAATCAACTGGGAGGTCTGAACTGACTACAACTTTCTTTTGTCCCTTCACTCCACCCCAGGAGAAAGCCACAATTGCCACACTATGACTAGTAGTGACATTGCTGGCATTGGTCACCAGGAAATCAGTACCTGGCATGATCTGTCCAGGGTCCACAAAGTTAGGTGTCACCATGGTGACACTGGCACAAGTGTCCCTATAGGCCTGAGCCATTTTGCCATTAATCAAAGGTGTCTGCCTGTATTTGCCCAAAGTATTGGGACTTATTTCAGGGGACATATCCATATCCCCTGTACAGACAAGGACAGCCTGAGTGAGTGTGCCAACTAAGTTGTCAGACCCCTCAGTACCCAAGGTTAACCCAACTAATGCCTTGGGAGTGACACTACCACTACTGACTGTACTAGGGGGTGCAGTTGCTTTAGGAGCTGTAGTGGCAGGAGTTTGTCCTCCTCTTTTGGTGCACTCACTAAACCAGTGAGATTTACTTTTGCAGTACTGGCACCACCTTTTTGACTGGCCTTCTTGAGTCTTCTTCTTCTGGGAAGCCTGACCCCCACCCTCTTTGGTTTGTTGGGGACCTGGTGAAGACTTCTGGTCATTTTGCTCATTCTTAACATTACCCTTCTGGTCTGCTTTCTTCTGACCACCCTGGTTCTGGTTCTGGTTCTGCTTGATCCTTGTCCTGACCCATTTGTCTGCCTTCTTTCCCAATTCTTGGGGAGAGGTCAGATCTGAATCAACAAGGTGCTGGTGCAGCAACTGGTTCTGACAATTGTTCAAAATTTGTTCTCTCATCATTAGATTATACAATCCTGTGTAATCTGTAACCTTGCTACCCAGCAACCAGCCCTCCAAAGCCTTAGTGGCACAATCCACAAAATCAGACCAGTCCTGAGACTGAGTTTTCTGGGTGTCTCTGAACAGCAACCTGTACTGCTCAGTGGTTAAACCAAACCCATCAACCAGGGTATTCTTCAGGACCTGGTAATTGTTAGCATCCTCCACTCTTGTAGTGAGGAGCTTATCTCTACCTTTACCATCAAAGGAGAGCCACAGTATAGCTGCCCACTGACTCTGGGGAATGCCCTGCACAGTGCAGGCCCTCTCCAGAGCAGCCATCCATTTCTGGATGTCATCCCCTTGCTTAAAGGGGGGCACTATTTTAGTCAGGTGTTTAGTATCTAAACCCTTCTCTTTATCTCTTGGGAGATTGCTGCCACCAGTGGGAGCTAGCCCACTCATCTGCTGCTCTCTTGCCAGGGCAAGCTTCTCTTTGGCCAGGGCAATTTCTTCCCTTTCAATCCTCAGTTCAGCTTGTCTCATCCTAGCTTCATGCTCCTTTCTCTGAGGGGAAGTAAATCTCCTCTGTGGAGGATTCCTTCTCCCCTGAGAAGAGGCATTAGAGTGCAGAGATCTATTGGAGTCCCTAGAAAGAGATCTATCTCTCCTAACTCCAAGGTTAGGCCCACTTCGGGTTAGTACTGGGGGGCCCCCAGATCCTAGCCCAAGTAAGTCTAAGTTGGTCCTAGTTAGCCTTCTGACTACCTCAAGACCTTTGTCTACCTCATCCCCAGAGAGTACCTCCTGATCCTCCTCCTCAACTGCTGAATCAGTGTTGGGGAGATCTGGATCCCCAGAGGTTCCCTCTAAGGCTGGCATGTTCTCATGTAACTGAGAAAGCTTTCTGGCATCATATGTCTCTAAGAGACCTATCAGAAAGGAAGTGGTGGGGTTAGACCCCTGCTTCAGTTTTCTGGAGACACAGATCTGTCTCATCTCATGGAAACTGAGAGCTGCATATCTTGAAGTGACCTGTGGAGGGTCAACACTGACCAGGGGAGTCTCAGTAGAGTCCCCCTGAGTCGACATGCTTTTCTAGTGAGGTGTAAGTGGTGCACTTACCTACACTATATGTTTGCCTACTGATCCCTTGCTAGAGTTGTAGTTTAGGGTGTGCTAGGCCCTAGGAGCTACAACAGCTGGTTCAGTAGAACTCAGAGTATTCTAAGCTAAGTTATATGTACCTTTAGTACTTATGTGATCTTTCACAAGATATTCTTAGGGCATGTGTGGTAAAACAACAGCAAGCTCAAATCCCAACCGCTGCTCACCAATGTGAGAAGTTGGCCTGATGTGCAGTGCTCACTATTCTAGTGATCACTATATATCAGTCCAAACAACCCTTATTGATGATTGGTTGTAAGTCAACCTTATAGACCAGCTATCCTAGTAGCATGGATACGAGCAGTCTAAGGCTAAGACTCTAGAGGGCGTGTTAAGCCAGCTGTTTTACCATCACATTACCCCTTGAACACCCAGTGAAAGGACACCACACAAGTTGTTATGAAAATAAACAGTGTATTTATTTATAACAAGACTACCCTGGCTCTTTATGAGACAGGGAGCTAAGCACACAACAAAACTCTTACGAAAATACTTTAAGTTAGCACGTTATACACAAATGCCCGAGGGGCACGAAAAACCATATACTTTAAAAGTGGAATGCGAATTACTAGCAGGTAAGTAACAGTTCTAATAGGCTTTGGAATCGCTAGGACTGGACTAGGGAATCGTTAGATTACTACTAGGAGACCCAGGGGACTCGGGTGCAGAGTGTGCACTCTCACGCGGGATGCGGGACAAAGTCTATGGAGGCTAGTAAAGGCAAAGTTAGTGTTCACGGGCGAACCCGACCTGGTGGGAAGAAAAAGACAGTGGATCCTGACCCTTGGATAGTGAGGCTATGCTGGGACACCGGAGTGCCGAAGTTACCTAGCCCAGGGGCTGCAGCTGCATAGGTCTGAAAAGACGTCGGGGATCTCGTTGCCGGACCAGGAGCCTGGAAGGAAGAAGTTGCTGGCAGGCGACCAGTGAAGAAAAGTTCGATGGATCCAAGCCTGGATCAAGGAAGAAGAAAACCTGAAAGCAGAGGGGACCAAGTTCTTGAATCACTAGCCAGTGATTAAGTGGGCACCAGGATGGCACCGGGCGAAGTCACCGCAGTCAGGTGAGTGGGCGCTGCTGGGCTCTGCAGTCTCTCGGACCAGGAGGCGTTGTCGGCGACCAGGATGGAGGTGCGAGCTGTCCCACGAAGGTTCTTGCTGTCGACGTCGCTGGACCCAGGATTGGGCAACAAGTCTTGGCAAATGCAAGGCCCACGCGGTGGACCTAAAATGGCGTCTTGAGGGGACCAGGAGGGTCCAGGGTACTTCTCCGATGGAGGGAAGCAAGGGCCAGTCTGGAGCAACCAGACCAGCAGCAGAAATGTCGTCGGGCGTCGTCAAGAAGGCCACAAGCCAGCGGGCTAGTAGCCAAACAACGCGGTGAGCAGCAAAAAGCAGAAGGGCCCCACGCAGATCGTGGAGATGCTGGGGGGCTGCTCTTCGGTGCTGGAGCTGCTCAGGGTGGGGGCTTCTCGGACCCCGAAGCACTCACCAGGAATTCACTCGGCGGGCTTGCTGGAAAGAAGTCGTGCAGTCTTGCAGATGGCCGGTCCCTTGAGGTCTCGTCGCACCCACGGTTCTCAGCTGGGCTGTAGAGGTGGGTAGAGGTCAGAGGTGCCAGGGAAGCCGGTTCTCGTCGAGCTGGGCAGTCGGATTCCGGAGGAAGGACTTGCAGCAGACCGCAGTGTTCTTAGATGGTGCCTGCGGGTGCAGGGTGACTACTCCTTAGTCACAAGGGAGAAATCTTAGGAAGAAGTCTTGAGTTCCTTTCGCAGAAAGTAGTTTCAGGATTCAAAGATGATCTGATTTGGAAGGGGGCCAGTCTCTACCTTTATCCTGTAAAAAGGGGCTGGCACGCGACTAAGTCCTGCCCTATGGGTGGGACTAGGAGGGGGGTGGTTACACCCACTTCCTTGGCGGGCTTTTCCCCAGCACAGGGTCTGGAGTGACCCTGGAACTGGTTCCAGCCAGCCTATGCACAGTGAGCACCGGGGTGCCACGTGCAGTCACCTTCCTCTAAAGCCCTGCCTACCTACAATACACAAAACCCTGTCTGGGACGGTGCTGGCACCGCCCCTGGCAGGAAACCCTTTGTCCTTATCTCCTGCTCTGGGAGGACTCCCAGCAGCAGGAGGGCAGACTTGTGTCTCGGTGGCAGCATCCATTTTGTGGATGCTAAGGCTCTGTCTGACTTTTAACCGGGTTATAGGTTACATGCATGTCGTGTCCCTCTAGAAGGGTGGAATGCTAACCCCGTCGCCAGAATTGGCGAGGGGTTAGTATTCCAATTCGTATGACACCTTACTCGACATGTTTTGATAAAGCGATACCAGAGTTGGCACATAACCGCGAGGATTATAATGCACTTAAGAGTATATGGTATGCGATATCATGGAAACGGCTAAGGGATGGATCCCGAAAGCCGCAGACAGGCTCAGCTCATGCCAGAGCACCATCTCACACGATTCCAAGCACTCTGCCTTCAGGATTGTTAAGGCCTGCCATAGGAGTGACTGATAGGAGATCTGTGTGTCCATTTTAGGGTTAGATATAGGTATACTATATCTAAAGCAAAGGGTGAGTACACCACCTTGCCCCAGCTGTCGTGCAGCCAGTTGTGTCAGTTTTAGTTAGTCAATCCAGGGGTGGCACAATACATGCTTCAGCCCCTGGGAGACTTCTGGGTGCACCTCAGCCCTGGGTACAGGGACTTGGAGAGGGCCCAGGGCCAATTCAGTACCTGAGTACAATTTGGATAGAGAGAACAGCTAGGCTGTGGGTCTGATTAGCAGGCCCACAGCCAGGGAAAGTCGTAAACCAGTGCAGCAAAAAGCAAAAAATCTGGGTGATCATAGGATTGCAGACCCTACTCTCCTAAATCCCCTGAAATAAGTCCCAATACTTTGGGCAAATACAGGCAGACACCTTTGATAAATGGCAAAATGGCTCAGGCCTATAGGGACACTTGTGCCAGTGTCACCATGGTGACACCTAACTTTGTGGACCCTGGACAGATCATGCCAGGTACTGATTTCCTGGTGACCAATGCCAGCAATGTCACTACTAGTCATAGTGTGGCAATTGTGGCTTTCTCCTGGGGTGGAGTGAAGGGACAAAAGAAAGTTGTAGTCAGTTCAGACCTCCCAGTTGATTGTTTGTTGGGCAATGATTTGGAGTCATCACAATGGTCAGAAGTGGAGCAGAGGACTCACATGGAGATGTTAGGCTTGCCAGCACATGTGCTTGCTGTGACTAGGTCACAGGCCAGAAGATGCCCCACTGAACAGGTGCTGGATCCTGAAACTATGGACCAGACACCTTCCAAGAAGAAGAGCAGTAAGGGTAAGGCTTTGCCTTCCCCCTTACCCCAGGTTGAGGATCAAGTCTCTGAGGAGGCTGATCTGAAAGAGCTGAGGGAAACTGAGCCTAAAGAGCTTGAACTTGATCAAGTTGAGTTTCTGGGCTCAGGGGGACCCTCCAGAGCAGACCTGGGGAAGGAACAGTTGAGCTGCCCTTGCCTTGAACCCCTCAGACAGCAGGCTGCTGCTGAGGCTGCAGGGAATGCCACAGGTGCCCACAGGGTATACTGGGAAGATGGACTCCTGTACTCTGAGTCAAGAGACCCCAAACCTGGTGCAACCAGGAGGCTGGTCATCCCCTTGTCTCTGAGAGGTTTCCTTCTCACCTTGGCCCATGAGATTCCCCTTGCAGGTCACTTAGGTCAGACAAAGACTTGGGACAGGCTTGTCTCACACTTTCACTGGCCCCATATGAATGAGAATACCAAGGAGTTTTGTCGCTCCTGTGTCACTTGCCAAGCCAGTGGTAAGTCAGGTGGCACAACAAAGGCCCCCCTCATACCACTACCTGTGGTTCCCTTTGAAAGAGTGGGGATTGACATTGTTGGTCCAATGGAACCCCAGACAGCATCAGGGCACAAGTTTATACTGGTGGTGGTGGATCATGCCACCAGGTATCCTGAAGCTATTCCCCTTAGGACCACTACAGCACCTGTAGTGGCAAAAGCCCTAGTTGGAGTGTTCTCCAGAGTGGGTTTCCCTAAGGAGGTCGTTTCTGACAGAGGTACAAACTTCATGTCAGGATATCTGACTGCCATGTGGAAGGAGTGTGGTGTGAACTACAAGTTCACCACACCCTATCATCCACAATGCAATGGGCTTGTTGAGAGATTCAACAGGACCCTGAAAGGGATGATTCATGGGCTACCTGAAACTCTTAGGAGAAGATGGGATGTCCTGATCCCCTGCCTCTTGTTTGCTTACAGAGAGGTCCCACAGAAGGGGGTTGGCTACAGCCCTTTTGAGCTTCTGTATGGGCATCCTGTGAGAGGACCCCTGTGTTTGGTGAAGGAAGGATGGGAGAGACCTCTCAAAAAGCCTGCAACCAACATAGTGGACTATGTACTTGGTCTCCGCTCCAGGATGGCTGAGTATATGGAAAAGGCATCTAAAAACCTTGAGGCCAGCCAAGAACTTCAGAAAGCTTGGCATGACCAAAAGGCTGTTCTGACTGTGTACCAGCCAGGACAGAAGGTGTGGGTGCTGGAGCCAGTGGCCCCAGCAGCTCTGAAAGACAAATGGTCTGGGCCCCACACCATCATTGAGCAAAAGGGAGAGGTTACCTACTTGGTGGACCTTGGAACTCCCAGGAGCCCTCTCAGAGTGCTCCATGTTAACAGGCTCAAGGCATATGTTGACAGGAAGGACATGAGCTTGCTCATGGCCACAGATGAGGGACAGGAGGAAGAGAGTGACCCTCTCCCAGACCTGCTCACTCAGAATCCTGATGATGGATCAGTTGATGGTGTTGTCTTTTGTGGCAGCCTCACTGACCATCAGCAACAGGATTGCAGGCAAGTTCTGCAATCCTACAGACATATGTTCTCCCTGACACCCAGCCAAACTGATTGGTGTACCCATGATGTTGACACTGGAGACAGTCTGCCTGTCAAGAGTAAAATCTACAGACAGCCTGATCATGTTAGAGACTGCATCAAAACTGAAGTGCAGAAAATGTTGGAGCTGGGAGTCATTCAGCCCTCAGATAGCCCTTGGGCTAGCCCAGTAGTTCTAGTGCCAAAGCCTCACACCCAGGGTGGTAAGAGAGAGATGAGGTTTTGCGTAGACTACAGAGGCCTCAATGCAGTCACTAAGACTGATGCCCACCCAATACCAAGAGCAGATGAACTTATAGATAAATTGGCTTCTGCCAACGTCTTAAGTACATTTGATTTGACAGCTGGGTATTGGCAAATCAGGTTAGCTGAGGAGGCCAAACCTAAGACAGCATTTTCTACCCCTGGTGGGCATTATCAGTTTGTGGTAATGCCCTTTGGATTAAAAAATGCACCTGCCACCTTCCAAAGGTTGGTGAATCAAGTCCTCACTGGGCTGGATGACTTCTGTGCAGCATATCTTGACGATATTGCTGTCTTTAGCTCCACCTGGGAGGATCACCTGGTCCACCTGAGGAAAGTGTTAGAGGCTCTGCAAAAGGCAGGCCTCACTATCAAGGCCACAAAGTGCCAGATAGGGCAGACACAGGTTGTATACCTGGGCCACCTTGTAGGTGGAGGCCAGGTTCAGCCACTGGAGAGTAAGATACAGGCCATCAAGGACTGGACTCCTCCAACCACCCAGACTCAGGTTCGAGCTTTCTTGGGCCTGACTGGGTACTATAGGAAGTTTGTCAGAAATTATGGGTCCATAGTGACCCCTCTTAATGACCTGACAAGCAAAAAGATGCCAAAGAAAGTTCAGTGGACAGCAAGCTGTCAGAAAGCATTCAATGACCTAAAGCAGGCCATGTGCACAGCACCTATCCTAAAGAGTCCAGATTACTCCAAGCCATTCATTGTCCAAACAGATGATTCTGAGTTGGGTGTGGGGGCTGTTCTGTCTCAACTGAATTTTGATGGTAATGATCAGCCTATTGCTTTCATTAGTAGAAGGTTGACACCCAGAGAGAAAAATTGGTCAGCTATTGAGAGGGAGGCCTTTGCTGTGGTCTGGGCCCTGAAGAAGCTGAGGGCCTACTTGTTTGGCACTCACTTCACCATTCAGACAGACCATAAGCCCCTCTTGTGGCTAAATCAGATGAAGGGTGAAAACCCCAAACTGCTTAGGTGGTCCATTTCCCTACAGGGGATGGATTTTACAGTGGAGCATAGACCTGGTACTGATCACAGCAATGCTGATGGGCTCTCCAGGTATTTCCACTTAGAGCAAGAAGACTCACCTGGTCAAGGTTAGTTTATTGTCCCAAAGTTTGGGGGGGGGGGGGTCATGTAGGAGAGTAGGGTCTGCAATCCTATGATCACCCAGATTTTTGCTTTTTGCTGCACTGGTTTACGACTTTCCCTGGCTGTGGGCCTGCTAATCAGACCCACAGCCTAGCTGTTCTCTCTATCCAAATTGTACTCAGGTACTGAATTGGCACTGGGCCCTCTCCAAGTCCCTGTACCCAGGGCTGAGGTGTACCCAGAAGTCTCCCAGGGGCTGAAGCATGTATTGTGCCACCCCTGGGCTGACTAACTAAACTGACACAACTGGCTGCACGACAGCTGAGGCAAGGTGGTGTACTCACCCTTTGCTTTAGATATAGTATACCTATATCTAACCCTAAAATGGACACACAGATCTCCTATCAGTCACTCCTATGGCAGGCCTTAACAATCCTGAAGGCAGAGTGCTTGGAATCGTGTGAGATGGTGCTCTGGCATGAGCTGAGCCTGTCTGCGGCTTTCGGGATCCATCCCTTAGCCGTTTCCATGATATCGCATACCATATACTCTTAAGTGCATTATAATCCTCGCGGTTATATGCCAACTCTGGTATCGCTTTATCAAAACATGTCGAGTAAGGTGTCATACGAATTGGAATACTAACCCCTCGCCAATTCTGGCGACGGGGTTAGCATTCCACCCTTCTAGAGGGACACGACATGTATGTAACCCCTAACCCCGGTTAAAGTCAAACAGAGCCTCAGCTCCACAAAATGGATGCTGCCACCGAGACACAAGTCTGCCCTCCTGCTGCTGGGAGTCCTCCCAGAGCAAGAGATAAGGACAAAGGGTTTCCTGCCAGGGGCGGTGCCAGCACCGTCCCAGACAGGATTTTGTGTATTGTAGGTAGGCAGGGCTTCAGAGGAAGGTGACTGCACGTGGCACCCCGGTGCTCACTGTGCATAGGCTGGCTTGAACCAGTTCCAGGGACACTCCAGACCCTGTGCTGGGGAAAAGCCCGCCAAGGAAGTGGGTGTAACCACCCCCCTCCTGGTCCCACCCATAGGGCAGGAGTTAGTCGCGTGCCAGCCCCCTTTTCCCAGATAAAGGTAGGGACTGGCCCCCTTCCAAATCAGATCATCTTTGAATCCTGAAACTACTTTCTACGAAAGGAACTCAAGACTTCTTCCTAAGATTTCTCCCTTGTGGCTAAGGAGTAGTCACCCTGCATCCGCAGGCACCATCAAGAACACTGCGGTCTGCTGCACGTCCTTCCTCCGGAATCCGACTGCCCAGCTCGACGAGAACCGGCTTCCCTGGCACCTCTGACCTCTACCCACCTCTACAGCCAAGCTGAGAACCGTGGGTGCGACGAGACCTCGAGGGACGGGCCATCTTCAAGACTGCACGACTTCTGCACAGCAAGCCCGCCGAGTAATTTCCTGGTGAGTGCTTTGGGGTCCGAGAAGCCCCGACCCTGAGCAGCTCCAGCACCGAAGATCAGCCCCCCAGCATCTCCACGATCGGCGTGGGGCCCTTCTGCTTTTTGCTGCTCACCGCGTTGTTTGGCTACTAGCCCGCTGGCTTGTGGCCTTCTGAACAACGCCCGACGACATCACTGCTGCTGGTCTGGTTGCTCCAGACTGGCCCTTGCTCCCTTCCCGAAGAGGAGCACCCCGGACCCTCCTGGTCCACTCCAGACGCCATTTTGAGTCCACCGCGTGGGCTTGAATTAGCCAAGGCTTGTTGCCCAATCCTGGGTAACTTCGACGCCGACAGCTTCATCCATCGTGGGACAGCTCGCCTCTCCATCCTGGTCACCGACAACGCTCCCTGGTCCGTGAGATCTGCAGAGCCAGCGTCGCCCACTCACCTATTCGAGGTGACTACCATCCGGTGCCCTCCTGGTGCCCACTGACTACTGGCTAGTCGTCACGAACTTGGTCCCCTCTGCTTTCAGGTGTCATCCTTCTTCCAGATCCAGGCTTGGATCAACTCGAACAATCTTCACTGGTCGCCTGCCAGCATCTTTCTTCCAGGCTCCTGGTCCGGCAACGAGGATTCCCGACGTCTTTTGAGACCTATGCAGCTGCAGCCCCTGGGCTAGGTAACTTCGGCACTTCGGTGTCCCAGCATAGCCTCACTATCCAAGGGTCAGGATCCACTGTCGTTTTCTCCCTACCAGGTCGGGTTCGCCCGTGAACACTAACTTTGCCTTTACTAGCTTCCATAGACTTTGTCCCGCATCCCGCGTGAGAGTGCACACTCTGCACCCAAGTCCCCTAGGTCTCCTAGAAGTAATCTAACGATTCCCTAGTCAAGTCCTAGCGATTCCAAAGCCTATTAGTACTGTACTTACCTGCTAGTAATTTCGCATTCCACTTTTAGAGTATATGGTTTTTCGTGCCCCTCGGGCATTTGTGTATACCGTGCTAACTTAAGTATTTTCGTAAGAGTTTTGTTGTGTGCCTAGCACCCTGTCCTCATAAAGAGTACAGGGTTGTTGTGATTCTAATAAAATACACTGTTTATTTTCATAACACTTGTGTGGTGTCCTTTCACTGGGTGTTCAAGGGGTAATGTGATGGTAAAACAGCTGGCTTAACACGCCCTCTAGAGTCTTAGCCTTAGACTGCTCGTATCCATGCTACTAGGATAGCTGGTCTATAAGGTTGACTTACAACCAATCATCAATAAGGATTGTTTGGACTGATATATAGTGATCACTAGAATAGTGAACACTGCACATCAGGCCAACTTCTCACAATAGTCCCGCCCATGTGCGTGGACCCCGGAGCAATCAAAAATAATCTCTTACAGTGTCAAAAAATTGCAGAAATGCATAGACACTTAAGAGAGAATTTAAAGACAGATAATGCAGCCTAAAAAGGCTACACTGTCCAGTACTTCAACTAGAAATTCCACCATAAAATCAACAAAACAGCAAAAGCCTGTACAGATTTCCATTGCTTTAACAGCAAACTCCCTCAGGAATGATAGAGAGAAGAACCTGGACAGACAAGCCCCATAGGCTGCCATTATGTGGCTCAGAACAGGATACGGTGCCTTTAAGAGAATCTTCCAGAACCTTCTCCCAGTATCCCAGAATGCATAGCAGGTCCAACTTACTTTCAGTTCTTTTTGAAGGCGTAACACGCCAGACCTGTAGCATTCCTTAAAAGAATATGTCTCTCTCCACCGGGGAGGAGGGAGGGCGCTTATGACTATAACAGAGATACCCCTACTACAGAACTGGAGTTACAGGACAGAAACTACTCCTTCTGTAGTAGGGGATCTCTGTGTATAGTCATAATCTAGTGAATAGAATGGCAAGCCCATCCCCACACCAATACAATACTAAAAGGGGGGTTGAACCCATGTAGTCGCGGGGACCTGGGCGTTATGTGATATACTAGAAGGGGGATCCCAGCAAGGAACTAGTGTTGTGTGTGACACACACCAAAAAGGACAATGAAAAAGACAATAAAACTAGAATTACTCAAAACACGATTAATTATGAATAGATATTGCCCTTTATTTGACAATACCAAATTCCACTTGTAAAACATACATTGTATTTTGTAAATAGTAGTAAGCCCCAGTCGGGTAGTGAAAAGGAAGGAAGGGATGTGCTCAGGTAAGTGAAAAGTCATAAAGAAATAAATGTATTCAAGAAAAATGCAATAGCTAAAGTTTATATAAATTTTCAAAACAATTCAAAAATTTGGACCCAAATGTTTTAAGGCCTTATTTGAAAACCATCAGTTCAAGAACATTCCACGGCTATATACATGGTTGCAAAAATTCATAGGCATGTGCCAGATGTCCCAAAAATAAGGCGTCGACGTTTCGACCCCTAGCCGTAGGTTACTTTTAATCCTATGAACGGGGTCTTCATCAGGACAGTGGTGAGGGGAAGAATGTTGTGGGGCATTCGAATCTGTAATTTAAAAACCAACATTAGATCGATTCATTTCTACGACCTGTAGCATGTCGTATTATTTAACATCCAATATAACGCAATTACCATGGTCTCATGAATAACAGGACCCCGCTTGATAGTCAAGGTCTCACCAAAAATTAATCAATATTCATAATGGAGGAAACAGTGGAGGAGAAACTAACCAGCGTTGCCTGAAACCAGGCAGTATAGTGATTTGGGAAAACCAAAGATGCTAACGACAATATAAAAGTGTGTTATCTGTCCATTCTTTATCCTTGATTAGAAACATGTCTTCATACCTTGCCATGTATGTATTGGCATATGCCGGCGCACCAGAAAAACCCATGGAGGTGCCCTTATTCTGCAAAAAGAAATCACCATTCCACTTAAAATAACTGTGATGTAAACAAAAATGCAAAAGTTCTAGCAAAATTATTTTTTTTTTTCTGCCGGTATCTCCTCCTGTTTCAACAAGGCCCATTCTACCGCCTCCATACCCTCAGAGTGTGGGATGGATGTGTAGAGAGCCTTGACGTCTAGTGTGCAGATCCATACATCTGAAGTTAACTGTGTATCCATGAGTTTTTTCAGGAAGTGAGTGGTGTCCTTAACATAAGAGTACCAACTTTGAACAAAAGGTTGTAGAAACTGATCTAGATATTGACCCAGAGGCAAAAGCTTTTTATATCTAATGGATTTGGACTTTAAGTTGGTAATCTAAGTTCCACAACAACCATCTCTTAACAGAGACGACAGACCGCGGGAAGTCCTTTTCCTATGTCCATAAAAAGCTTTTTGTTACTCCGCCCCCAAACTCCGCGAAGTTGTCTGACGGAGTTGGGCGTGCATGCGAGACGACCGCAGTGACTAGGAGCATTTTGGTAAAGCTTTTACTCCTTCCTGGGTCCCCTTTCTTTATAGTTGTAAAATTCACAGTGAGGCAACTTCGTTTGCTTTCTTTCCTTTCAACAGGCCAATTTACCGACGAGGCCGGTAATTGCAAACAGTTTCGCATGGCCAGCTACCGGCGGTTGACTGTCTGACGTCGGACGACGCAGCGCTAGCCCGCCGTGTATGCATTGACAGAGTTAACCACGAGTCCCCCAAAGGTATGATTCTCGTGCCGGTTATGGATGTAAGCATAGGAGATCTAACTCTTGAGAACATCATTTTATTTAAATTCTTATTTCTTGCAGTGGCGCTTTAAAAGACATTACCATATGAAGTGCAGCCACGTTGTTCTATTAAGCTGAGCCATAATGTAAGTCCGTATTTGATAATCATGTATTTGACAATCATGTTTTTATACAAGATTGCAACCGAGTCTCTGTTTACACAAGATTGCAACCGAGTCTCTGTTGTTTTAATTTATTCTTACAGATAACTAAAATGACGCCATCCAACTACCTCCAAAATTTATAATCCTAGGGCACAAGTTGATATTGCTCTAACTGGCAAATCTGATGTGAGTGTTTATTTATATATGGTCCTTTTTGTAATATTAGCAAGCATGTCATGTTCTAAAATGAGTCTCTCATTTAATTTAGAATTTCGCGTTAATTACTGATCTTTTGACCGGGGGTGGATTACGGCAATTTTGACCGCCATCGCACTCCGCTATCTTGTGCTTCTACTTGAAGTAAGTTCATTAAGCACATTACGGTTTTCTCTACTATGAATGTCAAGTAGCTGGCTACCGTTTAGCATCTTTGGTTTTCCCAAATCACTATACTGCCTGGTTTCAGGCAACGCTGGTTAGTTTCTCCTCCACTGTTTCCTCCATTATGAATATTGATTAATTTTTGGTGAGACCTTGACTATCAAGCGGGGTCCTGTTATTCATGAGACCATGGTAATTGCGTTATATTGGATGTTAAATAATACGACATGCTACAGGTCGTAGAAATGAATCGATCTAATGTTGGTTTTTAAATTACAGATTCGAATGCCCCACAACATTCTTCCCCTCACCACTGTCCTGATGAAGACCCCGTTCATAGGATTAAAAGTAACCTACGGCTAGGGGTCGAAACGTCGACGCCTTCTTATTTTTGGGACATCCGGCACATGCCTATGAATTTTTGCAACCATGTATATAGCCGTGGAATGTTCTTGAACTGATGGTTTTCAAATAAGGCCTTAAAACATTTGGGTCCAAATTTTTGAATTGTTTTGAAAATTTATATAAACTTTAGCTATTGCATTTTTCTTGAATACTTTTATTTCTTTATGACTTTTCACTTACCTGAGCACATCCCTTCCTTCCTTTTCACTACCCGACTGGGGTTTACTACTATTTACAAAATACAATGTATGTTTTACAAGTGGAATTTGGTATTGTCAAATAAAGGGCAATATCTATTCATAATTAATCGTGTTTTGAGTAATTCTAGTTTTATTGTCTTTTTCATCATCCCCACACCAAAGCGGCGGTGGAGAAAAGAGAATCAACACCACTATTGTGCGAACAGATTTCGCAGAGAAGCCTGTCCAACCTGAGCATCCGCCCTAGCATCAGTGTCCAGGCAGTAATGCTTAGCAAAGGTATGAACCGACTTCCAAGTGGCCGCCTTGCAGATTTCTGCAATCGGAACATTACGGAGCAATGCCGTCGTAGCAGCCTTGCCCCTGGTGGAATGAGCCTTAGGCTTACCTCCTAAGGTCTTATTAGCTTTGTGGTAACACAGCTGTATGCAGGACACAATCCACCTAGAGATAGACTGCTTAGAGGTCGCAAGACCCGTCCTGACTGATCCATAATTGATGAACAATTGGTCTGACCTACGAATATCACTGGTTTTATCCAGATAAAATTTCAGCACCCTCCTAACATCCAGGGAATGCAAAGACTTTTCCGCTGGAGATGAAGGATTCTGAAAGAACGTAGGTAAAGTTATAGTCTGGTTGATATGAAAATCAGAAACAACCTTGGGAAGAAACTTAGGGTGAGTACGCATAACAACCTTAGCAGCATGAAATACAGTATAAGGTTCTTGGCAACACAACGTCTGAATTTCACTCACCCTGCGGGCCGATGTAATGGCCACGAGGAACGCCGCCTTCCAGGACAGGTGCTGCAACGAAGCCTTATGAATAGGTTCAAAAGGCTCCTTCATCAACCTGGACAGCACCACATTCAAGTCCCATGAAGGCGAAGGAAGCCTGACAGGAGGGAATACTTTCTTCAAGCCTTCTAGAAAATCCTTGATCACAGGGATCTGGAAGAAGGAAGTCTGTGAAGGGCATTTCCTGTAGGCAGTCAAAGCAGCCAGATGAACCTTAATGGAATGGACATTAAGGCCAGACTGCGCCAGATGTAGCAGATATGGAAGGATGACATCTTCCTTGCATGTCGTAGGGTCATAGTTCTTAGACGAGCACCAGATGCAAAACCTCTTCCACTTGTAAGCATAAGAAGTCCTAGTGGAAGGTCGCTTAGCCTCCTTCAGTATGTCCATACAATCCTCTGGGAGATTCAAATGGCCATATTGCACTATTTCAGGAGCCATGCCACCAAACTCAAAGACGAGAGGTTTCGGGTGCACCATCCGCCCCTCGAACTTCGTGAGAAGATCCGGCCTGCACGGCAGCTTCATGTGAGGAAGGAGAGACCGGTGAAGCAGGTCCGTGAACCACCACTGTCTGGGCCATTCTGTAGTAGGGGATCTCTGTGTATAGTCATAATCTAGTGAATAGTCCAGCCCATGTGCGTGGACCCCGGAGCAATCAAAAATAATCTCTTACAGTGTCAAAAAATGCAGAAATGCATAGACACTTAAGAGAGAATTTAAAGACAGATAATGCAGCCTAAAAAGGCTACACTGTCCAGTACTTCAACTAGAAATTCCACCATAAAATCCACAAAACAGCAAAAGCCTGTACAGATTTCCATTGCTTTAACAGCAAACTCCCTCAGGAATGATAGAGAGAAGAACCTGGGCAGACAAGCCCCATAGGCTGCCATTATGTGGCTCAGAACAGGATACTGTGCCTTTAAGAGAATCTTCCAGAACCTTCTCCCAGTATCCCAGAATGCATAGCAGGTCCAACTTACTTCAGTTCTTTTTTCCGGCTCCTGCAAGCAGGACCCTGGAGCATTGAGCTCTCCCTTTTCTAGTGTTTTGTTGGTGTTTTTTCACTAAATTCGATTTTGTGTACTTTTAAAGTACTCTGGTGACTTTCTTCTTGGTTTTCTGCACCCTTTTGTTGTCCATAATGCCTGCATTATTTGACAAATGCCCGGAGTGCTCCAGGAAGAAGGCCAAGTCAGATCCCCATGAGGTGTGTATCCTCTGCCTTCCCTCTTCCCACATCCCAGGAAGTGTGAGATCTGTAAAGGTTTCTCTGGCAGGACCCTGAAGGACAGGAGGAAGATCAGACTTCAGGGCCTTGAAGAGAGAAGACTGAAGGCTCAAGGTGGGTCTGGAGGGGCTTCTACTGCCCATGCTGAGGCCTCTAGGGGGCTCCCCAGGGGCAGGAAGTCCAGCAAACGTCCACTGTCTCCGTCTGGGTCGGTTGCACTGACCACGACGTCGAGAGGAAGGTCCACGGCCAGTTCCCGGTCTCCCCAGGGCTCTGGGTCGAGAAAACGTCGCCCGTCGACGTCGAGGGACTTACACAGGCCGCCGTTGAACCCAGTGTCGATTTCTTCGTCGTCGCCGTCGAGTGGACGGCGTCGAAGGACCCGGCGTCGGCGCTCGCCGTCGAGGCGACACCGCCGTTTGCCGTCAAGGGCGAGGACATTGTCGTCGTCGAGGGGTTTCTCGTCGTCGAGGCCGCCGTCGAAGCGGACAAGGTCGCCGTCGAGGCAGAAGAGGTCTCCGGCGCAGAAGAAGTCGACGTCGAGGCGATCGAGGTCGACGTCGAGGCGATCGAAGAGGTCGCCGTCGAGGCGGTCGAGGTCGCCGTCGAGGCGTAAGCGCTCGCCGTCGAGGTATAGAGGATCGTCCATCTGGTCAGGATCGACGTCGAGGCATAGAAGCCGGTCGACGCCGAGGCGTGTGAAACGGTCGACGCCGAAGGGCCGCTCGACGTCGAGGGGACCACGTTCGACGTCTGGACACCGGTCTTCGACGTCGGGGGGTCGTAAGGACAGGCCGAGGACTGTGGGGGTCTCCCCTCAGTCAGGAAAGGATGGTGGGTCGCCGGGAACGGTGTACTCAGAGGTGTATACCCCGAGGAAGACTATTACACCTCCTCCTCCTCCTCCTTTGCCTAGAGGTCCTCCTCCGAGGGCTCCAACCCCTCCTCCATTGCCTCCTCTACCTGCTCTTCCGTCAGGACCACAGGCCCCTGTGCCTGGTGCTCCTCCTCCTGTTCCACCGAGATCGGTGTCAATGCCCAGACTTCCGACACCTCCGAAGAAGACTCCTAAGTCGAAGATTCCTCCTAAGCCCAAGACGTCCGTCCCGGGGAAGCCGGCGGAGCGTCCCAGACCCAGGAGATCGAGGTCGCGCTCAGGGAGGAGAGACAGATCTAGGAGTAGACACGGATCCTCCTCTAGATCCAGACATCGCCATAGGAGGCATAGGTCCAGGTCCCGTTCGACCTCTAGGACCCGTTCATATTCACCTACATTGTCGGATTCACCGGAGACGAGGGTGTCTCCGATAGATGACATTGGCACGTTCCAGGAGGTTCTCCTGAGGGGGGCGGCGAAGTTGGGGATCAAGGTGACGGCCCCTACGCCGACGACTTCTGTGATCTTCGAGACTTTGCACAAGAAGCACCTGTCTCGCCCCCTACTGCCTTTGGTGCCAGGACTGGTTGAGCCTGCTGAACAGCTCTTCCTTACGCCGGCGGTGGTGAAAGCCGCTCCCTCCAGGCTTGTCAAGAAGTACAGGGCGCCAGAGTCGGACCCGGCCTTCTTACGGATGGACCCAGTGCCTGATTCGGTGATTGTGACGGCGGCTAGGAAACTACATGCTACCTCCCCGTCCTCCACTGTGCCTCCGGATAAGGAGAGCCACTAGATTGACTCAGCTGGAAGGAAGGCATGTGGGACGTCTTCCACCACGATGAAGGCCTCCAGCGACTCGGCGTTGCTGGGGCGGTACGACCGTGCGCTGTGGGATTCCATGGAACAGTTTGCGGACCTTGTCCCGCGGGACAGGAAAGAGGACTTCATGGAGATCGTCCAGGAAGGGATGCTGGTTTCGAACCAAGCCATCAGCGCCGCGGCGGATATCTCCCTGTTGACCGCACATGGTTACTGCCACGGTATCAATCAGAGACGCCATGCTTGGCTCCGGCTGACGTCGCTCAAGCCTGAAGCGCAACAGCGAGTGGCAAATCTGCCGTTTTCCGGCGACACCCTCTTCGGGAAACATGCAGATGACGAAATGGCCAGGATGAAGGCCGAGGCTGAAACCCTGACGGCCGTGGGTTTGGAGAAGCCCAAAGACAAGAAACCCTTCTGCCAGTTCCAATGACGGTTCGGGTCGCAGGGTAGAGGAAGGGGACAGTCTTCTGGGCATCAGCAGCAGCAGCAACAACAGCAGCAATACAGAAGACCCTTCCAGAAACGTCAGAGGGGTAGAGGTGGACAGCAGTCCTCTACCGCGAACAAGGGCCCGGCTGGGTCTCGACCCTGAGCGGTTACTTCCCCTTCGTCCGTTACCCGCTCCGGTGGGGGGAAGCGTTCAATTTTTTCTGGCAGAGTGGAGAAAAATTACTCAGGACAAGTGGGTGCTGAATATTGTTTGCAATGGATACAGTCTTCGGTTCATCAGCCCTCCTCCATCGATTCCTCCGGTCAGCTCGCAGTATCAACTGCGCGAGCTCCAGACGGAGGCCAATATCCTTTTAAGGAAAAGGGCGATGGAAGAGGTACCTCTGTCTCAAAGAGGAAAAGGTCTGTACTCCCGGTTCTTTCTGGTCCGCAAGGACAAGAACGAGTTCAGGCCCATTCTGGACTTGCGACAGGCAAACAAATGGTATCGCAGAGAAAAGTTTCGCATGCTGTCGTTGCATCAGATTTATCCTCAGCTGCAGCGGGGAGACTGGCTTTGCGCCATAGACCTACAGGATGCGTACTTCCATGTGCCCATTGCACACAAACACAGGAAGTTCCTGCGATTTCAAGTCGGCACCAATCACTATCAGTACACGGTACTTCCGTGATGGGCTGAAGTCTGCGCCCCGGACGTTCTCGAAGTGCATGGCAGTGGTAGCGGCACACCTGAGGAAGAACAAGGTGTTTGTCTACCCATACCTGGACGATTGATTGATCAAGGCCTCCTCCTTCTCGGAAGCTCAAGCACACTTCCAGAAGACGTGCGTTCTCTTGAACAAGCTGGGGTTGCACATCAACATGTCCAAGTCTGTCCCGACTCCGGTCCAGTGTATCCAGTCTTTGGGAGCCTCCATCGATACGCTGTCGGCAAGCGTGTCTCCTTCGGAAGAGCGACGTTTATCACTCCTTCGGAAGGCTCAGGGTCTCATGTCCACTCCATCCACGACAGTGAGAACGGTGTCTTCTCTGCTGGGATCAATGGCCTCTTGCATCTTCCTGACACCACATGCGCGGCTGCACATGAGACCGCTGCAGGAGTGCTTGGAAGATCAGTGGGACAGGAGGAGAGGCTCTTGGGACGACAAGATACGACTGTCTCTGCATGCTCTTCAGTCTCTGAAGTGGTGGTGTTCAGCGGAGAATCTCCTCAGAGGGGTCCCCTTCCACAAGGACATTCCCGCTCAGACTATCGTGACGGATGCTTCTCTCCTGGGATGGGGAACGTACTCAGGAGATCTGCAGATTCAAGGGACGTGGTCCCCGTCGGAGTCCACGTACCACATCAATTTCCTGGAACTCAGGGCTGTTCACTTGGCGCTGAAGGCCTTTCAACCGTCCTTCCGGACCAACTCTCTGCTTGTACAGACGGACGATACGACCACGATGTATTACCTCAACAAGCAGGGGGGCTCGAGATCACGCACTCTGTCTCAGGAGGCGCAGGCGATCTGGCATTGGCTTCTGGCTCGAGGACTCTCGATAACGGCCACTCATCTGCCAGGTGTGCAGAATGTTCAGGCAGACGAGCTGAGCACACTGATTCAGGAAAACCACGAATGGGTCATAAACGACGAAGTACTAGGAGAAGTCTTCGCAAGGTGGGGAACTCCAGACGTAGATCTGTTCGCCACCGCCGAAAACAGCAAATGCCGAGACTTCGCCTCCAGGTACTACCAGCCGGGGACGCTGGGGAACGCTTTTCCACCCATTCCCCTGATTCCAGCGGTTCTCATCAAGCTCTCCCATTCCAGGGCGACGATGATTCTGATTGCCCCGGAATGGCCCAGACAGTGGTGGTTCACGGACCTGCTTCACCGGTCTCTCCTTCCTCACATGAAGCTGCCGTGCAGGCCGGACCTTCTCACGAAGTTCGGGGGGCGGATGGTGCACCCAAACCTCTCGTCTTTGAGTTTGGCGGCATGGCTCCTGAAATAGTGCAATATGGCCATTTGAATCTCCCAGAGGATTGTATGGACATACTGAAGGAGGCTAAGCGACCTTCCACTAGGACTTCTTATGCTTACAAGTGGAAGAGGTTTTGCATCTGGTGCTCGTCTAAGAACTATGACCCTACGACATGCAAGGAAGATGTCATCCTTCCATATCTGCTACATCTGGCGCAGTCTGGCCTTAATGTCCATTCCATTAAGGTTCATCTGGCTGCTTTGACTGCCTACAGGAAATGCCCTTCACAGACTTCCTTCTTCCAGATCCCTGTGATCAAGGATTTTCTAGAAGGCTTGAAGAAAGTATTCCCTCCTGTCAGGCTTCCTTCGCCTTCATGGGACTTGAATGTGGTGCTGTCCAGGTTGATGAAGGATGAAGGAGCCTTTTGAACCTATTCATAAGGCTTCGTTGCAGCACCTGTCCTGGAAGGCGGCGTTCCTCGTGGCCATTACATCGGCCCGCAGGGTGAGTGAAATTCAGGCGTTGTGTTGCCAAGAACCTTATACTGTATTTCATGCTGCTAAGGTTGTTATGCGTACTCACCCTAAGTTTCTTCCCAAGGTTGTTTCTGATTTTCATATCAACCAGACTATAACTTTACCTACGTTCTTTCAGAATCCTTCATCTCCAGCGGAAAGGTCTTTGCATTCCCTGGATGTTAGGAGGGTGCTAAAATTTTATCTGGATAAAACCAGTGATATTCGTAGGTCAGACCAATTGTTCATCAATTATGGATCAGTCAGGACGGATCTTGCGACCTCTAAGCAGTCTATCTCTAGGTGGATTGTGTCCTGCATACAGCTGTGTTACCACAAAGCTAATAAGACCTTAGGAGGTAAGCCTAAGGCTCATTCCACCAGGGGCAAGGCTGCTACGACGGCATTGCTCCGTAATGTTCCGATTGCAGAAATCTGCAAGGCGGCCACTTGGAAGTCGGTTCATTCCTTTGCTAAGCATTACTGCCTGGACACTGATGCTAGGGCAGATGCTCAGGCTGGACAGGCTTCTCTGCGAAATCTGTTCGCACAATAGTGGTGTTGATTCTCTTTTCTCCACCGCCGCTTTGGTGTGGGGATGGGCTTGCCATTCTATTCACTAGATTATGACTATACACAGAGATCCCCTACTACAGAAGGAGTAGTTTCTGTCCTGTAACTCCAGTTCTGTAGTAGGGGTATCTCTGTTATAGTCATAAGCGCCCTCCCTCCTCCCCGGTGGAGAGAGACATATTCCTTTAAGGAATGCTACAGGTCTGGCGTGTTACGCCTTCAAAAAGAACTGAAAGTAAGTTGGACCTGCTATGCATTCTGGGATACTGGGAGAAGGTTCTGGAAGATTCTCTTAAAGGCACAGTATCCTGTTCTGAGCCACATAATGGCAGCCTATGGGTCTTGTCTGTCCAGGTTCTTCTCTCTATCATTCCTGAGGGAGTTTGCTGTTAAAGCAATGGAAATCTGTACAGGCTTTTGCTGTTTTGTGGATTTTATGGTGGAATTTCTAGTTGAAGTACTGGACAGTGTAGCCTTTTTAGGCTGCATTATCTGTCTTTAAATTCTCTCTTAAGTGTCTATGCATTTCTGCATTTTTTGACACTGTAAGAGATTATTTTTGATTGCTCCGGGGTCCACGCACATGGGCGGGACTATTCACTAGATTATGACTATAACAGAGATACCCCTACTACAGAACTGGAGTTACAGGACAGAAACTACTCCTTCCGGGGCAATCAGAATCATCTTCGCCCTGGAATGGGAGAGCTTGATGAGAACCGCTGGAATCAGGGGAATGGGTGGAAAAGCGTACAGAAAGCTGTTCGACTAGTTGATCCATAACGCGTTCCCCAGCGTCCCCGGCTGGTAGTACCTGGAGGCGAAGTCTCGGCATTTGCTGTTTTCGGCGGTGGCGAACAGATCTACGTCTGGAGTTCCCCACCTTGCGAAGACTTCTCCTAGTACTTCGTCGTTTATGACCCATTCGTGGTTTTCCTGAATCAGTCTGCTCAGCTCGGCTGCCTGAACATTCTGCACACCTGGCAGATGAGTGGCCGTTATCGAGAGTCCTCGAGCCAGAAGCCAATGCCAGATCGCCTGCGCCTCCTGAGACAGAGTGCGTGATCTCGAGCCCCCCTGCTTGTTGAGGTAATACATCGTGGTCGTATTGTCCGTCTGTACAAGCAGAGAGTTGGTCCGGAAGGACGGTTGAAAGGCCTTCAGCGCCAAGTGAACAGCCCTGAGTTCCAGGAAATTGATGTGGTACGTGGACTCCGACGGGGACCACGTCCCTTGAATCTGCAGATCTCCGGAGTGCGCTCCCCATCCCAGGAGAGAAGCATCCGTCACGATAGTCTGAGTGGGAATGTCCTTGTGGAAGGGAACCCCTCTGAGGAGATTCTCCGCTGAACACCACCACTTCAGAGACTGAAGAGCATGCAGAGACAGTCGTATCTTGTCGTCCCAAGAGCCTCTCCTCTGGTCCCACAGATCTTCCAAGCACTCCTGCAGCGGTCTCATGTGCAGCCGCGCATGTGGTGTCAGGAAGATACAAGAGGCCATCGATCCCAGCAGAGAAGACACCGTCCTCACTGTCGTGGATGGAGTGGACATGAGAGCCTGAGCCTTCCGAAGGAGTGATAAACGTCGCTCTTCCGAAGGAGACACGCTTGGCGACAGCGTATCGATGGAGGCTCCCAAGTACTGGATACACTGGACCGGAGTTGGGACAGACTTGGGCATGTTGATGTGCAACCCCAGCTTGTTCAAGAGAACGCACGTCTTCTGGAAGTGTGCTTGAGCTTCCGAGAAGGAGGAGGCCTTGATCAACCAATCGTCCAGGTATGGGTAGACAAACACCTTGTTCTTCCTGAGTGTGCCGCTACCACTGCCATGCACTTCGAGAACGTCCGGGGCGCAGACTTCAGCCCGAACGGAAGTACCGTGTACTGATAGTGATTGGTGCCGACTTGAAATCGCAGGAACTTCCTGTGTTTGTGTGCAATGGGCACATGGAAGTACGCATCCTGTAGGTCTATGGTGCAAAGCCAGTCTCCCCGCTGCAGCTGAGGATAAATCTGATGCAAAGACAGCATGCGAAACTTTTCTCCTCGAATCCATTTGTTTGCCTGTCGCAAGTCCAGAATGGGCCTGAACTCGTTCTTGTCCTTCTTGCGGACCTGAAAGAACCGGGAGTACAGACCTCTTCCTCTTTGAGACAGAGGTACCTCTTCTATCGCCCTTTTCCTTAAAAGGATGTCAGCCTCCGCCTGGAGCTCGCGCAGTTGATACTGCCAGCTGACCGGAGGAATCGATGGAGGAGGGCTGATGAACCGAAGACTGTATCCATTGCAAACAATATTCAGCACCCACTTGTCCTGAGTAATTTTTCTCCACTCTGCCAGAAAAAATTGAACGCTTCCCCCCACCGGAGCGGGTAACGGACGAAGGGGAAGTAACCGCTCAGGGTCGAGACCCAGCCGGGCCCTTGTTCGCGGTAGAGGACTGCTGTCCACCTCTACCCCTCTGACGTTTCTGGAAGGGTCTTCTGTATTGCTGCTGTTGTTGCTGCTGCTGCTGTTGCCCAGAAGACTGTCCCCTTCCTCTACCCTGCGACCCGAACCGTCGTTGGAACTGGCGGAAGGGTTTCTTGTCTTTGGGCTTCTCCAAGCCCACGGCCGTCAGGGTTTCAGCCTCGGCCTTCATCCTGGCCATTTCGTCATCTGCATGTTTCCCGAAGAGGGTGTCGCCGGAAAACGGCAGATTTGCCACTCGCTGTTGCGCTTCAGGCTTGAGCGACGTCAGCCGGAGCCAAGCATGGCGTCTCTGATTGATACCGTGGCAGTAACCATGTGCGGCCAACAGGGAGATATCCGCCGCGGCGTTGATGGCTTGGTTCGAAACCAGCATCCCTTCCTGGACGATCTCCATGAAGTCCTCTTTCCTGTCCCTCGGGACAAGGTCCGCAAACTGTTCCATGGAATCCCACAGCGCACGGTCGTACCGCCCCAGCAACGCCGAGTCGCTGGAGGCCTTCATCGTCGTGGAAGACGTCCCACACGCCTTCCTTCCAGCTGAGTCAATCCAGCGGCTCTCCTTATCCGGAGGCACAGTGGAGGACGGGGAGGTAGCATGTAGTTTCCTAGCCGCCGTCACAATCACCGAATCAGGCACTGGGTCCATCCGTAAGAAGGCCGGGTCCGACTCTGGCGCCCTGTACTTCTTGACAAGCCTGGAGGGAGCGGCTTTCACCACCGCCGGCGTAAGGAAGAGCTGTTCAGCAGGCTCAACCAGTCCTGGCACCAAAGGCAGTAGGGGGCGAGACAGGTGCTTCTTGTGCAAAGTCTCGAAGATCACAGAAGTCGTCGGCGTAGGGGCCGTCACCTTGATCCCCAACTTCGCCGCCCCCCTCAGGAGAACCTCCTGGAACGTGCCAATGTCATCTATCGGAGACACCCTCGTCTCCGGTGAATCCGACAATGTAGGTGAATATGAACGGGTCCTAGAGGTCGAACGGGACCTGGACCTATGCCTCCTATGGTGATGTCTGGATCTAGAGGAGGATCCGTGTCTACTCCTAGATCTGTCTCTCCTCCCTGAGCGCGACCTCGATCTCCTGGGTCTGGGACGCTCCGCCGGATTCCCCGGGACGGACGTCTTGGGCTTAGGAGGAACCTTCGACTTAGGAGTCTTCTTCGGAGGTGTCGGAAGTCTGGGCATTGACACCAATCTCGGTGGAACCGGAGGAGGAATGGAGGAGGGGTTGGAGCCCTCGGAGGAGGACCTTTAGGCAGAGGAGGAGGAGGAGGTGTAATAGTCTTCCTCGGGGTATACACCTCTGAGTACACCGTTCCCGGCGACCCACCATCGTTTCCTGACTGAGGGGAGCCCCCCACAGTCCTCGGCCTGGCCTTACGACCCCCCGACGTCGAAGACCGGTGCCCCAGACGTCGAACGTGGTCCCCTCGACGTCGAGCGGCCCTTCGGCGTCGACCGTTTCACACGCCTCGGCGTCGACCGGCTTCTATGCCTCGACGTCGATCCTGACCAGATGGACGATCCTCTATACCTCGACGGCGAGCGCTTACGCCTCGACGGCGACCTCGACCGCCTCGACGGCGATCTCTTCGATCGCCTCGACGTCGACCTCGATCGCCTCGACGTCGACTTCTTCTGCGCCGGAGGCCTCTTCTGCCTCGACGGCGACCTTGTCCGCTTCGAAGGCGGCCTCGACGACAAGGATCCCCTCGACGACGACGATGTCCTCGTCCTTGACGGCGAACGGCGGTGTCGCCTCGACGGCGAGCGCCGACGCCGGGTCCTTCGACGCCGTCCACTCGACACCGACGGCGACGACGAAGAAATCGACACTGGGTTCGACGGCGGCCTGTGTAAGTCCCTCGACGTCGACGGGTGACGTTTTCTCGACCCAGAGCCCTGGGGAGACCGGGAACTGGCCGTGGACCTTCCTCGCGACGTCGTGGTCAGTGCAACCGACCCAGACGGAGACAGTGGACGTTTGCTGGACTTCCTGCCCCTGGGGAGCCCCCCAGAGGCCTCAGCATGGGCAGTAGAAGCCCCTCCAGACCCACCTTGAGCCTTCAGTCTTCTCTCTTCAAGGCCCTGAAGTCTGATCTTCCTCCTGTCCTTCAGGGTCCTGCCAGAGAAACCTTTACAGATCTCACACTCCTCTGGGATGTGGGAAGAGGGAAGGCAGAGGATACACACCTCATGGGGATCTGACTTGGCCTTCTTCCTGGAGCACTCCGGGCATTTGTCAAATAATGCAGGCATTATGGACAACAAAAGGGTGCAGAAAACCAAGAAGAAAGTCACCAGAGTACTTTAAAAGTACACAAAATCGAATTTAGTGAAAAAACACCAACAAAACCCTAGAAAGGGAGAGCTCAATGCTCCAGGGTCCTGCTTGCAGGAGCCGGAAAAAAGAACTGAAAGTAAGTTGTGTAGGAGAGTAGGGTCTGCAATCCTATGATCACCCAGATTTTTGCTTTTTGCTTCACTGGTTTACGACTTTCCCTGGCTGTGGGCCTGCTAATCAGACCCACAGCCTAGCTGTTCTCTCTACTCCAAATTGTACCCAGGTACTGAATTGGCACTGGGCCCTCTCCAAGTCCCTGTACCCAGGGCTGAGGTGCACCCAGAAGTCTCCCAGGGGCTGCAGCATGTATTATGCCACCCCTGGGCTGACTAACTAAATCAGACACAACTGGCTGCTTGACAGCTGGGGCAGAGTGGTGTACTCACCCTCTGCTGTAGATATAGTATTCCTATATCTAAACCTAAATGGACACACAGATCTCCTATCAGTCACTCCTATGGCAGGCCTTGACAATCCTGAAGGCAGAGTGCTTGGAATCGTGTGAGATAGTGCTCTGGCATGAGCTGAGCCTGTCTGCGGCTTTCGGGATCCATCCCTTAGCCGTTTCCATGATATCGCATACCATATACTCTTAAGTGCATTATAATCCTCGCGGTTATATGCCAACTCTGGTATCGCTTTATCAAAACATGTCGAGTAAGGTGTCATACGAATTGGAATACTAACCCCTAGCCAATTCTGGCGACGGGGTTAGCATTCCACCCTTCTAGAGGGACACAACATGTATGTAACCTGTAACCCCGGTTAAAGTCAGACAGAGCCTTAGCTCCACAAAATGGATGCTGCCACCGAGACACAAGTCTGCCCTCCTGCTGCTGGGAGTCCTCCCAGCCCAGGAGGCAAGGACAAAGGGTTTCCTGCCAGGGGCGGTGCCAGCACCGTCCCAGACAGGATTTTGTGTATTCTAGGTAGGCAGGGCTTTAGAGGAAGGTGACTGCAAGTGGCACCCCGGTGCTCACTGTGCATAGGCCGGCTTGAACCAGTTCCAGGGGCACTCCAGCCCCTGATCTGGGGAAAGCCCGCCACAGGAGAGGGGTGTAACCACCCCCCTCCTAGTCCCACCCATAGGGCAGGACTTAGTCGCGTGCCAGCCCCTTTTTGCAGGATAAAGGTAGGAACTGGCCCCCTTCCAAATCAGATCATCTTTGAATCCTGAAACTACTTTCCACGAAAGGAACTCAAGACTTCTTCCTAAGATTTCTCCCTTGTGACTAAGGAGTAGACACCCTGCAGCAGCAGGCACCAACCAAGCACCGCGGTCTGCTTCAAGTCTCTCCTCCGGATCAAGACTGACCAGCACGACGAGAACCGGCTTCCCTGGCACCTCTGACCTCAACCTGCATCATCAGCCCAGCTGTGATCCGTGGGTGTGACGAGACCTCGAGGGACCGGCCATCTTTGAAGACTGCACGACGCTTGTCCAGCACGACCACCGAGTGACCCTCGACCGAGTGCTTTGGGGTAAGAGAAGCCCCGACCCTGAGCAGCTCCAGCACCGAAGTTCAGCCCCCCTGCATCCACGAGATCTGCGTGGGGCCCTTCTGCTTTTTGCTGCTCACCGCGTTGTCCAGGTCACTTGCCCGTTGGCTAGTGACCCTCTGACGACGAACTCTAACGACAAACACCGCTGGTCTGGTTGCTCCGGACTGGCCCTTGCTTCCCTCCATCAGAGAAGCACCCTGGACCCTCCTGGTCCACTCCAGACGCCATTTTAAGTCCATCGCGTGGGCTTGCATTTGCCAAGACTTGTTGCCCCAATCCTGGGTCCAGCGACGTCGACAGCAGAGACCTTCGTGGGACAGCTCGCACCTCCATCCTGGTCGCCGACAACGCCTCCTGGTCCGAGAGACTGCAGAGCCCAGCAGCGCCCACTCACCTGGCTGAGGTGACTTCGTCCGGTGCCATCCTGGTGCCCACCTAAATCACTGGCTAGTGATTCAGAACTTGGTCCCCTCTGCTTACAGGTTTCCTTCTTCCCTGATCCAGGCTTGGATCACCACGAACTTCTTCACTGGCCGCCTGCCAGCAACTTCTTTCTTCAGGCTCCTGGATCTTCAACAAGGGTTTCCGACGCAACTTGAACCCTATGCAGCCGCAGCCCCTGGGCTAGGTAAACTGAGTACTCCGGTGCTCCAGCATAGTCCAACACCCTAAGTGTTCGGATCCACTCTTGTTTTCGACCCACCTAGTCGGGTTCGCCCGAGAACAGTAACTTTGCAATTGTTAGTGTCCATAGACTTGTTCCCGCATTACGCGTGAGAGTTCCCACTCTGCACACGGCGTCCCTAGGCCTCCTGCTTCTAATCCAAGGGTTCAGCATTGTAGGCCTAGCGTTTCTACAGTCTAGAAAAGTATTACTTACCTGCTAGTAATTTCGCATTCCACTTCTTGTGTATATGGTTTTTCGTGCCCCTCGGGCATTTGTGTAAATTGTGCGACTTTCAGTAATTCTTTAAGAGTTTTGTTGTGTGCTTAGCTCCCTGTCTCATAAAGAGCCAGGGTAGTCCTGTTATACATAAATATACTTTATTTTTGATAACAACTTGTGTGGTGTCCTTTCACTTGGTGTTCAAGGGGTAATGTGATGGTAAAACAGCTGGCTTAACACGCCCTCTAGAGTCTTAGCCTTAGACTGCTCGTATCCATGCTACTAGGATAGCTGGTCTATCAGGTTGACTTACAACCAATCGTCAATAAGGGTTGTCTGGACTGATACATAGTGATCACTAGAATAGTGAGCACTGCATATCAGGCCAACTTCTCACATTGGTGAGCAGCGGTTGAGATTTGAGCTTGCTGTTGTTTTACCACACATATCCTAAGAGTATCATTTGAAAGATCACATAAGTACTAAGGTACATATAACTTAGCTTAGAATACTCTGAGTTCTACTGAACCAGCTGTTGTAGCTCCTAGGGCCTAGCACACCCTAAACTACAACTCTAGCAAGAGATCAGTAGGTAAACATATAGTGTAGGTAAGTGCACCACTTACACCTCACTAGAAAAGCATGTCTACCCATGGAGAGTCTACTGAGACTCCCCTTGTGGTTATTGACCCTCCACAGGTCAAATCAAGATATGCAGCTCTCAGTTTCCAGGAGATGAGACAAGTGTGTACCTCCAGGAAACTGAAACAGGGGTCTAACCCCACCATTCCCTTTCTAATAGGTCTCTTAGAGACATATGATGCGAGAAAAATTTCTCAGCTAGATGGGAATATGCCAGCCCTAGAGGGTACCATTGGAGATCCAGACCTCCTTGGCACTGAAGACAGTGTTGAGAAGGGGGATCAAGATGACCTCTCTGGGGATGAGGCAGACAAGAGGTCTGAGTTAGTCAGCAGACTTACTAGGGCCAACTTAGACCTACTTAGGGAAGGATCTGGGGGACCCCCAGTACTGACCCTAATGAGGCCTAACCTTGGAGTTAGGAGAGATAGATCTCTTTCTAGGGACTCCAATAGATCTCTGCACTCTAATGCCTCTTCTCAGAGGAGGAGGAATTCTCCCCAGAGGAGACTGACTTCCCCTCAGGGAATAGAGCATGAAGCAAGGATGAGACAGGCTAATCTGAGGATTGAAAGGGAAGAACTTGCCCTGGCCAAAGAAAAGCTTGCCTTTGCTAGAGAGCAGCAGATGAGTGGGACAGTTCCCACTGGTGGCAGCAATCTCCCAAGAGATAGAGAGAAGGGTTTAGATACTAAACACCTGACAAAAATAGTGCCCCCCTTTAAAGAAGGGGATGACATCCAGAAATGGATGGCTGCTTTGGAGAGGGCCTGCACTGTGCAGGGCATTCCCCAAAGTCAGTGGGCAGCTATACTGTGGCTCTCCTTTGATGGCAAAGGTAGAGATAAGCTCCTCACTACAAGAGTGGAGGATGCTAACAATTTACAGGTCCTGAAAAATACACTGGTTGATGGGTTTGGTTTAACCACTGAGCAGTACAGGTTGCTGTTCAGAGACACCCAGAAAACTCAGTCTCAGGACTGGTCTGACTTTGTGGATTGTGCCACTAAGGCTTTGGAGGGCTGGTTGCTGGGTAGCAAGGTTACTGATTACACAGGATTGTATAATCTCATGATGAGAGAGCAGATTTTAAATAATTGTCAGAACCAGTTGTTGCACCAGCACTTTGTTGATTCAGATCTGACCTCTCCCCAAGAATTGGGAAAGAAGGCAGACAAATGGGTCAGAACAAGGATCAAGCAGAACCAGAACCAGAACCAGGGTGGTCAGAAGAAAGCAGACCAGAAGGGTAATGCCAAGAGTGAACAAAATGACCAGAAGTCTTCAACAGGTCCCCAACAAACCAAAGAGGGTGGGGGTCAGGCTTCACAGCAGAAAAAGAAGACTCAAGAAGGCCAGTCAAAAAGGTGGTGCCAGTACTGTAAGAGTAAGTCTCACTGGTTTAGTGAGTGCACCAAAAGAGGAGGGCAAACTCCTACCACTACAGCCCCTAAGGCAACTGCACCCCCTAGTACAGTCAGTAGTGGTAGTGCACCTCCCAAGGGACTAGTTGGGTTAACCTTGGGAACTGAGGAGTCTGACAACTTAGTTGGCACACTCACTCAGGCTGTCCTTGTCTGTACAGGGGATATGGATATGTCCCCTGATGTAAGTCCCAATACTTTGGGCAAATACAGGCAGACACCTTTGATAAATGGCAAAATGGCTCAGGCCTATAGGGACACTTGTGCCAGTGTCACAATGGTGACACCTAACTTT
Organism: Lissotriton helveticus; assembly: GCF_964261635.1. Classification (NCBI taxonomy): domain Eukaryota; kingdom Metazoa; phylum Chordata; class Amphibia; order Caudata; family Salamandridae; genus Lissotriton; species Lissotriton helveticus. The sequence continues at coordinate 825,875,950 of NC_136073.1, forward strand.
GTGGACCCTGGACAGATCATGCCAGGTACAGATTTCCTGGTGACCAATGCCAGCAACGTCACTACCAGTCATAGTATGGCGATTTTTGCTTTCTCCTGGGGATGGGTAAGTGGCCAAAAGAAAGTTGTGGTTAGTTCAGACCTCCCAGTGGATTGTTTGTTGGGTAATGATTTGGAGTCATCACTATGGTCAGAAGTGGAGCAGAGGACTCACATGGAAATGTTAGGCTTGCCAGCACATGTGCTTGCTGTGACTAGGTCACAGGCCAGAAGATGCCCCCCTGAACAGGTGCTGGATCCTGGAAGAATGGACCAGACACCTGCCAAGAAGAAGAGCAGTAGGGTTAAGGCATTGCCTTCCCCCTTGCCCCAGGTTGAGGATCAAGTCTCTGAGGAGGCTGATCTGAGAGAGCTGAGGGAAACTGAGCCTAAAGAGCTTGAACTTGATCAAGTTGAGTTTCTGGGCTCAGGGGGACCCTCCAGAGAAGACCTGGGGAAGGCACAGTTAGACTGCCCTTCCCTTGAACCCCTCAGACAGCAGGCTGCTGCTGAGGCTGCAGGGAATGCCACTGGTGCCCATAGGGTATACTGGGAAGATGGACTCCTGTACTCTGAGTCAAGAGACCCCAAGCCTGGTGCAACCAGGAGGCTGGTCATCCCCTTGTCTCAGAGGGGTTTCCTTCTCACCTTGGCCCATGAGATTCCCTTGCAGGTCACTTAGGCCAGACAAAGACTTGGGACAGGCTTGTCTCACACTTTCACTGGCTTCACATGAGTGAGAATACCAAGGAGTTTTGTCGCTCCTGTGTCACTTGCCAAGCCAGTGGTAAGGCAGGTGGCACAACAAAGGCCCCCCTCATACCACTACCTGTGGTGGGGGTTCCCTTTGAAAGAGTGGGGATTGACATTGTTGGTCCAATGGAACCCCAGACAGCATCAGGGCACAAGTTTATACTGGTGGTGGTGGACCATGCCACCTGGTATCCTGAAGCTATTCCACTTAGGACCACTACAGCACCTGTAGTGGCAAGGGCCCTAGTTGGAGTGTTCTCCAGAGTGGGCTTCCCTAAGGAGGTTGTTTCTGACAGAGGTGCAAACTTCATGTCAGGATATCTGACTGCAATGTGGAAGGAATGTGGTGTCAACTACAAGTTCACCACACCCTATCATCCACAGTGCAATGGGCTTGTTGAAAGATTCAACAGGACCCTCAAAGGGATGATTCATGGACTACCTGAAAAGCTCAGGCGTAGATGGGATGTCCTGATACCCTGCCTCTTGTTTGCTTACAGAGAGGTCCCACAGAAGGGGGTTGGCTACAGCCCTTTTGAACTTCTGTATGGGCATCCTGTAAGAGGACCCCGGTGTTTGGTGAAGGAAGGATGGGAGAGACCTCTCAAAAAGCCTGCAACCAACATAGTGGACTATGTACTTGGTCTCCGCTCCAGGATGGCTGAATACATGGAGAAGGCAACTAAACACCTTGAGGCCAGCCAAGAACTCTAAAAAGCTTGGCATGACCAGAAGGCTGTCCTGACTGTGTACCAGCCTGGACAGAAGGTGTGGGTGCTGGAGCCAGTGGCCCCAGCAGCACTTAAAGACAAATGGTCTGGGCCCCACACCATCATTGAGCAAAAGGGAGAAGTTACCTACCTGGTGGACCTTGGAACTCCCAGGAGCCCCCTCAGGGTGCTCCATGTGAACAGGCTCAAGGCATATGTCGACAGGAAGGACATGAGCTTGCTCATGGCCACAGATGAGGGACAGGAGGAAGAGAGTGACCCTCTCCCAGACCTGCTCACTCAGAATCCTGATGATGGATCAGTAGATGGTGTTGTCTTTTGTGGCAGCCTCTCTGAACATCAGCAACAGGATTGTAGACAAGTTCTGCAATCCTTCAGACATATGTTCTCTCTGACACCCAGTCAAACTGATTGGTGTACCCATGAAGTGGACACTGGGGACAGTCTGCCTGTTAAGAGTAAAATCTACAGACAGCCTGATCATGTCAGAGACTGCATCAAGACAGAAGTGCAGAAAATGTTGGAGCTGGGAGTCATTGAGCCCTCAGATAGCCCTTGGGCTAGCCCAGTAGTTCTAGTGCCAAAGCCTCACACCCAGGGTGGTAAGAAAGAGATGAGGTTTTGCGTAGACTACAGAGGACTCAATGCAGTCACTAAGACTGATGCCCACCCAATACCAAGAGCAGATGAACTTATAGCTAGATTGGCTTCTGCCAACTACTTAAGTACATTTGATCTGACAGCTGGGTATTGGCAAATCAGGTTAGCTGAGGAGGCCAAACCCAAGACAGCATTTTCTACCCCTGGTGGGCATTATCAATTTGTGGTAATGCCCTTTGGTTTGAAAAATGCACCTGCCACCTTCCAAAGGCTGGTGAATCAAGTTCTCACTGGGTTGGATGACTTCTGTGCAGCATATCTTGATGATATAGCTGTCTTTAGTTCCACCTGGGAGGATCACCTGGTCCACCTGAGGAAAGTGTTAGAGGCACTGCAAAAGGCAGGTCTCACTATCAAGGCCACTAAGTGCCAGATAGGGCAGACACAGGTTGTATACCTGGGCCACCTTGTAGGTGGAGGCCAGGTTCAACCCTTGGAGAGCAAGATACAGGCCATCAAGGACTGGGCTCCTCCAACCACCCAGACTCAGGTTCGAGCTTTCTTGGGCCTGACTGGGTACTATAGGAAATTTGTCAAGAATTATGGGTCCATTGTGACTCCACTTAATGACCTGACAAGTAAAAAGATGCCAAAGAAAGTTCAGTGGACAGCAAGCTGTCAGAAAGCATTCAATGACCTAAAGCAGGCCATGTGCACAGCACCTATCCTAAAGAGTCCAGATTACTCCAAGACCTTCATTGTCCAAACAGATGCTTCTGAGTTGGGTGTGGGAGCTGTTCTATCTCAGCTGAATTTTGATGGTAACGACCAGCCCATTGCTTTTATTAGCAGAAGGCTGACCCCCAGAGAGAAAAATTGGTCAGCTATTGAGAGGGAGGCCTTTGCTGTGGTGTGGGCCCTGAAAAAGTTGAGGTCATATTTGTTTGGCACTCACTTTAAGATTCAGACCGACCACAAGCCCCTCTTATGGCTAAATCAGATGAAGGGTGAAAACCCCAAACTACTTAGGTGGTCCATTTCCCTACAGGGGATGGATTTTACAGTGGAGCATAGACCTAGTACTGATCATGGCAATGCTGATGGGCTCTCCAGGTATTTCCACTTAGAGCAAGAAGACTCACCTGGTCAAGGTTAGCTTATTGTCCCAAAGTTTGGGGGGGGTCATGTAGGAGAGTAGGGTCTGCAATCCTATGATCACCCAGATTTTTGCTTTTTGCTTCACTGGTTTACGACTTTCCCTGGCTGTGGGCCTGCTAATCAGACCCACAGCCTAGCTGTTCTCTCTACTCCAAATTGTACCCAGGTACTGAATTTGCACTGGGCCCTCTCCAAGTCCCTGTACCCAGGGCTGAGGTGCACCCAGAAGTCTCCCAGGGGCTGCAGCATGTATTATGCCACCCCTGGGCTGACTAACTAAATCAGACACAACTGGCTGCTTGACAGCTGGGGCAGAGTGGTGTACTCACCCTCTGCTGTAGATATAGTATTCCTATATCTAAACCTTAATGGACACACAGATCTCCTATCAGTCACTCCTATGGCAGGCCTTGACAATCCTGAAGGCAGAGTGCTTGGAATCGTGTGAGATAGTGCTCTGGCATGAGCTGAGCCTGTCTGCGGCTTTCGGGATCCATCCCTTAGCCGTTTCCATGATATCGCATACCATATACTCTTAAGTGCATTATAATCCTCGCGGTTATATGCCAACTCTGGTATCGCTTTATCAAAACATATCGAGTAAGGTGTCATACGAATTGGAATACTAACCCCTTGCCAATTCTGGCGACGGGGTTAGCATTCCACCCTTCTAGAGGGACACGACATGTATGTAACCTGTAACCCCGGTTAAAGTCAGACAGAGCCTTAGCTCCACAAAATGGATGCTGCCACCGAGACACAAGTCTGCCCTCCTGCTGCTGGGAGTCCTCCCAGCCCAGGAGGCAAGGACAAAGGGTTTCCTGCCAGGGGCGGTGCCAGCACCGTCCCAGACAGGATTTTGTGTATTCTAGGTAGGCAGGGCTTTAGAGGAAGGTGACTGCAAGTGGCACCCCGGTGCTCACTGTGCATAGGCCGGCTTGAACCAGTTCCAGGGGCACTCCAGCCCCTGATCTGGGGAAAGCCCGCCACAGGAGAGGGGTGTAACCACCCCCCTCCTAGTCCCACCCATAGGGCAGGACTTAGTCGCGTGCCAGCCCCTTTTTGCAGGATAAAGGTAGGAACTGGCCCCCTTCCAAATCAGATCATCTTTGAATCCTGAAACTACTTTCCACGAAAGGAACTCAAGACTTCTTCCTAAGATTTCTCCCTTGTGACTAAGGAGTAGTCACCCTGCAGCAGCAGGCACCAACCAAGCATCGCGGTCTGCTTCAAGTCTCTCCTCCGGATCAAGACTGACCAGCACAACGAGAACCGGCTTCCCTGGCACCTCTGACCTCAACCTGCATCATCAGCCCAGCTGTGATCCGTGGGTGTGACGAGACCTCGAGGGACCGGCCATCTTTGAAGACTGCACGACGCTTGTCCAGCACGACCACCGAGTGACCCTCGACCGAGTGCTTTGGGGTAAGAGAAGCCCCGACCCTGAGCAGCTCCAGCACCGAAGTTCAGCCCCCCTGCATCCACGAGATCTGCGTGGGGCCCTTCTGCTTTTTGCTGCTCACCGCGTTGTCCAGGTCACTTGCCCGTTGGCTAGTGACCCTCTGACGACGAACTCTAACGACAAACACCGCTGGTCTGGTTGCTCCGGACTGGCCCTTGCTTCCCTCCATCAGAGAAGCACCCTGGACCCTCCTGGTCCACTCCAGACGCCATTTTAAGTCCACCGCGTGGGCTTGCATTTGCCAAGACTTGTTGCCCCAATCCTGGGTCCAGCGACGTCAACAGCAGAGACCTTCGTGGGACAGCTCGCACCTCCATCCTGGTCGCCGACAACGCCTCCTGGTCCGAGAGACTGCAGAGCCCAGCAGCGCCCACTCACCTGGCTGAGGTGACTTCGTCCGGTGCCATCCTGGTGCCCACCTAAATCACTGGCTAGTGATTCAGAACTTGGTCCCCTCTGCTTACAGGTTTCCTTCTTCCCTGATCCAGGCTTGGATCACCACGAACTTCTTCACTGGCCGCCTGCCAGCAACTTCTTTCTTCAGGCTCCTGGATCTTCAACAAGGGTTTCCGACGCAACTTGAACCCTATGCAGCCGCAGCCCCTGGGCTAGGTAAACTGAGTACTCCGGTGCTCCAGCATAGTCCAACACCCTAAGTGTTCGGATCCACTCTTGTTTTCGACCCACCTAGTCGGGTTCGCCCGAGAACAGTAACTTTGCAATTGCTAGTGTCCATAGACTTGTTCCCGCATTACGCGTGAGAGTTCCCACTCTGCACACGGCGTCCCTAGGCCTCCTGCTTCTAATCCAAGGGTTCAGCATTGTAGGCCTAGCGTTTCTACAGTCTAGAAAAGTATTACTTACCTGCTAGTAATTTCGCATTCCACTTCTTGTGTATATGGTTTTTCGTGCCCCTCGGGCATTTGTGTAAATTGTGCGACTTTCAGTAATTATTTAAGAGTTTTGTTGTGTGCTTAGCTCCCTGTCTCATAAAGAGCCAGGGTAGTCCTGTTATAAATAAATATACTTTATTTTTGATAACAACTTGTGTGGTGTCCTTTCACTTGGTGTTCAAGGGGTAATGTGATGGTAAAACAGCTGGCTTAACACGCCCTCTAGAGTCTTAGCCTTAGACTGCTCGTATCCATGCTACTAGGATAGCTGGTCTATCAGGTTGACTTACAACCAATCATCAATAAGGGTTGTCTGGACTGATACATAGTGATCACTAGAATAGTGAGCACTGCATATCAGGCCAACTTCTCACAAGTTGGACCTGCTATGCATTCTGGGATACTGGGAGAAGGTTCTGGAAGATTCTCTTAAAGGCACAGTATCCTGTTCTGAGCCACATAATGGCAGCCTATGGGGCTTGTCTGTCCAGGTTCTTCTCTCTATCATTCCTGAGGGAGTTTGCTGTTAAAGCAATGGAAATCTGTACAGGCTTTTGCTGTTTTGTGGATTTTATGGTGGAATTTCTAGTTGAAGTACTTGACAGTGTAGCTTTTTAGGCTGCATTATCTGTCTTTAAATTCTCTCTTAAGTGTCTATGCATTTCTGCATTTTTTGACACTGTAAGAGATTATTTTTGATTGCTCCGGGGTCCATGCACATGGGCGGGACTATTCACTAGATTATGACTATACACAGAGATCCCCTACTACAGAAGTTAAGATCTTACTAGGCGCTCAGATCGACACCATACAGAGCAAGGTGTTCCCCAGTGACAAAAGCACACTGGCCCTGCTGAAGGAGACACGCCACTACCAGAAGGGGCGAGCTCTGACAGTGAGGACAGCGAGCAAGTTCATGGGGATGATGGCATCCTGCATACACTTGGTCCCCAATATACGGCTCCACATGAGACCATTCCAGGAATGGCTGCAACAACAATGGTCACAAGCTACAGGAAGTTGGGAAGAACTAGTGGTTGTAACGCATGCAGTGCAGGAGGAGATAACGTGGTGGAACAAGGAGAACATAACAAAGGGAAAGCCTTTAACACCACCAACCCCAACTGTGACCATCACCACAGACTCATTCCAGATGGGATGGGGAGCACACATGAACAAGCTCAAGGTGAGGGGTCTGTGGACTCCAGCAGATGCGATCGGACACATCAACTACCTGGAACTAAAGACCGTGCTCCTCACCCTGACGGCCTTCCAGAAACAACTGTACAACCAGAGTGTTGATACAAACAGACAACACAACGATGTTATACATCAACAAACCGGGAGGAACACAATCAGTCGTACTATCCAACCTAGCACAGGAAATATGGAGATGGGCCATCTCACTCAAAATAGACCTACTAGCCATACAAATACCAGGAAAGGACAATGTGGAAGCAGACAGGCTCAGCAGACAGACATCAGCATCTCACGAGTGGGAGCTCAATGCACAGGAAACGCAAAGGCTATTCTGGAGATGGGGTACACTAATTATAGACCTATTTGCAACACACCAGAATGCAAAATGCTGATACTTCGCATCCAGGCAACCAGAGGAACAATCCCAGGGGAATGCCCTATGGATAAGCTGGTCAACCACATTTGCCTACGCTTTTCCACTGATACACAGAACACTTAGCAAATGCAGAACCAGCAATATGACACTGATCCTGGTGGCACCACAGTGGGCAAGGCAGACCTGGTACTCACAAATAATGGAAATGGCACAGGGACCACCCCACAAGTTTGGGAAAAGAAAAGACTTACTCTCCATGCAAAACGAAGTAGTACTACACCCAGAGAGCCTCAGCCTAGCTGCATGGCTCCTGAAGACATAGTTTGCACACCTAAGACTACTGGAGAGCACTCCGCGGGTGCTACGGGAGGCAAGGAGACCTATCATGCGAAGGTGCTATGTGGCAAAATGGAAAAGGTTCACACAGTGGTGCAGCAAGGAAAAGCTACACAAGAAAATGACAAGGGGAATCAACGGTGCTAAAATATCTAACACACCTGCTGAAAGCAAAATTAAGTTTATCCTCGCTAAGAGTACACCTAGCAGCGATAGTAGCCTACACAAGAGGAGAGACAAGAAAGAGCTTCTTTACATCACAAGTAGTTAAAAGATTCCTGGAAGGGGCAAAAAGGATTGCACCACCTAAAAGGATGCCGCCACTGGCATGGAACCTTAATTTAGTCCTAACAGAGCTTATGAAAGCGCCCTTTGAACCCATTCATAAGACCTCACTACAAATGCTCACATTGCAGACAGCCTTTCTGGTGGCAATCACCTCGCTGCGCAGGGTAAGCGAGCTGCAAGCGCTTACGCTACAAGAACCCTACATCCAAATACACAATGACAGGGTGGTAATGAGAACGGACCCACACTTTATGTCAAAGGGGGTGTCAAGGTTTCACATGAACCAAACAATACAAATACCGAGCTTCTTTCAGAAACTATCTACAAGCGCGGAGAGGGCACTGCACACTCTGGACACTATAAGGGCAGTAATGCATCACATGGAAAGAACGAAAGAGCACAGGAAAACAAAGCAGTTCTTTGTGTCCTTCGCAACCAATTTCCTGGGTAGACCAGTAACAAAAGACACCATCGCACGATGGATCGCACAAACTGTACAATTCTGCCACAAACAGGCAGGGCAAGAACTAACAGAGAGGGCACAAGCCCAATCTACCAGAAAAAAGGGAGCAACCAGGAGCTCTTCAGCATCGTAAAGGAACTCTCCAACCCCAACGACATCCTGCCCTCACAAGAACTGTGCGACTCACTAGCCATCTTCTTCCACCGCAAGATCGCTGACATCCACGACAGCTTCAACACCACGACCACCCCGACTACGCCAGACTCCACCTCCCCTGTGAACACTACCAGCGCCAACTGCCTGACCTCCTGGTCCAACATCGTCGACGACGAGACACGCAAGGTCATCTCCATCCACTCAGGATCTCCGTCAGACCCGTGCCCACACCACGTATTCAACAAAGCAGATGCAGCCATCGCACCCCAACTACGGAAGGTCATCAACATCTCCTTCGAAACAATAACATTCCCGGAAAGCTGGAAGCACGCCGAAATCAACGCCCTCCTCAAGAAGCCCAAGGCGGACCCCAAGGACCTCAAGAACTTCCGGCCCATCTCCCTGCTCCCGTTCCCGGCAAAGGTCATTGAGAAAATTGTCAACATGCAATTGGCCGCCCACCTGGAAGACAACAACATCTTGGACCCGTCCCAGCCCGGATTCAGACGAAACCACAGCACCGAGACAGCCCTCATCGCCGCCACAGACTACATCAGGCTCCAACTAGACCGGCAAAACATCAGCCCTCATCCTCCTGGACCTGTCAGCCGCCTTCGACACGGTCTGCCATCACACTCTAAAGACACGCCTACTAGAAGCCGGAATCCAAGAGAAGGCCCTTGACTGGACCATGTCCTTCCTCTCCGGCAGAACCCAGAGCGTCCGCCTCCCACCCTTCCGATCCGAAGCCACCGACATAATCTGCGGCGTCTCCCAGGGCTCATCTCTCAGCCCGACGCTGTTCAACGTCTACATGGCCTCCCTCGCACAAGTGGCCCGCCATCACAACCTCAACATCATCTACGCCGACGACACCCAGCTCATCCTCTCTCTCACCAAGGACCCACAAGCCGCCAAAACCAACCTCCACGAGGAAATTAAGGCCGTCGCCGACTGGATGAGGAGCAGCCGTCTGAAGCTGAACTCTGACAAGACGGAGGTCCTCATCCTCGGACCCACCCCCTCAGCCTGGGATGACTCCTGGTGGCCGACCACACTGGGAACACCCACTGACCATGCACGCAACCTAGGATTCATCCTTGACTCCTCCCTCTCCATGTCTAAGCAGGTCAACGCTGTCTCCTCCTCCTGCTACAACACCCTCCGCATGCTCCGCAGGTTCTACAAGTGGATCCAGACCGAAACAAGAACGGTGACACAGGCCCTCGTCAGCACAAGACTGGACTACGACAACGCACTCTACGCAGGAATCCCAGCCAAACACCTACGACGACTACAACGCATCCAAAACGACTGCGCCCGACTGATCGTCAACGTCCCCCGCCGCAAGAGGATCACCTTCAAGCTCCTCACCCACGCACACAAAGCACTCCACAACGCCGTACCAGCCTACCTGAACAGCAAATTCCGCTTCTACACCCCCACCCGCCAGCTCCGCTCCGCCAGCCTCGCCCTCGCCGTGGTCCCCCGCATCCAACGAACGACCTCTGGCAGCAGATCCTTCTCCTACCTCGCCGCCAAGACCTGGAACACCCTCCCTACCCACATACGGCAGACCCAAGATCTACTCGCCTTCAGAAGACTCCTCAAGACCTGGCTCTTTGAGCAGTAGCAGCACCCCTCCCCATAGCGCTTTGAGACCCTCATGGGTAAGTAGCGCGCTTTACAAATACTCTGATTGATTGATTGATTGATTGATTGAACAATAGCCTTCCTGGCTGACACACCCATTCAAGACATATGCTTGGCGGCAACATGGGCTTCAGTGCACACGTTCACTAAGCACTACTGCGTGGATATACAAATGAACAAGGAAGCACAAGTAGGACAGAAAGTGCTTCAACACATATTCAACAACCAACGCTCATCTTCCACCCAGCCGCCACAAACATAACAAACCGCTACAAAGTCTATGCACAGCATAGTGAATCCAGAAAGATTCACGCTGCAAAACGTAGTTTCTTACCTGTCGGTGTAGTTTTGCAGCTTGAAGATCTTTCTGGATTCACTAGCGAATCCACCCACCTCCGCCAGAAAGATGAGGCAGGAGAAGAAGGTGGGAAATACAAGGAATAAAGTACAAACAGACACTTTAAGAGACAAAGTGATAAATCATTTACTTTAAGGAAGAACTTGAAAATAATGCAAAGGATTCACGAACAGAATACAAAAACAAGAAAAAAAGGCTACGAAGATGGCGCCCAAAGGTGGGAGCTTCCGCAGGGAGGGTGCTGACGTCACAGGAAGTACACCAGAAGGTGGGACGTCGAAGCCCACCTGGGCTACAAAAAATAAAAGACTACGATTCCGGACCCAACCACTAGACCGCGGAATAATGCACAGCATAGTGAATCCAGAAAGAGCTTCAAGCTGCAAAACTACACCGACAGGTAAGAAACTATTAGTTCTAGAACTGCTAGAAGTTACAGAAAAATGTATTCTCTGCTATTTGCAACTTCCCGGGAGCGGCGCATCCCCGCACTCCTGCACCATACACACCAAGGGAAAAACTTACCCCTATAGAGCTGGGTAATTTGCCTAATTGGTTTGTGGCCTAACCTTTTGGCAAATCTAAATTTCTAATTTCACATTCAACCCCATCTTTTGTGTTCTCTGGTTAATTGGCCTCTCCCAACATCAGTGAATTCTGGTCACTCTTTTTAGGTCTCGCATGAGCCAGCGCATGCTCTGCAAGACATTTAGTAAGCAGGGTTTTCAAAGTTCTACCCCATGCTTTTGATGGCCTAGCGCTTGCAGTTACGCGTGCGCACCTGCCAGCTTTCACCGTCCGTCCGCCATCTGAACCGCGATCAGTTTGACTTTCACACACAACTCCCGTTTGCGGCCGCACGTCTGCATTCTCGTCTCTGGTTACTTGTTCACCCTGTGTCTGTCCATGTTGATACCTTATGCTGCAGTAAGTGTCCCCGTCTTTCCTCTGTACGTTTGGTTTCCATTATTTGCTATTTTTTCCCATTGCTGAGTTCTCAGTTCTATCAACCACATTCTTTTCAATTCCTCTAAAAAGTGGCAGACAGGGACGTCTGGTGTACATGGGCATCGCCCTGCCACCCTGGGGGACTGCAAAAAAATGCCTAATTAAACACCGAGCACAAGCAGCCAGCACAATAAATTGTGCTGGCTGCTTGTGCTCAGTTAACAAACATGCACATTTGTTTTTTTCTTTAAGGGGGAGGGGGAAGGATGGCCCTTGCCTTGCTCTGTGCATGCTTTTTTGGCTGGGCGAAGAGTTCTTTGACCTGGAGCCGAAAGCAGGGCAGTGACGACACTGGTGGGTGCAGCCTGTGTCTCACTGCCAGAATAGCATTTCAATTTTGGGCGGTATTCCCTTAGCCCAGGGAGGAGTTTGAGGTCCTCCATTAATTCTAATGGCTGGGGGCGGGTCAGTCCAGCAGGCTTTGAGTTGGTGGGGGTGTGGCTTTGCCTCTTCCACGAGACCCAGCAACGGTTGTTGTTTTGCAAGTGAAGTGATTGGTTTGCTGGGGTCTCTGGGGTAGGAGTCCATAGATCACATCCTGTATTTTCCAGTTTTGGCTTCATAGTGGCTATTGTGCGTGCTATCCTTGCTATTGGCCCGCTGTATGCGCTGCAGTCCTGCTCAAGAGTGTTGAGGACAGGTCACAGTGACAAAAGTAATGCAACACCGTCCTAATTATAGGGGCACTGTCAGTTTTAGTGTTTTTGTCACTGCTGCGATTATTTCTGGGGCCCGGGGTGACTTTGATTCTGTGCCTTGGCAGTAGTTGGGGGGAGGGTGGCTTAGAGGCCTTGCCCTGATGGCACACGTTGTTGTTGGTTTTCGTTTCTTGGGCAGCAGACAGTTTTGAGGCCCTGCCGGCTGCGCCTTTCGTTACTGGAAGTGGCAAATGCTTTGGGAGATCATATCAGGAAATGGTGCCCTGGCCTGTTTAGTATATTAAAGAAGACCCCTTTCGTGTTAAACGCCCGATGGTGGTTGCTTTAGAGTCATTGACTGTAGGCTACGCAAGAGGAGGCCTTGCCTCTCCCTCTGGTACATCTGTGCTGTCGTGACTCGTGAGACAGTCAGATTGTCCGTCATTTTCTTTCCATCCTCTGTACTTTTCTCATTCTCTCCCACTTACACACTCTCACTCCTTATATCGCTCTCTTCTCTCCACCCCCTTCCTCTCCTCCTACCACTTCACCACCTCTCCCTGCTTAGTCTGTGTTAGAATTGGGGGTCTCTGGTTGGCGCAGGTTTGTACTTGCGACAAGCAGGGACCCTCTCCTCTAAGTCAGGGCAAAGGATTACTCCCAGAAATAACCCCTACTCGCCCTTTAGGTAGTGTGGCGCAAGCAGTCTAGGCTAAACTCTGGAGTACATAGGGTTAAACATTTGCAACATCACACACAATGACCATCAACCCACCACACAATGACACTAGACTGTATTTCTGTAAAAATATCTTCTTTATATATATCTTTAGATCAGGCTTGTAAATACAGTCTTTGCGTAGTTTAAGAAAATGGTTCCAGTTACTCTCTGGTTAGGCCACAGGTCTTTGTATCAGCGTTAAAAAGAATTGTTCTGGTGCTTAAAAAGGGTTGCGGACTCTTCCCTAGTCCTGGTACGTTCCTCCAGCAAGAATTTCAATCAGCCAGGGCCTCTCTGCGCCAACGATCGGACCCGGTCTGCCCAATCTCACGCCTCTAGCGGGATCGGCGGCCGGGGAGTCACTGTCAGCCTGACGAGCGCGCTGCACGGCTGTCAGGGGAGAGAGCGGGGGCCCGGGGAGTGCTCACTGCGCGGCTCCGGGGACCCGGCTGAGGCAGATGGCGGTGCGAGCGAAGTGGGACAGCGGCTCGCACCGCGGGACGGGAAACAGTACCTTTGTCTTTTTGAAGGGGTCGGGTGCAGGCCGGCTCGGTGGTCCACGTCGCGGTGTCTTCCTCCCGAGGTTGGAGCGAGCGGCGGCTCGGCTCTGGCTCGGAGGTTGGCGTTGCGGCGCGGGTCGGGTAGACGGCGACACACCTCAGGTCCTGGAAAAGGGGGGCAGAGCCCCGGGTAGCAGCGTGAGGCGCACACAAGCCTCTCAGGTCACAGCAGATACTTGGCTAAGTCCGTTCTTGCGGTGCTTCGCAGTTAGGCAGGCGGTAGGGACGGTGATTAGGCCAGCGAGGCTGGGCCTTTCGGTGTCACCTGGTGCCGGCCAGTTAGCAGATGCGGTGCTCGGCGGGACGGGGTGCCAAGGGCCTCGTAGGAGGGGCGCAGGGAGTCTTTTCACGGCGCGCTCCTCTTTCCTTCAGCAGCTGTGTCGATCAGGTTGCTGGCTCACAGCAGCTCCTTCTTCCAGGGGGACAGGGTAGCGCCCACTGTTCCTGGGGCGCTGGTCAGGGGGCAAGTTCACAGCAAGCCCTTGGAGATCTTGGTAAAAGTTTTGGCACAAGGTGGATAAAAGCAAAGTCTTTCAGTCTTTCTTCTCCTGCTCTCCTTCAGCAGCAAGGCACCCACTACAGGCCAGTCTCTTGGGGTCAGAGTCAGTACTTCTCCTTGCAGCTTCCAGGGTCCTTCTCTTCAGGCAGAGCTTCTTCTTTGCGCAAACTGGATCTGATTTACAAGGAGCAGGGCTCCTTCTTTTATACCCAGTTTCTTTTGTTCTAGCAAGCCAGGGGGGCCTCTGCATAACTGTTCCAGTCTCTGAGTACTTGTTGTGGGTACTTCTGGCTTCTGTATTCAGTGTGAGGGCAGGCACATCAGCCGCTCCCCAGGGGGGCGGAGCCGGCATTGTGAGGACAGGAGTAGCCTGAGCACTTTGTTGACAGGCTTCGGTCCTTCCTGGGCCAGGTGCAGGCTGAGTCATCAGCCGCTCCCCAGGAGGGCGGAGCCAGCATTGTGGTGGCAGAGCACAGCCTGATGCATCATTCAGGGGAAACTCCCACCACCCACTAAGGTGTCATCTGGCTATTCACTACCTGTCAACTCCCAGCCCTGTCACTCACACACACCAGACAGTCAGATCCACATCCAAGCAGAGGCGGGCTGAAATGGTTAGGCAAGCAAATGCTAACTTTCTAAAAGTAGCATTTGCAAACACAGGATATTAAAATAAACTTTACTAAAAGAAGTATTTTATTATTCTGAGTTCAGGCATACTAAACATGAATTTCTACCATGTTCCCTGAGCCTGCTGGGATTATAGAGTGTAATAATTCCAGCAGCCCATCTGGCCTAGAAGGGAACAGGTAGCCTTACAATAGTGAAAAACGAATTTGGTAGTAATTCACTATTAGAACATGCCACACACATCAGGGCATGTTCTACCTTACACTTACAATGCACCCTGCCCTCAGGCCTACCATAGGGGTGACTAATATGAAGTTTAAGGGAAGGTTTAGGGGCTGGCAAGTGTGTGCACTTGCCCAGCCAGTGTGACAGTACCAGACTGCACGCAGGTTCTGCAATGGCAGACCCTAGACACATTTTAAGGCTGCTACTGTGGGTGGCGCAACCAGCGCTGCAGGCCCACTAGCAGTGTTGGCATTCACAAGCCCTGGCACTCCTGGTGCACTTTACTAGGGACTAACAGTAAATCCAATGAACCAATCATGGACATCAATCACATGTACACTTTTCACAGGGAGAGCATATGCACTTTGGCACTGGTTAGCAGTGGCAAAGTGCCCAGGGTCATTAAACCAAAAAAAACAGGTCAGAGAGAGTATTGGAGGAAGGCAAAAAGTTTAGGGATGACCCTGCCAAGAGGCCCAGGTCCAACACAACCCCCTTCCAGCCAAAACGCAGGGTAGACCAATCACCACTGTGATGGGCTTCCCTGCTTAGGGCGATAGAACATGGACCTGGCCCGCAACAGCAGGGGCACATTCCAGTTCTACGCCAAACTGAACCTATTTCAAATCCTCTGTCCATACTCTCAGGGTCCACCATGCTAATCCATGGGGCACCCTTCTCTTCCTCTGTGGACACCACCTGTGCAGCCTCTAACCTTAACTCGCTCCCAGGTGTGTCCCAACAGGCAGTCATCAAATCACAGTGGCCACTGACAGTAGTCAGGGCTGAGACCCAGGCCTCATGCCTCTCAGGGCTCTCAAACCTCTGTGGCCTCAGAGAGCGGGGGGCGGTAGCCCCAGGTGCTTGGCACCCTTTGTCCACTCTCCCTCCTGTCAGGTCAGGTATGACATCCTGGCACTGACCCACCAGCCCCAGGCCTGTACCTGGCGGCTGGACCAAAGACTGGGGTGGGCTCTCCCACACCCGGTCCTCCACCTCGGGGCTCTGTACCCTCCCACCTGGAGTGGTACCCCCTTCCAGAATTGTCAGGGCACCTGTGGCAGGAGACCTGCACAATTCGCCCACCAGTTCAGGGGTGCTATCCTGCAACTGGGGCACCAGGTCAGGGGGGACACCCTGCACCTGGCCCTTAAACCTAGGGTCTAAACCCTCAAGTTGACCCGGGGTCAGAGGCGAGGACTCCCTCCCTCTGCACCCCTTTCCAGAGTACTGCCCACTCCCAACCGGAGTGGTACCCCTAGAAGCGACATGGGCCAGGACACTGATTACAGTGGTCCTACCCTCCAGGTCAGACAACACCTGACCCTGGCTTCTCAACTCAGGGACCCAACCCTGCAGTTGAACACTTGCCTGGCGCACCAGGACTTCCCGGGGAGCACGCCTGCCCCCCCTGAGGGTGGCACATAACTCATGTGTCGTGCGACAGTCTGCCTGGCGCAGATCTCCCAACCCCTGTCCCTCTGACAGTGCGGGAAGATCCCCCAGGACAGAAGTGGTGTCCCCCTGGTCATTCACTGGGGACGCAGCCCTGCTGGCTGGCCCCTGACCCACTGGTTCTTCCACTGGGGACTCTTTCCCCCTCTCGCCCCTCTTTCTGGACTTCTGCACCCTCCCAACTGGAGCGGTACTGCCAGACACCAGAACTACTGGAGCTCTGCTTACAGAACCTCCATGTTCTCTAGCCACTGGGGGATCCCCCTCAAAGGGTGACTCATCCGGACAGCCTAGGCTCCCCACCTGGTGTTCCCTTAAAGAACCATCCAGGCTCTGAGACTGAGGTTGGGCACTACCGGGACAAAACCCATTCTCACTCCTTCCCCTTAAGGACAGGACGTGAGGCCCTACACCCATCTCACTACTACAGGACCTAGCTGGGCTACTCTGCGCCACTTCCACCACTCTGGGCTGGAAGATACCTGAGCCACTCCCCACAGGATCACACCCCAATGCCTCTCCAGACCCTCTGGAATCCACCACAAGGTCTGCCTCCAATGTGAGCTCCCTGGGGCCAGAGAACTCACTCTCAAACAGGTGTTGGCATAGCTCTGGAAAACTGGGACTTAAAGTATGCTCTCCCACAATTGGATTACACAGCCCCCTAGCAGGGTTAACCAAATTATCCTTCACCTCACCATCCAGCGCCTCACACACATACTCCACACCATTCTTCTGAGACTGGCCAGACAGTAGCGGACTGTCTCTGTCACACAACCCACACTCTTCTGGGCGGTCCTTACACTCACCCACCAGGACCTCAACCATGGGGGAATCCCTCCCGCCACTAGGACCATGAACTCCTACGCCAGCAACCCTATTCCCTTCAGGGACGCTGCGCACTACTGGAGCTACCTCATGCCCTTGAACCTCCTGGTGTATGTTAACCCCCTCCAAGTCAGGTGCCATACCTCTAGGTGCGCGCGCTATGCTGTCTGCACTGGTTACATTAATGTTGCTGCCACCATCTGAGCTGGACTCCACCTCCAACTCAGCAAAGCTCAATCTCTGAGCTACACACATTTCTTGTTGCTGGGCTGAAGCCCTCCTGGCCTCAAGCCCCTCGAGCTCCAAGTCAAGTTTCCTCATTCTTAAGTCATGCGCAAGCTCCATTTTCATTTCTTCCAGGGCTAACTTCCTAGATTCTAGCTCCAGTTGGCAACTCAATTTCAGCTCTGCCAACTTCATTTCATGATCTCGGGTTGCCTGTCTGTCCGCCAGCTCCTCTGGCGACAGACCTCGGCCAGAAACACTGCTACCCAATGGGGAGGTTGCACCCCTCCACTCTGGAGTCAGGGGTCCCTCCAGCTGCTGTTCTGCATGCTCAAATTCAAAATCCTTTCCAGGGGCATTCCTTGCCTTGACCCAGGCCCTCAGCGCCTTTTGGAACTGCTCCCTTCTGGAGAGTCCGGTCATGGAAATGTTCAAATTTTTGCAGAACCTCTTGAGCTGTTTCCTGGTGTAGTTTTCTAGTTTCTCCCAATCACAGTCAATAGAAGAAATGGATGTTGCCTCTTCCATTTTCACTGACACAGGCATGACTTCAAAAACACATGGAGATCTCTTCTCGCAAATCATAAATCCAAAAAAAACCAAAGTCTGTGGCTTAGTTACTGGACTGTCATCACTGTGCAATGGTCAATAGTCAATGTATGGACACTGCAAATGTAAATTCGAGATCCTCACCGCTGCGTCCAATGTTAGAATTGGGGGTCTCTGGTTGGCGCAGGTTTGTACTTGCGACAAGCAGGGACCCTCTCCTCTAAGTCAGGGCAAAGGATTACTCCCAGAAATAACCCCTACTCGCCCTTTAGGTAGTGTGGCGCAAGCAGTCTAGGCTAAACTCTGGAGTACATAGGGTTAAACATTTGCAACATCACACACAATGACCATCAACCCACCACACAATGACACTAGACTGTATTTCTGTAAAAATATCTTCTTTATATATATCTTTAGATCAGGCTTGTAAATACAGTCTTTGCGTAGTTTAAGAAAATGGTTCCAGTTACTCTCTGGTTAGGCCACAGGTCTTTGTATCAGCGTTAAAAAGAATTGTTCTGGTGCTTAAAAAGGGTTGCGGACTCTTCCCTAGTCCTGGTACGTTCCTCCAGCAAGAATTTCAATCAGCCAGGGCCTCTCTGCGCCAACGATCGGACCCGGTCTGCCCAATCTCACGCCTCTAGCGGGATCGGCGGCCGGGGAGTCACTGTCAGCCTGACGAGCGCGCTGCACGGCTGTCAGGGGAGAGAGCGGGGGCCCGGGGAGTGCTCACTGCGCGGCTCCGGGGACCCGGCTGAGGCAGATGGCGGTGCGAGCGAAGTGGGACAGCGGCTCGCACCGCGGGACGGGAAACAGTACCTTTGTCTTTTTGAAGGGGTCGGGTGCAGGCCGGCTCGGTGGTCCACGTCGCGGTGTCTTCCTCCCGAGGTTGGAGCGAGCGGCGGCTCGGCTCTGGCTCGGAGGTTGGCGTTGCGGCGCGGGTCGGGTAGACGGCGACACACCTCAGGTCCTGGAAAAGGGGGGCAGAGCCCCGGGTAGCAGCGTGAGGCGCACACAAGCCTCTCAGGTCACAGCAGATACTTGGCTAAGTCCGTTCTTGCGGTGCTTCGCAGTTAGGCAGGCGGTAGGGACGGTGATTAGGCCAGCGAGGCTGGGCCTTTCGGTGTCACCTGGTGCCGGCCAGTTAGCAGATGCGGTGCTCGGCGGGACGGGGTGCCAAGGGCCTCGTAGGAGGGGCGCAGGGAGTCTTTTCACGGCGCGCTCCTCTTTCCTTCAGCAGCTGTGTCGATCAGGTTGCTGGCTCACAGCAGCTCCTTCTTCCAGGGGGACAGGGTAGCGCCCACTGTTCCTGGGGCGCTGGTCAGGGGGCAAGTTCACAGCAAGCCCTTGGAGATCTTGGTAAAAGTTTTGGCACAAGGTGGATAAAAGCAAAGTCTTTCAGTCTTTCTTCTCCTGCTCTCCTTCAGCAGCAAGGCACCCACTACAGGCCAGTCTCTTGGGGTCAGAGTCAGTACTTCTCCTTGCAGCTTCCAGGGTCCTTCTCTTCAGGCAGAGCTTCTTCTTTGCGCAAACTGGATCTGATTTACAAGGAGCAGGGCTCCTTCTTTTATACCCAGTTTCTTTTGTTCTAGCAAGCCAGGGGGGCCTCTGCATAACTGTTCCAGTCTCTGAGTACTTGTTGTGGGTACTTCTGGCTTCTGTATTCAGTGTGAGGGCAGGCACATCAGCCGCTCCCCAGGGGGGCGGAGCCGGCATTGTGAGGACAGGAGTAGCCTGAGCACTTTGTTGACAGGCTTCGGTCCTTCCTGGGCCAGGTGCAGGCTGAGTCATCAGCCGCTCCCCAGGAGGGCGGAGCCAGCATTGTGGTGGCAGAGCACAGCCTGATGCATCATTCAGGGGAAACTCCCACCACCCACTAAGGTGTCATCTGGCTATTCACTACCTGTCAACTCCCAGCCCTGTCACTCACACACACCAGACAGTCAGATCCACATCCAAGCAGAGGCGGGCTGAAATGGTTAGGCAAGCAAATGCTAACTTTCTAAAAGTAGCATTTGCAAACACAGGATATTAAAATAAACTTTACTAAAAGAAGTATTTTATTATTCTGAGTTCAGGCATACTAAACATGAATTTCTACCATGTTCCCTGAGCCTGCTGGGATTATAGAGTGTAATAATTCCAGCAGCCCATCTGGCCTAGAAGGGAACAGGTAGCCTTACAATAGTGAAAAACGAATTTGGTAGTAATTCACTATTAGAACATGCCACACACATCAGGGCATGTTCTACCTTACACTTACAATGCACCCTGCCCTCAGGCCTACCATAGGGGTGACTAATATGAAGTTTAAGGGAAGGTTTAGGGGCTGGCAAGTGTGTGCACTTGCCCAGCCAGTGTGACAGTACCAGACTGCACGCAGGTTCTGCAATGGCAGACCCTAGACACATTTTAAGGCTGCTACTGTGGGTGGCGCAACCAGCGCTGCAGGCCCACTAGCAGTGTTGGCATTCACAAGCCCTGGCACTCCTGGTGCACTTTACTAGGGACTAACAGTAAATCCAATGAACCAATCATGGACATCAATCACATGTACACTTTTCACAGGGAGAGCATATGCACTTTGGCACTGGTTAGCAGTGGCAAAGTGCCCAGGGTCATTAAACCAAAAAAAACAGGTCAGAGAGAGTATTGGAGGAAGGCAAAAAGTTTAGGGATGACCCTGCCAAGAGGCCCAGGTCCAACAGTCTGATTTCCAGGAATGACCGCATTACCCATCAGACCATGACAGTTCCAGGCACTGGCACTGATGTACTAATGACAGGCTGTATCCAAAAGCAGGGGGCTGCTTTGCCTTTTATACCTGCTGAGAACACCTCTGGGGGTGATTGCGAAAACACGTGCATCTGAGGGCCAGCGACAGGCTGCATCTCGAGGCCAGGAGTCTGCAGAGCTCCTGCTAATACCCACAGGACAAAACAGAAAGGCAGCACCACACCAGGTGCCTGTTTTTATCACAAAAATCGCGATAACCACTCACCCCCTAAAAAAAGGCACATTAGAGGGTTTCATCTGTTGGTTAGAGAACCTGTGGCTTAGGAGCAGAGCCCTGTGGAGAATGCTGTCTCTGGGGCCCCACCCCGATCCTTTCTCCTGTCAGCTCTCCTCTGCGCTGCCTCCTGCGCTGTCTCTGGGGCCCCCACCCTCATCCTTTCTCCTGTCAACTTTCCTCTGCACTTCCTCCTGCGCTGTCTCTGGGGTTCCCATCCTTTCTCCTGTCAACTCTCCTCTGCGCTGCCTTCTGCGCTGTCTCTGGGGTTCCCATCCTTTCTCCTGTCAACTCTCCTCTGCGCTGCCTCCTCTCCTCTGTGCTGCCTCCTGCGCTGTCTCTGGGGTTCCCATCCTTTCTCCTGTCAACTCTCCTCTGCGCTGCCACCTGCGCTGTCTCTGGGGCCCCATCCTTTCTCCTGTCAATTCTCCTCTGTGCTGCCTCCGGCGCTGTCTCTGGGGTTCTCATCCTTTCTCCTGTCAACTCTCCTCTGCGCTGCCTCTTGCGCTATCTCTGGGGTTCCCATCCTTTCTCCTGTCAACTCTCCTCTGCGCTGCCTCCTGCGCTGTCTCTGGGGTTCCCATCCTTTCTCCTGTCAACTCTCCTCTGCATTGCCTCCTGCGCTGTCTCTGGGGTTCCCATCCTTCCTCCGGTCAACTCTCCTCTGCGCTGCCTCCTGCGCTGTCTATGGGGCCCCCATCCTTTCTCCTGTCAACTCTCCTCTGCGCTGCCTCCTGCGCTGTCTCTGGGGTTCCCATCCTTTCTCCTGTCAACTCTCCTCTGCGCTGCCTCCTGCGCTGTCTCTGGGGTTCCCATCCTTTCTCCTGTCAACTCTCCTATGCGCTGCCTCCTGCGCTGTCTCTGGGGCCCCCATCCTTTCCCCTGTCAGCTCTCCTCTGTGCTGCCTTCTGCTCTCTCTGGGGCCCCCATCATTGTCCTCTCCCTTCTCAGAGGCTGTGCCCTGTGGGGAATGCTGTCTCTAAGGGCCCCCACCCAGTGCTCTGTGTTGCCTCCTGCTCTCTGGGGCCCCACCCCCATCGGCTCTGACTGAAGAGAAACAATGTAACTTGTTACATTGTTTCTCTTAGGTCATGAGTCAGAGGGGCTCAGAGCAGGTACACTGGCTGCAGACTGCAGCTGCCTCAGAGCAAACCTCCCACCACAGCTCTGCTGTCTATGGATGAGCTGAGGGGGCCCCCCCTTCATATCCCAAAGATTGCCCCGGTGCAGACAAGCAGTGGAAGAAGCTTTCTGTGAGGAGGAGTGGGAGGGGGGATCTGCTCTTGTAAGGGGCCTGGCAGGCTCAGAGTGAAAGAGAAAGAAAGTTTTTTTTTCTCTTCACTTCTGAGTCAGCCTGTGACAGTGCAGAGTAGCTCAAAGCAGGCTGTAAACTTTCTGACACACACCCTGGACGAACAAGTTCTTCCCCGACGGCCAACGGCGGTGTCGCCTCAACGGCGAGCGCCGACGCCGGGCCACCTCTCAACGTCGATTACTCGACGACGACGAAGACGACAACGAAACCGTCACCGGTGATCTCGACGGCGGTCTGTTCAGTTCTCTCGACGCCGAGCGTCAACGCCACTTCGACCCAGAGCCCTGGGGAGATGGGGAACAGACTGCAGTCATCCCTCTCGACGCCGTAGTCGGTGCAATCGACGCCGATGGAGAATGGGGACGTTTGCTGGTCTTCCTGCCCCTGGGGAGCCCCCCAGAGGCCTCAGCATGGGCATAGGAAGCCCTTCCAGACCCACCTTGTGCCTTCAGTCTTCTGTCTTCCAGGCCCTGGAGCCTGATCTTCATCCTGTCTCTCAGGGTCCTGAGAAGCCCTGGCAAATGTCACACTCCTCTGGGACATGGTATGAGGGAAGGCAGATGATGCACATCTCGTGTGAGTCCGACTTGGCCTTCTTCCTCGAGCACTCTGGGCATTTGTCGAATAATGCAGGCATATTGACAAAGAAAGGGTGCACCAAACACACACAAGGAAGAAACACCAAAGTACTTCAAGAAAAGCACTCAAATAACTTGAAAAAAGTGAAAAATCACCAAAGAAACCCTTAAAAGGGAGAGCTCAATGCTCCAGGGTCCTGCTTGCAGGAGCCGGAAAAAAGAACTGAAAGTAAATGGGACCTGCTGTGCATTCTGGGATACTGGGAGAGTTCTGGAAAGTTCTCTTAAAGGCACAGTATCCTGTTCTGAGCCACATAATGGCAGCCTATGGGGCTTGTCTGTCATCTCCTTCCTCTCTATCATTCCTGAGGGTTTTGCTGTTAAAAGCAAGTTTTTCTATGTGGAGAAACCTAGACAGGCTGTGCTGTTTGTGGATTTTTGGTGGAATTTCTAGTTGAAGTACTGGACAGTGTAGCCTGTTGATATAGGCTGCATTATCTGTCTTTAAATTCTCACTTAAGTGTCTGTGCAGTTCTGCATTTTTTGACAATTTAAGAGATTATGTTTGATTGCTCCGGGGTCCACGCACATGGGCGGGACTATTCACTAGATTATGACTATAACAGAGATACCCCTACTAGAGAACTGGAGTTACAGGACAGAAACTACTCCATCTGCACAATCACCCATCTACTTTCAGTGCATTTTCTCTCTCAAGGGATCAACTTATGTTTCTGTGAAAGTGTTAATTTGTGGTGAAAAAGATGCCAGTGACTGCACATTTCGAGCAACATCCATGGTAAGCCACTTTGCATCAACCTTTGGTATCAGGGTGCCAGTAGTGACTGGACTCCTGCAGTTATCACTTCCTGCAGGATGTGAATTACCGTAGTGACTGGACTCCTGCCGTGACTACTTCCTGCATGAACAATGCGCTTCAATGACCACAGAGTGACTAGCTCAGTGTCTACCTATCATCAGTAACTACGCTGCTGCATTGTACCCACAATGACTCTTGTGTACACAACATAAAAGCCCTACTAAGGGGACGCCATACAGGTCTCTTCTCAGCAGTCTCTCAAAAGGGGCCTCATGGGGAAGAAATACAACTTTCTAGAAGAGCGGTACAGAATAGAGATCACAAGAAACTGATGTGATCGGGTTTCTGTGTAGTGTCGATTGCCACAGTTAGGCATCTTCAAAGCACTGTGAAATTATAGGCACCCAACAAAACAGTAGTTAGATTAGCTATGTCAGAAGGCTGAAAGGGTTGAGTCACTTCTGCAGGATGGCTGGCAGTGGTACACTGATCTCTGCGGTGCTAGCACAACCTGTTCAACTATCTGTTGGGCTTTAGGCAGGTAGTCCTGACATTGCCTAGCCATTCTCCTGTCTCCTGGTAGTTTTCCAGCCCCATTGGTTCAGCTGGCACCTTAGCTTCGCTGGCTGCACTCTCCTCCCCTCTTTGCTTTCTCACTCTTTCCCTCACTCATTCTTGTGTTCTCCCCTCTCTTCATTCGTTCTTTTCTTCCTTCTCTAGCTCTCCTACCCATGCATTTCTTCCATATACTCTGTTCTTCTCTGCATTACTTAATCTCCATGACCGGCCCTCCCTCACTCCTCCCTAGCGCTGCTCCTTGTCTCTCACTCTGCCAACACTCTAGATCTACACCTTGTTATTCTCAACCTCACCTACATATACCAACTACACCACAGCGCAGCATACAGATGATCAGCTTCCCTGTAAAACAATATTCAGAAAACCTAAAATAAAATCATCCCTCAAAGTTTTTGCATTCACAGACTACGCCTTATTCACATGTATCAGTGTTCTGTGCTCTTCATGATATCTATGACAATGTTTCAAGAGCTTGTATTTGTCATTTTTTTAAAATGGTGTTTCTTGCATGAAAACAGAAAATAAATGTACGTAAATAGTGTTATCATATTGATGTACAGCACTGCACAGTCAATGATTGTATTTATTGTATAGTTAAAGCAATTACAAGTGTATCAGTGTGTTCCAAAGTTAATATGGGCAAATGCTAACTTCAGCATACGCAAAGCTCGTCCTCTATAGCTCATAAAAATTAGCAATTTCCTAAATGATAAATAATTCAATCGTATTGTTCTATTAACCTTCTGCTTCCTGAAATTTGCTTGAAAATGCACCATTTGTCCACTCTTCCCAAAATGTTCTCCGCAAACCCTCCGTAAGTCGTTCAAGCTCGCTCGCCGCAGTGCAGTACGACAATAATTGTACGCCTCACCGCTTTCAAATATCACCAGCGGCCACTGGTGGCAGATCTTATTTGCCACCTCACATTGAACTGTCAAAATGCGCACAACCCTGTCACCGATTTCTATAGTTGTCACTGTACTATTATTTGCTCATTTGATTTGACCAGCTTTCGTGTTTTTAGCATTTTGTATTTTCTAATGATGGCAACCCTTCAAGCTCCAGAATGCAAATATTCTGAAGTCGATCTAAATTATCGACTTATCATCAATCCTTCCATTTATAAATGGTTTTGCTTCGCCCGGGTGCCTCTCGCAATGTGTTCCCTATTCTTGAGGAGGTCGTTGATCAACTGGCATTGCTGTTGATTGGTTAAGCAAAGTCCGATACTGTATTATTTATCCTTCTTCATCTGACATGGTTAAACAAAACAGTGCTGCGTGTTCCTCCTTCTGCTGATTTATGCCGGGATTGTGAGCTCTGGGCTGGTGCAGTGACAAGTACAGGAGCTTGACTTGTTTTATGTGACAGGTCCTGCAGCACGCAATTGTCAGTGGGATGATCTCTCCTCCAAAACGTATTCTAGTACAAGGGCGAGAGGAGTTGGCCTAACGGCAAGTGCGGTCGCCCTCGAATCTGGTGAACTGGGTTCGAGTCTCGGCAATGCCGCTGAACATCCTGTGATTCTGGGCAAATCACTTAATCTCCCCGTGCCTAACCAAAATGAATGTGTCCTCATGTAACGAAACTGGTGCTATGTAAAGCGCTCTGATACCCGATTCGGGTCAAGTTTGCGCTATATGAAACTGCCAAATAAATAAAATAAGTGTAATATAGTATTACTTTCAGGTTTGAATGGCTGATGTTTTGTAGAAGGAAAATAAGATTTCGTTCTTCAGATGTCTGCAGAGATCTCTAGAGCCAAATGCATTGGATGATTGCTTCAGGTGTGGTTTTAGCCTGGAACATTGGTTAACCGGGTGTGCTGCCTTTGTTCTGTGTGGCTCCTACTGAATGGCTTTTTGCCGGGTGCACTGTACCATGTATAGAACAAGCATTGGCATAGCCAATAGGTCTTGCCTTTGGGACCTTATAAGTGTTTAGCCATGCAACAGTTGATGTTGTTGCACCAAGGATATTGTGCTGCATAACTAAATACTTATAACGTCCCAAAAGCGAGAGCTATGGGCTATGCCAGTGCTTGTTATAAACTAGGAGGATGGTAGCCTCTCCAGGAATCAATTGAATTACTCTTAACTGCTACCCTTAAAACATTACTTAAGTGGGGCCCAAACGTCTCCATTATGTTTAAATAGATCTATTGGGAGCCCGTCAGGGCCTTTTAGTTACGGATGCTAGGTCTGAGTTCTGCTAACCAATCCTAGTTTAGTCTAATCTTAAGGAATGTGGTACTCCATGCCAGTAGCTCGATTGCAAAGAAAGGCCTGTTTACTATTTCCCAAAAAGGGCTGTTATCGCTTGAGTTGGGCAGCTTTTTCTAAATCCTCCTAGCCCTTCTAATTTCTTGCCTCCTATTCTCGAGATTATACTTATAATTATTTCTAGCTCCTCTAACATCCTCTAGGTTACATGGAGTCTTATTTGTGGCCTTTTTTTCAGCTCCTTAACTTGGTTCAACACTAGAGTTATTTCGGACCCCCACTTTTTTTATTTTGGCACAATAACGGACGGGTAACTTGTTTGCCTATCTCTGGACGTAAATGAATGGCAAGGGTGAAAACGATAGGGTTATGATCACTGTAAGAGAGGACACACCTCACAGTGCATGAGATTTCATGCAAGATCAGTATTCAAGAGCGCAGTCTATTGTGCTTCCCCTTATCATGAATATAGGAGGATTTGGGTTGCCCTAATCATGGAGATCTGATGAAAAGATCAATTGTTAAAGTTAACTGTTGAGGCTTCTTCATACGTTGGATATATGAAGTGACTGATAGCGGCCCCCTGGACGATTGTATGCCCACAAATGCGATCCCCAACTATGGATGCATTTGGTGTTATTGAAATCGCCTGCCCACATAACTGAAATGTTGATATTCCCCTGTCTATTCTTTAAGAGTCTAGGAGTGTCTACCCCATTTGTTGAATAGTCTCTGCAGGATGTGAATAAAAAAAGTTGAAAAAATGTAATAACCAAGTTGAACACATTTGTTAGTTGTAAATATACGATTTGGTACGATTGTGTGGATGCTACACTCCTGTCACATTTCCAAGCGCCATAAGAGACAAAGATAGCCAAATCCCAACCATTCCTCTCGCCACAGATGATGTTATTGCGTTGGAGCAGTAAGATTTAAAACCATTCAATGCATTAGACCCAGCAGCCCAAGTTTCCTGACAACATATGTCAAACTTTTGAGTACAAGCCACCCAATCTTTGTTACATAGTTTCTCCCGGGCCCCCAGAAATGTTCCAGGAAATAAACTGCATACCTTGCCCAAACTGCATTGGTCTTATTCCCATTTACATTACAGGATAGCTGAGCAGAAAGAGGGAAAAGAGTCCCAGCCTCCGCTACATTAGTTGGTCCAGTCCTACCATCTGAGGGGGAGGGCCTCCAGACGTCAACCATTTCTGTAAGCCCTGGTAATACTTGAAATCGTTTGGAATGAGTAAATGATGCTGGGGATGGCAATCTTTGCAAGGATCGGTGTTCGGTTATGCAGCGCACTGCGGATATAACCTTTTGGAGGTGGGTAAAAATAACCCAATGGGTACGCCTTTATTTTACAAGAATTTGAGCTCATCATATTCAGGCATGATAATAAACAGACACATTCAGAATCTTTAAAATTCAGGGCTACACAATCCCCCCTTATACAATTAGCTGTAGGACCAACCCAATTTACTCTGCAGGCCGTAATTAGTCAGTGACTAAGGATGGCAGTCCACATTCCTTGTACACCAATGTATAGCTGTATTCATGAGACTGACCGTTCTAGTATGTGCCTTCTGTCAAAGGTAGAACTCCCACAAGGATCATCGTATATGGCAGTGGTTCCCAAACTTTTTTGACCAGTGGCTCCCCACCATTTTTTTTACCAGTGGGCAGGTAGTGGGGATGTAAGCCCGATCTCGGAGTACTTCCTGTTGTCTTCCTTAAATTAATTGGGATGCAATGAAGGTACTGTAATCATATTTGTAACAAAATAAAAAGATGACAGATGTTTAATAAAAACTCGTTCAGTGAGAAACGATACAACATTAATAGCCAAGTATTTTTCCATGCAACTTTTTTTAACCACACAATAATGGTTTAAAAACTTCTGTATAATAAAATATATTTTTCAATGAACAGGAAAAACAACGGAGTCCGAGTTTACCTTAAAAATCCTAGTGAGATGGATGTGCTTGTTTTTTCTTGCATAGCTCCTGAAATCTTGGAGTTATTTTTGAGATTGCAACACTCATTTCTTTTTCAAGGTTAATTTTTGCCCTATATTTTGACTTTATCACTGCAACTGCTGAGAAACCAGCTTCACAAAGGTACGAAGTGGCAAACGGTATCAAAACATGCAGGGCTCTTTTGCTTCTCATTGGGTATTCATCTCCAGTTTGGCACCAGTACTCAAGCAGTGACTGAGACTGGAACCTTACTTTCAATGCTGAGTCACTTGAAACATCAATAAGCTGTTCTACTTCCTCATTGTTGAAATGCTGAGGTATCTCAGCATTGAAGGGGTCTCTCACCCATTTTATTGGCTCCACTTCATCCTCTGGAAAATATCTGACAAGGTAAAAACGCAGTTGAGACAAATACAGAACAAAAACTGTCCTGAGTTCCTCCTTTAACACCATCTCATTGTCCTGCAGAAATTGGTCCAATGAAGGAAAACATTTATAGTCCCATTTGCTTACACCGCTTTCCCAAAGGACCATTTTCTTTTTAAAGCCTGAAACTTTGTCTGACAGTTGCAAGATGTTAGTATTATTGCCTTGCAAGGACTTGTTCAGTGCATTCAGTTTTTCAAATAGATCAGAAAGAAAAGCTATTTGTATTAGAAAGTCTGCATCAATAAATGCCAGCAAAACAATGTTTCATTCCTCAGCTCATACACTCTAAGCAGGGAGTTACCGAGAACTGCTGTAGAACACGAGGCATGAGTGTTCGGCACCCATGTCCTCACACAGTTTTGCAAAAGTTCTTGCTTTCATTGGTCTTGTTTTAATATAATTTACCACTTTGACTATTTTCAGAATACCATGCAGTTCTTCACTGAGGTTTCCTGCTGCCAGTGCTTTTCTGTGTATTATACAGTGTGTCCAAACAGCATTAGGCGCTTTAGATCGTATGCAAGCTTGAAGTCCTTGGTAGGATCCTGCCATTGAACGACCCCCATCTGTACAAAACCCAACACATCTCTCCCAGTCAATTTGATTCTGTTGCATAAAATCATCAACAACCGTATACAAGTCTTGACCTGTGGTTCCACCTTTGATTCCTTTACAGAACAACAAATCCTCAACAATTTGTTTTTCGTATAGAAACCTGACATAGCAAATAAGATGGATGTCTTTGTGGTTGTCTGTTGCCTCATCCAACTAGAGTGCAAAGTCTTTGTCTCTCAGATTACAGATGAGCTGATCGTTAATATCTTCAGCCATATCATTTATCCTCCAGCTGATAGTATTATTTGAAAGAGGCACTTTCAGCAACTGTTTACCCGCATCTTCGCCGAGCATGATTGTTACCATATCAACAGCAGCAGGCAAAATCAGCTTTTCTGCAATTGTGTGTGTGTTTTTTTACTCTGCTACTAGATAGGCCACTTTATATGAAGACAGGAGGGCGTTACTGTTAATTTTGATTTGTTTTGAGAAAGTGTACTTTTGGCTTCTGCAACTTTCCATACAAAAAAATTGCCTTGGCTTTCCAACCACATTTGCGTGAAGACTTTCAAGATGCTGCTTAAGTTTACTTGGAAGCATGGATTCCACAGCCAAAACTTTTAAGCAGATTGAACATTGAGGACACTCCTCATTATTAACCTGAACACACGTGAAACAATAATCCAGATACCTGTCATCGTACTTTCTGTACTTGGCTTTTCGTTTCCCGTCCTCTTTTTTTGTCAGAAGAACCTGCAACTTCACTTTGCTCAGACGAACTTGGCATTAGAAATCTCTTCATTGTCTATCAGAAAGATGGAAATCAGTTCCACTTGTCTTAATTATTCAGATGGACAAGAGAAGACTTAACAAAAAATATCTAAGAAAGGTCTTTCTATCTGTACAGTTCCTGGTCTTCTTTTCCTCTGCTCAAGTATTTCCAAGTTTCTTCCGGGTCTCATCCACAGTCTCCACAGATTAATAAGCCTGAAGTACAAAACATCCAGGTAAGACAAGTATAAGAAGAACGAAAGTTCTGTAGTAGAGGATCTCAGTGTATAGTCATAATCAAGTGAATAGTCCCGCCCATGTGCGTGGAGCCCGGTGCAATCAAAAATAATCTCTTAAACTGTCTTCATTGCAGTCCTGCATAGACACTTAAGAGAGAATTAAGACAAATAATGCAGCCTAACATATACAAGGCTACAAAGGCCACCATTTCATCTAAACAGTGAAAAGGATAGCCCACCACGTCTGGCTAACACTATTTTACCACGTTTTCCTCACAGGGAAAACTCCCCTTCACTAAAATCCTTGAAATGATAGAGCGGAAGGGTTGGACAGACAAGCCCCCATAGGCTGCCATTATGTGTCTTGAAAAGGGATACCGTGCCTTTAAGGAACTCTCCAGAGACCCTCGGTATCCCAGGATGCACAGCAAAAGCCCTTTTACTTTTAGTTCTTTTTTTCCGGCTCCTGCTAGCAGGACCCTGGAGCATTGAGCTCTCCCTTTTTGGGTGGTTTTTTTAAATTTTTTGGCACTTTTCAAGTGTTTGGAGTGTTTCACTCGACGTCTGACTACTACTTCTTCTTTTTGCTGGGATTTTTGGCCAGTTTTGGCCACTCTACTGTTGAATATGCCAGCCTTGTGCGACAAGTGCCCGGAGTGTTCCAGGAAGAAGGTTAAATCAGACACTCACAGAGTGTGTATCCTCTGTCTACCATCCTCTCATGTCCCTGAAGATTGAGATCTGCAGATCCTTCTCCAAGAGGACCCTGAGGGACAGGGAGAAAATCCGTCTCCAAGGCTTGGAGGTAAGGAGACATCAGGACCATGGTGGGTCTGGTCATGGAGGGACTTTGTCCTCTGCCCGTGCTTCGGCCTCTGGGGGCTCTCCAGTCAAGAGAAGGCCAGGAAAAGGCACAGGTCTCCGTCGACGTCGATAGCCTCGACGTCGGCGTCGAGAGGGATGACCACCATCTGCTCCCTGTCGTCCCAGGGCTCTGGGGCGAAGCGACGTCGCCCTCGAGGGGACTGACGTCGAGGCCTCGGACGAGGTCGACGTCGAGGACTGCAACGTCGCCGAGACGACGTCGAGATGGGTCCGAGAGGCACCGGCGCTCGCCGTCAAGGCGACACCGCCGTTTGACGTCGAGACAACGAGAGTCGACGTCGAGAAGACGCGAGTCGACATCGAGAAGACGAAAGTCGACGTCGAGGGATGTCTCGACGGTAGACGTCGAAGAAGAGGTTGTCTTAAAGGAGGGAAAGATCTCCGTCTAGGAGGGCCAGGACCTTGTCCTCGGCCTCAGTGGTCACCCTGTCCTCTGCATCCAAGAGCCCACGGTCGCCGCCGCTCGGATGCAAGGAGGTCGGCCTCGAGGACTTCATCGGCAAGGCCTGCTCAGAAGAAAAAGAGGAGAGTGGTCAGGTCTTCGGACTCTGAATATTCGCAGACCTACTCGCCTTCTAGGCCTAGGTCGCCTACACCTCCTCCATTGCCTAAGGAGACTCCTCCTCATATTCCTACTCCTCCTCCTCCTCCAGTTCCCCCTCATCAACCTCCTCCTCAACCACCGCGGCCTACTCCACGGTCTCTATCTCTGCCGCGCCTCCCGTCACCACCCACGAGGCCTCCTCAACCTGTGGTTCCGGTCCTGCCTCCACAGCTTCCGCCTCCTGTACGACCAGTGGATCGCCCGAGGCCTAGGAGGTCGAGGTCACGGTCCAGAAGGAGACACCGGTCAAGGAGTGACCGTCGGTCTTCGACGCGATCCTGGCACCGTCACAGGAGGGACAGGTCAAGGTCCCGTCATACAGATTCTTCCAGTGCCAGGGATTACTCGCCTACCTTATCGGATTCCCCCCGTACGAGGGTATCACCGGTTGATGACATCGTGTCTTTTCAAGAGGTGTTATTGAGAGGGGCAGCGAAACTGGGGATAATGGTAACGGGTCCCACACCTTCGACATCGGTGATTTTCGAGACCCTACACAAGCGGCAGTTGTCTCGACCCTTGTTGCCCTTGGTACCAGGGCTGGAGGAGCCGGCTATGGTGCTCTTCTTGACTCCGGCGTCAACGAAATCCGCTCCTTCCCGGCTACAGAAAAAGTACAGGGCCCCAGACTCCGATCCGGCGTTCCTTCGATCTGACCCAGTGCCGGATTCGGTGATCGTCACTGCGGCCAGGAAGCAGCACGCTACTGCCCCGTCTTCTACGGTGCCACCGGATAAGGAGAGCCGTCAGATGGACTCAGCGGGACAAAAAGTCTGCGGTACGGCTGCTAAGTCCATGAAAGCCGCTAGTGCCAAGGCTCTCTTGGGTCGGTATGACCTGTCTTTGTGGGAGTCCCTGCAGCAGTTTCTGGAGCACCTTCCGAGGGACAGGAGGGAAGACTTCCAAGAAATCATCAATGAGGGCATAATGGTATCGAATCAGGTGATCAGCTCGGCTGCAGATTCCTCTCTCTCGGCGGCTCATGGATACTGCCATTGGATTAATCGGAGACATCATGCCTGGTTGCGTTTGACATTGCTGAAACCAAAGGCGCAGCAGCGAGTCGCCAACTTGCCGTTCTCTGGGGCGACGCTCTTTGGTAAACATGCGGATGAGGAGATGGCCAGCATGAAGGCGGAGGCAGAAACTCTGACGGCTGTCGGGTTAGAAAAACCAAAAGAGCAGAAGAAGACCTTCCGTCCCTTCCAGAGACGTTTCGGTGCCCAGGGAAGAGGGCAAGGTCGCCCAGCTGGCCAGCAGGACCAACAGCAGCAGCAGTACCAGCAGCGGCCATTCCAGAAGCGCCAGAGGGGCAGAGGCAGCCAACAGTCCTCCTCGACGCCCAAAGGCCCGGCCGGGTCTAGGCCCTGAGGTGCTACTTCACCCTCGCCCGTTACCCGCTCCGGTGGGGGGAAGCATACAGCATTACTTGGCAGAGTGGAGAGAGATTACTCAGGACAAGTGGGTGCTGAATATTGTTTGCAATGGATACAGTCTTCGTTTCGTCAGCCCGCCTCCAGCGATTTCACCGGTTTGCTCGCAGTTTCAACTGCGCGAGCTTCAGGTGGAGGCGGATACCCTGTTAAGAAAGAGGGCGATAGAAGACGTCCCTTTGTCTCAAAGGGGAAAGGGTCTTTACTCTCGGTTCTTCCTTGTGCGCAAGAAGGACAAGAACGAGTTCAGGCCCATTCTGGATTTGCGACAAGCAAACAAATGGATTCGCAGGGAAAAGTTTTGCATGCTGTCTTTGCACCAGATTTATCCTCAGCTGCAAAGGGGAGACTGGCTTTGCGCAATAGTTCTGCAAGATGCGTACTTAGATGTGCCCATTGCACGGAAACACCGGAAGTTCTTGCGATTTCTAGTCGGCACCAATCACTATCAGTACACCGTACTACCGTTTGGACTGAAGTCTGCACCCAGGATGTTTTCAAAGTGCATGGCAGTGGTGGCAGCGCACCTGAGGAAGAACAAGGTGTTTGTCTACCCGTACCTGGACGACTGGTTGATCAAAGCCTCCACCTTCCAGGAAGCGCAACTGCACTTCAACAGGACGGCCGTTCTGTTGAACCAGCTGGGGTTGCACATAAACATGTCCAAGTCTGTTCCGACGCCTGTCCAGTGCCTGCAGTAGTTGGGAGCCTCCATCGATACTCTTTCAGCAAGCGTGTCTCCTTCGGAGGAGAGACGCTTATCGATCCTTCGGAAGGCTCAGGCTCTCATAGCTGTTCCATCTACAACAGCGAGGACGGTGTCTTTTCTACTGGGGTCGATGGCCTCTTGCATCTTCCACACGCACGCCTACATATGAGGCCGTTGCAGGAATGTCTGGAGGATCAGTGGGACCAGAAGCGGGGGAGCTGGGACAACATGATCAAGCTGTCCCTCCACGCTCAACAGTCCCTGAGATGGTGGTGCTCCGCGGAGAATCTCCTCAAGGGGGTTCCATTCCACAAGGACATTCCCATTCAGACTGTCGTCACGGATGCTTCTCTCCACGGCTGGGGAGCGCATTCAAACCATCTACAGATCCAGGGAACGTGGTTTCCGACGGAATCCACATATCACATCAATTTCCTGGAACTCAGAGCTGTTCACTTGGCACTGAAGGCCTTTTATCCGTCTTTCCAGACCAACTCCTTGCTTGTGCAGACGGATAATACAACCACAATGTATTACCATAACAAGCAGGGGGGCTCAAGATCGCGCACTTTGTCACAGGAAGCACAGGCGATCTGGCACTGGCTTCTAGCCAGAGGACTGACGATAACGGCTACCCATCTGCCAGGTGTGCAGAATGCTCAAGCGGACGCACTCAGCAGGCTGGTGCAAGAAAACCACGAGTGGGTTCTAAACGACGAAGTGCTAGGAGACATCTTTGACAGGTGGGGCACTCCAGACGTAGATCTGTTCGCCACCGCCGAAAACAGAAAATACAGAGACTTTGCCTCTAGGTATTACCAACCGGGGACCCTGGGGAATGCGCTATTGATCAGCTGGTCGAACAGCTTTCTGTACGCTTTTCCACCCATTCCCCTGATTCCGGCGGTGCTCATCAAGCTATCTCAATCCAGAGCACGGATGATCCTCATTGCTCCGGAGTGGCCCAGACGGTGGTAGTTCACGGACCTGCTTCACCGGTCTCTCCTACCCCACATGCGGCTGCCGTGTCGGCCGGACCTTCTCACGAAGTACGGGGGCAGATGGTGCACCCCAACCTCTCATCGTTGAATTTGGCGGCATGGCTCCTGAGATAGTGCAATATGGACACTTGAATCTCCCTGAAGATTGCATGACTATACTTAAGGAAGCTAAGAGACCCTCCACTAGGACTTCCTATGCATACAAGTGGAAGAGGTTCTGCATCTGGTGCACTTCCAAGCATTATGATTCGACAACTTGCAAGGAAGACGTCATCCTTCCATACCTTTTGCATTTGGCTCAGTCTGGCCTTAATTTTCATTCTATTAAGGTTCACCTCGCAGCGTTGACTGCATATAGGAAATGCCGTTCACAGACATCCTTCTTCCAGATCCCTGTGATTAAAGATTTTTTGGAAGGATTGAAGAAAGTGTTTCCTCCTGTTCAGCGTCCTTTGCCATCATGGGAGCTGCAGCACTTGTCATGGAAGGCGGCCTTCCTTGTGGCCATTACATCGACCCGCAGGGTGAGTGAAATTCAGGCGTTGTGTTGCCAAGAACCATATACTGTATTTCATGCTGCTAAGGTTGTGATGCGTATTCACCCTAAGTTCCTTCCTAAGGTGATTTCTGATTTCCATGTCAATCGGACCATAACTTTACCTACGTTTTTCCAGAATCCTTCTACTCCAGCGGAAAGGTCTCTCCATTCCTTGGATGCCAGAAGGGTGTTGAAATCCTACTTGGATAAGACCAAGGACATTAGTAGGTCAGACCAGTTGTT
Organism: Lissotriton helveticus; assembly: GCF_964261635.1. Classification (NCBI taxonomy): domain Eukaryota; kingdom Metazoa; phylum Chordata; class Amphibia; order Caudata; family Salamandridae; genus Lissotriton; species Lissotriton helveticus. The sequence goes on from NC_136073.1 coordinate 825,911,669, forward strand.
TGTCAATTATGGGTCGGTCAGGACTGGTCTTGCCACCTCAAAACAGTCCGTCTCTAGGTGAATTGTGTCCTGTATTCAGTTATGTTACCAAAAGGCTAACAAGACCTTAAGGGGTAAGCCTAAGGCTCATTCTACTAGAGGCAAAGCCACTACAACAGCTTTGCATTCGTAATGTTCCCATTGCAGAGATCTGCAGGGCTGCCACTTGGAAGTCGGTCCATACCTTTGCTAAGCATTACTGTCTGGACTCTGATGCCAGAGCGGATGCTCAGGTTGGGCAGGCTTCGCTGAGAAATCTGTTTGCACAGTAGTGGTGTTATCTTTTTCCTCCACCGCCGGATTGGTTGTTGGGATGGGCTTGCCATTCTATTCACTAGATTATGGCTATACACAGAGATCCCCTACTACAGAAGGAGCAGTTTCTTACCTGTAACTCAAGTTCTGTAGTAGGGGTATCTCTGTTATAGTCATAAGCGCCCGCCCTCCTCCCCGGTGGAGAAAATGGTACTGTACTGTATGCTACAGGCCTGCTTTATACACCTTCAAAAAGAACTGAAAGTAAAAGGGCTTTTGCTGTGCATCCTGGGATACTGAGGGTCTGTGGAGAGTTCCTTAAAGGCACAGTATCCCTTTTCAAGACACATAATGGCAGACTATGGGGGCTTGTCTGTCCAACCCTTCCTCCCTATCATTTCAAGGATTTTGGTGAAGGGGAGTTTTCCCTGTGAGAAAAACTTGGTAAAATAGTGTTAAACCGGACATGGTGGGCTATCCTTTTCACTGTTTAGATGAAGTGGTGGCCTTTGTAGCCTTGTATATGGTAGGCTGTGTGAGAAGTTGGCCTGATATATGATGCTCACTAATTCTAGTGATCACCTTGTATCAGTCCAAATAACCCCTTATGGTGATTGGTTGTAAGTCAACCTTATAGACCAGCTATCCTAGTAGCGTGGAAAAAAGCAGTCTTTAGGCTAAACTCTTTTGGCATGTGAAGCCAGCTGTTTTACCACAATATAACCCCTTGAATACCAGATGAAAGGACACCACACAGGTTGTTATGAAAATAAAAGGATATTTATTAACTAACATACACCTCTGAACTCTTTATGAGATCAGAGGTCTAAGCACATGACAATACTAGAAAAGAAATACGAGTTCGCACAATATTTACACGAGTGCCTTAGGGGCACGACAAACCATATACTCAAAACAATGGATGCGAGGAAGGAAAGTACTGTAAGGGGATCCAGAGGCTGGAGGATCGGTGGGACTACGCTACAAACTAGGTAAGTACGGAGCAGGAGGCCCACGGGACTCACGTGCAGAGTGGAAACTCTCACGCGGGATGCGTACCAACGTCTATGGATACTACAGTTTACAAAGTTACGGATTCCGGACGAACCCGGCTGGATGGAGGGAAAACAACAGTGGACCTGGACACTAGGATAGTGAACACAGACTTCAGAGCCTAGAAGCTTTAGTTACCTAACCCACAGGCTGCGGGTGCATAGGGCTGAAGTAGTGTCGGGTTTGCTGCGTTGATCCCGGTGATGCCTGAAACAAGGAGTTGCTGGCAGGCAGCCAGATGGAGGAGTCCGGTGGTTCCAAGGATGGAACTGGAAGGAAGAAGTCCTGAAAGGGAAGGGGACAGAGTCTTGGTCACTAGCCAGTGACGGTGCTGGAACCAGGAGGGAACCAGATGCTGTCGCCGCGTTCAGGTGAAGGAAGGGTCGCTTCTCTCTGTAGCTGCGCGGACCAGGAGCTGCTCTTCACGACCAGGCTGGAGGCACGAGCTGTCCCACGTAGTCTGCTGCTGTTGGCGGTGTCGGATCGTCGATCTGGACAACAGGCCTTGGCTACTGCAAGCCACGCGGTGGAACAAAGATGGCGTCTGGAGTGGACCAGGAGGGTCCGGGGTGCTTCTCTTTCACAAGGAAGCAAGGGCCAGTCGGGGGGACCAGACTAGCAGTGTCGAAATCTTCGGGTCGTCGTCTCAGAGGTCACAAGCCAGCCGGCAAGTGACCAGACAACAGGAAAGAGAAGCAACCAGGCAAAAGGGCCCCACGCAGATCACGGGGATGCTGGGGAGCTGGTCTTTGGTGCAGGAGCTGCGTCGGTGTGGGGCTTCTCAGTCCCCAATGCACTCACTCGAGGAACCCTCGGGGGTCGTGCTGGAAGCACTGTGCAGGTTTCTTCAAGATGGCCGTCTCCATGTTACTCGTCGCACCCACGGGTCCCAGCCGTGCTGTGGATGTGGGTAGAGGTCAGAGAGGTCTGGAGGTCCGGGTCTTGTCGAGCTGGGTCGTCGGATTCCGGGATGGAAGGACTTTGCAGCAAACCGCACAGGAGCTTGATGGTGCCTGCGAAGCAGGATGGTCACTCCCTGACCATAGGGGAGATTCTTCAGTCTTCTGGTGTCCAGGAGGTCGAAGGTCAAGAGTTCTTCGTGGAAGTTGTCAAGATTAATCTAACTGGGAATGGGACCAGCTCCTACCTTTATTCAGCTAAAGGGGGCTGCACTACGACTAGGTCCCTCCTCTGGGTGGGACCAGGAAGGGTGGTGGTTACACCCCCTATCCTTTGTCCAGTTTCCCGCCAGAGCTGGGGCTGGAGTGCCCCAGCAACTGGTTGGAACCGGTGTATGCACAGGGCACCTTGTGTGCCCCAGGCATGTCTCATTCCTTTCAGCCTTGGCCTACCTAATACACAAAATCCTGTCTGGGGTGGTGCTAGCACCTCCCAAGGCAGGAATCCCTTTGTCTGAGCCTCCCTTGCTGGAAGGACTCCCAGCAGCAGGGGTCAGACTTGTGTCTGTGGTGGCAGCATCCATTTTGTGATGCTGAGGCTCGAGTTAACTTTAACCGGGGTTCACAGTTACAGACATGTTGTGTCCCTCTAGAAGGGTGGAATGCTAACCCCGTCGCCAGAATTGGCGAGGGGTTAGTATTCCAATTCGTATGACACCTTACTCGACATGTTTTGATAATGCTATGCCAAAGTTAGCATTTGACCGCGAGGTTCATAATGCACTTAAGAGTATATGGTATAGCGTTATCATGGAACAGCTATAAGGACTTGGTTCCGCAAGCTGCAAACGGGCTCAGCTCATGCCAGAGCACCATCTCACATAATTCCAAGCACTCTGCCTTCAGGATTGAAAAGGCCTGCCATAGGAGTGACTGATAGGAATATATGTGTCCATTTTAGGGTCTAGATATAGGAATACTATATCTAAAGCAAAGGGTGATTACACCACCTTGCCCCAGCTGTCGTACAGCCAGTTGTGTCAGATTTGGGTGGCCAGCCAGGGGTGGCATAATACATGCTGCAGCCCCTGGTAGGCCCTGGGTACACCTATGCCCTGGATACCTAAGGTATACTGTACAGGGACTGATAAGGTGGCCCAGTACCAATTGGTAAATGCACCTAAGGTACATGCTTGTCAATTTAGAGAGAGAACAGCTAGGCTGTGGGTCTGATTAGCAGGCCCACAGCCAGGGAAAGTCGTAAACCAGTGAAGCAAAAAGCAAAAATCTGGGGTGGCCATGGGATTGCAGACCCCACTCTCCTACATAACCCCCCCCCCCCAAACTTAGGGACATTAAACTAACCTTGACCAGGTGAGTCTTCTTGTTCTAAGTGGAAGTACCTGGAGAGACCATCTGCATTACCATGGTCAGTTCCTGGGCGGTGCTCCACTGTAAAGTCCATCCCCTGTAGGGAAATGGACCACCTAAGAAGTTTGGGGTTTTCACCCTTCATTTGATTTAGCCATAAGAGGGGCTTATGGTCGGTCTGAATCTTGAAGTGAGTACCAAACAAGTATGGCCTCAACTTCTTCAGGGCCCAAACCACAGCAAAGGCCTCCCTCTCAATAGCTGACCAACGTTTCTCTCTATGGGTCAGCCTTCTAATTATAAAAGCAATGGGCTGGTCATGACCATCAATATTCAGTTGAGATAGAACAGCTCCCACACCCAACTCAGAAGCATCTGTTTGGACAATGAAAGGTTTGGAGTAGTCTGAACTCTTGAGAATAGGTGCAGTGCACATGGCCTGCTTTAGGTCATCGAATGCCTTCTGACAGCTAACTGTCCACTGAACTTTCTTTGGCATTTTCTTACTTGTCAGGTCATTAAGTGGAGTCACAATGGTTCCATAATTTCTGACAAATTTCCTATAATAACCAGACAGGCCCAAGAAATCTCTGACCTGTGTCTGGGTGGTTGGAGGAGCCCAGTCCTTTATGGTCTGTATCTTGCTCTCCAGAGGTTGAACTTGGCCTCCACCTACAAGGTGGCCCAAGTATACAACTTGACTCTGCCCTATCTGGCACTTAGTAGCCTTGATAGTGAGGCCTGCCTTTTGCAGGGCCTCTAAAACTTTCCTTAGGTGGATCAGGTGATCCTCCCAGGTGGAGCTAAAGACAGCAATATCATTTAGATATGCTGCACAGAAGTCATCCAACCCAGTGAAAAGTGGCAGGTGCATTTTTCAAACCAAAGGGCATCACCACAAATTGGTAATGACCTCCTGGGGTAGAAAATGCTGTCTTGGCCTTGGCATCCTCAGCTAACCTGATTTGCCAATAACCAGCTGTTAGGTCAAATGTACTTAAGAAAGTTGCAGAAGCCAACTTATCTATCAGTTCATCCGCCCTAGGTATTGGATGGGCATCTGTCTTAGTGACAGCATTGAGACCCCTGTAGTCTACACAAAACTTCATCTCTCTCTTACCATCCTGGGTGTGAGGTTTAGGCACTAGAACTACAGGACTAGCCCAAGGACTCTCTGAGGGTTCAATGACTCCCAATTCCAACATCTTTTGTACTTCAGTTTTTATGCAGTCCCTGACGTGGTCAGGTTGCCTGTAGATTTTACTCTTTATAGGCAGACTGTCTCCAGTGTCCACCTCATGTGTGCACCAGTTTGTCTGACTGGGGGGTCAGAGAAAACATTTGTCTGAAGGATTGAAGGACTTGCTTACAATCCTTTTGTTGATGCTCAGAGAGGCTGTCAGAAAAGACTACACCATCTACTGACCCATCATCAGGGTTCTGAGTGAGCAGGTCTGGGAGAGGGTCACTCTCTTCCTCCTGCCCCTCATCTGTGGCCATGAGCAAGCCCATGTCCTCCCTGTCAACAAATGCTTTGAGCTTATTCACATGAAGTACTCTGTGAGGGCTCCTGGGAGTTCCCATGTCCACCAAGTAGGTGACTTCTCCCTTTTGCTCAATGATGATGTGGGGTCCAGACCATTTGTCCTGGAGAGCTGTTGGGGCCACTGGCTCCAACACCCACACCTTCTGTCCTGCATGGTAAACAGTTAGGACAGCCTTTTGGTCATGCCAAGCTTTTTGAAGTTCTTGGCTGGCCTACAGGTTTTTAGATGCCTTCTCCATGTACTCTGCCATCCTGGAGCGGAGACCAAGTACATAGTCCACTATGTCAAGTGTAGGCTTTTTGAGAGGTAACTCCCATCCTTCCTTCACAAGACATAGGGGTCCTCTTACAGGATGTCCAAACAAAAGCTCAAAAGGGCTGTAACCAACCCCCTTCTGTGGGACCTCTCTGTAAGCAAACAGAAGGCAGGGTAAAAGGATGTCCCATCTTCGCCTAAGCTTCTCAGGTAACCCTTTTATCATCCCTTTGAGGGTCTTGTTGAATCTTTCAACAAGCCCATTGCATTGTGGGTGATAGAGTGTGGTGAATTTGTAATTTACACCACACTCCTTCCACATAGCAGTCAAGTATCCTGACATGAAGTTTGCACCTCTGTCAGAGACAACCTCCTTAGGAAACCCCACTCTGGAGAAAACTCCAACCAGGGCCCTAGCCACAACAGGAGCTGTAGTGGTTCTAAGGGGAATAGCTTCTGGATACCTGGTGGCATGATCCACTACCACCAGTATAAATCTGTGCCCAGATGCTGTTGGGGGGTCCATTGGTCCAACAATGTCAATCCCCACTCTTTCAAAGGGAACCCCCACCACAGGTAGTGGTATAAGGGGGGCCTTTGTGATGCCACCTGATTTGCCACTGGCTTGACAGGTGACACATGAGCGACAAAACTCTTTAGTGTCCTCAGACATGTGAGGCCAGTGAAAGTGTGGGGCAAGCCTGTCCCAAGTCTTGTTCTGGCCTAAGTGACCTGCAAGGGGAATTTCATGGGCTAAGGTGAGAAGGAAACCTCTCAGGGACAAGGGGATGACCAGCCTCCTGGTAGCACCAGGCTTGGGGTCTCTTGCCTCAGAGTATAGGAGTCCATCGTCCCAATATACCTTATGGGCACCTGGAGCATTCCCTGCAGCCTCAGCAGCAGCCTGCTGTCTGAGGGGTTCAAGAGAGGAACAGTCTAACTGTGCCTGCCTCAAGTCTGCCCTGGAAGGTCCCCCTGTCCCAAGAAACTCAACCTGTTCAGGCTCAAGCTCTTCTAGGACAGTTCCTTCTGGGGTCTTGGGGTCAGTCTCCTGAAAGAGCTGATCCTCCACCTGAGGCAGGGGGAAGGGTCAACCTTACCCCTACTGCTCTTTCCCTTGGGTAGTGTCTGGTCCATTCTTCCAGGATCCAGCACTAGTTCAGCTGGGCATTTCTTGGCCTGTGACCTAGTCACAGCAAGGACATGTGCTGACAAACCTAACATTTCCACATGAGTCCTATACTCCACATCTGACCATAAGGAGGATTCCAAATCATTGCCCAAAAGACAGTCCACTGGGAGGTCTGAACTAACAACAACCCTTTTGAGGCCATTTACCCCTCCCCAGGAGAAATTAACAAGTGCCATACTATGGGAGGTAGTGGCATTGCTAGCATTGGTCACCAGGTAGTCTGAACCTAGTATTACCTGGTCAGGGTCCACAAAGTTTCCCTGTAGGCCTGAGCCATTTTTCCATTGATCAAAGGCATCTGCCTGTACTTGCCCAGAGTACTGGGACTTATTGTAGGGGTCATATCCATGTCCCCAGTACAAACAAGAACTGCCTGAGTAGGTATCCTGACTAAGTCAGAACCTGCCTCAGTTCCCAAGGTTAACCCCACTATAGCCTTGGGAGGATTACTACCACTACTAACTGTACTAGGGGGTGCAGATGCCTTAGGGGCAGTAGTGGTAGGAGTTGGGCCTTTCTTGGTGCACTCACTAAACCAGTGAGTATTACTTTTACAGTATTGGCACCATGGTTTCCTCTGACCATTATTCTTCTTCTTTTGGGAATTCTGGGAATTCTGGGACCCACCCTCTTTAGATTGTTGGGGCCCTGTTGAAGACTTCTGGTCATTTTGCTTATTCTCATTACCCTTGGGGTCTGCTTTCTTTTGGCCACCACCCTGGTTCTGGTTCTGCTGCTTGACCCTTGTCCTGACCCATCTGTCTGCCTTCTTTCCCAATTCTTGGGGAGAGGTCAGATCTGAGTCAATAAGGTGCTGATGCAACAACTGATTCTGACAATTATTTAAGATTTGTTCTCTCATAATTAGATTATACAATCCTGTGTAATCAGTAACTTTACTTCCCAGTAACCAGCCTTCAAAAGCCTTAGTGGCACAATCAACAAAGTCAGCCCAATCCTGAGACTGAATTTTCTGGGTGTCTCTGAACAGCAACCTGTACTGTTCAGTTGTTAAGCCAAACCCATCAATCAGTGTATTCGTCAGGACTTGGTAATTGTTAGCATCCTCAGCTCTAGTAGTGAGGAGCTTATCTCTACCTTTACCTTCACAGGAGAGCCACAATATAGCTGCCCACTGACTCTGGGGGATGCACTGGACAGTGCAGGCCCTCTCCAAAGCAGTCATCCATTTGTGGATGTCATCCCCTTGTTTAAAGGGGGGCACTATCTTACTCAGGTGTCTAGTATCAAAACTCCTGTATTTATCCTTAGGGATATTGCTGCCACCAGTGGGGGCTACCCCACTCAACTGTTGCTCTCTAGCAAAGGCAAGCTTCTCCTTGGCAAGGGCAAGTTCTTCCCTCTGGATCCTCAGATTAGCCTGTTTCATCCTTGCTTCATGTTCTCTTCTCTGAGGGGAAGTCATTCTCCTCTGGGGAGAAGTCATTCTCCTCTGAGAAGAGGCATGAGAGTGCACAGATCTATTGGAGTCCCTAGAATGAGACCTATCTCTTCTAACTCCAAAGTTAGGCCTGCTTAGGGTCAGTACTGGGGGTCCCCCAGATCCTTCCCTATGTAGGTCTAAGTTGGCCCTAGTAAGTCTGTTGACTAGCTCAGGACCATTGTCTGCCTCATCCCCAGAAAGAACCTCTTCATCCTCCTCCTCCTCCTCTACTTCTTCAGTTTCAGGGAGGTCAGGATCGCCACGGTTACCTTCTAAGGCTGGCATGCTCCCATCTGTATGAGTAGCTTTTCTAGCATCATATGTCTCTAAGAGACCTAACCGAAAAGGATTGGTAGGGTTAGAACCCTGTTTCAATTTCCTGGAGGTACACAATTGTCTCATCTCCTGGAAACTGAGAGCTGCATATCTGGAAAGGACCTGTGGAGGGTCACTAGCCACTAGGGGAGTCTCTGTGGACTCTCCATGGGTAGACATGCTTTCTAGTGAGGTGTAAGTGATGCACCTACCTACACTATGAGTTTTCCTGATCCCTTGCTAAGAGTTGTAGTCAGGGTGTGCTAGGCCCTTTCTACTACAACAGCTGGTTCAGTAGAACTCAGAGTATTTCTAAGCTTGTTATATGTACCTAGGTACCTTATGTGATCTTTCAAATGATATTACAGGATTATATTTGGTAAAACAACAGCAAGCTCAAATCCCAACCGCTGCACACCAATGTGAGAAATTGGCCTGATATATGATGCTCACTAATTCTAGTGATCACCTTGTATCAGTCCAAACAACCCCTTATGGTGATTGGTTGTAAGTCAACCTTATAGACCAGCTATCCTAGTAGCGTGGACAAAAGCAGTCTTTAGGCTAAACTCTTTTGGCATGTGAAGCCAGCTGTTTTACCACAATATAACCCCTTGAATACCAGATGAAAGGACACCACACAGGTTGTTATGAATGTTATGAAAATAAAAGGATATTTATTAACTAACATACACCTCTGAACTCTTTATGAGATCAGAGGGCTAAGCACATGACAATACTACAAAAGAAATACGAGTTCGCACAATATTTACACGAGTGCCTTAGGGGCACGACAAACCATATACTCAAAACAATGGAATGCGAGGAAGGAAAGTACTGTAAGGGGATCCAGAGGCTGGAGGATCGGTGGGACTACGCTACGAACTAGGTAAGTACGGAGCAGGAGGCCCACGGGACTCACGTGCAGAGTGGAAACTCTCACGCGGGATGCGTACCAACGTCTATGGATACTACAGTTTATAAAGTTACGGATTCCGGACGAACCCGGCTGGATGGAGGGAAAACAACAGTGGACCTGTACACTAGGATAGTGAACACAGACTTCAGAGCCTAGAGCTTTAGTTACCTAACCCACAGGCTGCGGGTGCATAGGGCTGATGTAGTGTCGGGTTTGCTGCGTTGATCCCGGTGATGCCTGAAACAAGGAGTTGCTGGCAGGCAGCCAGATGGAGGAGTCCGGTGGTTCCAAGGATGGAACTGGAAGGAAGAAGTCCTGAAAGGGAAGGGGACAGAGTCTTGGTCACTAGCCAGTGACGGTGCTGGAACCAGGAGGGAACCAGATGCTGTCGCCGCGTTCAGGTGAAGGAAGGGTCGCTTCTCTCTGTAGCTGCGCGGACCAGGAGCTGCTCTTCACGACCAGGCTGGAGGCAAGAGCTGTCCCACGTAGTCTGCTGCTGTTGGCGGTGTCGGATCGTCGATCTGGACAACAGGCCTTGGCTACTGCAAGCCACGCGGTGGAACAAAGATGGCGTCTGGAGTGGACCAGGAGGGTCCGGGATGCTTCTCTTTCACAAGGAAGCAAGGGCCAGTCGGGGGGACCAGACTAGCAGTGTCGAAATCTTCGGGTCGTCGTCTCAGAGGTCACAAGCCAGCCGGCAAGTGACCAGACAACAGGAAGGGCAGCAACCAGGCAAAAGGGCCCCACGCAGATCACGGGGATGCTGGGGGGCTGGTCTTTGGTGCAGGAGCTGCGTCGGTGTGGGGCTTCTCAGTCCCCAATGCACTCACTCGAGGAACCCTCGGGGGTCGTGCTGGAAGCGCTGTGCAGGTTTCTTCAAGATGGCCGTCTCCACGTTATTCGTCGCACCCACGGGTCCCAGCCGTGCTGTGGATGTGGGTAGAGGTCAGAGAGGTCTGGAGGTCCGGGTCTTGTCGAGCTGGGTCGTCGGATTCCGGGATGGAAGGACTTTGCAGCAAACCGCACAGGAGCTTGATGGTACCTGCGAAGCAGGATGGTCACTCCCTGACCATAGGGGAGATTCTTCAGTCTTCTGGTGTCCAGGAGGTCGAAGGTCAAGAGTTCTTCGTGGAAGTTGTCAAGATTAATCTAACTGGGAATGGGACCAGCTCTTACCTTTATTCAGCTAAAGGGGGCTGCACTACGACTAGGTCCCTCCTCTGGGTGGGACCAGGAAGGGGGGTGGTTACACCCCCTATCCTTTGTCCAGTTTCCCGCCAGAGCTGGGGCTGGAGTGCCCCAGCAACTGGTTGGAACCGGTGTATGCACAGGGCACCTTGTGTGCCCCAGGCATGTCTCATTCCTTTCAGCCTTGGCCTACCTAATACACAAAATCCTGTCTGGGGTGGTGCTAGCACCTCCCAAGGCAGGAAACCCTTTGTCTGAGCCTCCCTTGCTGGAAGGACTCCCAGCAGCAGGAGGTCAGACTTGTGTCTGTGGTGGCGGCATCCATTTTGTGATGCTGAGGCTCGAGTTAACTTTAACCGGGGTTCACAGTTACAGACATGTCGTGTCCCTCTAGAAGGGTGGAATGCTAACCCCGTCGCCAGAATTGGCGAGGGGTTAGTATTCCAATTCGTATGACACCTTACTCGACATGTTTTGATAATGCTATGCCAAAGTTAGCATTTGACCGCGAGGTTCATAATGCACTTAAGAGTATATGGTATAGCGTTATCATGGAACAGCTATAAGGACTTGGTTCCGCAAGCTGCAAACGGGCTCAGCTCATGCCAGAGCACCATCTCACATAATTCCAAGCACTCTGCCTTCAGGATTGAAAAGGCCTGCCATAGGAGTGACTGATAGGAATATATGTGTCCATTTTAGGGTCTAGATATAGGAATACTATATCTAAAGCAAAGGGTGATTACACCATCTTGCCCCAGCTGTCGTGCAGCCAGTTGTGTCAGATTTGGGTGGCCAGCCAGGGGTGGCATAATACATGCTACAGCCCCTGGGTACACCTATGCCCTGGATACCTAAGGTATACTGTACAGGGACTGATAAGGTGGCCCGGTACCAATTGGTAAATGCACCTAAGGTACATGCTTGTCAATTTAGAGAGAGAACAGCTAGGCTGTGGGTCTGATTAGCAGGCCCACAGCCAGGGAAAGTCGTAAACCAGTGAAGCAAAAATCTGGGGTGGCCATGGGATTGCAGACCCCACTCTCCTACAGGCTGCATTATTTGTCTTAATTCTCTCTTAAGTGTCTATGCAGGACTGCAATGAAAACAGCTTAAGAGATTATTTTTGATTGCTCCGGGGTCCACGCACATGGGCGGGACTATTCAGTAGATTATGACTATAACAGAGATACCCCTACTACAGAACTGGAGTTACAGGTAAGAAACTACTCCTTATTCTCTTTCTAATGATGTATCTATTATTTCTGTTATTTTCCAATTGTAGCCCATGATGATGGTGACCATTTGGACTTATTATTCTTATTGGTACCCCGCACAGACAGAAAGAGCATTCAGTTTTAAAAAAAAAATCTAAGATCACACATTTTTCCAAACAGTGAAGAAAGGCAAATTGCAGCTAATGTGAACATCAGACTGATTTGAAACAGCAAATGGCACACTTCAACAATTCCTGGGTCCATCCAAGGACAACTCACAGTATTACAGAGTACGCTACAGCACGGACATATGGTTTTCCATCAAAATAATGGCAGTAATTTAACTATAGGTCTCATTCTCTGACATAACCAACCAATATCTGTTGTGTAGTTTGCAATCAAGGCAAATAAAAAATGTACAAATGCATGCCATTTGCTGTTTGTGCTCATTGGGATGGTTTTGGGTCAATGTCCTAGCATAAACGGGGCAGCAATGAAAGGCAGAGCAGCATTACAGAAAAATTAGCATGTCCATTTTACAAGTCTCGGACTCACAGGAGTAAAAATAGCAATATATACAGAACAATAAAATGGCCATTGGAAAGTTTGCTGCATTTTAGTGCAGCGGTTACAACCAACAATAGAAACCATGAGCAACTCTGACTCAGTTCATATAAGGTGGGTAGAAACCACTTCACGTATTGCTCGTACTTCAACGATGGCTGTTCTGCCCGGAGGAACTGGTTCAGTGGGTTCAGCTGGTGAGATTGGCGTTTTCTCCACAGTGTACTTCTTCCCTACAACCAGGATTTAAAAGCAATGAGACAAATTATTAGTATTATTACTCTAGTTTTCTTTTACCAACCAAAGCTATCATTTTTTTAATGCAGCATGCCATCTAAATAAATAATGATCTGTACATGCTTCAAATGGCAAACATAACTTGAAATTACTTTTACATTTATTCAGAGCCTCAATTATTATCCGTTTCCTAAAGAAGTGAAGTACAAAGAACATCGTGGTGGTAGGAATGCTTGAATTATTAATCTCATCCACTTGCAATCACTTTGCTGCATCCCAATCCATCGTTTTTTCCCCAACAGAGACAAGCTGTAGCCACAAATGCAACAAAGCACGACTAATTTCTGGTAATGCTACACACGCATCCAAGTAGCTTAGTAGCAAATGCAGCAGAGCACATTCAAGTCATCAAAGCAAACACAAGACAGCACACATAGATACACTACCATTCACACACAAACGCATGCAAATGCTGAAAATACAGCCCTGCACACACATACACACCATCGCAGCAAATGTAACAACACCCACACCAATTCAGCACATGCTGTGGAGCACACACACCACTGCAAAAGTGCAGTGTAGCACATGTAAGTCAATGAAAAGGCAGCAGATGCAACAGAGAGCACACACATGCTCCAGTGATGCAAACTGTGTGCCTGGTCCCAAACCCTTATTTATGCTAGCTGCTGCTTTCAGTAGCGTTTGGTACTGAGACCCACTCTGAGAAAATGGAACATTGGGTTTGGTCTGTCGTAATCAGTATCACCAGCATTATTTTTACACTAAAAAGGCGGGCTCCACGGAACTCGTTTAAAATAAATAAATTGTGATAATAAGGCTTATGATTTCTTTAATGAGCTCTGTGGAGACTGCCTTTTCAGTGGAAAAATAATGCTGGTGATCCTACTATTATTTAAAATGCCATGCCGATCTTCTGCCCAACCTCAGTTTTTTACTTGAACTAGTTTTGATTGGCGCCATGTTATTTCTAAACACAAAGTCAGAACATTGTGTGCCAAAAAAGCATCACAATGGCTTCCTCCTTTGGAAAATTCCAGCTTTCGTGGAAGCAACAGGGGTCCACTGACTGCTGGAGGACATGACGGGTGAGGACAGTCTGTGAATACCCCACCGCATTTACGGTTCCATTCCCACCCTCCCTCTCACTCCTGGAGGGGGCTTGAGCCATCTGCAACATCCTGGTGGGCCTTACTACGGGTCGAGAGGGCCCATGCCTCCCCCACCGAAATTGAGTGAAGAGATGTGTAGGATATACACTGACCCCGACTACCACCACCGTGAGATGCTTCTTTGGGTGGCTCTGCTGTGGCGTTAATCACACAATTATAGATTTGCCACACTTGCCACATAATCCACCATCTTCTGCATAATTTGCTTATTTCAACAAAAAATTGTTTCTAGCTCAAACAGATGAAAAAGTTTCCAAAGTTACAAAACATGCAACCACACATGTTGCCAACAGTGGCAGGCCATTTATCATGCAGAAGAAGGTCACCTTTTGGTTGCTGATTGTTATATTTAGATGTTAAAGAGATATTGATGGTGAAACATTTGCCCATGAGGTGCTAACATTTGTAAAAATGACAAAATTGTGTCATTCCATTTAACTAATAAGTTAAAAGTGTTGAGATGCATGATTGGGCTATGTGAGTCTCGATAGACAGCCATCTTTGCCACTAAAGAAAACCTTCACAGGTCAAATTCATAAATGATTTTTTCAAATGCAAGAGTCATTACAGAAATAAAAATGTAGTTGTTCAAATTCAAACCAGCATCAACAATGCATCAAATAATACCAATTGTAAGAGGTTCACAAAATAAGGCCAACCTCCAAAGCAAGTAAAGAGCCAGAACCAAAATATAGTTCAGCAAGAGGACCAGAGCGTGGAAGAGCATTTGAATGGAGGAAGTTGTGATGATCAGTGTGTTGCGATGCTGGAGTCAGCTGGGCTTGCCAGATGAAACATGCAGCACTGGACCAGACATGTCTGAGCCCCTGGTAATGCATCAACCTGTGAAGAAAGCATGCTATGTCACCTGTTATTTTAGAAGACGTGTCTACATAAGCAGGCAGGATATTGGTATATGTTTAATAGTTTGTGGGGTTCCTCTTCGTTATAGAGTAGTATGGGACCTAACCGGCAGGTGTTTCCTTCCCTCTGAGTCTCTCAGTGTCCACAGGTGCTTGAGGTGTCTCCAGGTCAGAGAGGAAGAAGTGAAAGAAATCAGAGAGCGAGGGAGGAGAGAAGTAAACAACAGCTGAGGTCACGGGTGAGGGAGGTTCCTAAATTAAATAGCTACGGGTCAAATAAGTTCAACGAGAAGAAGAGGAACAAGGGAGAGACCAGAGAGCGTGTGGAGAAGAGAAGGAAAAAAGGAACAAAGATCATTTGAGAATAAGGGAGCTGACGTGGTGGAAAGCAAAAGAAGAACAAATGAGAGAACACGTGGTGAGGACAGAAAAAGGCATTCGGAGAAACAAGAGAGCACAGGTGGAAACAGGTGCCCCGGTGTCTTGTGGAACCCTCGAGTTATTGTGTTATGTTGCTATTTGCTCTTGCCGTGAATGCCCATGATCACAAATCCCACATTTACAAGAAAGTGCGCTTCAGGGGCGCGGCACTACAAGCCCATACCGATTTCCTGGTGAAGAGGGCCCCACGAGGCACGGCACAACACAGCGGTCAGCAACAACGATCCTCAAACGCTCCGGGCTGCGTATGCCAGTAATGCTAAGTTCACGCATCTTAAAGCACGTACGACGCGTGCGTACGTACGCACGTATGCGTATGGCGGCAGTGCGCTCTTGGGCCAAATAATTTTAAAGGTGGCATTTCAAACCCCCCCCCCCCGCATGTTGCGCTGCGGCTGCAACTTCCACTTCTGCTTTTCGCTCCTTTCGTGGCCAAGGACGGGGCGCCCAGGCACATTTGTTTCAGAGCCACAGGCCTGCAGCCACTACCTCCAAACCATCCTAGTCCGGTGACAGACACTCGCCCTTTATTTGTTTGTTCTATAGCCAAGTTTTTAGGTTGGGCTTGGCGCATCCGGTCAAAGTGGCTTCTTCAAATTGTTTAATTAAGGCCCGTAGACACAGACTATTTTACTTAATTTATTACCCCACCTACCGTAGTTGTGATCATGCTTTCTATGTACAGTGTGGGTTTTTATCTTTTTTAATTAGCTGGGTATTTTGATCAATGTATTTATGCTGTGTGCTTTTTAAGATATAAGTATATCGAAATAAAGCCTTCTTTGACTTGACTTAGTCCGGTGTATCTGAAAGAGACATGTTAGTGATAGATTCCTTACCTCAGAATATTCCCAGGCGTCAGACTGAATCCGGAAAGTTTTGCTAAGCAGTACCCCTGCACGTCAGTAGGTGGCGTCCTGCGGCTCCGCGTCCGTCGCTGGCGTCATATGCGCCGAGATGACGTCTCAGAGACTACTTAGGAGCCACCCATGCGTGCTGGCGTCAGTTCTTTCTTTTTCCGTGCCAGGAAGTGCAGACCCGGTTAGAACACGTACCCTAGTCATTTTTTTACTATCTTTTTGAGACTTTGGTCTTGTGTTGGTTTTCTCTGGTGCTCGTAGGGATGCCTGGTTTTAAGTCTTGTGGGACCTGCCGTCGCAATATGTTGGTGGCAAACCCTCATGACGTCTGTCTCTACAGCCTGCAGCGCGACCATGACTCCCGGTCCTGTCTGGACTGTAGGGCTATGGCCCTGAAGGCCCTGAGGGAACGGCGCTGGAAGTTGTTTGAAGTTTGGCACTCGTCCCCACCCTGTTCAAGATCCAGGGGTCGTTCCCATGACCGCTCGCGGAGTCGTCATCACCACTCCTCTTCTCCTTCGGATTCAGGTAAGAAACAGCACAAAAAGAAGTCGAAGAAGCGTTTTCGCTCTCCGACTTCCCTCCGTCGGTCCCCGGATGCGGACGAGGGGGACAGGGGCTCCGCCCCTACGGCTCCTTTGGAGCCTGGGAGTCCCGCTGCCTACCCGCCTTACCCGAGTCCACCGGCGACTCCCGCACAAATGCAAGATTTCCTTGCTGCCATGGACCATCTGTTTAGGCTTTTGGGTGGTCCCTCCTAATATTTTTTTATCCTCTTTTTGCCTTCTATTTTTTTGGTGTGTCCACTTCATTTTTATTTTTAATTGTGTTGGCTCTAAATCTCTGGGCGCACCATCATTACCAATCAATGGTGAGGCGCTGGAGCTCCTGCTAAAATGGAGGGTGGGGGCTTTTAACGCAAAATGGATGCCTGCTAAAATCTCCTCAGAGTTCTGGCCCATTGAATAACATGAGAGGGTTCCAGAACCTTCCAGCTGGTTCTGGTGACCAGGGCACAGGCTATATAAGGGTGGACATGGGGCAGCCATTTTGTGTGGGGGATCACTACTGGTTGGGCTGGAGTTGAGGCGATAGGGTATGTATGTATGTATAGGCGTTCTTATAAAGCGCTGTCACTGTCACCCACCGGGCGTCAGGAGGGGATTGTGACTCAGGCTACTCTGACTACTCTAAGGGGTTGCAAGTAAGTTGTGGGTGCTGCTCTCCCTTCCTATTGACCTAGCCCTGCCTGTGGGTAGTGAATCTGGAGCCACTCTTCAGGAGGACTCAACTGTGAACTTTGACAGTGAAAGAGACTTGGTTTTAATTCCAGGGAGTGTGACCAGGGGACCTTTTCTTGGGGCAGTGTAGATCCAGGGACCCCTTTTTGCCCAGTTCCCTGAAGAGACATAGGGCTTAGACTGTTGCCCTAGACGTGTGGCCTGAGTGAGGGGAGATGCCTTTGCTGGAGCCGTAAAAGACTCAGATTTGCCAGCGCCTTAGGTTACTCTCCCACCCCCCGTCTCCTACTGTCTCCGCTTTGTGGCTTCTGTAAGCTCGGGGGTACTGAGTCAGTCAGGGCACACCATCCCGCTAATTAGAGCTCTGTGGGAAGCCGAACATTTCCATGGCAAGCGTGAGGAAAGGAGAGACACCGGGCAAGGTCACAAGGCAACGAGACTCCCGCCCAGCGTGACGCACTGTTCCGTGTGAGGTGAACGGAACTCCTCCTCCCTAGCCTACGCGTCTGCCCGTGAGCTGAACTTGCTTTGCCGGCTGCTGTCCCAGAGTGGGGAAGCGGCGCGGAGGGGCCGGTCTTCCGTGAAGACTCCAGAGACCCGCTCTACTCAACTAGGCTGCTGCTCCCGCCCGCCTCAGGTGAAGCGAACAAGTTCTGAGCGGTGAGGCGGGGGTAGTGCGGCTCCATCGGACTGCTCCTGAACCCAGTACCCAAGCACCAGACGAACAAACAGGTATCTGGGCCCGCACAGCGGCGGGAGAGGAGGGGAGGCTTAAAGGAAGTGGTGACTGGGGGGCTGCACCACGGATAGCTTCTGGAGGCTGAGAGAAGCTTGTAAGCGTTTTGAACAGATCATCGAGTCTGTCCTCGTCAAACAGGTACCAGAGTTTAAAATGACTCTTCTGGGGAAGGGTCACTTGTTTAAACCCTACACTGGAGTTTAGGAGTTACAGCGATTGGGGTTAAAGCGAAAGGGGCATCAACTATACTTTAAGAAAGTCTTTATTTGTTTCACCGCTGAACTCAGTTTGATGTGATAACCTGCTAACCTGTAATTCTAGTCCTTAATGTATACAAAAGTAAGGGGAAGTCATATCTGAAGATGAGCCCCGATGTGCTGATATAATTTGTGGAACCAGAAAAAGGTGTTTCTAATGTGCAGTGTGTGTTAGCGTAACTGCCGTCCGCCTCAGTGAATATATGTTAAATCAAAAGGTTTGAAGTTAGATAACAAAGTAAGAGAAGTTTCTGGCAACTTATATGGACAAACCCATAAAAGAAGAAGGTTAATGTCTTGTTTTATTGCATATTTGAACATTTCTAATCTAATTTCCTTTAAAGAGATAAAGCATAACTATTTTTCTACTAAACCAAGATGGTGTGGTGTTATTTTTGGTGGGTTTGCACTGGGTTGATGTAGTGTGTGAAATGCAAGCATAACACAATTGCCTTTCAGGATTAGCCTACCAGCTCGAGCCATGCTACCCTAAGTGGGCCAGTGGTCCTGGTTCCAACAAGGACTCTAAGAGATTAGAGCAGTTTGGCAAGCGATTGTTCTCTTCGGCCAGCTTAGGACTGCGGTCAGTGAAGACCACATGCCTTCTGGGCCGCTATTCCCACGCAGTGTGGGATTCCGTGGCTGAGGTGTTGCCTCGGTGCCCGGAGGAGGTTCAGACTGTGCTGTCTCAGACTGTGATGCTCTCGCAACCACAATACAGTGTAAACCATACAAAACAGTAATGACAATAAGGTAGCAAAACAACAGCAGATCTTTATGTTCTTATTCTTTTTCAAAAGACGGTTTATTGGATCCACATTCAGCCGACACGTGTTTCGTCGTGTTCAAAAAGTGGAGTCGACACGACTCTTCAGGGCTGATAAAATAAAAACAACATGTGTATAGTATATTCACTTATAACACATCTTGTGCAATGTTCAGTGATAGAGAAGTGCATGGTAGTGAAAGTGAGTTTTCATCCACGGGTTGTTATGTGTGTGTTGGATCCCCTCCCGGTATAGTCAGACACTCACACGTGTCTAGGTATGTACACTATGGACCAGTTTTGGAGCACTTTGTTGCCACGTCTGGTTGAGGTCCACCGGGTTCTTCCTGGACGTCCAGAGCTCGCTCATGGACATGCCTTTTGACGGCACTCGCCAAGTCCTTGGGCCTTTCCTCCACGCGCCCCGCCATGTCTACCTTTAATTCCTTTTGTGGCCATGGCAGAGGCGCCCCTGCCCGTTCGTTCAGCCAAAAGCCTGCGCAGAACCTGACTCAGCGCACCCGTGGGCGTGGAGGCCACCAGTGTGGCTCCGGGGGCCGTCATGAGGCTCAGTCCACCTCCACCCCCACGACGTCAACCTTGAAACCTTCCTAGTCTAAACTTCAGGTTGCACACCACGCCGGTGGGTGGCAGGATTCGTCATCACCTTCCCCATTCGCGTTCTGTCACTTCCGACACGTCAGTGCTGCAACTCGTCAGGAGGGGTTACTCCCTCCCCTTTGAGTCTACCCCCCCCTCGGCCATGCCACCTCGGTTCCACCTCATGTCGGGGGATCACTTCGCACTTCTCCAGCAGGAAGTTATGGCCCTCTTGGCCAAGGGAGCCATCAACCGCATTCCCGGGCCGGAAGTAGGATGTGATTGTTATTCCCACTACTTTGTGTTCCTCAAGAATGACAAAGGGGGCTTGCGCCCCATCTTGGACCTCAGGGACGTCAATCGCTTTCTCCGGAAGGAGAAGTTCAAGATGTTGACTGGCTCAGGTCTCGATCCTGGAGACTGGATGGTAGCATTGGACTTGCAGGACGCATATTTTCACTTTCCCTCCTTGCCGGCCAACCGGCATTACCTGTGGTTCCCGGAAGGCCAGGAGCATTTTTAGTTTGCCGTGCTCCCCTTTGACCGTACCAGCGCTCCTCGGGTGCTCACGAAAGTGATGGCGGTGGTCGCAGCTCACCTGTGCAGGTCAGGGGTGTCAGTCTTCCCCTACCTCGACGACTGGTTGTTGAAGGCGGGCTCGCCCCAAGCAGTCGTCACCCAGCTTCAGACTACAGCCGACCTCCTGCACTTGCTGGGTTTCTCCATCAATGTGCCGAAGTCGCATTTGAGTCCCTCTCAGAAGCTCCCCTTCATCGGAGCGGTTCTGGATTCGACGCAATTTCGGGATATTCAGGCTATGATTACGATCTTTCAGCCTCTATTCCGGGTTTCAGTCAGAATGACCCTCCGGCTCCTGGGCCTGATGGCCTCCTGCATCCTGCTAGTGCAACATGCCAGATGGCATATGTGGGTTCT